>NC_136058.1:293658430-294258430 GCF_964261635.1 Lissotriton helveticus | reverse complement strand
CCCGCCATAGACGGTGTCTAGTATAATACGCCCGGTGGAGGTATTTGAACTGGATGAAGCGAAGGCGGATGGCTATAGCAGCACCTCGGGGAGATTCCAAGGCCTCACGCCAGTCGTCATCATCCAGTGGACCTACATCAGCCTCCCAAGAGGCCCGCAGTGCTGCGAGTGAAGGGGAACAGTGAGTGACCAGAGAGCGATATATCTGCGAGACCTTCTTGTCACCCAGGTCTCCCATAAACAGTTTAGCTTCGATAGGACTAAAATCAGGGAGCTGTTCCAGGCCCACCAGACTTGGGGTAAGTGCGTGGCGGAATTGAAGGTAGCGGAAAAACTGGGTCTTGGGCATGCTAAATTCGGAGCTAAGCTCCCGAAAGGACTTCAGGGTAGTACCAGAGAGGACATGACCTAGGGACGAGATCCCAATCGCATCCCAGCCGTCAAATCCGGACAGAGACGCCAGCGCCGGTAACAGACCATTTCGCCACAACGGGGTTTCGGCTGTAAGCCGACCCCACCAGCCCACCCGATGCAAGGCCCGCCGCCAGACAGTGAAGACCACTTGGGTGACTTGCGGAAGCAGTCGCCTCCGCCTAGCCGAGTACAACAGGGTGTGAAGGGAGGCGCCACCCATCAGGGAATGCTCAAGGGCATAAGCCGGGTCACTACGGTCGCCATACCACCACTCGTTGAGTACAAGGAGATGGGAGGCCTGATAGTAAGATAAAATATCAGCGGCCGCCAAGCCGCCGCAGTAGGTAGAGAGGAAGCATGTGCGCAGCGCCACCCTGGCGGCACCGCCAGCCCACAGAAACCGGCCCAGCACCGAATCAACAGTACGGAACCACTGCGGGTCAACCTGGAAGGGATGATTCTGCAGTTGATATAGCAGACGGGGCAAAGCCACCATCTTGAAGATGGCCGACCGGCCGTAGATATGAAGTGGCATGCGCGACCATGTCTTGACGTCCAGTTGGACCCGATCCCATACAGGCAGAATGTTCTGGTCCCATGCCACTGCAGGCGAGGCAGAGAGGAAGACACCCAGGTACTTCACACCTTCAACTGCCATCTGAAGGGATGCAGCCCACGGGCAGTCCACTGCGGCACCCCCCAGCACCCACATGGTCGACTTGCGCGGGTTAAGGAGGAGCCCCGATGCCCGACCAAACTCCTGCATCAACTCCAGGACACGAGGACCCGTACGCTGCAGGTCGGTCATGAAAAATAGCACATCATCCGCATATAAGGCTATGCGGTCCGAGTGATCCGCACCCCAGACGAAGCCACGGTAGAGCTCATCGCGGCGCACCCTGGCGGCCAGCGGCTCCATGGCCAGTGCGAAGAGGTAAGGGGAGAGTGGACACCCCTGACGCGTGCCCCTGGACACCGGAAAACGAGCAGACGTCGTTCCCGAGATACGCACCGAGGCCGTGATCTCAGTGTAGAGCAGCCTGATATAGGAGAGGAACACCGGGCCGAGATTCAGCAGTGGCAACAGGGTAAAAAGAAAGGTCCAGCTGACCGAATCGAAGGCACTATCAATATCAGCCAGCAGGAGCGCCGCCGGGTCCTCCGAAGACTCAATCGCCTGTATCGCGGCCTGCGCCCGTCGTATATTGTGTCTCGTTGCCCTGCGCGGCATAAAACCCGCCTGATCTGGGTGGACAAGGGCCGAAATGTGTGGGAGTAAACGGTTCGCCAGCGCCTTTGCCAGGAGCTTGGCCTCGAAGTTGATGAGGGATATGGGGCGATAAGAGTCATGGCGATCGGGGGGCCTACCTGGCTTCAGAAACACCACGATTTCGGCATGACGCCAGTCCGGTGGGAGGCGGCCATGCTCTCGTGCCTTTTCCAGGGCCCGCAAGTAGTGCGGCCCGAGCTGCAGATGGAACTTCTTATAAAATTCGCTGGGGAAACCGCTCGGCCCCGGTGCCTTGCCTACATTTAACTGACCCAGTGCATCACCCAGCTCCTCAGCCGACAGGGGAAGGTCTAGGGCCTCGCGTACCTCATCAGATACAGCAGATGGGGGAACCGAAGCAATATACTCTGCGATAATGGCAGGGGAGAGAGTCTCCCGAGAGGCATACTGGTGCCCATAATAGCGCGCAAAACTCGTTGCAAGAGCCGCCGGATCTGTGATTGCCACTCCTGCACCATCAACAAGGCCCGGCAGCGTAAGAGGCTGTAGGTTCTGTTGGCACAGCCTATGGAGCATGGTGCAAGACTTGTCGCCCCACTGGTAGACCCGACTACGGGTGGCTAGCCACGCCTGACGAGCCTCATCCAACAGGACCGAGGAATAAGACTGTTGCGCCTGCAGGAGTAGCCGCAGTGCCACATCATCGGGTGCCTCGCCGTGCCGAGCCTCGAGCTCCTCCACCCGCTCCGCGGCCGCAGCAATGCCTCCCAGTCGAGTCCGGCGAGCAGCTGCACACCAAGCAATATCTGTGCCCCGCAGGGTGGGTTTCATAGCCTCCCAAACTGTCACCGCATCCATCCCTTCGGTAAGGTTGTCCTGCCAATAATGGGCGATCGCGCTGCGCAAATGTTGGGAATAATCAGGGCGCTGCAGATGCCACGCGGACATTCGCCATCGGAAGGGGGAGCGTGCTTTGCACAGGTCAATTTGTACCGCCACTGGGGAATGATCAGAGAGCCCGCGGGGCCGAATTGCTGCCCCCTTCACTCTGTCAAGGAAAGCCCTCGGGACGAACACACAGTCCAAACGTGAAAGGGAGCCATGGACAGCCGAGACAAAGGTGTACTCTCGCCGTCCCGCATGCAAATGCCTCCACACATCCACCCAGCCCAGACCATCAACCATAGCCCCCAACCGTGTAGGGGAGGATACAGGTGCCACTCCTGGCCTCCTCTGCCGGTCCAAAGCCACATCCATCACATCGTTCCAGTCTCCGCCAATCACAGCCATGGAGCGGGGGAGCTCGGCCCATACAGCAAACAAACGTTCAGCTAAGGCCCACTGCAGGGGGGGGGGGCATACACACAGCCAAATACAACCGGCTCCACCCCGACCTTCCCCTGTACAAAGACAAAACGGCCCTGGGGGTCAAGCCACTGACGCTCATGTACATACGCCAGCCGTCTATGAATAAGAATGGCCACACCTCTGGAGCCCCTGGTAAATCCGGCATGGAACACTTGATGGAAGCCAAAGCGCTGCAAGCTCAGGGCTTTTGTACCTAGCATGTGCGTTTCTTGAAGAAGGAGCACATCTGCCAAGTCCCTCTTAGCCCATCGAAGCACCGCTCCCCGTTTAATCTTGTCCAATAATCCCCGTACATTCCAGCTAAGGACACGCATGGAAGCGCCATTGGGCGCCAAGTGAGGAACATCAACCATGATCACAATGCTCCCAGCCCCACACTCCCCGACCCCCGGCCCACCTCCCAGACCCCACAGTTGCAAAACACACAGAGACCACGTGCACCCCCAGAACCAGAACCCCAGACCCCACAAATCCCGAAGCCCCAAGCCCTACTACCCCTCCGATCCCGACCCAACCCACAAGCAACCAAACACCCAGGTTCCCCCCACCCCCACCCCCATACTTCAAAGAACAATGAAGTACCTGTCGCGGTATACGGTACATCAGGCCCAAAACACTGCACCCAAAGCCAGCCATACCAATGGATCCCAACTAGTCCCCCCTTTAACTAATCAGACACACCCAGAACCACCACCCAGTCCCAGCAGGAGGAGGCAGCCCAAAGTACGTGCCCTGAACCCCAACAAACACACATTAGAGTCATAAGCATAGCACCACCAGAAGGTTACAGCCCATGACGGCCCCGGCATTCGCCAAGAAGAAAGCAATACTGCACCAGCCAATGTATGTCCCATCGACCACAGCTCAGCCTCCACCAGGGATAGTCACATAAAGAAGGCAACCAGCAGACAGTCCCCATGACGGGCGATCAGGAGCCTCCATCAGATTGGTCCGCATCAGGCTGTGTGTCCCCCAAGAGGGGGTCCCGGGACAGGGACCTCCGCCGGGAGCGGGACTTGCGATGACGTTTCCCTTTGCCAGACGGGTTGCTCCTGTCCTGAGACGAGCTACGCGATGATCCAGAGTGCAGCCCCGGTTGGACGTGAGGTCGAATCCTGACTGTTTCATCGGTCCAGTTGAAGACGGCCTCCGGTGTATCAAAGAAGATGGTCTTGGAGTTGAAAATCACCCGAAGGCGGGCCGGGTAGAGCAGCGAGTATTGAATTTTTAGGCCACGCAGCTTGGCCTTGGCAGCCAGGAAGGAGTGCCGCTGTTGGTGGACCAGTTTGGTATAGTCCGGGAAGATCATTATTTTATGATTGTCATACAGCAGGGTGTCCTTCAACCGCGCTTCCCGGAGGATGACGTCCCTGTCGTGGAAGTTGAGGAGCCTGGCGATGATCGGGCGAGGCCGCTCCCCGACTGGCGGCTTCTGTGTCAGGGCGCGGTGGGCACGCTCCACTATGAAGCATCGCGACAGGGAGTCCGGAGGTAGCCAGCTCTCCAGCCACCGGGACAGGAAGGCGTCCATAGGTCCATTCTCGCAGTCCTCCGGAAAGCCAACGAAGCGCAGGTTGTTTCGCCTCGCCCGCCCCTCGGCATCCTCCACACGAGTCGCCAGGCCCCGTTGGATCTGTTCCATGTCGGCAATCTTCTTCTGAAGGGCACCAACATCGCCCTCCACTGCTGTGACCCTGGTCTCAGTTTCAGTAATGCGGGCGACTGCATTGCGAAGATCCTGACGCAGCAGCATCACATCGGCCCCCACCGCGCCGATTTTCGCATCCAGCATGTCGCGGGACTGTGTAATGGCCGCCATCAACGCCGCGTTGTCCGGGCCAGCAGGGTGACTCCCACTAGCCGCCCCAGCTCCTCCACCATGGCCGGTGAACTTGTCAATGGGTCCTGTCTTAGTGGCAGCCGAGCCCCTCGTCATGGCGGCCGTGAGCAGTGACACGCACCTGTATCAGGGCCGCTTCTCGCAATAGTCCACCAGCTAGGCCCCGGCCGAGGCGTCTCGAACACACCAGGCCGCCCGAGAGTCCCTCACCACCGGCCCACAGATCGGGTTGCACCCCAGGCAATGCTGCCCCGCCAAGGTGTAGGAAATCGTCTTCGCGCCCACCGGTACTCCTGGCACGGCGCAGATATGGGCCACCCCAGTGCGAACTACCAGCTCTCCAGCCACCGCCCCAGGTACTACAGGAGCAGGACAGGGCAATGGATCCGGGCCGGTGACTCCGGGTGGGGACCACCAAACCAGAGGCCCCGGCTGCACCAAGGCCCGGCAGGCCGCAGAGCCTCCGACACCCCCTCCAGTCGCAGCGAGGAAGGGCCGAGGATCCCACTGTAGGTCGTCAGGAGCAAGGGACCCCGGATCGTGGCCAGCCCAGGTTGCGAAAATCAAGGTCCCGACTGCGCTCGGGCCACCAGGCCACCCCTGCCGCTCCGGCCCCTTCGCCGCGTCCACACCACTTGCAGGTCCAGCCAAGCCCTGGGAGGATAATCACTGGTCAAGGGTCCAAGGTATGTCGCGACCCCCTCTGGCACAACTCTTCGCAGCAGCCCCCACTGCGCCGGTCAACAAGAGTGGAGGACACAGTTCTCACCGGTAATGGAGCCGCTGCCAGTCCCAGCGGAGGGTAATGCGCCAGCCAGTAGTGGGGGACAACAGCAGCAGAGTGTCCGGACACCAGTGCGAACGTCCTCGGGTGTCGCCAAACTCGAGGCCCCGGCTCCAGCAAGGCCAGGTAGGCCGCCGCCCCTCCAAGGGCCCCCACCGGCCCAGGCCCCCGCCACCGGCAATGTCAGGACAGGCAGGGCACTCCGCTGTGAGCCGCCGGTAGCAGACAGCCCCGGAACGCGGTCTGGGAGCGGCAGCGCCGGCTCCGGGCCAGGTCCCCCCGTCGGGAACGCCAAAATCGAGGCCCCGGCCTGTCCGGCGGGCACCAGGCCGCTCGCTGCAGTCACTCGCCCCACAGCCGTAGGTTGTCTCGGCGCGGTATCTCCCGCACCGGACGGTTCCCGGTGTCCTCCGCCAACACTACCCTGGATGTGGTGCACTTTCTGGGGTTCAGGGCCAGGATAATGCCAGGATAAACGGCGGGCCGGCGGGAGCTCTTAGGCAGCCACGTCCGCCATGCTCGCCCGCTAAGCCACGCCCCCTGTTGCTGCATATTTTGCTTATACGGTCTTGTCCTAAAAACTCTTCCATGGTTTCAGTCAAGCCATTTGACTTTCAGCATGCATTTTTTTTCCTTTTTTGCGAGTTTCAGTCCCATGGATTTATTTCCCAGACCTATTGACTTGAGCAATATTTTAAATTTTTTGACAGGATTTTTCAAGTCTCGTAGTTCTTGAACTCTGCTTTCATGAAGTTGCCCTTATCTTATCTTATCTTATCCGTCCTCGGATCAAGGGGGGGGTGTCATATAGCTACTATATATGTTTATATTGTGTTAAGTTAGCATAGGCTCATTAAATGTTTAAACGCCATTTTTTCCTTTTGCTTCTTCTGCACACGACACTTAATTGTTGATTTAGCTTTCAACCCAGTAGTTCGTTGTGGTTTACATGAGAATAATATGTTATTGCTCTGATATCAGCTTTGCTTAATAAACTATGTCTGTACAGAGAGTGCTGAAGCTTCAGGAACAACACGATACAGATTTGTTATGAGGTCTGATCTTCGCGACTTCATAGACATAACATAAGTGCTTCTTCTGCCAACTTTGGGCTTGAGGCGGGTTTTATATTGCTTTGCTTAAGGCACACAAACACACTTGATGCTGTTCGCATGCAGAGGGAGCTGGTGTATGCTGATGTGATACCTTCATTCTAGGACACTGAGGTATGGGCCCGCCCTAATTCAACCCAAAGAGACCTTATTAGCTATTAATATAATATGCGAGTTAGGGAGGGTGAGAAATAAGTGTTGTTAACCCTTATTAATTTACAGCATGGTAACATGCTGTCACCGTTCGCTTTCTATGGACTAGTAACTATGCTTGTAGCTTTGTTGTTGATAATATGTTTACTTGTATTATCTAAGATACTGCGCCTGAGAAGACGGCATTAGTAAATAAACATTTCAAATGCTCACGTGTTCTTCTTTACTCCATGTTCTGGTTTGTAATGATTGTATAACGAAAGAGTGCTCATGTGTTCCACGTAACCTGAGGTTGGTGAGTTCATGTTCTGGTTTGTCTAAACATTGGGAGTTGGTTATGACCAATGAGACACTGTAGCTAGCTCAGTAAGGGGTTTGTTGGATACTAAGGTGAGTTTTGGGTCACCCTAATTCGCTGAGGTTCCAATCCTCTGTGCACAGTTCTGTGGGAGAACAGAAACCCTGCTACAAGAGGCCAGAGAGGTACAAAAACAGGCAAGAGAATTGCATAAAGTGGCAAGAGAATTGCTGAAAGAAGCAACATAGTTGTAGAAAGAAGCAAGAAAAGTGATGAAGCGGCAAATGAGGAGCAAAAACAGGCAAGAAAGGTACAGAAAGAGGGAAGATGAGTGCAGAAATAGACACAGGGGTGCAGAACGAAGCAAATGAGGTGCAGAAAGAGACAACAGACGTGCAGAAAGAGGGAAGAGAGGTGCATAAAAAACCAAGAAAAGTGCAGAAAGAGGCAAAAGAGGTACATAAAGAGACAACAGGGATGCAGAAAGAATCAAGACAGCTGCATAAAGAAGAATTGAAAGTGCAGAATGAAGCCACCGGGGTGCAGAAAGAGGCAAGGGAAGTGTAGAAAGGAGCAAGTGAGGTGGAGAAAGAGCCAACAGAGGTACAAAAAAAGGCAAGAGAAGTTCATAAACAGGTAAGAGAAGTGCACAGAGCCAAGAGTATTGCTGAAAGAAGCAACAGAAGTGGAGCAAGAAGCAAGAAAAGTGCAGAAAGAGACAAGTGAGATGCAAATACAGGCAGGAAAGGTACAGAAAGAGGGAAGAGGTTTGCAGAAGGAGACAACAGGAGTGCTGAAAAAAGCAAATGAGGTGCATAAAAAGGCAAAAGACGTGCAGAAACAGGGAAGAGAGATGCAGAAAAAGCCAAGAAAAGTGCAGAAAGATGCAAAAGAGGTACATAAAGCGAGAACAGGGGTGCAGAAAGAAGTACGACAGGTGCAGAAAGAAGCATGGAAAGTGCAGGATGAAGCAACAGGGTTGAAGAAATAGACACGAGAAGTGCAGAAACAGGTAAGAGAAGTGCACAAAGAGGCAAGAGAATTGCTGAAAGATGCAACAGGAATGTGGAAAGAAGCAAGAACAGTGCCGAAAGAGGCAAGTGATATGCAAAACCAGGCAGAAAAGGTGCAGAAAATGGCAACAGGGGTGCAGAAAGAAGCAAATGAAGTGCAGAAAGAGGCAACAGACGTGCAGAAAGAGGGAAGAGAGGTACGGAAAAAGGCAAGAAAAGTGTAGAAAGAGTCAAAAGAAGTACATAAAGAAACAATAATGGTGCAGAAAAAAGCATGACAGGTGAAGAAAGAAGCATGGAAAGTGCAGAATGAAGCAACAGGGGTGCAGAAAGAGGCAAGGGAAGTGTAGAATGGAGCCAGTGAGATGCAGAAAGAGCCAACAGAGATGCACAAAGAGGCAAGAAATGTTCGGAAACAGGTAAGAGAAGTACACAAAGAGGCAAGAGAATTGCTGAAAGAAGCAACAGGGGTGTAGAAAGAAGCAAGAAACAATCGGAGAGGGGCAAGTGACATGGAAAAACAGGCAGGAAAGGTACAGAAAGATGGAAGATGAGTGCAGAACCAGACAACAGACGTGCAGAAAGAGGGAAGAGCGGTGCAGAAAAAGCCAAGAAAAGTGCAAAAAGAGGCAAAAGATTCACATAAAGAGACATCCGGGTTGCAGAAAGAAGCAAGACAGGTGCAGAAAGAGGAATAGAAAGTGCAGAATGAAGCAACAAGGGTGCAGAAAGAGGCAAGGGAAGTGTAGAAAGGAATGTGTGATGTGCAGAAAGAGGCAAGTGAGATGCAAATACAAGCAGGAAAGGTACAGAAGATCATTTTGAAAATAAAGAGGGTAGATAACTATCTCAACTGTCATCCTTAAAATAAAAGATTCAAACCAGATTTCATTTACTGGTAAACACTTTCCCCAATAATATACAAG
The DNA here is from genome assembly GCF_964261635.1 of Lissotriton helveticus. Lineage (NCBI taxonomy): Eukaryota > Metazoa > Chordata > Amphibia > Caudata > Salamandridae > Lissotriton > Lissotriton helveticus. The sequence continues at coordinate 294,249,291 of NC_136058.1, read as the reverse complement.
CTCAAGATCCCCAACATCTTGCGGTCTAGGGTAAAAACAACTTTCTTCCTACATGCAGAAATCTCTTTGGGAGAGTTTGCGGACCTGATGTTGACATGTACCCTGGATTCAATATTACATCATGACTTAAAACACCCATTCTACAAGACACAGTGGAGTAGCAAGGTCAGAAAAAACATTATAAATCAATCCTTCGTCACAAAGAACTTGGCAACTTTTGAAACAATAGTTTTGTGGTATTGTATCCCCCTTTCTTTCTCAGTGACAGTAGCAGTGATACACAGTATACAGGTATAAATAGCGTATTTGTTTGGAATGCATGCGACTTACCACCTTCCTGAACAAACAAAGTCATTCAATCTAGTAACAGTAGGTGATTCATATTCTAACAGACAAAAATAATGCTCCATTATCAGCCATTTAGTAATGCTTCTCCTCCTCAATTTTAACATACAGTTTACAAGGGGACATAATCACAATTCTGATCAAACGATTTGAACCATCTTTCAGTCATCAGGATCTTTCCTTTGTTCTATTAAGAACTCGAAGATTCACAGCAGTAAATAGAAATTTCTGTAGGTTGAGTTCCTAAGACACAAGGCAGACAAGCACTTAAACTACTGAATAAGACTTCCTTATGGAGAAGCAGGTTACCAATTACTTCTGCATATTTTAGAAGGCTTTTTAGGTCTGGTTTCGACTGCTCATGTAAAAGTGACCTATTGCTACAAATATACAAAGAGTGGGTTTGGGTTCATCCCTTGAACCACACCATTTCTTTAACTGGCCACTGACTTGAGACTCTGTAAGTTTCTAGAAATCAAAAGATATACACAAGGGTCTAAGGGATAATGTTTATTGACCAACTAAAACTCCATACCCCTACTTAAATACATATACAACACAAAGGAGTTAGTCAGTCTATTCGGTCAGAAAAAAACTCTTTTAGCTCTGAATGAGTGCTCCCCAGACTCAGATATCTTGCCCAGCATTCGGCATGAATGTGAATTCCATCAGCCCACCCCTTTGGCGGAGCCTCGTCATCTGGAAAACACAGGAGTAGAGTCCATGCAGCCTATGTTGCTCATAAGCGAACAAGATTGGATTCTGGACTATTTACTCCAGATAAACTCGGCCAAAGTGCTTTACAGAATAAGTGAGTACTGATGGCGTGCAGTGTTAAGGTGAACGTGAAAAATAAAAAATGACTATAAGGACGAAAAATATGTTTATTAGAGATCGTCCGAATGCCATAAATGAAAACAACCTGATAGTATGAAACAAATTTACTATCTCATGGCAATAGGTGAGGTCGACATGTTTCAGCCGCTATGGCAATGTTACCCGGCTTTCTTCAGGACCTAGTTGATGATATGTGCTACTGCAAAAATACAATTTTGGATGTGTAAAACATTTCAATTTCTCAATCAGTGTTTGAAAAAGGAATGAAAATATCCGTGGTCTAAGACCACCCTACCGAAACTGGATCATGTGCTCGTGTAGGTATGTATTCTTCTTGCCTATGGTAAAACACAACAAAGGAAAGTTGAACTGAGACGTGGAGAGCAAAACAATCTGAGCAAAGAGAAATTATCTAAATGTCAGTTCTAAACATAACTGTCCTATGGATGGCTTCATACACAAACTTGTTTTTAAACAGTTTTCAAGAAAACTTTAAATATGATTACTGTTAGACCCGGCCTCGTGGCGTGGTCTCCCCTGACCCTTTGGCACCCCCATCCGAGCTGTACACCACAACAGACCCCTGAGCCCCCGGCCTAGCCAACCCTTCCCTCCATGTAACACACCCACGTCCCTGGACTGTCCCGTCCGTGCCTCCATCTTCCCGGCCCACAGGCCCTGTGTGCCCACTTTCCGGCATCTAAGATGGCCGCCCTATCCAGCGCGGCCTTGGCCGAGAGGCGCCCCCCTGGCTGGAGGACAGCGCACTCCCCGTGAGGGGGAGAGGGAGGAGCAGTTTCTCTCACACCTCCGACCGCCCTTCAAGAGATGGGTTTCGATCGCCCCTCCGGCCATCCTGAGGGCTGGCTCCACGCCTGCTGTGTGTCTGGGACTCCTCCCGAACCTGACATGAATGGATCAAAGGTCCGCGTGGCAGGAAACCCCAACAAGCGACCCCCAGGTGCCAAGACCCCTGCCAACCAAAACTCCGGAGATCAAAGAGGAGCAGCCCTATAATTGGGGATGCTCCGGGACTTTCGACAGATTCGTTTTGGAACATCTGAGCCCTGCTGAGTGACTCGCGGCTCCCTCGCAACTTTGGAACATCTGAGCCCTGCTGAGTGACTCGCGGCTCCCTCGCAACTCTGGAACATCTGAGCCCTGCTGAGTGACTTGCGGCTCCCTCGCCACATTGGAACATCTGAGCCCTGCTGAGTGACTCGCGGCTCCCTTGCAACTTCGGAACACCTGAGCCCTGCTGAGCGACTCGCGGCTCCCCTGATTCTCCTGGTCCGGCTGGACACCCAAAGATCATCGTATCCCCCGGCTCGATGATTGTGAGCTGTGCGCCGGATACGCACCGATATTGACCCTGAACTTTCAGACTGTCCCGCTACCCCCTTCCTGACCGAGACTTTTCTGGGCCCTTGCCCTATTTGTAAATACCTGCCTTTGCTGATCATAAAGATCCTTTTTGAGTGAAGAGATAAAGAAACGTTCTCAAGAAGCTACGGTGTGGTGTCTCTTTGTCGTGGGGTGCTGGTATAGTGTGTACGATCTTAGATTTGAGACTCTCCCCTGAGAAGTCTCTCGCCTGTGCTCGGCTTTGTACTTCGGAGGGTGGGCCCCAGGGTGGTGAGGTGCACTTCCTGGTCGCCTCTGAGGTCACCGTCCAACATTGGTGGCCAGCGACGGGATCCGAGCCACAATCTAGAGATCGTACAGTACACGACTAACGCACTACCGAGCAAAGACGGCAGAAGAAACCATCATGAGTACCACTGCAAGTACAGCATTTTGTGTGGAACAACTGGAGGAGTACTCGCACAAAGAACTGAAGGAATTTGCAAAGAACTGGGAATCGCTACCACTGGCCTCAAAACAAGGGAAGACATGCAGAAAGCATTGAAAGCTTGGTTGGAGTCCGGAGTCCCCAGCACAGAAGGTGCGGCGGCGCAGCCAGACGAACCGGGACCCCCCCAGACAGAAAGCAGCAGCCAGGTACGAACCATCGTACCAGACGGGGGTCTTTCCCCGGAAGCGCTTGCTGATCGAGAAAGAAGTCGCCACCACGAGCTGGAGATGGCCAAACTAAAGATCGAAGGCGAAATAAAATTGACAGAAAATAAACTGGCGCTCGAGCAGATGAAAGTACAAGGAGAATTGGAAGAAAAGAAGCTCCAGCGGGAGCATGAGGGGAAAAGACTCCAGCTAGAGCACGAGCGAAGCTTGAAGGAGCTCGAGCTCAAGGTGAGGAACGAAGAGAACAGGCTCCCGGGGAACCAAGAGGCCGCACCCCCGGCAGAACCAAAGGTCCACATCCCCAAAGATGTGGTCAAGGAATACTATAAAAATGACGACATCCAACAATGGTTCAAGGCCTACGAAGTTGCCATGACCTCACACCGAGTCCCGCAGAAAGATTGGGGGGCCGGATTGTGGGGTCGATTCCTGAGCGAAGGGAGAGACACCCTGCTCGTTCTTCCGTCCTCCGAGCAGACTTACTACAGCCACATGAAGGAGGCCCTCCTGACGAGATACGGCCTCACCCCTGAAATGTACAGCCAGCGGTTCCGGAACTGCAAAAAGATTCCTGGCATCACCTGGGTGGAGTACGTAAAGATTTTTAGCAGAGCATTCGAAGGTTGGTTCAAGGGCAGCAAAGTGACCACCATGGAAGAACTAACTGACCTTATGCTGTGGGAACATTTGTCCACAAACTGTTTTGTGGAGCTATGCTAGCATCTGCTCGACAGCAAGCTCGCAGATCCGAGGAAGCTGGCCGTCGAGGCGGAACACCTGGGTCACCCGAGGTCCCGTAGGTGACTACCCCCGCGGCAATCAAGGACCACCCCGCCAGAGAGGGGGGGGAATCCCAGGAGGACCCAGGGACGCCCAGTCCGGTCCCCCGCGTAGCCCCCCAAGAAACCCACCACTAAGTCTACCTGCACCTCCACCAGCTGCTGCCGGCCTCCCAGGGAGACAGCACCGAGTGACCATCACCTGTTGGAGATGTCAGAAGCCCGGGCACTACGCCAGTGATCCCCAGTGCCCCCTGACCCCACGTAACCCGACCACCACTTCCCCAGCTAGGCAGATAGCGAATTTAGCCCTAGGGGAGGAAGTTGAGGACATAGAGGAAGGGGAACCTACTGCCATGACCCTAGTATCCCTGGGAGATAGGGAGATGGTCCCCGGGAACGCCCTGCCTACCAACACCAAGAAGTACCGCCAGATAGTAACAGTGAATGGCCACCGGGTGGAGGCCCTCCGGGACACCGGAGCCAGCATCACCGGTGTCCTGAGTCATTTAGTGCAAGAAGACCAAATCCTCCCCAATGTCCTGTGTCCTGTAATTTCAGCAGATAACGTTGAGAGCTTGTGTAAGGTAGCCCTGATGCCATTCGAGTGGGAGGGAGTAGCAGGTAAACTGAAAGTAGCAGTCCGGACCTCTAAGCCGGTCGACTGCCTCCTGGGGAACGACCTGGAAATTTCTCCGTGGAAGCAGGTCGAGCAACGAACCCACCTCGGGATGATGGGTCTCCCCGAGTGGGTGTGCGCCACCACCCGATCTATGGCAGCCCGACTGCCCCCCGACGGGGGAGTCGAGAATGAAACTGCCAGCCTTCCCCCGGTGGATGACGACAGGGCCGATCCAACCGTGACCTCCGACCGCTCCCCACGAGGAGGAGATGTCGCTGACAACGAACCCATACACCCCGACCCCGCACAGATTACCGAGCTGGGTGATCTGCCCGAATTGGCGCAGTGGGGCCATGAGGGGGGCCCCTCCCGAGAGGACTTCTGCCGGGAGCAAGCTACCTGTCCTTCCCTGATCGGATCCCGGCAACAAGCCGCAGCCCAGGCCGCGGGCGACCAATCCGGAACGCATTGGCTGTACTGGGAGAATGACCTCCTTTACAGCGAGCAGAAGTCCGCCGAGCTAGGGTCAGCCCGAGTGCTGGTGGTACCCCTACGCTTCCACGACTTCCTCTTGGGCTTAGCCCACGATGTACCCTTAGCCGGCCACTTGGGCCAAGACAAAACGTATAGCCACCTGGTCACGCACTTCTATTGGCCCAAGATGAAAACGAACGTAGAGGCCCACTGCAAGTCCTGCCCCACGTGCCAGGCGAGTGGAAAAAGCGGAGGAACGCGTAAAGCTCCCCTCCAACCATTCCCCGTCGTCAGTACCCCCTTTGAGCGGGTCGGAATTGACATTGTGGGGCCGCTGGACCCCCAGCCCTCTCAGGGTCACCGCTTCATCTTCGTCCTAGTGGACCATGCCACTTGATATCCTGAAGCCATCCCCCTACGCACCGTTACGGCCCCCGTGGTGGGCGGGGCGCTGATGGGAATCTTTTCCCGTGTAGGATTTCCCAGAGAAGTGGTAAGTGACCGCGGGACGAACTTTATCTCCCGGTACATGACCTACCTTTGGCAGCAATGCGGAGTGTCCTATCGATTCACCACCCCATACCACCCCCAAGGGAATGACCTAGTAGAGCAGTTTAACCGGACTCTAAAGGGGATGATCATGGGCCTAGAGGAGCCCCTCCGGCGTAAGTGGGACGTCCGGCTCCCCTGCCTCCTGTTCGCCTACCAGGAAGTCCCCCAGAAGTCCTTGGGGTTCAGTCCGTTTGAATTGCTGTACAGACACCCTGTCCGGGGACCCCTCAGCTTGGTCAGAGAAGGTTGGGAGACGGCACCCCGATGCCCCCCTCAGGAGGTGTTCCGGTACATTCTGACCCTCCGAAACCAGACTTGGAAGTTCCGGGAGCTGGCCGAGGCCAACCTGGAAGCGAGCCAGGAAGAAATGAAGCGCTGGTACGACCAGAATGCCACTCTGGTTGAGTTCCAGCCGGGCCAGCAGGTATGGGTCATGGCCCCAGTAAAACTTTGCGCCCTCCAAGATAAGCGGACAGGGCCCTTCAAGGTGATCGAGTGGAAAAGCCAAGTCACGTACTTGGTGGACGTCCAGTCCCCCCGGAACCCCCTGCGGGTCCTGCACGTGAACCGCCTCAAGCCTCACTTCGTGCGGACGGAGCTGAGCCTACTGTTGGCCACAGATTACGGGGCGGAAGAGGAAACGGAGCCTCTCCCTGACCTCCTGTGCACCAAAGAGAAAGATGGCTCCGTGGATGGAGTTAACCTCTCTCCCTCCCTCACTTCCCAACAACGCGAAGACTGCCGCCAGCTTTTGGGGCAGTTTTCTGACCTGTTTTCCCTCATCCCCAGAGTCACTGACTGGTGTGTCCACGATGTGGACACCGGAGACAGTCCGCCGGTGCGACACCGAGCCTACCGAGTCCCCGATCGAGTCCGGTCCTGCATCCAGGCCGAAGTCTCGAAGATGTTGTCCTTGGGAGTGGTCAAACCCTCAGACAGCCCCTGGGCTAGCCAAGTGGTGCTGGTCCCAAAAGCCGCTGCCCCCGGTGTCGCCCCTGAACTGAGGTTCTGCGTGGACTACCGGGGGCTCAATGCCATCACCCGAGCCGACGCTCACCCTATCCCCCGCGCCGATGAGCTCATTGACCGCCTCGGGTCTGCTCATTTTCTCAGCACCTTTGACCTGACCTGCTGATACTGGCAAATTGCGCTCACCGAGGGAGCCAAGGAGCGGTCCGCCTTCTCCACCCCAGATGGGCACTATCGCTTTCGCGTGATGCCCTTTGGAATGAAAAATGCCCCGGCCACTTTTCAGAGACTGGCAAACAGAGTTCTGGCCGGGTTGGAAGAATTCAGCGCCGCATATCTGGACGATATCGCGGTTTTCAGTTCGGCATGGAGTGAGCATCTCCGGCACCTCCGGAGGGTGCTGATGGCCCTGCGCCAGGCAGGCCTCACAGTGAAAGCTAGCAAATGCCAGATCGGACAGAGTTCGGTGGTCTACCTGGGACACCAGGTTGGGAGCGGGCAGGTCGCCCCCCTACAGCCTAAGATCGACGCTGTAGGAAGGTAGATCCCTGACTATGGTTGCCCCCAACTTTTTGCCTGGTGTTTTGCTGGTTTTCTGACTTAGTTGACCTGGGGCCCTGCTATTCAGGACCCCAGGCCTACTGCTTCTCTCTGTAAAATTGATTCCATGTACCTTAGGTACATATCTAATTGGATACTGAGTCACCTTATCAGTCCCTGTACAGAGTACCTTAGGTGCCCAGGGCATAGGTGTACCCAGGGCCTACCAGGGGCTGCAGCATGTATTATGCCACCCCTGGCTGGCCATCCAAATCTGACACAACTGGCTGCACGACAGCTGGGGCAAGGTGGTGTAATCACCCTTTGCTTTAGATATAGTATTCCTATATCTAACCCTAAAATGGGCACACAGATCTCCTATCAGTCACTCCTATGGCAGGCCTTGACAATCCTGAAGGCAGAGTGCTTGGAATCGTGTGAGATAGTGCTCTGGCATGAGCTGAGCCTGTCTGCGGCTTTCGGGATCCATCCCTTAGCCGTTTCCATGATATCGCATACCATATACTCTTAAGTGCATTATAATCCTCGCGGTTATATGCCAACTCTGGTATCGCTTTATCAAAACATGTCGAGTAAGGTGTCATACGAATTGGAATACTAACCCCTCTCCAATTGTGACGACGGGGTTAGCATTCCACCCTTCTAGAGGGACACGGCATGTATGTAACCTGTAACCCCGGTTAAAGTTAGACAGAGCCTTAGCTCCACAAAATGGATGCTGCCACCGAGACACAAGTCTGCCCTCCTGCTGCTGGGAGTCCTCCCAGCCCAGGAGGCAAGGACAAAGGGTTTCCTGCCAGGGGCGGTGCCAGCACCGTCCCAGACAGGATTTTGTGTATCCTAGGTAGGCAGGGCTTTAGAGGAAGGTGACTGCAAGTGGCACCCCGGTGCTCACTGTGCATAGGCCGGCTGGAACCAGTTCCAGGGGCACTCCAGCCCCTGATCTGGGGAAAGCCCGCCAAAGGAGAGGGGTGTAACCACCCCCCTCCTAGTCCCACCCCTAGGGCAGGACTTAGTCGCGTGCCAGCCCCTTTTTGCAGGATAAAGGTAGGAACTGGCCCCCTTTCAAATTAGATCATCTTTGAATCCTGAAACTACTTTCCACGAAAGGAACTCAAGACTTCTTCCCAATATTCTCCCTTGTGACTAAGGAGTAGTCACCCTGCAGCAGCAGGCACCAACCAAGCATCGCGGTTTGTTGCCAGTCTCTCCTTCGGATCAAGACTGCTCCAGCACAACGAGAACTGGCTTCCCTGGCACCTCTGACCTCAACCTACATCATCAGCCCAGCTGTGATCCGTGGGTGCGACGAGACCTCGAGGGACCGGCCATCTTCAGAACTGCACGACGCTTGTCCAGCACGACCACCGAGTGACCCTCGACTGAGTGCTTTGGTGTAAGAGAAGCCCCGACCCTGAGCAGCTCCAGCACCAAAGTTCAGCCCCCCTGCATCCACGAGATCTGCGTGGGGCCCTTCTGCTCTTTGCTGCCAACCGCGTTGTCCAGGTCACTTGCCCGTTGGCTAGTGGCCCTCTCACGACGCTCCACGACGACAAACGCTACTGGTCTGGTTGCTCCAGACTAGCCCTTGCTCCCCTCCAAAAGAGGAGCACCATGGACCCTCCTGGTCCACTCAAGACGCCATTTTAGGTCCACCGCGTGGGCCTTGCATTAGCCAAGACTTGTTGCCCAATCCTGGGTCCAGCGACGTCGACAGCAAGAACCTTCGTGGGACAGCTCGCACCTCCATCCTGGTCACCGACAACGCCTCCTGGTCCGAGAGACTGCAGAGCCCAGCAGCGCCCACTCACCTGGCTGAGGTGACTTCGTCCGGTGCCATCCTGGTGCCCACTCAAATCACTGGCTAGTGATTCAGAACTTGGTCCCCTCTGCTTACAGGTTTCTTCTTCCCTGATCCAGGCTTGGATCACCTCGAACTTCTTCACTGGTCGCCTGCCAGCAACTTCTTTCTTCAGGCTCCTGGATCTTCAACGAGGGTTTCCGACGCAACTTCAACCATATGCAGCCGCAGCCCCTGGGCTAGGTAACCTGAGTACTCCGGTACTCCAGCATAGTCCAACACCCTAAGTGTTCGGATCCACTCCCGTTTTCGACCCACCTAGTCGGGTTCGCCCGAGAACAGTAACTTTGTCTTTACTAGCTTCCATAGACTTTTTCCCGCCTTACGCGTGAGAGTTCCCACTCTGCACACGACGTCCACAGGCCTCCTGCTTCTAATCTAAGGGTTTAGTATTGTAGGCCTAGCGTTTCTAAAGTCTCTGAGAATAGTTACTTACCTGCTAGTAATTCGCATTCCACTTACTGTGTATATGGTTTTTCGTGCCCCTAGGGCATTTGTGTAAATTGTGCGACTTAAAGTATTTTCTTAAGAGTTTTGTTGTGTGCTTAGCTCCCTGTCTCATAAAGAGCCAGGGTAGTCTTGTTAGGAATAAAATAAACGTTTATTTTCATAACAACGTGTGTGGTGTCCTTTCACTTGGTGTTCAAGGGGTAATGTGATGGTAAAACAGCTGGCTTAACACGCCCTCTAGAGTATTAGCCTTAGACTGCTCGTATCCATGCTACTAGGATAGCTGGTCTATAAGGTTGACTTACAACCAATCATCAATAAGGGTTGTTTGGACTGATACAAAGTGCTCACTAAAATATGAACATTATATATCAGGCCAACTTCTCACAGACGCCATCTTAGCCTGGGAACCCCCAACCACCCAAACCGAAGTTCGAGCCTTCCTGGGTCTCACCGGCTACTACCGGAGGTTTATCCGGAGTTACGGCAGCCTCGTAGGGCCACTCACAGAACTAACGTCCAAAAAGCAGCCCAAGAAGGTGCAGTGGACCCCGGTCTGCCAAGGAGCGTTCGACGCCCTCAAGAAAGCGATGTGTACTGCCCCCGTGCTACGAGCCCCTGACTACTCCAAAGAGTTTGTGGTCCAGACCGATGCTTCCGAACATGGCATTGGGGCCGTATTATCCCAGATGAATGAGGAAGGTCTAGACCAACCTGTAGCCTTCATTAGCCGGAGGCTACTTCCCAGAGAGCAGAGGTGGAGCACCATCGAACGAGAAGCGTTCGCAGTTGTCTGGGCCCTTAAGAAGTTACGGCCCTACCTGTTCGGAACCCATTTCCGAGTCCAAACGGATCATCGACCATTGCGGTGGTTGATGCAGATGAGGGGCGAGAACCCCACACTGCTGCGATGGTCAATCTCCCTCCAGGGGATGGATTTCACTGTAGAGCATCGTCCTGGTACCAACCACGCCAACGCTGACAGCCTCTCCAGGTATTTCCGCCTCAGCGAGGAGAACCCCCAAGAGGATGGGTAGTTCTCCCCGACTTTCAGCTGGGGGGACGCATGTTAGACCCGGCCTCATGGCGTGGTCTCCCCTGACCCTTAGGCACCCCCATCCGAGCTGTACACCACAACAAAACCTGAGCCCCCGGCCTAGCTAACCCTTCCCTCCATGTTACACGCACACGTCCCCGGACTGTCCCGTCCGTGCCTCTATCTTCCCGGCCCACAGGCCCTGTGTGCTCACTTTCCGGCATCTAAGATGGCCGCCTGATCCAGCGCGGCCTTGGCTGAGAGGCGCCACCCTGGCTGGAGGACAGTGCACTCCCCGTGAGGGGGAGAGGGAGAAGCAGTTTCTCTCACACCTCCGACCGCCCTTCAAGAGATGGGTTTCGATCGCCCCTGAGGGCTGGCTCCACGCCTGCTGTGTGTCTGGGACTCCTCCCGAACCTGACATGAATGGATCAAAGGGCCGCGTGGCAGGAAACCCCAACAAGCGGCCCCCAGGTGCCAAGACCCCTGCCGACCAGAACTCCAGAGATCAAAGAGGAGCAGCCCTATAACTGGGGATGCTCCGGGACTTTCGACAGATTCGTTTTGGAACATCTAATCCCTGCTGAGTGACTCGCGGCTCCCCGACAACTTTGAAACCTCTGAGCCCTGCTGAGTGACTCGCGGCTCCCTCGCAACTTTGGAACATCTGAGCCCTGCTGAGTGACTCGCGGCTCCTTCGCAACTCTGGAACATCTGAGCCCTGCTGAGTGACTCGCGGCTCCTTCGCAACTCTGGAACATCTGAGCCCTGCTGAGTGACTCGCGGCTCCCCGACAACTTTGAAACCTCTGAGCCCTGCTGAGTGACTCGCGGCTCCCTCGCAACTTTGGAACATCTGAGCCCTGCTGAGTGACTCGCGGCTCCTTCGCAACTCTGGAACATCTGAGCCCTGCTGAGTGACTCGCGGCTCCCTCGCCACTTTGAAACATCTGAGCCCTGCTGAGTGACTCGTGGCTCCCTTGCAACTTCGGAACACCTGAGCCCTGCTGAGCGACTCGCGGCTCCCCTGATTCTCCTGGTCCGACTGGACACCCAAAGATCATTGTATCCCCCGGCTCGAGGATTGTGAGCTGTGCGCCGGATACGCACCGATATTGACCCTGAACTTTCAGACTGTCCCGCTACCCCATTCCTGACCGAGACTTTTCTGGGCCCTTGCCCTATTTGTAAATACCTGCCTTTGCTGATCATAAAGATCCTTTTTGAGTGAAGAGATAAAGAAACGTTCTTAAGAAGCTACGGTGTGGTGTCGTGGGGTGCTGGTATAGTGTGTACGATCTTAGATTTGAACTGTAACTAGAAATTCCTTTCTGTGTTATTCAACTTTAGGTTTATAACCAATTGGTCTTGCTTACAAGTTTTACATTTCTTGTGTACAGGTAAATGATATAGGTATTGATTTTCACACAACACTGGAATGACTTATTTCTCTCAACATTTTATTTTATAAAGTTAAAATCATTCATATAAAATTCATCACCGAACATTTAGTATTCAACATGTATTTTTGGCCATGCCCTAATCTAATACAAAGGTCAATCCTAATCTTTGTTAATGCCCGACAAAATAAAATAAAACAATATCTTCATATATTGAGAATTTTTATATATTAAAATTGCAAATATATGCTATTGCGGGTGTTCCCTTGTCGACGCGTTTCGGTGCGTTGAGATCTTTTAGGCACCTTCTTCTGGACAAACTTTAAAATTGGCTACTATATATTCTTCTTTTTGAATTGCTTTTTCGTCAATCGTTCCCACTTTTTGTTGGGTTTTGTCAGTCCCCGACTTCACTATGTGTCAGTTTCTTGTATTTTTAAAAAACAGTGGATTGTTTTTCTACGTGTCTTCGGTAGTCGGTTGCGTCTTTAGAAATTGCGCAAGATGTCAGATAGGTGGACTTTTTTCTTTTTTTAAATTCCGCCGGACAATCTATGGCTTGTCTTCTGCTTTTAGAGTAGGCGCAGGTCTTCACTTTATCATTGATGCTGGCGGCAGACTACCCATATGTGTTGAGAAGTCTCCTCTCTCGTTTGCCTGAATGCTGTAGCCTCCACCGTCGACACGTCCTCTTTCCCGTAGGTTGGTCTTAGATTTGAGACTCTCCCCCTGAGAAGTCTCTCGACTGTGCTCGGCTTTGTGGTCAGGTGCACTTCCTGGTCGCCTCTGAGGTCACCGTCCAACAATTACTCACCCAACTTGCTGTGGGAGTATGCCTCACCTTACCCGGCAACTGCTCGGTGGTTGAGGCCCCGCTCTGTTTGCAAGCAAAATCAGGGAACAAAGATGATATAATCATTCAACATAGTCCCTTACTTTTACTTTTATATCAAGTAAAATTATACAAAACCAAAATCAAATATAAAATCTAGACGCTCTAACACTATGCTGAAAAATGCAGGGAGGCCCCCTAAGATGCTGTAAGTTGCTTTGTGATGGGGGGAAAAAATATATATATAGTAGATGATTTTAACTTTATGTGAAGAAGTGGTCAATACAAGCTGGTATATATGGTCATTCCTCATAAGTCTGTCCAGTTAATCCTAGTTTCAAGTATCCATGCCAGTGTGTTCACAGGATAGGCAAGGAAAGGGAATGAGAGTATTCCAACATGGAAATTTCACTATGGTTTCTGTCTTGTAGGTATAACCTACATTTAATCACTAATCTTGTGACTGAACCTCAAAAGGAGATGATGATAAGGAGGAGAAGATACAGAGTGAGGAGCCCTCCAACCCTGCCTCCTTACCTGTCCATTGGTACCCCTTATCTGGCTCCGATCCAAAGGGAAGGTGCCAGACAGCAGGAGATTAGGTCTTTTTATAGTGTCTCTAATTGGTGGAATCAGCGCTCGTGATTCAATTAGCCAATGCACATTTGCAATGTTTAAAACGGCCCCCTGGTAAAGTCGGGCATGTTCTCATCAGCGCTATTATATGCGCGACTGAGCATGTGTGAGGCAAGCGCACTACCCTGTGCAACTCGCGCGCATGTGTGTTCCGCAGTATATTGAGAACTGCGCATGTGCGTTTGCAAGAGACAGTATTGTCCGGTGGCAGAGTCAGCACAGGGCCTCATAGCGAAAATCAGGGCACGTGCTTGTGAATGTTAATTCCATGCCGCAACTTCATGAAATAATTATACAATGTTGAGAACAACACGTATTTAAAGCGTGTGATGTTTATTTGAAGTAGTATGCTTATGGTAAAACATTTTTGGGCAACAGCTCTGCGAGAGCATTATTGGATATATGCTGGTGCCTAAAATGCATAAAATTAGAGATGAAAACTAAATCGGAGCATAACCCATTGATTCATTGATTGAACACTCGGTCATATAGATGAAGTAATAGTTTATTCCTGCCCGTAAAGAAGAAAGTGGTGCACCTACACTTGGGGGAATGTTAGTATGCCTATGTTACTACAGCTGTAAATGCCACTAACTTCTAAAATCTTTACATAAACAAATCAGCAAGACTAATGTGTATTAAGAAACAGTTGGGGTGTTAGTGACACTTTCAATCTATGACATACCATTTTATGTTGAAAATAAATATGAAATTAGTATTCTGGGGGTTTACAGAACGACAAGACCACAATTGAGACACAATTTAGGATGTTTACATGTGTGGTGGGGAAGTCAGTCACTAGGATTTGAATGGCTCATAGTGGTCCTTATATGTACATATTTAAATGAGACATATTCATGAGAATCACTGCTTCTAAATTCTCTGACATAGTTACAACCAAGATCCATTAAACGACAGTTCTGGGTGTGGTCTATTGGGGGTCGTGTGTTTCACAACGACGCCCAAGGAATATTATCGTTGAGACCATGCGTATCGCATCTGAGTTTGAAGATCCACTTCTGTTCTTTAATGAACAGAAATTTTGAAATGTCAGTCAATTATTACGGAATGTAAGGGCATTCTAGAACCAGCCATCTCATGTCGTCCGCTCTGTGTTTAAGTGCCAGAAAGTGATTTGTCAGGCACGTAGATTGCTTGTTGCAGCGAACCGTGCTCTTATGCTCACTGACACGCACTTTTACTTAGCGGGTGGTATGACCTATGTATTTCAGTGAGCATGGACATGTGATCATGCAAATGACACAGTCTGAATTACAGTTCGTGTGGGTTTTGAGAATCCATGGCCTTCCTGTACCTATATCTACGGATTCTGTCTTAGCAGTCTGTAAGTTTCATCTTGGCTCAGTCCCGCAGTGTATTCATCTTTGACCAAAGGCCATTAGATGTTTGGGCGCATTCTTTCACCTCCAGTCAATTGTTTGCACTGAACTTCATGAGAGGCTACCTTACATCTACAGCCCTATCAGTCTGCCACTGCTGGCTCCCTTCCATGTGTCTCAATGAATGAGCTAACACTGTTAATGCACGCTACCACTCCCCCTTCACAAGACAATGCATCATATTCATGACTAACCTGTTGTGAGCTGGCCGAAACATAGGATGCACATCCTCAAACCTCATGCACAATACACAACAAACTACATACAGGTCACACAATATACTCAAGCGCTACCAGCAATTTATAATAACATGGGTAGATTCTTACTTGTTCAACTCAAAAGTGTTTTGGGACCTCAAAAAGGGCATGAAGCGCTATACAAATGCTGCAATACAATATTGCATTTTGGCAAATACCCTTTGTTGAAGGAATCACATTTGCATCTTTGTGATTTAAAGGTATTATTTACTACCTGCAAAACAGAGTACATGGAAACTGAGCAATTCAGACAGATGGAATGGTAGAGCATTCAAACTTGAGGCAATTTTACAAAGAATTCCACAGCATAATTTTTGCAAATGATTGTGCAGGTATTTATAAAATGCTTGAAGGCCTAAAGCACATCACCAAGAAAAGACTGAAATAGTAATTCCAGGATAACAAAGTTTGGGGCATTTTGATTTCCCTGTTTTTATTTCTTACATATATTTATTCTATTTCAGTTTCTATAAACTAAGGACATTTATTTCCAAGTTTAAAAATGTATAGGCTATGGACTACAGTTGTTTCTTCTTAGTGATAATGTAATGGCATGTGACATGGAGCCGGAAAACTGATTCCAACCTGTCAAGAAGTGCTTTCACACAGGGGGCATGGCTAGGCGCCGGCTATGATGGCCGCCTAACCCGAGGG
The DNA here is from genome assembly GCF_964261635.1 of Lissotriton helveticus. Classification (NCBI taxonomy): domain Eukaryota; kingdom Metazoa; phylum Chordata; class Amphibia; order Caudata; family Salamandridae; genus Lissotriton; species Lissotriton helveticus. The sequence continues at coordinate 294,233,605 of NC_136058.1, read as the reverse complement.
CTCCGTTCACCGAGTCCTCCACCCGCTGAAATCCTGTTACTATCCGACGGACTCTGCGCCCTGCGCGCACCGCAGCACAGCCGTTTTGAAGCTGCACCTGGCGCTACGTTGCTCCGTGGCCACACCGCGACCCCCTGCTTCAGCACCTGACCACAGGCCTGGAGCAGAGATGCGCTGCGGTCGGCCGCAGTTGAAGGCGAGCCCCCGGCTTTGCGGCCTAGTCGGGGGCGGGGGACAAATATCGGCGCGAACAGCCCTGAGCCTTTGCCCTGGAGCCCGGATGCAGGAGCCCGAATATGGCGGCGCAAGGCTAGAGAGGCCTGTGAAGGGCCACATCGTAGAGTGGTGGAATCTGGGCTGCCTCGCGAGAAGGCTAGAGAGGCCTGCAAAGGGCCTACATCGCAGAGTGGTGGAATCTGGGCTGCCTCGGGAGAAAGAACAGTGGTCCTCCTGAGGACGTGGGTCCCCCTGCCTACCCTCCACGCGACACTAAGGTGATACTATCTCCACACCCCCGGTGCCGGTCGTGGACATAATGGGTGCAACTGAAACGGCCTGCAGTAGCAACCTACAACCATAGAAACCACAGAGCAGGCATAGTGAAGGGCGGTGACACCAAAAACCCAAGGGCATTGCAATACACTTCATGGGAGGCCCACCGCGTGCGAGGAGGTGAACACGATCAGTCTGGCCGGCAGTGGAGGCATACCCCCCGAGAGTTGGACAGTCGTGGGGAGCTGAAGACCCCCCTGTGGAGGGCCCACGACTTACGGGTGGGGTCTGCTGGTGAAGACCGGACAGAGGCGCTGCATTGTACCAGTCAGCGGGCGCGTGTGCCACGTGCCAGGGTGTCACCGGAGGGCCGCGGCTCTGGAGGCTGGAAAGGCCCCAGGGGCGAAAGGGAAAGAGCGGCCTGAAAACCAACGGAACACTGGTGGGGGCCCCGGAGCCTCCATGAGAGACGGGGTTGTGGAGAGAGACCGTGCCCACACCACTGCCTCAGCCATTGCCTGACTTCCCGGTCGAGATTGGAAGCGCCGCTGACCAGGGCGCGAGGTTTAGCCGCACGAACAATGAGGCCCAAGCAAGGTACGGCCACCCAGACCAATAAGCTCGATAAATATACAGTACAGAAGGGCGCACCTGATAGAGCGCGCGAGGTCACCCAGCCAATAATTTCGCCGTTTCCGGCTTCGGGCCCATATACTTTCAATTCACAATATTCATTGACAGGGTGACTTCACGGGCTGCTACCAATTTGTGTGAATTCCCTACTGTTATTACTCAGTGTACCCGACTTACCATCCACCGGCACGGGTACCTATGACCTCAACGGATCAGGGAGCTAGCTGTAAAAGGAAAGGCAGCAAAATACCAACTCAAAATGACATTCAATACTGTTGTAAAATGACCACGGACAACTGGAAGTTTTAAAAGCTTTATCTAAAGTTCGTTTTCATTAAGCATCAAGTTTACAAGAATAAGGCAATCAATAATCAAGATAATGAAAAGTACATAACTATAGAGAAATAAAGTCAGGGTAATCATGGAAATACTAATATGAGATGGAAACAGGAAACGCTATGAATTTAAGGCAATAATTCTTTAGACAGTTTAAGTAAGGCCGTTCTAGACCATATCAGGAAATGACAAACTGCAATGCAAAATATGATTTCTAAAAGGTAGGGTAACATGGGAAGACGTTATGAAAATATGCAAATGACTTTACGTTTCAATTGTTTGCGGCAAAAAGCATGGAAAATCAACATATGCAAGGTGTCTCTTTATTGAAGCAAAAGACAGAAAAATAGAAAGGTGCAAGTTTAAAGAACTTAGAGCAGTATTTACCTAGACTGGTGTGGAAACCAAACCCTGGCCACGGGTCAGTTAAGGACAGGAAACCCTCAAGGAAGGATACCCCTCAAAGGACAGCAGGTGCAGAATGGACACCCAGGACAGGACAGGATACCCTCGGATTAGGAATCAGGACAGGACCTCAGGACAGGACAGCAAACCCTCAGGACAGGACCGCTCAGGACAGGACCGCACCCGCAGTTTGGAAGCAATGCCTGCGCTCCACCCTCTCTGCAGCTATCGATCAAGACCCCGATTGGGTCAGCGAACTCCCAGCAAGGTGCTTCGCCAGCACTTTAAGGTTCAGTAGAACCTTAGTCTATGGTCAATTTCGGAAAGAGTGCTCCGCAGCGCTCTGTATCTTCAGTCACCTATTGAGTACGATGGGTCAGTGACAGGTCAGCTAAACCAGACAAGTCGGACAATTCCCTAGGCGAACCCAGGGTAGATATACAGTTTAGGGACGGTGTACCACCCCCCAATGTTGCAAAGTGTCAGAATCCCTCAATTTGGATTGGTCCTAAGATAGGATTTGGGTAACACACCAATCAGAATACACTATTTGGAGGCCTTATTTACATCTCAGGGCACCGCCTAGCAAGATTGGGGTTCCCATGAGAAAGTTGCGCAGAATACAGGCAAAGAATACATTTTTGCAACATAATAGAACAATATCGTGACGTTGCGGGGCGAAGGTGATGCTTTCCCAGGCTTGCTTCTGGTATCAACCTTCTTTGGCAGCCATTCAATGACAGAACGCCTTTTGTCTAGTCTGCGCACAAGTACCCTCCAAGATGGCTCTCAGCTCAGTCAGACCCCCATTCCCCGCGGTACATGAAAAGTAAGCGAGAACAAATTAATACATAAAAATAACATTATGAAAACACATCACAGGGTTTGTACTTTCAACTTATCACTAAGAAATATACTTATGCAGTCTAAATGTTAGCTACATATAAACAGGTACAAGAGCAGTGGCACGAGCAGTACCACGTTATTGGCAAAGCTATGCATTACGCATGCGCAACTATTTCCCTCCAAATCTGCAAACACATCAGGACACGTGAGTGTGACTGACGCATGCGCAGACACTTACTTCCAAGCAGCGGCCATTTTAAAAGACTCGAATTAATTATTTTAGTAAAACACATAGGCAAGCTTCGGGAAACCTCGTTTAAACATAAAATAAACGTTAGTAAGACGTACAAATTATTACTGGATTACACACGGGCGAGGTTCATGAATAAAGCACGTCGCGAATGCGAAGGTTTGCTTCATCAATCCCCTCTTTGATGATATTTACTATCATCACAAAAAAATAAATGGAACCAGATGCCAACTTCTCACACCTTATACAGCTCTATTTCTTCCAGCAAACGATTCAATTTCTCTTTCTCATCTTTTGTAGGGTGAGAATTCTTCACCCTTTTGTAGATCTGATTATTTATCTCCTCCAATTCAAGCTCATCCACACTTCGTTTCACTCCTCTGGCATTCACTTCATGCTTTCTGGTATGCTTACGACATTTGCAACAGACAAATATGAAGAATAGGATGAGACCTATAATTCCAATTGGCATCAGTACCTTGAACAATAAGTTTTTACCTACGCTAGCAAGCCAATGACCTACATTTGAGAGACCATCTACCAGTCTCTTCCAGGCACTATCAACCTCGAGTGGTTTGAGTTCCTTTTCCAAATTAGTAATGTTTATCACATATCTTTTGAGCTGTACACTTTTGTCCGGAATATAAGTGCAACAATGTTGCGCCTTCAACATCCGGCAGACTCCGCCCTCTTTCGCTAATAAGGTATCAAGAGCAAGTCGATTCTGCAAAACCATTGATCTGATCGCAACCATTTCGGTATTGACCAGCAAAAATCCATGAGCTGTGTCAGTAGACAACACATCCACTATAGTGGACAATTTGCAAATTCTGTGAGTGTTCAGAACCACTCCCACTCCAGGTATCAGTGCACTGAAAATACTACCCATTATTTCACCTACACTTTCTCTTTTACTACGCACTAAGCCATTAGTATTTTCACTGCTTCCAGCAACTCCATTCACATGGTATATTTTCGGAAAGACAATGCCAAAGTAGCAGCTTCCATACCAGTGATCCGGCAATTTGAAATAAGCCTTGTCCCCACAAATATAATAAATTCCAGGAAACACAGGCTCTGACCCATTTTTGAAACCCCAACCTCCAATTACCTTGTAATTATGTTCGCATTCACTGGAACCAATGAAAATGTTACTATAATAGCTAGTCTTCTCGCGGTGAAGACATAGCATGCCTTTCTTTTCAAAATCCAGCAACAGAGCAGGACCCGCCCCACCAGTTGAGGTGCCTTCCATGTTCTCTGCCCACCTTGGTCTTTTCTGACTTTCATCATTTGCCTTCTTTTGTATTTTAATTCTCCTTTTCTCTGCCATGTTCAGGAACATCTTTTCCTGCTCACGCAAAGAACAAGTCAAGTTATCTCTGTGTGCGTCACCTATGTCGATATTACCTATAGTCAGAAAGTAGTCTCCCATATATCGTATTACGTCACTTTTGGTATGTACAGGATTCAAGTTCCCACGTATGGGAAGTTCAGAAAAGATCACGTCATTGTTAGAGTAATAGTACTGTAACGGTCCTCTTTTGTAAAATAAACTAGCTAAAATGCTACAGGAGATTCCATATGTCAGCGGCAAGTGATGGTATGTCACGCCTTCAGCTACAGAGGTAGGTAGCTTCATGCAGACATAGCAATCTTCAATTTCCATAGTCTCTACATAGTGTATTAACAAGTTTGCGAAAACATTTAAGTGTGTCTTGTTCTTAACTCCATGATAATGTAGTCCTCCCTCATCTGGTGCTTCTAAGTCTTGCTTTGTTTGTCTCAGTGCTCTCTCATGTCTTGCTACACTCTGTGTTGTCAGCTCCTCACTGTCAGTATTTACAATTTCAGTAGGGACAATATTAGTATTTTTGCTCACAGCAAAGGGAATGAAAATTGTTAGTCCTATCCAAACTAATATCAGGACAACTATACTACATACACATACCTTGCAGCAAGTTTTGCAACAGCTGCGACTAGGTCTACCACTCACGTTTGAATCAGACATTTTGGCTCAGAAGAAGTTTCTCGACCCCTCTTTGTGACTTTACACGAGTAGCTTACTTTGTGCAAATTCACGGTGGCTCGTCTTCTTCTTCGGCAGAGTACTCAGGGACGGGTTCTCCGTCGCTCTCGTCAGTTATATCAAGATCTTCAAAGTCTTCCAACACAAGTGTCCATTCAGGTGACTTGTACTTTTTGTTTTGTCTCTTTATTCGATCACTCCTTCTGTTGGAGATACCTCCTTGTTGCTTAGCTATGCTAGCACTTCTCCTTTCTTCTGCGCGTTTTTCTTCTACTGTTTTTATCCTTAGCCTCAGTTTCTTGACAAATCCAGGCTCAATGTGCTTTCTTTTCTTAAGTCTTTTAGTTGGCACTTGGACTTCGTTTTCTTCTCTTGCCCTCTTGTTTTCATTAGTTTGTGGCAATTCTGCTACTTCGTCCCTTCCTACCTCACTAGTTCCAGGACTTGCATCTATTTTTTCTGCCTGGTTATTAATCTGGCCTTGTTCAGGAGAGTCTTGAGTTTGCTCTTCAAATGTCTCTGTTTCTGTTTCCTGAACACGTTCTTCTATTTCTATCTGATCCTGTTCAAGCACTTCGATCTCTGGACTTTCTTCTGCTCGAACTATTACGCTATGTCTAGTCTGTCCCTTCCCGACATCCGGAGTCAGTGGAGGAGTATCAATCACTTGCTCTGTATCCTTCACTTGTTCAGTATCGAGCACTTGTTCTGTATCATTCACTTGTTCTGTATCAATCACTTGCTCTGTCCCTGTCTGACCTTCTCCTTCCTCAGTTTTGATGTGAATCTCAAGATTCTGAGGTTCTTCGCCTGTGCCTCTCTTTTCCTCTCTAGTCCACTCTCTACCTTCCCAAAGTCTCTCACTTGTTCGAATGGGGTCTTCAGTGAGATCAATCAATGGAATCCACTCCTCTGGCCATATGCTCGGCAGCTCGTCTTCAGCTACTTCTGGCTCAGCTTCTTGGACCCCTTCAGCAGGCTGGGCTCTTGGTAGTTCGTTATCAACTATTCTTGGGCCAACGTCTGCTGATTCTGCAGCTCGACTGGTACTGGGCTGTACGTCGTCAGCTACTTCTGGTCTGGCTCCTGCAGAGTCCTCTGCTGGACGCCTTTCTTCTTCAGGCTCTTCATCTGGTAATACCTTCTGGGTGTGGCTGGCGTGTACCCAGCGTGGAACCCCTGCACACTTTACTGCTGTGGTAGTTACCAGGATCACCTGACGTTTCTCTCCCCACCTTGGCTCCAGGCAGCTCTTCCGAGTATGCTTCTTTATCTTGACCCAATCTCCCGGGACCAGTTTGTGGAGAGGAGTCGTTGGATTGAGGATGGCGTCTTCTCCGATCTGGCGAGAGATAGAACGCACTTGGTCACCCAATCTCTTGCAGTATTCAAGCACCAAATCATCAGTAATACTCAACAGTTTGCTTCCTGGCACCCTTGCTTGTCTCATCACTCTTCCCATAATGATTTCATGGGGACTTAGGCCTGTCTTGCGGTCAGGAACACTTCTGAGTCCCATCAGGACCAGAGGCAGGGCCTTCACCCAGGTCATTTTAGATGCATCACACAGTTTTGCTAGTCTGTTTTTGATAGTTCCATTTATTTGTTCCACTGTTCCAGAAGCCTCTGGACGGTATGCACAGTGAAGCTTTTGGGATATTCCAAAGGCCTTACAGAGTTCGGCGATCACCTCATTCTGAAAATGTGAGCCTTGATCTGATTCAATAGTGACTGGAACCCCGAACCTAGGTATCAGTTCTTTTAGTAAACACTTAGCTACTGTTTTTGCGTCATTTTGGGGAGTAGGGAAAGCTTCCACCCACTTCGAAAATAAACAGACCATGACAAGGACATATCGCTTCCCTTCACAACGGGGCATGGTGATGAAATCAACCTGTATTCTCACAAAGGGACCCCCGGACCTCCCAATTTTTCCCAGTTCCACCACCGTTTTCTTCCCTGGGTTCATCTTTTGACATGACAGGCACCTCTGGCAGAGGGACTCTGCTACTTTCCTGAACTTCTTACTGTACCAAGTCTGTTGGAACACTAGAATCATGGCGTCCCTACCAATGTGTGATCCTTCATGTATCAACCTCGCCATTGTGCTAAGTAAGTGTCTAGGTAACACAGGCATACCAGTTGGACCTAAGATGACACCATCCACACGTCTTGGTCTACACCCATCTTCCTTCCACTTCTCTCTCTCTTGCCAAGGTGCCGCCTGCTGCCACTCTTTCACTTCATCCCATGTAGGCACTTCTTCAAACACCTGAAGTTGGCAGCTGGTTCCTGGCCCCCCTCGTTTTGGATTTACGATATACCGATCTCTGGCGCACCATTGGGCCACTCGATCAGCAAAATCATTTCCCAGTGATCCAGTGTCCATGCCCTTCTTATGAGCAACACATTTTACCACTGCCAGTTCCTTTGGTAACTGGATTGCCTCTAAAAGGTCTTGAACAACTTTTCCATTTCGAATAGGGGTACCTGATGAAGTCAGGAACTCCCTCTGTAGCCACAACTGGCCAAAGTCATGCACAACCCCATAACAGTACTGACTGTCAGTATACACTGTTATGCGTAGGTTTTTCCCAATTTTGCAAGCTTTTATCATAGCGATCAATTCGGCTACTTGTGCAGACTTTATATCAAATAGATAACCTGCTTCTTCAATTTTGGTTAAGGAGACTACCGCATAGGCAGCGCTCAGGCCTCCTTGTTCATGTCTTAGACATGAACCATCCACAAATAATTCCTTGTCATGCTCAGGCAATGGTGTTTCTTTAATGTCTGGACGTGGCTTGGTATTGAATTCTGTTAAATCAATGCAATCATGCTCATCATCCACCCCACCTTCCATATCCATTGGGTCGGGAAGTAAAGTGGCAGGGTTCAAAATACTGCACCTAACAATGTTTACATTTGCAGCACCCACAAGAATCCTCTCGTATTTAGTCAGCCGACTAGGGGTGAGATACTGAGTCTTTGTTCTGGTCAGTAAAATTACCACTCCATGTGGGACATAGACAGTTACAGGATGTCCCATGACAATGGACTCACTCTGCTCTAAACTTGCGCAGGTAGCAGCTACTGCTTTCAGACAACCTGGTAATCCAGCAGCCACTGGATCCAGGGTGGCAGAGAAATATGCCACAGGCCTTCTGGTCGTGCCATGTTCTTGAGTTAGGACTGACAACGCGCAATTATCGCGAGTGTCACAGAATAGGGCAAATTCTTTGGAATAGTCTGGCATTCCTAATGCAGGGGCTGTACACAGACAATTTCGCAGTTTGGTGAAGGCTGTTAAGCTTTCATCATTCCATTCTACAATATCTGGTGTTCCTCTCTTGGTCATTTTTATCAAGGGCCTAGCTAGGACTGCAAATCCCAGAATCCACTGCCTGCAGTATCCTATCACTCCCAGGAACATTCTGATCTCTTTCTGAGTACGGGGTAACTGCATCTTTTGAATTATTCTCACTCTTTCTGACGTCACCTTCCTGACCCCTTTCTCTATCTGGTGCCCCAGATATTTCACTGATTTTGCACAGAACTGTAATTTGTCAGGGGCCACTTTATGTCCCTTCTCACTCAGGTGGTTCAGTAGGGCAATGGTGTCAATCACACAATCCCTATGACTTTTAGACGCCACCAAGAGGTCGTCTATGTATTGCACTAGGACAGAGTTTCTAGGTAAGACCAAAGTTTCCAAACATTTTTTCAAGATCTGATTAAAGATAGAGGGGCTCTCAGTGTACCCTTGAGGGACCCGGTTCCAGACATACACGTGACCATTGAAGGCAAATGAGAAAAGAAATTTGCTATCTGGATGCAAGGGAATGGAAAAGAATGCATGACACAGGTCTATCACAGTGAACCACTCAGCATCCCAAGGAATCTGATACAGAATCACTGCTGGGTTCGGGACAATAGGGCAGCAGGGGACTACTATCTTGTTGACTTTTCGTAGGTCCTGCACTACTCTGTACTTGCCACTAGGCTTCTTGATGCCCATAATCGGTGAGTTGCATGGGCTACTCATTACTTCCTGTATGATGTTTCCTTCTAGCAATTTCTGTATTTCCAGAGTGACACCTGCTCTCACTTCTGCATTCATCCTGTAGGGTTTAGTATTGGGGTATACTGCATTGTCCTTGATTGCTATCTGGATGGGGTCCACGTTTTTCATTAACCCTACATCTTTCCCAGTAAAGTCCCATACCTCTGGCTTCACTGCTTCTTGGAGTTCTTTGGGCAAATCCTGCATGGTCATTCGTTTAATTTCTGAGTCAGGTCTGATTAACATTAATTTATAAATGCCGTCTTCATCTGGGGTCTGAATTTCAACACCCTTTGGTGTGCAAAAGATGGTACAGTTCATTTTGCACAGCAAATCACGTCCCAGTAAGTTCACTGGACTGGTGTCACAAACGACAAATCTATGCATTTCTTTAAAGTTTCCAATTAAGATCTCCATGGGCTTGGTAACAGGAGTACTAATCAATTGGTTAGATACACCCACTACTTGGATGGCTTCTCCCGAGAGGGGTAGGTTTGGAACGTCCACTGTTCTCACAGTAGAACGGGTAGCGCCAGTGTCCAACAGAAAAGTGACATCGTTTCCGTCAACCTTTCCTTCAATGTATGGTCCGGACTGGTCTACCGGCAAGGAGGCGCCAAGTACGCACTCCTCGTCCTCCCCTCTCAGGCCCCGTCAGTACTGGTCATCACAAAGGAAGGTATCATTTAACAAATACTGCGAAGTTGCTGCATTTCTGTTCTCATTGCTTTCCCAGACTTCTATCTCATCACCCTCTGTGCCTTTTCCCTTATGTACTTGCTTTGGAGTTCGGGGCACCTGAACCGTTTTTACCTGTGGTTGAGTCTTTCTTGGTCTTTCTTTCTGCGTCTGTGGAGTTAAATCAGGTGTTTTGGGGTTATCGTCAGGCAAATAAGGACACTCGTTACGCCAGTGTCCAATTTCTCCGCACTGGTGACAGGGAAATTTCTTCATAGCCTCCTCCCTGCTCATTTTGGGCCGGAGCTTACCTCCTCCCCCACCCCCAGGACTTTGGTTCTGAGTGTTTTTGACCATGTTACTCAACTGTTTTTCCTGCTGTTCTGCGAGCTTCACTTGAGCCCACATGACCTTTTCCTTGAGAGCCTTTTTCTTTTCTGCCATCTCGTCCTCGCAGTACTTTGCGTACCGCAGGACTTCGTCTATCTTTTTGGAGTGCCAACAAATTTTGTTATCTTTTATCCACTGACAAATTTCAGGCCTTAAACCGTTTACAAACCTGTAAATGAAATGCGTCATATCCTTCATCTCGATGTTATCTATACCACTGTATGTTTTAAACACCTGCAACAGCCTTTCATAATAGGAGTGCACTGTCTCGTCTCTCTCCTGCGTGGTTCTATCTATCCTGGTCCAATCAGTTTCCTTTGCTGGCACCTTATTTTTCAAATGCAGCATTACTTGTTCGTATTTTTTCATCACTTCAATCGACGGCTCCCCTGTGCTAGTGTCCCTCGGGTACTCCTCACTAGGCCAGCCTATGGCAATTTTACACTCGGTCCATAGATCTACTGGGACCACAATATCGAAAAATCCATCCAGGTCTTTCCATAGGCATTTTTGCACCTTTACGAACCTTTCCACTTGCCGGTACCAGTCAACTGTCTTTTCGCGCAGTTTTGGGAAATCGTTAGTAAAGGACACAATATCCTGTCTGGACCATGGAACGTGCACATACCTCCCACCTGGTACTTCACGCATGGGGCACAATGTTTCGGGCTTGTCTACTTCTCTCAAAGGGAACTCAGGGGTGGCTTGTCTGGATCGAGCCTCATCTTTCTTTCGTGCCCACCTGCTTCTCCATTTTTCCACGTCTCCCCATTTTTGCAAAACTGCAAGCAACTCTTTAATCTGCAACTTTTTCCCTGACACATTCAAGTTCTCTATATCCTTGTCTGAGAATTCAGCTCTGTAAGGCTTTTGTAAGGGCTTGGATCTTGAAACATCTACCCCCATACTAGCTGCAGTGTCTGTCAGTTTTTCGTGGAGCACCCTGGTACTTCTGGTAAGGCTTTTACACATAAACAGCAACTCTTCTTCAGAGTAGGTATTTAATCTGTCTAATCCCACATTCCCTGCCATTAATTCCTCTATTTCTACCCTCAGTTTGTAGAGGTCTAAAGGTTTCGTTTGCGGAGTCTGTTTTTCGAATTCGCGACTCCAATTTTCAATTTCTTCCGGAGTTACCAAAGAAACACTCCTAGTACCTGACGTTGATTCTAATTTAATTTCTTTTGCATTAAAAGGATTATGCCTCTTCTGCACTCCCTTCCCGGTCTGGTTGCTTGGCAGGTCCAAGAACACAACTTCGGACTCACACTCACTGGACTGATCGTCTATCAGTAGGGGCTCCTGCCTCGGCGGGGCCATGATTGGGTTCATAACTGGAGGGTTCGGACTTCCTTGATTATTCCCATACAACGGAACCACTGGTCCGATTGTTACCGGAATAGTCAAAGCCTCAGGACTGGCATTTAACTGGGAGATCTTCTGAATTATTTCTGTCCTCTGTCTAGCTATGGCCTCTTGTTCCCTTTCATCTAGTACTCTTCCTAAGGTTCGGTCAGGTATTATCTGTGGGGTCAGGTGAGGGGTAAAACTCGGAGCAGTAGGATGCGTTTCACTCGGTCCCCCACCATAATTTGGTTTTGGGAACAAAGTTCCTGTGCCAAATGACTTGCGCTCCTCCCCATATGGAGGCTGTAAAAAGGGCACTCCTGAACTTAATGGCTTTTCTTCGTTTTCATACAGAGGTCTGGGGAAAAAGGCTCTTTCACGGGAATATTTTTCCTCCGGGCTCACGGGCATTCTAGGATATATCTCTCGTACCTCCGCGGGTCCGGGATTCTCAAAATAGGGCAGTACCTGGCCACCTCCCCCTCTTATTAGGGATCTGTCTTCCTCCTTAATAGATGGACGCTGGTGATTGTCTCCTGTACTGGAAGGTCGGGCTCCCTCATTATAAGGGGGCGGACTTCTCGTAAAGATGTCATCTAATAATTCATCGTCTGACTCCCCAAGCGCTCCCCAGTGCTTACTCTTTTCTGTCTTTTTCTCTCCCGCAGAAGGGGCACCCGCTGGCATCATGGGAAACAGACCCTCAACAATCATGCTCTGCCTCCACTGTTTCATCCTTTTATCCCTGGTCTCTTGTTTCAGCCTTGGGTACCACTTGGTCAGACCTTTGTCCAACCGGGGTTTCTCTCTTTCAAAAGCCTCAATCTCCCATTCCTCTAATGCCTCATACTGCGTTAGTCTCGGTCTGGGATGCAATTCATTCATGCGGGTTCTCAAGTTAAATAAAATCCTACCATTGAAAGTACCGTCTAACGGAAAAGCCAATATTCCGTCATCCTTTGTGTACTTTACCCAATTTTCCAACCACACACAGGTATTGTACCCTCGGTCAAACATCATGAACGAGGCGGGAGTATTCGGTGGCGGGACAATAACGCCCTCTCTGGACTTAATCGGTTTGTCCGTTTTGAAATAATTCTTTACCCTATTTACAAGGGACATTTTTCTCTTAGTTCCGTACATAATATCGTATCTCTTGGCTTTCCACTGATCCCTTTCAAACCCTTGGTTTCTTGGATCCGGTCTAGTTTCTGGGCAATACGAGTGCCACATACGATTTCTACGCTTAACTCTGTTTACAAAGTTACCTCCAATCAGAACGCGTCTTGCAATTCCGTGCGACCAATAAGGTGCACGCGTTCAAATAATTTCGGCCAATGGGTGCGCGGCCCCTTCGTGAGACTGTCCTCACGCTTCGGCGCTTCACCCCTCCTTTACAATTCCAGCCCCGCTACCCGCCCGCTGCTTCTACCAATCCCAGCGCGGCACGGAGTGACGTCAGAGACGCTTCGCGGCTGACTCCCTCCCTTCACAAGGTAACGGAAACTTTCTTTCTTTCTAAAGTGCTAGTGCTTGGTTATTTAACAACGAATACACATTCGCCACAGTGCTCAAGTGTCTAGACAGGATAGCGTTGTTTTACTGCAAGTAAACTACTTCCATTTACTTTTCACGCGCTGCGGGTAGATCTCTTCCGCCCACCCTTCACTCTAGCATCGGTGAACCTGTTATTCCCCTAAACTCATCCACTTCTCCGGGATATATCCGAGTCTAAGGTTTCCCAGCGGACCCCTCTGCTTTCACTCAAGCTCCGATGAACCTGCTACTCTTCCAATGTGACCCTTACTAGGTTTACGCCACTATGGGAATTTTGCCAATGAACCTCGTTACTGACATTTATTCACACATGTATTCAGAAAACCCTAGTCAGTGCTTCCCGGTTATCCTAACCTGCACCTAACTTTTCCTTAAGCCTGCGACCTCAAGGCAATGGATTCTATTCACCACTTGCCTTTTCAATTCCCCGGGGAGTTCGGACAACACTGAATGACACGGTTTACAAACGCATGGATTAATACATATAACAATATAAGAACAAGAATAACAATGATAAAACAATTCATGAATTTCAAGCAGCGTATTCACAAGGGGTTGATCGGGTCCCTCGGAACGGCCGCTCTTATAGCAGCATTAATATACTAGCAGCTACCGACTTAGCTAGCCTAACTAATCCTGCCTAACCTTCAACTAGTCCCTAACCATCCTCTGCTAGCCAGAAAAACTGATAGAGCGCGCGAGGTCACCCAGCCAATAATTTCGCCGTTTCCGGCTTCGGGCCCATATACTTTCAATTCACAATATTCATTGACAGGGTGACTTCACGGGCTGCTACCAATTTGTGTGAATTCCCTACTGTTATTACTCAGTGTACCCGACTTACCATCCACCGGCACGGGTACCTATGACCTCAATGGATCAGGGAGCTAGCTGTAAAAGGAAAGGCAGCAAAATACCAACTCAAAATGACATTCAATACTGTTGTAAAATGACCATGGACAACTGGAAGTTTTAAAAGCTTTATCTAAAGTTCGTTTTCATTAAGCATCAAGTTTACAAGAATAAGGCAATCAATAATCAAGATAATGAAAAGTACATAACTATAGAGAAATAGAGTCAGGGTAATCATGGAAATACTAATATGAGATGGAAACAGGAAACGCTATGAATTTAAGGCAATAATTCTTTAGACAGTTTAAGTAAGGCCGTTCTAGACCATATCAGGAAATGACAAACTGCAATGCAAAATATGATTTCTAAAAGGTAGGGTAACATGGGAACACGTTATGAAAATATGCAAATGACTTTACGTTTCAATTGTTTGCGGCAAAAAGCATGCAAAATCAACATATGCAAGGTGTCTCTTTATTGAAGCAAAAGACAGAAAAATAGAAAGGTGCAAGTTTAAAGAACTTAGAGCAGAATTTACCTAGACTGGTGTGGAAACCAAACCCTGGCCACGGGTCAGTTAAGGACAGGAAACCCTCAAGGAAGGATACCCCTCAAAGGACAGCAGGTGCAGAATGGACACCCAGGACAGGACAGGATACCCTCGGATTAGGAATCAGGACAGGACCTCAGGACAGGACAGCAAACCCTCAGGACAGGACCGCTCAGGACATGACCGCACCCGCAGTTTGGAAGCAACGCCTGCGCTCCACCCTCTCTGCAGCTATCGATCAAGACCCCGATTGGGTCAGCGAACTCCCAGCAAGGTGCTTCGCCAGCACTTTAAGGTTCAGTAGAACCTTAGTCTATGGTCAATTTCGGACAGAGTACTCCGCAGCGCTCTGTATCTTCAGTCACCTATTGAGTACGATGGGTCAGTGACAGGTCAGCTAAACCAGACAAGTCGGACAATTCCCTAGGCGAACCCAGGGTAGATATACAGTTTAGGGACGGTGTACCACCCCCCAATGTTGCAAAGTGTCAGAATCCCTCAATTTGGATTGGTCCTAAGATAGGATTTGGGTAACACACCAATCAGAATACACTATTTGGAGGCCTTATTTACATCTCAGGGCACCGCCTAGCAAGATTGGGGTTCCCATGAGAAAGTTGCGCAGAATACAGGCAAAGAATAAATTTTTGCAACATAATAGAACAATATCGTGACGTTGCGGGGCGAAGGTGCTGCTTTCCCAGGCTTGCTTCTGGTATCAACCTTCTTTGGCAGCCATTCAATGACAGGACGCCTTTTGTCGAGTCTGCGCACAAGTACCCTCCAAGATGGCTCTCAGCTCAGTCAGACCCCCATTCCCCGCGGTACATGAAAAGTAAGCGAGAACAAATTAATACATAAAAATAACATTATGAAAACACATCACAGGGTTTGTACTTTCAACTTATCACTAAGAAATATACTTATGCAGTCTAAATGTTAGCTACATATAAACAGGTACAAGAGCAGTGGCACGAGCAGTACCACGTTATTGGCAAAGCTATGCATTACGCATGCGCAACTATTTCCCTCCAAATCTGCAAACACATCAGGACACGTGAGTGTGACTGACGCATGCGCAGACACTTACTTCCAAGCAGCAGCCATTTTAAAAGACTCAAATTAATTATTTTAGTAAAACACATAGGCAAGCTTCGGGAAACCTCGTTTAAACATAAAATAAACGTTAGTAAGACGTACAAATTATTACTGGATTACACACGGGCGAGGTCCATGAATAAAGCACGTCGCGAATGCGAAGCTTTGCTTCATCACACCGCAGACTGAAGAATCCTCCACCCAGAAGGAGCCGTCCTTATCCAACATCATGGCGGCCATACAAACGCTGGGCGCCACCCTAGAAACGAAAATAGACAAGGTCTCCATAGAAGTCAACCTCCTACGTGTGGATCTAAATAAAACCTCGGAGAGGGCCAAGGCCAAAGGCATCGCGGAGCTACAGACCTCCACCAAGAAGCTGGAACAGCGAGTAGAAGTCCTGGTCCACCAACATCGTCAGGAGTAATATCTGCCTGGTAGGGTTTCCGGAAGGACTGGAGGGGCCCAGCGTGGAACTTTTTGTCGAAGATCTGCTCCTTCAACACCTCAAGCCCAAACGTCTGTCCAACATCTTCGCGTCAGAACGTGCACATCGGGCACCTATCCCAAAACCAAAACCAGGGGCACCGCCAAGGACAATCATCGCAAAAATCCTTAACTATAGAGACAGAGACGCTATTTTACAAGCGGCCAGACAAACCGGTGACTTGCAGTACGAAAATGCCACTGTCAGTTTTTTCCCGGACTTCACTCTTCAGGTTCAGCGTGAAAGACGATCTTTTGCGGGTGTTAAGGCAGTGTTGAGAGAAAAAGGCATCAAGTACCCGATGTTTTTCCCTGCTCGACTCAAGGTCCTATCGGGGGGCAAAGCTATTTTTTTCACTTCACCAGCGGAGGTGCAGGACTGGCTCTACAGGGCATAGTCAACCACGGGTGAAGGAGCGGGAGCTCAGAACTGGAGAGACACACAGGTTGGGTCTCTGGAGTCGGCGGCTGAGAGATCGGAATTGGTCGTACAGAGTCAGCGCTCTTGGAGATCCCGGTCTGCAAGCCCCAGATGGGACACCCTGCGCGGGGCGGCTGGCCATGGAGAGTGAGGAACCTACGGGACTGTGCGGACATAGATTGTAAAGTACTGTACTGAAGGGGGCTGTTTTTGAGGGGGGGCTGCGCTCCACCCGCCATTCCTTGGGGGGGAGGGGGGCACGATGTCGGGGGGCGCTGATGTAGAGACGTCCTGTTGATTACACTTGCTAAAATTGTCCACATCCCCTGCCGAGGCCCCCTTCTTTTGCCTTAATTTTTCCTGTCACCCCTCCCCCTCTCTTTCTCTTCTTTCCCCCCCTCCCCCTCTGCCTCTCCCTGATGGCTTGGACATACATGCAGGGGCATTCACTCTGACTGGTGGGGTGAGCTACAGATTATTAACGACGTTTGAATCCCATAACTGTTTGTGCGCGCGAAGTGCGGGCGCATTGTTTCTTTGTTGCGTTTGGGTGGGGGAGAGACTCGGGTGGCGGGGTGGGCCGGGGCTAGTGCAGGCTCCAGACAACAGGTCCTCAAGGAAGGGAAGACAGGTTGCTTAGAGTTGTTGTTTCTTCCTCTTCCGGGGTGCGTAATGGGCAAAAGGCACTCTGCTAATTGGGGATGTGGGTAGTTCGAAGCCTACGGAGCAGGGGAGCAGGCTGGGGGGAGGGATCTGAGGGAGTTGGGGGGGTGAGGCGGGGAAGGGGTGGGACAGTTGAGGTTAACCGACGAAGATTGGACAGGTCATGCAAGGACTGTATTATTTCTGTTAAATTTTGCATCACTACACAGCACTGGGAGTCACGGTAAGGAGGCATCGATGAGAAATACGCATTACTTTGAAGTGTGATAAGAGTCTGAAGTTAATGAGCTGGAACGTCAATGGGTTGGGGGACAAGCATAAGAGAACTATTGTACTGCAATTTATCAAGAGACATCTCCCTGATGTGGTACCCCTGCAGGAGACGCATCTACTGGGCAACACTTGTCACGCGCTAAACAGATTGGGATATACCCTAGAGGCTCATGCCGGATTCTCCTCAGGATCCCGTGGGGTGGGAATTTTGCTTCGTCGGAACCTTCCCCTGATCATCGACCACTCAGACTCTGATCCCTTAGGGCGCTTTGTAACAATTTCGGGCAGATGGGAGGGTCGTAGGATTAACCTGGTCTCGGTCTACATTCCACCTGGTCTTCAGACCCACTCATACCAGGACATGGGCAAGCTGCTCCTTTCTCTTCCAGAAGGGAGCCTCCTAGTGGGAGGCGACTTTAACGCTGTAGTGTCGGGGACCCTTGACCGTAGCCCTCCCAGGGATATACCGGCGGGACAAAGGAGGTTATCAGATTTCCTTGAGGCCTTCGGCCTCACTGACCTTTGGCATCTCCAACACCCGAGGGACACATTTTTCTCTGGGCCACATAGATCATGCTCCCGCATTGACTATATACTGTCACCTCTGCAGCGTGACATGATGATTTGTGAAATTACTCACCTCGCAAGGGGAATCTCGGACCACTCACCGTTGATAGCCCACCTTACATTTGGGGACAGGCAGGGGGGATGCATTGCGTCCATAAACGCCTGGTACCTACGTAGTGAAGACATAAAGAAAAAGCGTACCCTCTCGATTGACCACTATTTTGAGGACAATAAAGGTACTGTGGACTCATCGCTGGTGTTATGGGAGGCCTTTAAAACAGTGCTGAGAGGGGAAGCTCTGTCCGCTATCACCGGCCGTCGCAGGGAGCGGGAAGGACAAATGGCTACTATGGAGCGAGACCTCTTTGCGCTGGAGAAGGCGGCCCAAGAAGGGGGTTCACCGAGAACGCTACACCTGATGGAGCTCAAAGCGGCGGAATATAGGGCTTTAGCCACTGATAAAGCAAAAACCATGGCCAGAGACAGGAAGGGTAGACTCTATGATAAGGGAGACAAAGCAGGTAAACTGATAGCCTGGCTGGAAAAAAAACAACAGGCTCAGAGAGTCGTGGCGGAGCTCAAGACTGAGTCTGGAAAGGTCGTCACGGAGCCACGTGAGATAGTTGAGGAATTCACGTTGCATTACCGGAAGGTCTATAGCAGGGGCTCTGATAGGCCGGAAGAAGATTCGGTCTCCTTGTTGACTGATATCCGATTGCCCGTTCTCTCAGACGCGGAACGGGAAGTCCTTGAGGCACCGCTTGCGGTGGAAGAGCTAAGCCGGGCGATCAGGGACCTCAAGCCGGGAAAGGCCCTCGGGCCTAACGGCCTGCCGATAGAACTGTACAAGCTGACGCCCGGCGGCCTGAGTCCGTACCTCAAACAAATGTTTGAAGAGAGCAAGGAAAGGGGCACCTTACCACAAGACCAACGTATTGCCACGATAGTGACTATCCTGAAAGAGGGGAAACCAAGGGACTCCTGTGTCTCATACAGGCCCATTTCTTTGCTAAATGCAGAACCAAAAATTCTCGCCAAAGTACTCGCGAATCGGCTCAAGCCTGTCCTTCCCGCCCTGGTCCACCAGGACCAGTCTGGTTTCTTGCCCCACCAAAACATAGCGCTTAATCTCCGACGGCTACACGGGGTACTGGGACGATGTCACACCCTACAGGAAGACGCAATTGTGGTATCCCTAGACGCCGCAATGGCATTTGACACGCTAGAGTGGTCATATATGATGGCTGCTCTCCGGAAACTGGGCTTTGGCCCTAACTTCATAGGATGGGTGCACCTCCTCTACTCTAAGCCCCTGGCCCAGGTCTCTGTTAATAATAAAACCTCTGCAGTGTTCGCGCTTGAAAGAGGGACGCGACGGGGGTGCCCTCTCTCACCTTTGTTGTTTGCACTCTCGTTAGAACCGCTTGCTGCCTGGATTAGGCAGGACCTCTCCCTGAAAGGAATACGCTGGACTGACAGGTGGGAAGACAGGATCTCACTGTACGCAGATGATATCCTCCTCTATCTTACGAGACCTCGTAAGTCCCTTATAGTGGCCATGGATATTTTTACCAGTTTCTGGAAGAACTCAGGATACAGGATTAACTGGGATAAAACGATATTATACACCTTACAGGGTAACACCCCGGTCGCACCACGCAACTGTCCGCTCGCAGTGACCACTGAGGGGTTTCGGTACCTAGGGATCTTCATCTCCAAGGAACAGACCACCAGATATGAGAAGAATCTCCTCCCGCCCCTGCAACGATTTAAAAGGGATGCTGCCTCCTGGCGACGGCTCCCATTGTCCCTCCTCGGGCGGGCGGCGCTCTTCAAAATGATGGCGTTACCAAGATTCTTGTATGTACTACAAAACCCCAAGGACTTGGTCCCGCACTCATATTTTAAGGCTATCGAAGCCGCACAGAGAGAGCTGCTGTGGTCTAGAACACCTCGCACATCTCTCCAAAAATTGACCTTGGAATTGTACGATGGAGGCATAGTGCTCCCGGACACCCGTAAGTACTACTGGGCCGCCCACCTCGCGGCCATCAACCAGGGTACATATAGTGCTGGTGACGACCCAGGATACGGCAAGGACCGCTGGCTCCTGCCCAGGGGGAACTTCGAGGCGGTGCTTTATTCTAAGCCAGGTAGATACCAGCTCACTGGACCCACGCAGCACTCGGTGCAGCTGTGGCACATTGTACAACAGAAGTTGGGATGAGCTGACACTTTTACGAAGGCTACTCCCTTATGGGTCTCAATGAAGTTAGGCACACTGAACCGCACCAAGAGATTCCGAAGCTGGGACCTCATAGGCATCTCCCATATACGGGACCTGTGGGGCCCAGAGGGCGTGGTGTCCTTTGCCTCACTCCAGGACACCTATGAGCTGGCACATACAGAATACTTTAGATATTTACAGATCAGACACTCCCTCCAGAAGAATATCCCTGCGGGTACACAACTCCCTGACTACTCCCCCCTGGAGGACAGACTCCTGGATGGGCACCTTCCCGAACATGCCATCTCACTTACATATGAAAAAATCATTAACAGATCCCCTGACCTCCTGCTCCACCTTAAAGGGAAGTGGGAAGCAGACGGCCTGGACATAGATGAGGAAGAATGGGGGAATGCACTGGCTTCCCCTAAGGAGGTAGCCATATCGGCAAGGCTCCGGTTGATTCAACTGAAAATCTTGCATTGTGCATACTTCTCAGTAACCAGACTGCAATGCATGGGACGAAGTGAGGACGGGCTCTGTCGGAGGGGCTGTGGGGAGAGGGGGACATACTTTCATATCCTGTGGGAATGTCCGCTGATTAGGAATTACTGGGTTAGAGTGGCCCGTTGTATGCAGGAGGTGTGGGGAGTGGAGATCCGAGTTAAAGCTAAAAGGTGCCTCTTAAACATCTGGGAACCTACAGATCTGCCACCTCGAGGGAAGCTTTGGGCAACACTGGGTTTTGCCTTTGCCAAACATAATATAGCTAGACTATTGGGTGCAACCAGTACGCCTAGGCTGAATCCCTGGAAGATTGATATTGATTGGTGCATGCTTCAGGAAAAAACGGTGTATTTGGCCCGTGGGTGCCCACAGAAATAGATAGCAGTATGGTCCAGATGTAATGAATATTGGAATGAATACAGGGGTAACATTTGTGAGCCCCCCCTGACTACCCCAATTGACGAACCGCTTGCACTCTAATGAAACTGTGATGCAATATCCTGAATGTTTATGTACTCAAATTACATTGTATTTACTGTGATTACCCTAGATGCACATGTGATTGCTATCTATCTTGATTGTAATGACTGCCACTTACATTATTTTTCACCAAATAAACAGAGTTAAAAAAAAAAAGAAGTGCTTTCACAAAATGTTTTCCTAAGAAGAAAAGAAATTATTTTACTATTAAAGACAAAACCATTAAGATGTGGAAAGTGAAGACATGCAGGGGCGAACAGCATTTCTTTTGCAGTCAATTTTATGTAAATGTTCAAACATCAAATAATTAAACTGCACTGAAACACGAATTAAGAGATGTTATAAAGGAATGAACATGCTCAGAAGCGAATTTGAGGAAGGTGGCTTTTTAAAACAAGCACTGGCAAAGCCACTAGGTCGCGGTTTTGGGACCTACTGACTTTCCCAATGGTTTTTACCCAATGCCGTGCTGCAAGATAATGGATCAACTGATGGCGCTTAAACACGAACAAACTTCCACATTTATTTATGGTTATAGAGAAGTAATTTGCTTAGATTAAAAGCTTCAAACAAGGAATTTTATTCACTGCAAAAATTACCATAAGAACAGGCTGTCTAATAATTCAAGCAATGAAGCGGTGCAAGTGATAATTATTTACAGTGAAAAGGTGACTAAAGTGCTAAAGTGACAGAATCAGTTTATTGAACATGTAAGTGACAACATACACGATTGACATATATGTACAAGTGGGGACTTTGAAAACGTGTCCAATTTCAGAATATATTACAGGTGTCTCAAGCACAAGAATTAATCCTCATTCATTTGAAAGAAGAGAGACCTATTGAGTGCTATGTTTACTGGCATTGATCGTTATTTTTCAAATTACAGCTGACACGTGTTTCGCCCAGCAGGCCATGGTTTTTTCAAGGCAAGAATCTTGTTTGTGGTCATGTGATAGTTTAGGTCTGTTCTCAATAGTCTTCTCTGCGGTCCCAGACTGCAGAGACGACTACTTGAAAAAGCCTTGGCCAGCTGGCCGCTGGGCGAAACACGTGTCAGGTGTAATTTGAAAAATAATGATCAATACCAATAAACATAGCACTTAATGTTTTAAAGAAGTTCATTGGCTGTTGGAATTACTATCCTGGATATCCTTACTGATCAATCAAGGCACAGCCCTCTCTCGAAACCCAATTATTCTTGCATAAGCAGTGGCTCTTGGATGTAGCCACTTGCAATACATAATATATCAAGCATTTGCAATGCAATAGGTCTCGCAGTTACGCAAGTTTAACCCTTTCCTTGCGCATGACGGAACCACGCTGTCATGAGCCACGGGCGGCGTGTGCTCATGACAGGGTGGTTTTGTCATGCTGCGGCCGCTCCACCCACACGGCACTGATTCCCCGCCTGTGTGGGAAAATTAGTGAGTAGGAGGGGACGTGATTGAACCACGCCGTCATGAGTACAGCTCACTCGTGATGGGACCACGCTGCCGCGCTCACCTCCTTCTTTCTACATTTTTTACCGGTCTCTCGCCTGCTCTGGGTTGAAGTCTGATCATCAGTACCAAATCCGGGACCCATAAAATGTATATCCGTGGCCACTTTCTGCAAGCACCGCCTCAAATTAAGCTCTGATTATAATACTAGGACGTTAGTTTTCAGTTGAAAACGTCACCTGAAGAGACGATGCACTCATTCCTGGGAGGTAGGCTCGGGGAGCAGACTTGAATGAAGAGAAGGCGCTATATGAAGGAAGGCACTGCTCTTGGACATTCCAGAAAATACGGAGTCATGGCAAGGGCACTTTGCTGTACACTGGACTGCTGCATGGGGAGGCGCAGAGGCACGAGGGACATTGGAGGGCTCAAGGCAGGGTTGAAACATGGCCTCGGCTCATTCACTTTCTTTCCACTGTTCGCAAAGGATGCGGTTAACAAGAGAAAACTGTTATATTTCTCATTTTTTAACTTCTTCGCGAAGTGTCAACGTAAGGAATAAGTAAATCAATAAAGCTATTGGGTTAATTTGTTAAGTGGATGGTTGAATAATAAAGTATATTCTGTGTGAAAAAAAGTTTTAACAAACATGGCCTGTGGCTCTTTCAAAACAACAGCATACAAATATTAGTTGCCCAAATAACCTGTTTGTGGTTGATTGGTGTAACATACATAGGTCTCCCACCCTCTCATTGGTCATCCGTTCTGACGCTTTGCTTGCACATGAGTAAGGCGGCCATTCAGGCTATTTTATAGGGGGTCCACATCACTATGCGTTATTGCCTTGGTTTGAGTCTGCGCCTCTGGTTTCTCCTATGACTCCAGACGTTCTTCATGCGGCTATCCAGATCTGAAGATCCATGCTGCCACAAACACTATTTATCCCAACTGCATAGACTTCTTGGGGCAGATTTAGAAGCCCTTTGCAACACAGTTATACTGCTGTTGCATCACTTCTGTGACGCAGCGGAGGCGTGAATCATGTGCCTCGTTGCGACTTATTTACAATGTTACGCATCTAGGGAGATGTGTCACGTTGTAAAGCCCTGCGATACATTGAACCTGCGTCAGGTTTAATTAATGCAGGTTGGACGTTCTGTCGCAAGGAAGCCCCGTAAAAGTGACGCAGTGAAATTTACAAGATTTCACTGAGTCACATTTAAGTTCATGCTGCGTCAAAACCCTGCGCCTGCTTGAAGCAGGCGTAAGGAGTGACGTAGCATGTTAGGCATAGGGCGCCCCCAAGCATTGCTGGAGTTGCATCACCCTTGCGACACGACTCCAGCAATGCGCTTCCCTTACACCATCAGATGTGACGCACATCTGTCCATCCCTGCGCCACGGTGCGCCGCATTGTAAATGCGACGCATCTGTGGTGGCGCATGGGTAGAATTGCTCATCACATCTTTACTGGCGCATCCCTGCTGATATGCAGGAATGCGCCAGTCCTTGTAAATCTGCCCCCTTGTATTTTGTACAGGCCTTACTTTTAAACTGGTCTTCCCTGTAATGTTTTGCCCGTGCCACCTAGTTTTTTCTTTTATTGTACTGCTGTTTACTTTTAAAGAAAGACTGGGAATTCTGGGTCCAATTGGTATTTCTCTGACATCTCAAAACACCCGAACCCCCAAACTGTTCCTGGCGTTGCTCCTCCTTTTCAGTACTACTTTCTATGTATCTCACCTCTCTGTTTCAGAGGATCTTAAAAGCAGTCATTGATTTGCCTCCACCTCTTGTAGGGGGCAAATGAGATGGAGAATAGAATTAAGAAAGAGTTAAAATTCAGGATGAGTGAGCAGAAGAGAAAGGATTAAAAGAAGGAAAAAAGTTGAACAGAGATTATAGAGACACCAGCGAAACCGCATAATCACACACCAAACAACATATTTCAACTCCACAATCCACAACATACCTCCAATCCACACCATATAGTGTCACCACCGGAGCACCAAACCTCATTCACCACCACCATTTTACATCAGCGCACCACCTAAGCATCACGTCAGTCTGCCCTTGGAATTTGGCCTCTGTTGATTCTCCCCTAGTGTCCATGTGCTACTCGTGTTCTAATTAAATTACTGTTTTCCAACCTCCACTCCCCCGTTATTTTTGTCCCGCTCTCCCATAACAAAAAAAATAATTATAACAAACAAGCATGAGAACAGGCAGGAAGAAGTTGCAAGTAGTGCAAGTACAAAAAAAGCAGAAGACATTTTTTATGTTAAAATCTTTTTTTTAATCAGGTTTTTCAGTTGTATATAATGTTGTCTTAGTTTGTATATGGATTATCGAAATGCTTAACACTTTTTATTATAACTCAGGCAAGGCAGCCACAATGCTCTACAACATAGCCAAAAGTTCTGGCTAAACACATAGAGGCAGATGTACAAGCCCCCTGCGCCACCAGTACGTCACTTTTTGTGACGTACTGGTGGCGTATTTCACTGCCCCATATTTACATGGACCGGAAAAGCCACCCAGGCTGCTTTTCCTGTCCTTCTATATATGGCCCCTTTACACACAGACTTTGCGTGAAAGGGGCGTTCCATGGGTGTTTCTGTGGGTGTTCCCATATAACACCCATAGAAACAGATACATTTCCAGAGAATCGTAAATCTAGAAATGTGTCAATATGCTGTGGCGTAGCGAGGCGCAACGAGGAGAAATGTTTTTATTTCTCCTCGTTTTTTCCTCTTCCAATGCGTGCTGCATTCTACAGCACGCATTGAAACAGGAAAATACCTGTAGTGATTGTTTTCGTGCAGGATGGGGCCCCTTCCTGCAAGAAAAGAATCTCTCCATAACGCAGGCATCCTTGCACCCTGGTGCAAGAGTGCCTGCGCCGGCGCATGGAAGCTGCTTGTGCGCCAGCGCAGGGGAGAGCACAGGAATGCAACATATTATTGTAAATATATGTGTCATTCCTGTGCTCTGACCGTGGCTCAGTGCAGCGCAGTCAAATGGCGTGCGGAATGCACTGAGCCACTTTCTCTTAAATCGGCCCCATAACGTCCCAAAGGCGAGATCTATTGGCTATGCCAATGCCTGTTAACTTTATTGCCAGCAATTTGTAGGCCCCGGCCTGGGACTTTACACAGACCATGTGCACTATGTATCCATTGTTCTTTATCTCACAAAATATAGGGAAAAAATGTGTTAAATCATGATCAGATTCAGCAATACTTATATTTTGGACAAGCCTATAAAGCGTGCTGGGTTGCTGACTCCACGGGGACATCTAGTAACAACTTCTGGTACTGCATTTTGTTTTGCTGACTCCAAATGGACATGCATTTGATTTTATTTTAATTTTATTTTGTTTAATACGATTTTCTCTAGCGCGAACATTACCCGAAGGTGTGAGAGCGCTTTACAAAAGAACCATTTGCATTACATAAGGACATCTGGTAACCACACGGTTACGGTGGACTCTTAGTCACACAGAGTGGAAAAAATTTTAAGTATAGCTTTTGCACTGAAAGAGTTGCCTGCATACGCCCCTAAAGTCACTCCTGCACTTGTGTACCAGACTATTTCGTACAGAAATAGTGCTGGCAAAAGGGCGCTGCGGCTTCCATATTCATGAGCCTCTATCATCTTTATATACCCAGGATCCTTTGCAGGTATTTGCATACCCAGCCAGCTTTGCACCATTGTAACATCGCAAACATTTTTGTATTATTATTATAGGGGAAAGGCCTAATATATAAGGTTTTCAACTCTTGTTTCCTTGAAGGAACACAGCACCTATAATCGGTCGCCGGTTATAATTTCACCCTTCGGTTTTTTTTCTATACCATTCATTACCTCTATCCTTAATTGACCGACCGAAGTTGTGTGCTACTGTCTGGAATCACTTGCACTTTGTGAGGCGGTGATGAAGGTCGAAGCATACTGAATAAGTTATTTTTTGCAGGATCTCTGATAGTACAGAGATCTAACTGAAAAGTTCAATGCAAGATAAGCTAAACATACTAAAATATTAGTAAGGCAAATCAAATACTAAGTTCACTTAATTGGTGGATTTAGGTACTTGGTCATGGTCAGAGTAGGAGTGCTGAAGCATTCCCTGGGTGGAGCTTAGCCGTTTCTAGGCATCCACTCATGGATTATGTTATTGGCCCCCGTGTGCAAGATTACCAGTAGTGATCACATTAGTGCATCAGGAGAGTTGCAAGCAGTAGTGTAAAAGGGCTTTGTCAATTTCAAAGGCCTCTACATAGGTAATTCATAAAAACCACAGCTGAAGTGCCCCGTGCATCAAGGTAATAATGTTAGTAATCCGTATCCCATCATCTCCTGATTTATCACTTAACTATCAGCTTTAAATACATTTTGAATAAAATCCTTATTTTTTCTTCAAACATCAGCTCATAAGTTCTGAAAATACACACATTTTCGTTCCAAAAACACAGTTTAAATGTTGTTATCCATCCAGTAACTCAACGAAACAAAAGCTTCTAACGTCGAAAACTGGGCTGTGGATAGGAGAGCTACTTACAGGTAGCTGGAGGGCTACCAGTAGATCACGAGCTACTCGTTGGAGAAGCCTGTTTTAGAGCAAAAAGGCATGCCTTTCGTCAGAAAAACAATCCTGCCTGCAACGCAGGCACCCGTGCACTATAAAGCAAGGGCGCTGACAACACACAGTGCACCAGTACAAGGAGAGAGCGGAAATCTTCTATAGCGTTGTAAATATGGATCAATTCTGCTCTCTCCCTTTCACGCAATGCTTGCTACCCTACATTGTGTGAAAGATTAGTAAATATGCCTCTAAATACCATTCACACCGTGGTGGCAGTGGTGCAATAAGGCCACCCGGAGTCCCAACTCAGGCACCCAAAGTAGCCTCCGCTGAAAGCTCTATCACAGGTGTTCGGAAGGTTTTGCAGAGGTCTGATGTGGCAGGAGTAAAGAAGGGTCGAGTGTTCCTTATTACCAGGTGACAGGCCAGCCCAGCCAGCCCCTCCCCCTCCCAATCTGCCCAGGGGGACAGACCTCACGGTGTTCGGCTGCCCCCCAAACCCTCCTTGCGGCCAAGACGGCCCGCTAATTGCTGCCGGCTGAACTCGCCTCAGACTCTCAAGAAGAATGTGAATGAGTGACAGGTATCTTCGTTAAGTTGCTAATGTTAATAAAAAGGAGCTTTAGGGCACATGCAGTCATGATCTGCCTGCCTTGTGTAACACTCAGCTGAGAATTGCTCAGTTTTCAGCTGCGATAGTTAATCAGGCCTGGTGAGAGCCGCTGTCTGTGGTGCAACTTCAACGTCTGAACTCAGCGTGTCGAGCGTCAATAAGTCAGCAGAGCCTGGACTGCACAGCTCTGCGACAGGTTGCGGCTGGTGTGATCTCTGGTGCCACCATCAGGGCTGGGCAGGTAGTGGCTGCTGCTTTGGACTGGGGCAGACCACTCTAATGATTTAATGAGCTTTTTTCCTTTTGCATTTTTACAGCCTGACTGTGACCACTATGTGTGCGTCAGCCTCACTCTCCTGAGGCTTGCCCAATGCCATGCTGCAAGAAAGAGGTCTCCGAGCACTCAGAAACTCAACAGCTGAGGTCATGATTTCAACATGTTTCTTTATTGAACTCCCATTAATCCATTCTGCAGTCGCCAACACGAATTCCGACTATTGCTGACTCAGCAGGCTTCATCAGGGCTAGTCATGAGGTGAGTAATATTGTTGTACAGAAGTAGGATGGACCGGTCGGTATCGTGTGTGGCCTCAGTGCCATGAGTGGGATATGGAGCGTTAGTGGTCTGGAGGAGAGTACTCCCGTTTGTATCCTACAAGGTATGGCGCAATGCTGTCTGCGGTGGGCCGGCGAGTCCGCTGACAGTTACCCTTCCATTTCTGATGCTTTGCTGCAGTTTAAAGATGTTCTTAGAGCTTCTTGTTGCTCAAATAGGTGTAATTTCTGACATTGATATGTTTCTCTTATCTTCATTGCTTGGTTTTGCTAGCCTGAAAGTCTCACTCGTAGTTGTTGAAATGTCACAGGAATGTCACACATAAGCATTCTAAAGTCTTGGGAGCTATGACCCTGGCCTTCCGCAAGATGATGCACAGCCTCCTGCATGACTACACTGTAATCGATGGATTGGACGAAGACACTGAGGAGGACTTGTGATTATCTAAAGGGGTTCCCAACCTCTGCTGGTTAGCCCCAGAAAAACATCTAACAATGTTACTTCCATGTTTCTCCAGGAACCAAAAGGCACTCGGGAAGAGGAGGGCAGTAATGAAGACGTATGAGTACATTTATTCTGACTAACGTGGTCTTGTCCCTTCACAGGGGTAGCTTGTGCACTTGTTGTGAAGTTTGGTACCTCTGTCTTATGAGTACACAATTTTTCTAAAAGGTGAAAAAACACAAATTCCAGACCAAAGTATGGACATCTAGAAATAGCTACAGAATACTTAGCAGTTTGTGAGGTTTACCATACCCAAAAGCAAAGAGGTATACAACAAGACTTAATATTGCTAAAACCAACCTCTACACAGCATACAGGCTGTAGTGTTGCTCATTTTGGGAGGTACCATACCTCCAACTGTGCAAGGGGTGGCCGGTTGGAACCCCTCTGGACGTGGTATATTGTAGGCTGGCCCGGAGTACGCCGAGCCAGTGTAATGATTTAATAAATAGCCCGGGGCTCCAGGCGTGGTCTGAGTCGTAAGCTGGCCACTAAAGTAATACTACCTCTTATAATTATTGCCAGCAATTTGTAGGCCTCGCATGCACATCTTGTCCTGCATACGACCCCACGTGGCGCAGCTGCCCTCCGGATGACTGTGCACATCCCTCAACATCGCGCACCTTCATCTACAAGCACACGCTGAGCAATGTGCCTGCCACCCCCCCCACCCCCCCCCCCCGCTGTCTCACGGTCAATCTGCTTTTCTGCGCATGCCCTACACTTAGGGCAGAACAGACTGCACTGCCTCGCCTGTGGTACATAAACACCAGCTTCCATTGCAGCCCACGTGCTTTCCCTGCTACCCATACTCCTCTGCTGCCAGCACCTTCCTGGGTGATTTTGGCCAGCTCCCAGCTGTAGGAGCCCACCCTACTCGCAGCCTCCTCCCTACATCAGTGTGCTCCTGTCCGCCCGGACCAGCAGCTAGGTTCGCCGCCAACCAGCCTCCAGACCTTCTCACAGTGATGCCTGCAGGGCTCAGAGGGTGATCGCACCAAGCCCGTCGCACGTCCTGGCTCAGTGCCCAACGCCGCCCACCAGTAAGGGCTCCCACTCCTGCTCACATCCGGCGGTGGTCGCGTCCTGACTGCTGCTGCACCTACCTTTTCACCAACATGGCGTCTGTCCCGCCATTGGAGTCGATCACCATCACAGACCCCTCGCCCTCCCATGGGGCACGCTCCTTCACCTGGGCGGCGCGGACATTCACAAAATCTCAAACTGTACGAGAAGCTGGGCCACTGAGGAACTATGCCATGGTGAGCGATGCCATTACAGCTCATTTCAAGCCCTATGCCAACCCCGACAATGAATGTTTCCTTCTCCGCCAGGCATGTCAGCAGCCGGATGAGTTGGTGGACGTCTTCTATGGGCGACTCAAAGAGCTAGCGAGCACCTGCACCCTCCCAGATGAAGATGACAATGTATGGGCCCAGTTCATCCAGGCTTGTTCATCTGCTAAACGGCGCAAACGCGTACTGCAGGAACACAACATGCTTATGAGGGACAGTCTGACGCTGGGACTGTCCAAGGAGCTGTCTAAGGCCAGGGTGGCCCACATGGATCCCAAGCCCGCCACGCAGATCAAAGAAGAACCAGTCTGCGCTATTCGCACCAACGCCCGGGGGGGCCAAACAAAAGGTCACTAGATCCTCCCCGGACTCCTCCAAGCAGAGTCCACAGAATCACCCATTTGGGGGGTGCGGAGGCCCGTACCCCCACGAAGGAGCCTGCCCTGCCAACGGCAAGACCTGCAGTGTGAGTGGGAAAATGACTCACTTTTCTAAAGTGTACCGTTCGTCGCAAAGGAGATGACCAAAGGGCTCGCAAAGGCAGGTACATATCCTCAGACCACTCCCTGACAGCTCTTCTAATAGTGACATGGACGAGTGGAGTGGTGTGGCTCACTGATTAGAGGCGGCAGACCCGTAAGCAGAGAACGGCCCGGGACCAGGGTTCAATTCCCGACGCGGCAGGGTCGTGGACCAGGGTCAAAACGGACTCGATAATTCTCGCCTCGGTGCCTACTCTAACCAGGGAACACACTCGGCAACTCTGGGCATTAAGCTTGCCTCATCTCTACAACGGCCCCCCACAGACGCCGGGGATGCCTGGTTTCACCTTGGAGATACCCAGAAGGGACCATCTCACAGGGAAAACCAAGACGGGTTCCCCAGCGGTCTTCAGCGCCAGGATACTCCTTGGAGTCGCAGTGCACTTTACAAGTACACCCACATTTACATTTACATTTACGATGATGACACAGCCACTGTCCATGGGGTAAGGATGCTGAACACACTAACAGCCACCTGGCATGCCGCACCCATGTGCAAAATTGGAGTGCCAGACCACTCCATAGCTGCCCTCATCGACACCGGAGCCACCATCAACCTCATGGAGCCTGCCCAACCCACGAGCATGCGGTGTACAATAACGAACAACTTACTAAAGGTTTCTTGTTTTTTAGCATTAACTGCAGGTCTCTGCCAAAACATAAAGAAGACATTTTCGACCTACTTAGAAACTCCCAGCCTGATGCCCTCTTCCTGATGGAAACTTGGCTTAATGCCAGCTCAGGACCTGACATTGCTATGGCAATACCTCAGAATTACACGATCCTTATGATGGATCGGGCGAATAAAATAGGAGGAGGCATTGCAATCATTTTCAAAAAGGATTTTATTTGCAAATGGGAGGAGCTCCCTCTGAATACTTGCGAAGCAGGCCTTTTCAAAATTTCTCTTACACCTCAATTTACTTTCTCGGGGCTGTTGATCTACCGCCCCCCAGGGTTCAGCAGGAGCCTGGGCGGCGGTACTTCCTGATTTTATTGCCCCCTTTTTACTTGACGCCACCAATTTCTCGATTTTAGGAGATTTAAATTTACATCTCGATGACCATAGCTGTCCCATTAGCTCTACGCTAATTTCAGACCTAGCTGCTCTGAATATGTCTCTATGCAATTCCGGCCCCACGCATAAAGCAGGACAGTTTCTGGATCCTATCTTTTCTAACTTAAATAACATTACATGCGAATCTACATTACCTCTACTTTGGTTGGATCATTATTTAGTCAGCTTTAAGCTTAAACAGGTGGTGGACAGGAGTCATCAAAGCCATAGCTGATGCAACTTGGTCCAGAAATTGGAAAAAACTTAATATGGATCATTTAAATGCCCATCTGCTAGACTCTAGACCAGATTTAAAGTCAGTCAGTACCACAGATACGGATACCATTCACAACTGGCTCACCGCGCCTGTGGACACTCTTATTCCGTTAACGAAAAACAAAACTAAGAACCATCGTCTTCCAGCCCTATGGCTCTCAGAAAAACTTAAAATTGAAAAAACAAAATGTAAGATACTTGAGAGGCAGTGGAGGAAACATTATGACCCGGCCGAAAGGCGGACTTGCAAACAGGCCATTAAAGTCTATCCGGCATTATGCAAAGCGGCGCGAGTTGAACACACTAAGAATAATATTCTATTGTCTCAAAATAATCCTAAACTACTTTTTAAGGTGGTGCAAGAACTGTTGGGTGCCTCACACCAATCAGAACCCCCAAAGATAACGAAAACGCAATGCGAACAACTAGCGATGTACTTTAGCGATAAAATTGATAATATCTACTCCGAACTTAGTACAAATGGAGAACAGCTTCCTAAGCCTAATCAATTGTCAGCAAATTTCACTCATCACAGTGGGTTATCAGAATCTTCAGAGAGCACACTTAATAGATGGCGACCTTCAGACATATCATCTTTTCTTGACATATTACATAGCATTAAGTCAGGATCCCCGAAGGACCCCCTTCCCAGTTCATGTTCTAAAAAAATGGACCCTCTGATTCTGAAAGTGATTATGGAACTTCTCAATGCTTCCATTGAAGAAGCAGTAGTGCCTGCTATTTGGAAACATGCAATAATTTTTCCTTTGCTGAAGAAGGCTAACGCTGACCCGGAAGTTTTCTCCAATTTTTGTCCCATCTCCCTGCTTCCTGCATTTTCCAAAATATTGGAAAAACATGTCAATAACCAACTGACTCAATTCGTGAACTCCCAGAATATTCTGCATCCGTCCCAATCCAGTTTCAGAACAGGTTTCTCAACCGAGCCGACACTCCTGGGAGTTACGGAAACCATCCGTCAGTGGTTAGACAAGGGTAACACAGTGGCACTCATCTTGTTAGATTTGAGTGCCGCTTTTGATACCATATCCCATGAGATCCTTATTCAAACACTAAAATTCAAGGGTGTCGGTGGCGCTGCCCTGAAATGGTTGGAGAGTTTTCTATCTAATCACACATTCCAGGTTTTCTCAAAGACTAATAACTCCAGTTCTTATGTCTCCCTTTACGGAGTTCCTCAGAGCTCTATTTTGAGCCCTCTGCTTTTTAACGTCTATATTAGTCCCTTGGCAGCCAGAGCAGAAGATGCTGGGCTAACAATATATTCTTACGCAGACGACACACAGCTTATCTTTTCTCTATCCACAGAAGATAAGCTTAAGGTGTCCTCTCTTCAAATAGGCCTACAAAACATTGCCGAATGGATGCATTCTAACAAACTGAAGTTGAATGGAGGAAAAACGGACCTCCTTATCCTTGGTGGTAGTAAAGAACTTTGGGGCCCACAGCACTGGCCGCACCAAATGGGTCCCCTTCCCCAGCCATCGCAATTTGTTGGGCATCATTATAGATGACCAGCTGTCTATGCGACAACAAGCAGTCAAGACAACTTCAATATGCTCTGCCATTCTGAAATGGCTGAGAAAGATTTTATGGATGCTGCCGGCTGGGGCTCAAAAGACGGTGGTCCAGGCCTTGATTGTGTCAAGATTGGACTATGGAAATGTCTCATACCTAGGGGCCAACAAGGATGTCATTCGTAGGCTGCAAGTGGTCCAAAACGCTGCAGCGAGACTCCTACATCAGCTTCCTAGAATGACCCCCATCACCAGGTCCGTTCGCGACTTATATTGGCTAAAGATCGAAAATCGATCTAAATTCAAAGCACTCTGCTCCATGCACAGAATCAATGCCGGGACGGCGCCCAACTATCTTAGTGCTTTAGTTAAACAATACATCGTCACTCGTCATCTACGCTCGTCCAAGCAGGCCAAATTCGTGACTCCTAGGTTCAAACTGGCTCTGATGGGTGGTCGATCTTTTGCTCAATTGGCCCCCCCCCATTGTGGAATTTTTAACCTTACTCCGCCATGAGCATAACTATGTCAGATTTCAGAAAGGCATCAAGACATAGTTATTCAATCAGTAAGCTCCAATGGCTACTCCTCTTCTTAGCATGTGTCCGTAGCACAGCCTAGGCCGAGAGCAGTGTAGGCCGGAGGCAGAGGACAGTACGGGCCATTCACGAGTGTCGCTGGCATAGGTTGGTGGCCCCACCGGCCTGCAAATTTCAGGTTCAGTGGCACCATGTGTTCGATCACCTCCATGACTGTGACCTGGCTTTTGTCCGGCTTGAGCCGCATCTTCCTCTTAGTCCTCTCGCGTGCGTCCACTGGTGTGGACTCAGCCATTCGTGATTCGCGACTAGGTACTGGATGTGATACCTACTGGTCCGCAAGGTTGTCCTGGTCCCTCATCCATGGTTCGCCGAATGGCATTGGACAGGGTTTGTGTCAGCACGGCTTGCCGGATGGCGTAGGACAGGGTTTGTAGCAGCACGGCTCGCTGGATGGCGTTGGACAGGGTTTGTGGCAGCACGGCTCTCCGGATGCTGTTGGACAGGGTTTGTGGCAGGATCTCTCGCAAGATGCGCATATGGAACAATGCTTCACTGATAGAAAGGAGTCTGGTGCTATGGCCGCTGTTCCGGATTTGGGATCACTGTCATTCAGGAGCCAGGACACAGTCTCACATATGGGACCCACTGGGCCGCAGAGGTCGCCGGTAGAATATGTAAATGAGAAAGGAGTAATGTGGGCCAGCGTCCGGGGGACAGCGGTGGTCTGAAAGGCTTGCCGGGTCGTGGGCCTTGGGCTTGGAGCTTACACTGGCACTTGGTGGGCCCTCCATGTCACACGCTGGTGTTGGATGCTGATTAGTTTGGCCTGGCTGTGTAGGGTCAGCCCTGACGGGTTTGTGGTCCAGCAGGTCGGGATATGGCAGGCTCACAGGATCTCAGGCAACTCTGCTAATGAGGACGGCGTCGGCCTCGTGGCAGGGTGGGAGTGGTGTTAATTGGGAAGTTGCCAAGGGGCTGTGCATTTCCCTTTATGCTATCCTGGGACGGCTGGTTGCTGTCGGACTGTTGGAGGTTGAAGGGATCATGCACATTGGCTGTGTATCTGGAGACGACATTGGTGAAGGTCCCATGGTGTTCGGATGTTGCCTACACATTGATGTGTGACATGTGCTTCCTGTTGCGATGATTGTGTGCTGTGTCACCAGGGGGTACAGGTGGGACATGTGTGCAGTGGATTTCCCCCTACATGTGCGTGCATCTGGCTATGGCATATGGTCCTTGCTTGGTCTCCTGCGGTTCCTGCGCATTGTGTTGGTCATACGGTGCCAGGGTGATGGTGATGTCCAGGACAGGCTTGGGGTCTTGGATGTGGCTGTCTGTGAGACTTCGTAGACTCTGGCAGGTGTTGTTTGGGATGTGCCAGGAGCCAACAGGTGGTGCACAGCCAGCAGCTTGGTGTGGGGTGGGATGTTGGTTGTCCGCTGTGTTAGTGCCGTAGGCTTGTTAGGTGATGATGACCAGGATGCTTAGGATCGTTGTCCCTTTCAGCCTGTAGTAGACAGTGACATTGTCAGATGTTGGGCCCGTGAGGCAGGTGCATTTCATGGGGGGCCACTGTCTTTGTCTGCGCTGCCTCTGTTGTGGTCCGGGGGGGGTTGCAGGGTGGGTATAGTGGCCCTCTTGGGTGTCCGTGCTGCATGATGAGTGGCTCCATTGCATCGTTTGCCCTTCTGATGACCCCCTGGGCAAGGCTCCCTATTGTGGTGCAGGCTGCCACCCGACTTTACACCAGGTCAGAGCAGGTTGTAAAATTCCTGCTGCTAATGCGCCTTATCTCGTGTTTTGTGTTCTTATCGCCGATCTGTCTGGTCGTTGTGAATGTTGAGGTGTGGTGTTGTCGCGGCTTTTGTCACAGGAACGCCTGCTCCTCATCTCATTAGTTGCAGGGTCCTCTGTGACAATGTTTTTTGCGGCTACTATCGCGGGAAAAGTGTAAGTATGGGCCGAAAATTCGTTCCGCTCGCGGAATTTGCGGATTTTCCGCAATTTCGCGATCCGCAAATCTCATGAAATTGCGGAAAAATCTGTGAATCCGTGAGCGGGACGAATTTTTGCTAGGAAGCACTTACAGGGTTACAGCAGGTGCCCAAGTTGAAGCTAATTTCTTTGTAACCATTTACAAAATGGTTACAAAAAAATTAACTTCAACTTGGGCACCTGCTGTAACCCTGTAAGTGCTTCCTGAGTGGCGCCTCCAGAGTTCGTTGCCTACTTGCAACTATTCTCTGACCCTGCTCTGACCCTCGAAGCAGGGTCAGAGAATAATTACAAGTATGGCACAATGCTCCTGTCACAAAAATTAAAACGCAACAGGAAGCACTTACAGATAAGGAAGCAGGCACCGGACTTGAAGCTCAAGTTCAGTAACACATTAACCAGCCCCAAATTAATTTGTCTCGGTTGAGGCTGGCTGGGCAGGTGTGCTTTCTCCCCATAATCTACAGTGGTGAACCAGAGGGTGCTGTGATAAACCAGAAGGTGCGGTGGTGAACAAGAGGGTGGCAGTGGTGAACCAGAGGGTGGCAGTGGTGACCTAGATGGTGGCAGTGATGAACCAGAGGGTGGCAGTGGTGAACCAGAGGGTGACAGTAATGAACCAGAGGGTGACAGTGGTGAACCAGAGGGTGGCAGTGGTGAACCAGAGGGTGGCAGTCGTGAACCAGAGGGTGGCAGTGATGAACCAGAGGGTGGCAGTGAGGAACCAGAGGGTGGCAGTTGTGAACCAGGGGGTGACAGTGGTGAACCAGAGGGTGGCAGTGGTGAACCAGAGGGTGGCAGTGATGAACCAGAAGGTGGCAGTGATGAACCAGAGTGTGGCAGTGGTGAACCAGAGGGTGGCAGTGATGAACCAGAGGGTGACAGGGATGAACCAGAGGGTGGCAGTGGTGAACCAGAGGGTGGCAGTGATGAACCAGAAGGTGGCAGTGTTGAGCTAGAGGGTGGCAGCGGTGAACCAGAGGGTACTGGGATGAACCAGAGGGTGGCAGTGATGAACCAGAGGGTGGCAGTGGTGAACCAGAGGGTGACAGTGGTGAACAAGAGGGTGGCAGGGGTGAAACAGAGGGTGGCAGTGGTGAGCCAGAGGGTGGCTGTGATGAACCAGAGGGTGGCTGTGATGAACCAGAGGGTGGCAGTGGTGAACCAGAGGGTGTCAGTGGTGAACCAGAGGGTGCTGTGATGAACCAGAGGGTGGCAGTGGTGAACCAGAGGGTGGCAGTGATGAACCAGAGGGTGGCAGTGAGGAACCAGAGGGTGGCAGTGGTGAACCAGGGGGTGACAGTGGTGAACCAGAGGGTGGCAGTATTGAACCAGTGGGTGGCAGTGATGATTAATTTGTCTCGGTTGAGGCTGGCTGGGCAGGTGTGCTTTCTCCCCATAATCTACAGTGGTGAACCAGAGGGTGCTGTGATAAACCAGAAGGTGCGGTGGTGAACCAGAGGGTGGCAGTGGTGAACCAGAGGGTGGCAGTGGTGACCTAGATGGTGGCAGTGATGAACCAGAGGGTGGCAGTGGTGAACCAGAGGGTGACAGTGATGAACCAGAGGGTGAGAGTGGTGAACCAGAGGGTGGCAGTGGTGAACCAGAGGGTGGCAGTGGTGAACCAGAGGGTGATGTGATGAACCACAGGGTGGCAGTGATGAACCAGAGGGTGGCAGTGATGAACCAGAGGGTGGCAGTGGTGAACCAGAGGGTGGCAGTGATGAACCAGAGGGTGACAGTGATGAACCAGAGGGTGGCAGTGGTGAACCAGAGGGTGGCAGTGATGAACCAGAAGGTGGCAGTGTTGAGCTAGAGGGTGGCAGCGGTGAACCAGAGGGTGCTGGGATGAACCAGAGGGTGGCAGTGATGAACCAGAGGGTGGCAGTGGTGAACCAGAGGGTGACAGTGGTGAACAAGAGGGTGGCAGGGGTGAAACAGAGGGTGGCAGTGGTGAGCCAGAGGGTGGCTGTGATGAACCAGAGGGTGGCTGTGATGAACCAGAGGGTGGCAGTGGTGAACCAGAGGGTGTCAGTGGTGAACCAGAGGGTGATGTGATGAACCAGAGGGTGGCAGTGGTGAACCAGAGGGTGGCAGTGATGAACCAGAGGGTGGCAGTGAGGAACCAGAGGGTGGCAGTGGTGAACCAGGGGGTGACAGTGGTGAACCAGAGGGTGGCAGTATTGAACCAGTGGGTGGCAGTGATGAACCGGAAGGTGGCAGTGATGAACCAGAGTGTGGCAGTGGTGAACCAGAGGGTGGCAGTGATGAACCAGAGGGTGACAGTGATGTACCAGAGAGTGGCAGTGGTGAACCAGAGGGTGGCAGTGATGAACCAGAGGGTGGCAGTGTTGAGCTCGAGGGTGGCAGCGGTGAACCAGAGGGTGGCAGTCGTGAACCAGAGGGTGGCAGTGATGAACCAGAGGGTGGCAGTGAGGAACCAGAGGGTGGCAGTGGTGAACCAGGGGGTGACAGTGGTGAACCAGAGGGTGGCAGTGGTGAACCAGAGGGTGGCAGTGATGAACCAGAAGGTGGCAGTGATGAACCAGAGGGTGACAGTGATGAACCAGAGGGTGGCAGTGGTGAACCAGAGGGTGGCAGTGATGAACCAGAAGGTGGCAGTGTTGAGCTAGAGGGTGGCAGCGGTGAACCAGAGGGTGCTGGGATGAACCAGAGGGTGGCAGTGATGAACCAGAGGGTGGCAGTGGTGAACCAGAGGGTGACAGTGGTTAACAAGAGGGTGGCAGTGGTGAAACAGAGGGTGGCAGTGGTGAGCCAGAGGGTGGCTGTGATGAACCAGAGGGTGGCTGTGATGAACCAGAGGGTGGCAGTGGTGAACCAGAGGGTGTCAGTGGTGAACCAGAGGGTGCTGTGATGAACCAGAGGATGGCAGTGATGAACCAGAGGGTGACAGTGATGAACCAGAGGGTGGCAGTGATGAACCAGAGGGTGGCAGTGGTGAACCAGAGGGTGCTGTGATGACCCAGAGGGTGACAGTGATTAACCTGAGGGTGACAGTGATGAACCAGAGGGTGGCAGTGGTGAACCCGAGGGTGCTGTGATGAACCAGAGGGTGGCAGTGATGAATAAGAGGGTGGCAGTGGTGAACCAGAGGGTGACAGTGGTGAAACAGAGGGTGGCAGTGGTGAGCCAGAGGGTGGCTGTGATGAACCAGAGGGTGGCAGTGGTGAACCAGAGGGTGGCAGTGGTGATCCTGAGGGTGGCAGTGGTGAACCAGAGGGTGCTTTGATGAACCAGAGGGTGGCAGTGATGATCCAGAGGGTGACAGTGATGAACCAGAGGGTGGCAGTGATGAACCAGAGGGTGGTAGTGGTGAACCAGAGGGTGCTGTGATGAACCAGAGGGTGGCAGTGATGAACCAGAGGGTGACAGTGATGAACCAAAGGGTGGTAGTGGTGAAGCAGTTGTGACCAGAGGGTGCTGTGATGAACCAGAGGGTGGCAGTGATGAACCAGAGGGTGACAGCGATGAACCAGAGGATGGCAGTGATGAACCAGAGGGTGGCAGTGGTGAACCAGAGGGTGCTGTGATGAACCAGAGGGTGACAGTGATGAACCAGAGGGTGACAGTGATGAACCAGAGGGTGGCAGTGGTGAAGCAGTGGTGATCCAGAGGGTGCTGTTATGAATCAGAGGATGGCAGTGATGAACCAGAGGATGACAGTGATGTACCAGAGGGTGGCTGTGATGAACCAGAGGGTGGCAGTGGTGAACCAGTT
Organism: Lissotriton helveticus; assembly: GCF_964261635.1. Classification (NCBI taxonomy): domain Eukaryota; kingdom Metazoa; phylum Chordata; class Amphibia; order Caudata; family Salamandridae; genus Lissotriton; species Lissotriton helveticus. The sequence continues at coordinate 294,193,768 of NC_136058.1, read as the reverse complement.
GGTGCTGTGATGAACCAGAGGGTGGCAGTGATGAACCAGGGGGTGACAGTGATGAACCAGAGGGAGGCAGTGGTGAACCAAAGGGTGCTGTCATGAACCAGAGGGTGGCAGTGATGAACCAGAGGGTGACAGTGATGAACCAGAGGGTGACAGCGGTGAACCAGAGGGTGGCAGTGGTGAACCAGAGGGTGGCAGTGATGAACCAGAGGGTGGCAGTGGTGAACCAGAGGGTGGCAGTGATGAACCAGAGAGTGGCAGTGATGAACCAGAGGGTGGCGCCGCTAAACTGCCCGGGAGCCCTGTGGGTGTGAGCCCCTGCTCTGCTGAGCTGCCCAGGGGTTATGAGCCCCCGTGCTACTGAACTGCCCCGGGGCCCAGTGGGTGTGAGCCCCCGTGCTGCTGAACTGCCCCGGAGCCCTCTCAGTGTGCAAATCATTTGTGCTCAATTGCTTGGGAGCCCACTGGGTGTGAGCACACATTGTGCTAAGTGCCCCCCTGCCCTCAGTACATAGATACCCGCACCGCACCGCACCATTATGCTCTTGCACCATGAAGTCTGGTGCCTGGATGCTCCTCATCCAAGTAGGTGGTACCACCGTCTGGTGCAGTCAAAATGTAAAGTCATAACTTGCTACACAGCACCAATAAACATGTGTCCCCCTGGCACCTGTATGCGCATGTACCAGGCGTGCAGCACCCGCATGCCACTGCACCCTACTGCCCAGCGCCATCATATGCCTGTACAGGGCAGTTTAGTATGAGATGGGACATTGTCCAGCAGCAGCAGCTGCATGCACCTGAGCCCACTGAGCAGGATCAGAATGGCTTTGTACCAACACGCGCAGTAGAGCTATCTTGGACATTTGAAGGACTCTGGGGTCCTGTGCCATACGTATTTTTGCATCCATGAGTTTCCCGAGCGCCATCCCCGTATAGCTCCTGTGACCAGGAGGCTGCTTTCTCCTCATCTGCTGCTCTGCTCGGTCTCTGACCCTTTATAAACAAGATGCATGTGAACTCGCATAGAAGCCCCGCCCGTTTGGCCCCGTCCACCACACACTAGCAGTATGAAACATCTTCCCGCTCGTCCCCACTATAATGGCCAGTTCACTCAAGGGACCTCTGTGCCTTTTGGCGCGCTGGCAAAGTTACAGGCACACGTGGTCACATATTTGTGCAAATGACAAAATAATCCACGAGTTCGCGGGAAAATTTGCGAATTCGAGGATTTGTTTTGCCATTCCACGCTAATTCGCGGACCACGAATTCCCAAATTTTGCCCATACTTAGAAAAGCGGTGCTGTGGGCTGTTAGAACCTGCTTGTGAATGGTGGGGTAAATTTATCATGACTTTGTCTGCGATAAACTGCAGTTAATTCCGAGATAGGTCCTTGTGAATATGTCCCTGAGTGCCTTCTTAATATAAATGCTGCATTGAGAACCATATCTGTCATGAATACATGAATTTGCTTGAATGTACAACAACCATAAACATGACAAACAAAATTAAGAAATTAAAGCAATTATTTCTATCCTGTTTGTAATTAATTTAAGCATTTAAGATTGTTGTTGCATACTTAAGATCAAATCCTCCCCCTACCCCAAACTATTGGTGAGAAAGTTAACTCTAGTGGTCAAAGTTATCACCTCTTTTATAACTCAATTTTATGGCTCACAGATGAGCACTAGGCAGGTTAACTTTGTCAAAGTGTTTAGCATTGTGGTACTGTATAGCACATAGTCTGCAGCCTTTTAAATAAATGTTGATCCTTTTGAGCTGGAAACATTATCTTTATTAAAAATCTGCAAATCCTACAGCCCATTATATGGCAAATGGGGTAAATCGATATTTAAACTGGAAAAGCACAGACTACAAAATTACACAATTGCAGAGGCATCTGTATCAACTAGCAAAAGGCATCAAACAGCCTACAGAAAACAAAAGCAAGGAACAAAAGCAAACTACATGACACTAGTAAATGAGCTCTCATTTGACCACTTTCTTCCAAATCAATTCCCTTCTGTGAAAACCCATGGTTCCACAATTAGCAACTCCTTAACCCTAACTGGCCCTTCATGACCTAACACCAATTAGATATTTCCTGAGTCTTGACTAAGTGAAAACTGTGGCCCATACACAAATTATCTCTCACCTGGAATACAACAATGCAATTTTGGCAGGGATCCCACAGTGGTCCCTGTCCTCAATGTGTTCTCCTGTGCCACAGTTCTGATTATTTCCTCAAAGCAGAAAATCAATCACACTGTATTGGTGCTAAAGGGACTAGATTGGTGACCAACCAATACAGTATACAGTTTACAATGTGCTGTCTGGCTCACAAGGCCCTTCACCAAAGTCTACCTCCATATCAAGCATCGCGGCTTGCCATCCCTGGAGGTCAGACAGGGCTTGGGAGCAAGAATGTCCTCCTTTTGCAATTAGTTGTCTTGAACACACCTCTGGCTTCAAAGCAATTCTTCACATGAGCTGTGACTACTTTTTTTTAACTCACTCCATTCATCATCTTAGAACCTAGGGTTCTGCTCCCCTTCAAGAAGTTTCTAAGACAGAACTGTTTTGCCTCTGGATGAGCTGAATAAGCCTGTTATAATTGCTGTGTTTTACTCTTTTAGGCATCCCTCTTTTGGCCACATATGGTAATCATTTACATAGGAATGACAAATATAGAATGCATGTTTGTTTAATGTCACAGTTTCTCACAATAGGGCAATCAAGTCTTCTCCACATTAATTGTTCTGCGTTACATTCTCTGGTATAAAATAATTGTTGTCTGTATCAACAGAGTTCCATGAAAGCTGACAATTGCATTTCTCGTTTATCATTATAATTCAAAGAGCACGATTTCCCAAAAAGAAAATAAGTAAAAGGGCATCGGGCCACTTTCTACTAATTGTTTATTTTAAAAGAGTCAACAGTAGTGAGATAATGTTATATAAGGTAAAAACAGAGTGTGAAAGGCAGTGGTGGCTGCCTCAGAACAGATCTGGTGGGCGGGGGTGAAAAAAGAAATAAAACTAACTTACCGCTGCACCGCTTTTCATGAGCGTCGTGATTGGTCTGAGTGGCATGTTTGGTTGCGCAGGCAGTGCCTGAGAGTCTGGGCAGAAAAAGTGCGAATGACTGCTTGGCCAGCCCAAGAGAGCCAGCCAAGCAGTCACGCGCACTTAGGGAGGGAGTGCAAACCACTCCTGCTCCCTCTCACAGCAGTGAGTCCAGCCCGCCCCTCCCGACCTGATTTACAAGAAACTAACGAAGAGTGGTGCTGCAAGTCATCTTGCTGCGCTGCGCTGTGTTAGTTTCAAAGCACAGGGATGCAGCATATTTACAACAATATGTTGCATCTCTGTGCTTCCCCCTGAGCTGGCGCACAAACTGCTGCCATGCACCAATGAGGCACACTTGCACCATGGTGCAAGGATGCCTGCATCGTGGGGAGATTGTTTTTGAGCAGGAAGGGGCACCTTCCTGCACAAAAACAATCAATTGAGGTGATTTCCTCTTCCAATGTGTGTTGTAGAATGCAGCATGAATTGAAAGAGGTAAACAACGAGGAGAAATTAAAACATTTCTCCTCGTTGCACCTCGCTACATCACCCTTTGGGTGGCATAGCTTTATGACGCATTTCCAGATTTAAGATTGCTCATAAGTCTGGAAATGCATCAGTGGACACAGGTGTTACGTGGGAACACCTACAGCAACACTCATGTCACGCCGCTAGCATACAAAGTGTTGCGTGAAAAGGGGCAATATTTACAAGCACAGGTAGAGCCACGCAGGGGGCCTTAACGTGTGCTTGTAAATATCACGCAGAAGGTTATGCCGCAGGTGCGTCAAGCAGCTTGATGCACAGACGGTACAAGGGGCTTGTAAATCTGCTCCTAAGGGCTTGATTTAGATGTCAGCGAACGATTACTTCGTCACAATTGTGAAGGAGATCCCGTCTGCGAAAATATAAATTCCATAGGATCTAATGGGATTTATATTTCAGCGGACGGAATATTAATCACTGTTGTGATGGAGTACCCTGTCCATCGACATCTAAATCAGGCAATAAGTTGAAAATTTGAATTTCCAACAACTATGTTAAATGAACAAAACAACTCTCTGAGGAAAATAACCTATCATCTGTCTAGAAAAAATGTCGTTCACTGTCAGTCAGTAATCCCTATATTGCAATAACTCAGATGGACGAGTCCTTCCCCACCAGGAAAGGTAACTTAAAATCTCTCTACCTTTATCTGGCTGAAAATAATAAACTCCTCACTAAAAACAGGGTCAATGTCTGAGTCTCTAAAAATTAACCAAATTAAAAATACTCCTTAAAAACAAAGCGGAAAAGTTCCTCCCTACCACAGGTCTAACTTTGGTGATAAAACCACTTTAAAAGTGCATTAACCCCCAACTGTCTTTGCAACTCTAACAAGCTCAAGGGTAACCACCAGTATCATGTTTGCACAACACAAAAACCTCCTTTCTAAAACGAGCAAATACATACGGCCTGATTACGAGTTTCGTGGTGCAGCACCGGGTACGCCCCGCTGCCGCACCGCCAAACCCATGGTCAGGCCGCCCGCCAGATTACGAGTTATTCTCTTGTCTGGTGGGCTTTTTTTTGTCGTTCCCATGGCGGTGCACTGAAAATGGGCACCGCAATGGGAACGCCAAAAACAGTTCCTGCACGGCATGTACTGTAAAGTCCATGCAGTGCTGGAACTGTCATGCATGCGCACATGTTGTGCCCCCTATATGCATCCAATGGTGCAGAGGCACAAGGGGGCCCTATACAACCCCCTTTGTTTCGTCTCAGCCACGGTTTTCATGATGGTGGAACCGCCATGAAAACCGTGGCTGAGATAAACTTGTAATATGCTTGGTGGGACAGCAGCGGTCCAGCCAAACATATTACTGCCTCTACACTGTAATTGTAATAGGGCGGTCGGGAGACCCCCACCGCTGTGCCCCCATCGTCACGGCTCGCAATTAATCCCAAACTGCATGTTTAGACAAATTAAACTAGTACTCAACTTGTTGACTTTTGACACTGTCAATCGAGGCATCCTCCACAATACTGCAAATGGTGGAATGGTCCTAGAAGGAAACCTAATTTGGTTTGAGTCTCATCTCTTAACAGAGCCCACTATGTGAGAAAAAAAAATACTCCTCAAACAAGCCCATAATAAACATAGGAGTCCCACATGGGTAAATTCTGGCATCACCTGCGATGAAAAGCCTACGAACTCCTGAGAAAAATTGATGCAAATGACATAAAATATGCAGACTATATACCAGGATCTCTAAAAAAAAAACCATAATATTCTTGCAAACTTTGCTATCAATACCCAGCATTAGATGTAAAGCAGACACCTAAGACTGACTGACACCACAACAGAAGTCCTTGTCTTTCTTCCACACAAGGAATGCAGGTTCAATGGCTGCTGCCTGAATGCCATACAAAAAACTGATCTCTTTTCTAAAACAGCAAACTCAGCTGAACCATCAGGCTTTAATCTTGAGCAGCATCTCAACATAGAGCTTTAAATCAACAATGAAACAATGAAACACTCAAGGCTTTCACCATCAAAAAACAGCTCAAAACAGCTGTCCAGTCCCTGATACTCCCACCTATAAACAATAGCGATAGACTTGTTGAATGTATTCTACTAACATGCAGAACCGTTTCAGTTTAGTACATCAGAATAATTTTAGTGCATTGAGAAGTATTTCCTTTTTAAGTGATATTTTTCAAACACAAATTCTGAAGCATGTATTCTTCCTCCCAACCCTGCAAACAATGCCAATAGTGAAATAAGAGGCAAGTCAGTTCTTTGGGGCACTCCAGGAGGTATCGATGTCTATCATACATGAACAACATTATAATTTATTACATCAAACAGAGGAGAACGCTTTGCAAAGTGCAGATCCTGAAGTCATGCATTTTGAGGTTCTCTTATATGTGATATTGAAGAAAAAGAAGGGAAAGTGAACTAAAACAATTGCCTAGGATCACGGGGCCCGATTCACAGAATGAATTTAAGACTCAATCCTAAACTTACTACTATTTTGGTATTCACAGAATGCACTTACTACTTTTGGCATTCACAAAATGAACTTACTACTTTTGGTATTCACAGAAGTTAGGATTTTGTCTTAAGTCTGTCTTAAGTCTGTCTTAATTCTGTCTTAAGTTTGTCTTAAGACAAACTTAAGATAAAACTCTAACTTCTGTGAATACCAAAAGTAGTAATTTCATTCTGTGAATACCAAAAGTAGTAAGTGCATTCTGTGAATGACAAAAGTAGTAAGTGCATTCTGTGAATACTAAAATAGTAGTAAGTTTAGGATTGGGTCTTAAGTTCATTCTGTGAATCGGGCCCACTCAGTTTGGTAAAGTGGAGAAGGCGGGATTAATCACAGGTTTTCTGGTTTCACATTGTGCAATTTAACCACTATATGTATTTGCTTTGCTTTACCTACACCTGCCAAATGCCACAACCCCCGCCAGAAACACCACCTTAATGACCGCCACCGAGGTAGCTTCAATGGCGCCATCGGTCACATCATTAATCAAACTTTGTGACCCTGGTAAAAGTTTGCGAGTACCTATAGCAACAGACTCCTTAGCAACCCCCTTAAAGATGTGACAGCCTCTCAGACCAGTCCTACATGCAGCTGCTTGACTAGCCTCTAATGCACACGTATCCATTGTATTACCTTGCTTCTCACTTCACTTAGATAGATAACACAAGAAGCAAGAATCTCCTTTAAAATAGCATGACTGACATATAAGACCATCTTCTTTAACTCAGATACTTCCCCAAAAGCGAATGATTTCAGTTGGGTCATGGAATATAGATGCAAAGCAAAGCTCAAGGTAGCAGTCTCCAGGTACACAAAGAAAACCATACAAGCCAGAACCTTCTTAGGCAACTCAGTTAGAATGTAAGAGGCCCCCCCACTCACTGAAGACTGGCAGCATCTCTGCCACCCTTGAAGGACTAATGGAAGTGCACCTCCTTGTCAAGCACCTTAGTATGAAAATCTCTTAGCCTTCTCCCTTCTGAGCTCCTTTTTACACTTATTTCAAATACATGGTGACTGATATAACTCTTATAGAAGAGTATGGACCCTCATTATTACTTCTTTTGCTTTTGCTGGATTTGTATGTATGGCTTTTTCTGACAAGATGTAATTTGATTTTGTGTACTTTTTTTTTACCTAATCAGACTCCTTGCCACCCTTATCCTGGCCAACTGTGACTTTAAAAAAAACAGTCATTTAGAGGTAATTTTTATATATTCCTATTGAGTCAGCAACATTTCACAGAACGGTATTTTATGTGCTTATCTTAGTGTGTTACTGCTTTTGTCACAGAGACCCTTTTGTTACTGTGCACAGTCAGCTATGAAGTGTCATGAAACAGCTGCATGCATACTACATGGTTCAGGTTAGAAAGTTGGGGGGCAGATTTACAAGCCCCTTGCGTGAATTTTGCGTTGGCATTGCGGCCTATTTACATCGTGACGCATCTAGGGAGATGTGTCACGTTATAAAGCGCTGCGCCATATGATATCTGTGTCAGGTATAATGTATGCAGGGTAGGCGTTCCCACGTAAAAAGCCATGTAGAACTAACGCAGTGAAATCTACAAGATTTCACTGCGTCACTCTACGCCTTCACTGCGTCAAAACCCCTTCTCCTGCTCAGACCAGGCGTGAGGAATGACGCAATGCTTTTTTAATGAGACTCACCCATCTATTGTGGCGCATTGCCGCAGTTGCGTCACTTTCATGAGCAACTCCAGCGATGCGTCACTTTTGCACCAATAGATGCATCAGAATTTCTGACGCATCTCTTAATCCGTGCACCATTGAGCACTGTATTGTACATACAGCGCTTCCATAGTGGCGCAAAGACATTCAGCGCTGACGCAAGGAAACCGATGCATCGATGCAGATGTGTCAGTTCCTTGCAAATCTGCCCCTTGTTTTTTTCAGAGTCCTTGATTATCCTAATGTTGCTTAAAAGGGTTTGTTTAGGTAGAAATAAATTCTTATTAGTAAAGCCAACCCGAACAAGTGTGTTACATTCGGAATCCTGAGTTTGTGCTTCTCTTAAAAATGCCTATCTGTGTGGATGACACCTTGTAGTCCCCTTGTCTTATGTAACATTTTCTATACACTGATTTACACATGTATGATTCATTGTCTCTGTATTTGTGTGTGATGAAAGTGCTCTGCCACCTTACACTGCTATGAGAGGCGCTGTAAAAGAAATGAAATACATGTGAGAGTGAGTCTATGGGGAGATGAGAGGCACTGTCGGAGGGTGCTATTGAGGAATTCACTGAAAGTCCTAAACAAAGATTGCTGTATCCTGGTCTACTGTAAGGTCAACATTTACTATGCTTTAAAAGCTAATGCAATTGAATGTATAATGAAATAGCTGTTGTAGAATGCACCATTTTAGCCCAAATGGAGAACCCCCTCCAAACGCTCCTTGTAGTGTTCAAACTCGCTAATTGCACTCACAATGCACCGTACGGGGCTGATCTGACATTTGCCAGTGCTGCTTTTGGTTCCCAGATTAAATAGTGTATTCATAGTTTATTAAAACAATAATAAACTCAAATAAAATATTTTTTTAAGCAAGCAACTTGGTAACAAGAAGCAGCACACATAGGGCCCGATTCACAGAATGAACTTAAGACTAAATCCTAAACTTACTACTATTTTGGTATTCACAGAATGCACTTACTACTTTTGGCATTCACAGAATGCACTTACTACTTTTGGTATTCACAGAATGCACTTACTACTTTTGGCATTCACAGAATGCACTTACTACTTTTGTTATTCACAGAAGTTAGGATTTTGTCTTAAGTCTGTCTTAAGTCTGTCTTAAGTTTGTCTTAAGTCTGTCTTAAGTCTGTCTTAAGTTTGTCTTAAGACAACATCCTAACTTCTGTGAATACCAAAAGAAGTAAGTTCATTCTGTGAATGCCAAAAGTAGTAGGTGCATTCTGTGAATACCAAAACAGTAGTAAATTTAGGATTGAGTCTTAAGTTCATTCTGAGAATCGGGCCCATAGAAGTGACATAACAACATTCAAAGATTGTTTATGTGCAGGAAGGGACACCTTCCTACACATAAACAATCTTCACCTGCATGCAGACGCCCATGCACTGTGGTGCAAGGGTGCCTGCGTTGGCGCTACACTGCTAAGTGTAGCGCCAGCTCAGGGGGAAACGCAAGGCTTCACCATATCCTTGAAAATATGGTGTAGCTTTGTGTTTCTGAAGTGGCGGAGTGAGGCGTTAAGCCATGACGGCTGACACCTCACTCCACCACTTCTTTGTAAATATCCCCAGGATATTTTGATTATTGTGGCTTTGTCCTGTCACAGGGGTAACTTGCACACTCATTGTGATGTTTGTTACCTGCGATTTATGAGTAAGTGATAATTAACTGTCTTTGAATCAAACACAAATTCCAGGCAACAAATATCAACATGGACATCTGGAAATAACTGCAGTGTGACACCCAAAAGCAAAGAGGCGTGCAGAAACACTTAATGGGGCATATTATCAAGGGATTTATCTCCGCTATTTTGGCTTTAAAAGCCAAGAAAGCGGAGATAAAATTATCTCCCTATCAGCAACAGGGTGCTAACACGCAAATTTGCATGTTAGCACCCTTTTTCTCTACGCTTCCCCTTGCATCTCTAATGAGATGCAAAGTGGGCGTTCCAGAGAAAAATAATAGAAGAAATGTTGTTATGCGACATTTCTCCTATTATCAAGGATTTCGCTAACCCTGTTAAAAAAGATAAAATAGATAAAAAAGCAGCACTAACCGCGGTTAGCACTGCTTTTTTTTTTTTTTTTTTTACACCTGGGGCCTTATTTATGAAGGCCTTGCGCCGCCGGTGCGCCACTTTTAAAATGGAAAAAGTGACGCACCAGCGGCGCAAGGCCTTCATAAATAAGGCCCCTGGGGGCATATTACCAACAACTAGCGATAATTTTTGTCTCTAACTTGTTTAGAGACAAAAATTATCGCCGCACATCGGCGATTTTTATCTCAGATAAACCTTGCTATTAGCAAGGTTTATCGCAAATGCGATAAAAAACGGCCGCAATGCATGAATATCGCTGAAAAGGCAGCGATATTCATGCATTATCGAGCAAATGCTCTTAGCCATGTTATCCACCTCCCATTGGATAACATGGTGAAGAACTGCTCAGGGCAGGTGTTAGCTTTTGGAGATATTCACGCTTAGCGCGAATATCTCCAAAAGTTGGTAATAGGGGATAGCGATGTTAGTGACTGTTTCCAGTCGCTAACATCTTGGCACGCCCACTTTGCATGTCATAGTGATAAATATCACTGACATGCAAAGTGGGGCCCAAGATGGTCGCTATCTCCTATTAGCTGTCACTAACTGGTGTTAGCGACAGCTTGGTAATAGGGAGATAATTTTATCTCCGCTTTCTTGGCTTTTAAAGCCAAAAAAGCGGAGATAAACCCCCTTGATAATATGCCCCCTGGTATTTTCCTTACTTAGCCATGATATCCTATGGAAGGTGGATTTCATGGCTAAGTTTGTGAGCCCCTATCATCAAGCTAACGCCAAACTTCGAGAGATTATCGTTGGTTTTCCAGTGATAATCTCTCATTTGGCAGTTAGCGCGAGGATTTTTATCACTTCTGAGATAAACCTTGCTAATAGCAAGTTATCTCTGCTATCTCTGCGATAATTTCCAGCGATGCTTAGTGTTAAAAAATTTGTTGCTAAGCATCGTTAGCGATAAATATCGCTAATTGTTGGTAAATATGCCCAAATATTGCCAAACCCAACCTCTACACTGTGTACAGACCAAGCACACTATGTTCCCCTTCTTCTTTGTTGTAGACTCTATAAATTATACTTTAATAATGTACAAAAAACATGTGCAAACCAAGATTCCATACTCACGTTTTAGACAAGCCATTAAAGGGTGTTTGCTGACTCCACATGGATTTCTAGTAATGACCTGTGGTACTGCACCGTGTGCTTCTGACTCCACAGGGACATCTAGTTACAACCTGTGGTACTGCATCTTGTTTTGCTGCTTCTACCTGGACATCTCGTAGCAACCACTCCCGTTACGGTGGACTGTACAGCACACAAAGTGGAAAAAAAATATTAAAGCCTAGTTTGTGCACTGGAAGTGCTGCCTGCGTGCATCCCTCCAGTCACTCCAGCACTTGTGTCCCGGGGCCTTCCGTAGAGAGGCAGTGAAGGCAAAGGCGCTTGCACGCGCATGATGCTCTGTCATCTCTCCATACCCATGATCCTTTGCAGTTATTTATATTTGCATACCCAACATCCGTTAAAAAAAAAAATCATAAAATACTGTTATATCATTCTCGCCGATAAAACACAAGTTTAAACATTTATAGCAGAACGTTTTCAACTCATTTCGTTGCTTAGGAATAGTTCACAAATATTACCGCCTCTAACACTCCGAAGCTCTTAGTTTTATTTGTTAGTTTTGATGATTAATTTTTTTAAGTATCATTTGTCTGGATGCACGCGCGCTCTATGTGGCGGTGTTGAAAGCCAACAGCATAATGATCTCACTTTTTGAAGGATCTCCTGTTGAAATGAGATCTAATTAAAAAGTGAAAGGGGAGGAGGTCTTGATAGATACCAATAGCACAACGCGAGGATAATGTGGCATGTGATTTACCTAAATCAGCAGATAATAGCCGCTTATGCTGAATTGGTGATCCCTTGGGGGTCTTCTTGCTCCACTAGGAGGCAAGTTAATTTGACTCTCTATGCTATGCAAACTCAGGAACAAGATACAGGGGCGAGTCAGGTGATGTTCACATCCAGCCATGTATATTTCACAACTCATCGCAGTTCTCTGTATACTGGAAACCATAGAAAGCTTAGCCCTGGATTCAATAATTAGGTCTCGCAGTAAGAAGCATCAATTAATCTATATGTTGGGTGTGAAACTGCCTATTGCCGGTAATTTCTTCTGCAGCTTGCCATTCTTTAACTCTGGTATTTATTTTGCTAGCGGGCTTATCGTTGGCTTGCGATCCGATGCAGCACTTCCGTCTTTGCTCCGTTTGGCAAGAAGCAGCACCCACCAACTACAGTTTCGATCCGCTGCTCGGCGTTATGTATTCATGTAGGGACTACTTCCGTGTTTCCTACTGCAGGCAGGACGACGCGTACTGCTAGGACAATGGCGGTTGCTTGTTTTAATTGAAGCCTATGTTAAATGTGAAGGACATCGCTACAACTGCGATAATTTTAACAAGGTTCTTGCTAAGATGCCTCCATCGAATGAAAGGTCTATGGTTTTGACCACTTTGGATTTAAAGGAAAACTCGTCACCATGTTTCATGTGATTTTTGCAGCGCCCCGACGCCCACCGGCGGTGTTTGTGCATAGATATTGTAATAGGTGCGTTGGGGTCGAATGAGGTCGTTCAGAGTCAGAGCTACACGGGGTCTCATTCAAACATCCTGGCCTCTCCCTCCTAGCTTCAGCTACTCCAGCTCTTCACTCCTACTTCTGTCCACAGCTCCCCGACATCTGCTACACAAGTTTCAGCCTCTGTCCTCTGTTCCCTACCCCTCGGCACCAAAGTCTGATCCAGCCTCTGAACAAAATTGAAATATTGGCGTACACATGCGCAAATATATGTAAATGCAATATAGGCAAACTTATCGGAGGCTATTCATAATTTACACTTGTCATTTGGTGAAATTTAATTACACAGCTTAAGTTGTCCCCCCTGCTTGTTTATACTTGAAAAGGAGCCGTTTATAAAAGTGCCCTTATTTTTAGTTATAGCCTAACCAAACAAGCATTTGCAATGCAAAAGGTCTCGCATTTTAGAAACGTTATCCTCTTGGCATTGTACAACACAATACTTTTTATTTATGTGCACTTTGTACTTATATTCATTCATTGCAGGTTTTCAAAACACATAAATAAAAGGCATTGCCATTTACAATACCAATAGCTCAAAATTTCGCAAATGCGAGACCTATTGCATTGCAAATGCTTGTTTTTCAATTACTGCTGCCTGTCCCACGGGCTTACCGCCTTCCAGAGCACCAATATCTTGTCATGACGTACTTATCTTGAAAGGTGGCAAGTGAGTACATTTGGAGGGCATCATGAATAATAAATCGTGTCAGAAACCGAAGTTCAGCAAGGGTCTCCGAGTTCAGACAGAACAAGAAGCAGCAAAGTGGCAGGAGTGATTTTAACATGTGGGAGTCTTCCGAAAATAAACCCGGACAGTCTAAGGAAAGATGAAATCACGTCACTACCAAATGCTCTTATTAGTCAAGTATCAGTCCATGTGATGTGTGGGAGGAAGCCCAGAGGTGCCTCAGAGTGCGGCGCCTGGAACAGTGATGGAAAGAAAGAGTCAAGGGAAGGAGGGATGAGAGAGAAGCCATACGATAAAATGATCTTCCACCCTGCTGAGAACTAAACAGAAAGGAACCAAGGGGCAGATTTATGAGTTCTGGCGCATCTCTGCAAATCAGCAGGGATGCGCCAGAACTGATGCGTCACGCAATTCCCTCCTTGCGGCACCACAGATGCTCCGCATTTACAATGCGGCGCACCATGGTGCAAGGAAGGGCAGATGCGTGACGCATCTTGTGGTGTACGGGTGGCGCATTGCTGGAGTAGCGTCGCAAGTGCGACGCAACTCCTGCAATGTACAGAGGCCACCCATACATAACGTGGTGCGTCACTCCTTACGCCTGCTTCAAGCAGGCGTAAGGATTTGACACAGCAGTGTCGTAAAACTGACTCAGTGAAATCTTGTAGATTTCACTGCGCCAGTTTTACGGGTCTTTCCTACGAGGGAACGCCCACCTTGCGACAGAACGCCCACATGAAACCTGACGCAGGTTTCATGTGGCGCAGGGCTTTACAACGTGACGCATCTGCCTAGATGCGTCACGTTGTAAATAGGTTGCAGGGATGCGCCACGTTTCCGCGCCATTGCGTGACGCAACGCCGGTGTAAACGTGGCGCAAGTCCGACATAAATCTGCCCCTCAATCTGCAGGGAACGTGCAGGAAGAGGCTGGCACAGTAACTTGTCGAGAGAAGGAGGGTTGTCGTTTGGAAAGCAGAGGGGTGTGGTGATTGTAGTATTGTCCCAAGAGAACACTGTACATAACTACAAATAATTGTATACAACAGGTGTGTGAAAAGAGAAATGGGAAACTGGAGAAACTGGTATAAATTGTTGTGTGAGTGAGTTTCTGTGAATCATCAGGGCTGTCAATGGCGTGGTGAGTATTCGGGTAAGTTAGAGTTATCGGTGCTGACTCTGGAAGGTCAACGTCATGGAATAAGCAAAGGGAAACGGGTGCTTCCGTAGGAACAGTCAGGTACGACTATGGACGGTAACCTGCAGTAATGGGTTACAGTGCAGCTCAGATCGCCCCTCGAAGACACATCCCGAACTGAGCTGCACTGTAACCCATTACCGCAGGTTACCGTCCACAGTAGTGATGATTCACAGGCGCCGTCCTGCTTGATGAAACACGTGTCGGCTGGCGTTTGTATATTCAACAAAAAAAAGAACCACATAAAGTTTATATCTGTGGAGTCACCAAACCTACAGCTTCATCTCTGTTTGTCCCTGAATACATTGATACCGAATTATTTATCTGACGTGTGCACAGTATTTGTTTGTATGTTTTATAATGTTCAGGCACCTCATGCCTAAATATTAGTTAGAGGTTACAGGGTTTCATCTATACTGTCAGCACCGTTGTACTAGAGTCTAACCAACTTCCATCACCATACCTCACCCGCACTGTTTGAGTGCCCCTCACCTGTACAAGCAAAACCCACAACAGATCATACACTCTCATGTAACGTAACTGGTTCTATTGTACAGTGCTCTGACACCTTCGGGTAAAGTACACGCTTTATAAAAATGCATTAAATAAATAAAATAAAAAATGAATGAGCTTAAACCATATAGCGTGTGTGACAGGGTTGCCCCATAAACTCCCCTCTCTCGCTGGACTAAGTGGGATGTTCCACATCCACAACATAACAGTGCCATATTAGAGGTGAGTACATGGGTGCTAGAACATCCCAGGGAGGTATAGGCCCCTCTCACAAGCTTAGAAATTGAATCTGTGCTTCTGTGGAGCTGCAGACACTTTAAACATGTCAATTTCAAAGTAGAATACTCTGCTAAAACAGTTTCCATTGATTTAAGGCTGAAAATGAATGGTTACAGTAAAATAAAGGAGCTGCAACAATGCGCGAAATTTCCATTTTTGTGCCTACCACATCCTGGGGGGGGAGTCGAGGGTCTGACCAGCGAGTCCACATGTACAATACATTCTTTGCACAACTTTCCTCTCTAGATCCAGAAAAAAGTACTTTGGAACAGTAATGAATGACGCCTAACTGGGTCATATATTTTTCCTCATGTCTTTCACGCAGACAAGGCTTTCAAAAAGTATGCAATCGACAAACTTCTATGTGACACTCAGTAAAGGGTCGTAACCATAGTAGGAAGTGTTGGGCCACGGTAGAGAGAAAGAGCAGGGTGAAACCCATGACATTTGCATACCAATGAAACTCTGTGACGTATCTGGGGACTCAAGAGCCTCTGTCCCATATCTGCATACCCATAATCCTCTGTGCTTTAGCTGCCTTCTCAGGATTTTTTGCTGAATCACTTTTGCTTCGAACTGACAGAAAATATCTTCATTAGTAATATGGAGTAGATGGTTTTCTGCTCATACTTCTTTTTGAAGGAAGAGTTTGGAGAATGAAAGTCCGCCCAACACTGCAAGGACTTTAATTAGATGTGTAAGCCTCCTGTTCATAAATTGGTATTGTTACCCGGATTCCTATGGAAATTGTCTGTATCACTTGCACTACGTGTAGCAGTGATGAAGGCGCTATAAATTACAGGATCGTAATTGTTGGAGGATATCTGTGTAAACAGATATTCTCTAATTGATGTTGAAGAGAAGTGGAATTTTGTCTTGTTTGATACTGCGCGTGCCCAGCATATAATTGGTTATGATTTGAATAGTTCAGCTCGGACGCTAAGAAAGCGAGGCAGATTTTATAGCACCCAGAAATAATTAAAAAAGCCAATTTTGCTCATGGCACCCTCTGTAGGCCAAATTAAGCGATGCTACTTTTTATGTGTGTTAACGAGATCTCAAAAAGATAAAAGAAAGAGAAGATTCCTGAATATCGATGGACCCGGGGTAGGATGGCTCGATGCGAAGCCTCAAATAAATGACTGAATTAATGTTTTTCAGTGGGTGAGAGGCGAGCCTCTGGGCGCTTTCTGACGGTGCGCGGAAGAGGCTCATCCATAGGGAGCTCAGCCGGGTCCCCCGCCGAGCCTCAGGCCGCGCGCGCTCAGGCTCTCGGGGGAGCCACAGCGCGTGCAGATGACGGGGGAACGAAGGAGCTGGCGCTCGTTCATTGTGTGCGCGTGGAGGCCGTGCCGGAGATGACGTCTCTAGGCTCAGAACCCGATGTACAGTATCTGCATACCCACAAACCATTGCGACACCACGAGGTTCTGTTTCATTCTCACTGGGAGAACATAACTTCAATTTTAAGGTTTTCAGCTCCTTTTCATTATTGTTCTATAAACGTTTACTGTTCATTAAGGTTCCCCTAATATTAGAGTAGTATAACATTTTTCTTAGAGACGCTGTGACGTTTCAGTGTTTTTAATTAGGGATTATCCCCCCAGGCTTTATCAAAGTTTCCTAAGAAAGCAGTTTTGAAGAATTGGTATTTGTTTAGCATTATACCATGCCAGTCAGGAGTGTGATGTGTACATGATTCAGGAATGCTCCATCCCCTTTGCAACATCGCGCAAACCTAGAACAGCAGTGGACTCTAGGGCCTTCCTTTTGGTCTGGGGGGAACAGCAGTAGGTCTGTGGGAGTGGCTACCTTAGTCAGAGGAAGGCGTTTCACGATGGACTCAGTCACCGAGCTGGAAGGCGGCAGGGCTCTTGTCGTCGACGGTTCGTGGGCAGGAGAGCCAGTTAGCCTCATCAACGTGTACGCCCCTTCTGACGTAGGCGAGCGACGAGAGGTGTTTCAGCGCCTCAGGCCACAGCTGGTCACCTCCAGAACAATTTTGATGGGTGGGGACTTCAACTGTATTCTAGAAGCAGGTGGTAGATGTGGGGCCAGGGCTGGGGAAGGATGGATGGATGATGCTGCGAAACTACTGGTGGAGATGGTGAGTGAGGCCTCCCTGACAGACGTCATCGGGTCCATGGGGGTTAACGCCAGGAACTTCTCCTGGAGTCGCCCCGATGGCTCTTTGCGCTCCAGGATAGACTTCATCTTCACCTCTAAATAAGTGAAGCTCAAGCAACATTCAATGGTGACAGTTCATTTCTCTGACCACAGAGCTATCCACTTCCAAGGGGAACTGACGGGCAAGTTCCTGACAGGTCCAGGCACTTGGAAACTGAATAGCTCTCTGCTGGAGAAAGAGGGGGTGATGGAGGTGTTGAGGGAGACATACACCCAGTGGCAGGCCATGAAAGACACATTCGAGTCCACAGGGGAATGGGTCAAAGGCAGGCTCCAGGATTTTTTCAAGAATGTGGGCAGGCAGGTTGAAAGGGGGAGAAAGAGGGAGTTCAGTAGACTACAGCAAGAGCTGCAAGAACTGCACGACCTCCAACTCCGGGGATGGGACGTCATGAGCCCCCTGGAAGAAGTCAAGAAAGAGCTGAGCGAGCACTTTCATGACGAATCCAGGAGGATCATTTTCCGTTCCAAGGTGGAGAACTTGGAGAAGGGGGAGAAATGCAACTCCTTCTTCTTTAAGAAAATCCACTCTGCGCACACCCCTCTGGTTCAACTGCGCAATAAGGAGGGAACCCTCTGTGACACAAGGGAGGACATTAGGAAGGTAGTGACAGATTTCTATGGGGACCTCTACTCAGAGAAGAGGTCAGAGGGAGATCAGGCAGAAAAATTTCTGTCTGGTATCCCAAGAACTGTCTCCCCAACAGTGAGAGAAGCCCTAAATGCCCCCCTGACTTTGGACGAGCTGCACCTCGCAGTTAAATCCTTCAAGTCAGGAAAGACACCGGGTAGTGACGGTCTCCCAGTTGAGTTCTACGCCTCAGTGTGGGACCTAGTGGGACCGGATCTCCTGCAGGTGTATGAGGAAATGGAGAGGGAGGGAATCATGCCCCACACCCTGAGGGAAGGAATGATTGCTCTCTTGTATAAACATAAGGGGGAGAGATGTGACCTAAAGAACTGGCGTCCCATCTCTCTCCTGAATGTAGACTACAAGATCCTTGCAAAGACACTAGTGAACAGACTGAAGGGCGCCATGGGAGAGTTAGTACACCCAGACCAAACCTGTGGGGTCCCGGGGCGCAGGGTCGCAGATAGCCTGGCACTGATAAGGGACACGATCCAGTACATCACGGACCGCAAGATCCGGGCTGCCCTGGTCTGTCTAGATCAGGAGAAGGCATTCGATCGCGTCTCCCATGAGTTCATGGAGAGGGTACTGCATGGGTTTGGGCTGGGGGAGCGCTGCTGCGGTTACGTTAAAGTAATGTATAAAGACATCTTCAGTTCAGTCATTGTAAATGGTTGTAAAACAGACCCCTTTCCTATCAGGTCTGGGGTAAGACAAGGCTGCCCGCTCTCGCCACCTCTGTTTGTTTTGGTTATAGAAATTCTCGCTGAGTACATCAGGAAGAACCCAAACATCAGAGGGATCCAGACACCCGGCGACGCGAAGAGGGAGGTCAAGTGCTCGCTGTACATGGACGATGTCACCCTCGTCTGCGCGGATGGAGAATCAGTCAAATCCCTGCTGGAGGCGTGCACAGACTTTGGCAAGGCATCAGGGGCAAAAATAAACGTGGACAAGTCGCAGGCCAAACTCTTCGGGCGATGGGACCTCTGCAACGAGCCTCTCCCCTTCCCATCGAGGCAGGACTGATGAAGATCCTCGGCGTCTGGTTTGGAGGACCAGGGGCGGCAGCGAAGAGTTGGAACGAACGCTTGGCCAAGGTGAAGCAGAAACTGGGTCTCTGGAGCCTGAGGAACCTGAGCATTGAAGGGAAGGCTCTGGTGCTCAGGAACGACGCCCTGCCCGTGCTGCAGTATGTGACACAGGCCTGGCCACTCCTGGCCAACGTAGCACGGGCGATCAACAGCATGGTGTTCCACTTCGTCTGGCATTCAAAGATGGACAGGGTGAAACGGTCGGTCATGCACAAGGAACACCGCAAAGGGGGGAAGGCAGTCCCTGACATCCCAACGATCCTCAGGGCTTTCTTTGTGTGTGGCTGCGTCCGGATAACCCTGTTAAACATGAACAAGGACCACTCTGCCTACAAAGTCTTCCGCTTTTTCCTTCTCCCGGTGTGGAGACGGCTGGGATGGGATAAGTGGGAAAATGCAATGACTTTCAACTGGGACCTTCCATGGTACTACAGGGAGGTGGAAAAGTTTGTGGGTGAATTTGGGCTGAACTGTGTCACTCCTTGCCTCTAGAAGCCCAAGACAATCCGCAAACTGATCAGGACCAGGGACACCACCGAACCAGTGAGCGACCTGCCACCAGCAACGGCAACGCACGTGTGGAGAAATGTATCCTCCCCAAGTCTGACAAACAGACACAAGGACATAGCATGGATGACTGTGAAGGGGGGCCTGCCAGTGAGGTCCTTCATGCACAGCAGAGGCCTGTGCCCACACAGGAACTGCCCAAGGGGATGCCCCGCAGAGGAATCTGCACACCACCTCTTCTGGGCCTGCCCCTTTGCCCAGAGACTAAGGGCTGCCTTACGACAAGAACTGCTAGCCCTTATTCCCTACGAGAACATTACTGGACAGTCCATGATGTACGGGCTGTTTCCAGGGACACACACAGAGGAAGCTATCCAGGGGTGCTGGAGGCTCCTCTGCTGTATTAAAGACATTCTCCTGTTCGCCAGGACCCGCCTGGTGACCAATGGAGAGGTGGTGAACCGTGAAGGGTGCCGCAGGATGGTGCTCAGCCTGCTTAGAGACTATGCAGCCATGGACAAGCAGAAAAGTGAGGAAGGGGAAGAACTGTAACTAACCACCCCCCCTACCCCACTGGACTCTTTAAAGTGGCCCCATTAAAAACTGCAAACGCTATCTGCAGACATTTCTGAACCCCAAACTGACGATTTGTAAACAATTTAATGCATTGATTAAAAAGTTGAAGTAGACTGCCTTCCCTAAGGGGGAGGTACCACTTCCTTGAAAACTATGTATCGCAAACTTTTAAGCACTTAATAAAAGTCTTTTGCCCCAAAACTAAAAAAAAAAAAAAAAAAAAAAAAAACGATTATACCTTGTCGAACGCTCTGCTGTAATAAGGTTCTCGAAAAATCAGTTTCACATACAGCTGGTTTAGAGAAACTTTTAATTCTCTGTACAAATTGCAGAATTATTTTTCGACATGAATAGAACGTCATGGAGGGCCTAGTGAACAAAGCCATGGGACGTGGCAGATTTCATCATATATCCCAATCAAAATTGATTGTGAGTCAGCTTTGGTCATATTTGACCATATGGAGGGCCAAAATAAATCGGTAGGTGCCAAGTCCCTCCTAGTGAAAACCTGTATGTACACAGAGAACCATTTCCTTTCTGTTTTGCCTATGCTGTTACCATTCATTAGGCCAAAGGTTTTTCCAAGAAGGCATGGCTTATATTCCACTATCGCAGGTAAGGTCTCTTTCACAGCTGTGCCTTCTGGATTTTGATGCAATCTAAGTAAAGGGAGAAAGTTAATGTATTGGAGAGTACAATTACATGATAAATCTGTAAACTACTCATCTGGGTCAATACCCAATCAATGAAAAACTTGGAATCTGAAACAAAAGTACGGGCATATTATCAAGAACGGCGTTAAAAATTATCGCTGGTTTAGCAGCAGAAAACTGCCGCTTAAGTGGCGATAATGGGCTTGATAATATGCCCTTGAGAATTCCAATAGAAGTCCATATTCTGGTGTGAACATGGTCTTCTATTGGTATTCTCCAGGGCATATTATCAAGCCCATCATCGCCGCTTTAGCAGCAGTTTTCTGCCGCTAAACCGGCGATAATTTAAACGCCGTTCTTGGTAATATACCCCTAAGTTTCCCAAACCCAAAGGGGCAGATATACGTTTCCTGGCGCATCCCTGCAAATCAGCAGGGATGCACCAGGAAACTTGCGACCTGCAAATCCACCAGTGCGCCACCACTGATGCGCCACATTTACATAGCGGTGCGCCGTGGCGCACGGATGGGCAGATGCGTGTCGCATCCCCTGGTGAAAATTCGGCACGTTGCTGGCATTGCGTCGCAAGCACGACACGGCTCCAGCAAGGCTCGGGGGTGCCCTATGCCTACCATGCTGCGTCAATCCTTACACCTGCAGGCGCAGGGTTTTGACGCAGCATTGCCGTAAAAGTGACTCCATGAAATCTTGTAGATTTCACTGAGTCACTTTTATGAGACGTTCCTGCGAGGGAACGCCCATCCTGTGCTGGAACGCCCACATGAAACCTGACGCAGATTTCATGTGGCGCAGGGGTTTACAACGTGACGCATCTCCCTAGATGCATCACGTTGTAAATACGGCACAACATGGCGCATGATTCACGCCGCCGCTGCGTCACAGAAGTGACGCAGCGGCGGCATAAATGTGTTGCAAGGGGCTTGTAAATCTGCCCCTTAGAATAAAGGAAACGTTCACAAGCTAGCAAGATGTAGGAACAGCATTATAAAAAGTTAAAGTAGAAGAGTTAAAAGATATTGTAGTTTCTCAATTTTCAAACTTATCTGGATTAAACTGCTACTACAACATAAGGCCCTATTATAATGTCAGGTGGACCATAGCACGACAGTTCAGCACTCCGTAGTATAATGCAACTGCACATGGTGCGGTCACAAACTCCTATTTCTCTATGGAGCTTCCGCCTGCAGTACAAGCTTCAAAAGAGAAATGGGGGGCGTGGCCAAGATGGAGGGCTGAGCAGACGCTCTCGCCTTGAGCTCCCGAGAGCCCGGAGCTCCTGAGCCGTTCTACGCCGCCGATCTCCCCCGGATCAAGCGGAGGAGAGACCCGGTGAAGCTGCAGAGACGACAGAGCGGTTTGGACTCCCTGGCGGCCCCGCAAACACAGCGCGACGCCTCGCCACGGACGTCTCCGGAGTGAGCGCGAGCTGCGGATCCGGCGAAGGCCCGAGAGCCGGAAGCCACGACACGCGGGCCGAGCCACGAGAGTGCCGGGGCTCAGACGGGTCCTGGCGGCTTGAGGACGCGCCCTTCCCGACCCACCGGCGAGGACTGAGGCGGAAGCTCCGAGCGGAGCAGAGGTGCGCCTTCTGGGCCGGAGCGGGGGAGGAGCCGGCGGGGAGCCGCCACGCCATTCCGGGGACCAAGTAGGCCGGGAAGCCTGTCCTTGAGCGACAACCCCGCACTTCCTCCCGAAGCCCCTGCGGAGGGGTGGGATCGGCGACAGCGGGGGACGGCTAGATGTGCCCGGCTGCCCCCACGCACGGTGCGGGGGGCCTGCCTGACCCGGCGCCAAAGTGCTTGTGCCCGTCCTGGGGGGCGGAGTTGCCGTACGAGCCGGCGGCCCTGACTGGCATCGGGCCTTGTCCCCCCGGCCCCTTCCGGTACCGAGACCACGCGGTGGAGCCGATCCACCACCGGACACCTCACCAAGAGCGGGGGCGCCCCAGGGCCCAACGGACACTGACACAGCAACCTGTGGTGGCGTGATCGACCGGGAGGGGGTCCGGCCTGTGTAGCCTTCCCCTGTGATGCGGTGGGGCTCACCTGGGCCCACGTGGAGAGGCACTTCGGACACCGGCCCGCGGTTTAGAACTGGGCCCTAACGACTTGGTAGCTCGACCCTGGGCGAGCGGGGGAACACTTGCTGCTCCTGAGCACTGGCCGTTTCCATGCAGCTGGGCTAGACTACTGCTGAAAGAGAACTGCAGCGCCCCCTCCTGAGCCGGCACCTCTGGGCCCCGGAGCCCCGCTGATTCAAACTAGACAGCGCAAAGACGCTGAGAGAGACATGGCGGCGTGAGCCCCGACCCCGGCACCACCACACCCAGCGAACTCTTGTGGATACCCCCCCCCGACGCGCCCCCACCTCTGTAATGTCGAGCAACAGAGGGGGCAAGAAAGGAGAGCGCACCCTGCCCGAAATGTTGGGCAGAGGCGCTCCGAGACAGGACCGGACTCAACCAGCCTCGAGCCCCCCCACTGGCTCCCGGGGAGCGGAAGGGGGAGAGCCCCCGGTCACCAGGTCTTTCCTGGAGTCGTTGTTCAGCACCCTCAGAGAGGACTTCCAGGCGTTAAAGCAGGAGGTGGCCGGGGAGGTACGGGAGGTGCGGAGAGAGGTCGACGCGCTAGGAGAAAGAGTATCCACCGTGGAAGACGCTAACCAATCCAGGGACGAGGAGATCGCGCACCTACAGCAGGAAGTCCTGCGGCTCCAAGACCAACAGATTGACCTCCAGTCCCATGCCGAGGATCTCGAGAACAGGTCCAGGCGCAACAACATCAGGGTCCGAGGTGTCCCATCTAAAGAGGAGGGAGAAGACACTGCAGCCTACCTAAGAGACCTGTTCCGTGACATTTTAGGCGAGCCCGTGGACTTCCCGGTGAGAATTGACAGGGCGCATAGGGTGGGTCCGCCACGCCGGGCCTCGGCGCCAACCCCGGACATTCTGGCCTACCTACCGGATTTTCCCCTGAAAGAACGGATCTTGCGCGAGGCACGGCGGAAGCAGCCAGTGAGCTTCCGGGGTCATCAAATAGCCCTGTTTCAGGACTTATCAACGATCACATTGCAGAAACGCAAGTCCTTCAAGATCGCCACGGACTTTTTGCGGGAACACAACACGCAATACTCATGGGGACACCCCTTCAGGCTCATCTTCCGTTGGAACGGGACACTGCATCAGCTTTGGTCCCTCCAGGACACTTGCGGAGTGCTGGGTCTCACCGCGGCAGATGACGACGTTCCAACGCCTCGACGCCGCCGCAACTCCAGGGAGGGGTGGCAAATGGTCCGACGGCGGCGACCCACGCTCCCGCCTCCGCGACCGGACTCTCCCACGATCAGAGCTGAGATGGACAGCGCCATACGGGAGGTGCCCAGAGATACGTCGTCTGGTGATATGGCCTTGACGGCCTGAGCGGACTCCGGGGGGAGATCATATTGGCTTCATCATCATTGCAGGTGCGGGGGTTCTGGGGGGGAGGGGGGCTCTGGGAGGGCATAGGTGGTGGCTGGACATCCACTCGAATACTTTTCCACGGACTAGTCCGTTAGGGACCAGACTGGGGCAATGGAGTTTTTTGAGCAGTTGGGGCTGGGGTTGAGAGGGGAGAGGGGGGTTGAGGGTAGGCCAGTGGACGGGGGAGGGGAATTGGGGAGTAGGGCAGTTCAGGGGTTGTTTGGAGGGTGGGGATGGGGGGAATACGGGGTTTATGCTGTGCTGTATTGGCTTGCTGCTATGAGCGCTTTACCCTCGCGCCACTTTCTCAGGGCTGGTTGAGGACTGTTTGGGGAGGGATCTGGGGTTTGTGCTGTGCTATCGTTTTTTGCTGCTGCTTCTGCCATGTCCTTCTTCCACAGGTACAGAGCTCAGAATGTCATGCTACAGGGTTATCGCATTGGTTCTGGCCCACATTGCTAATCTGCACTGATCTCACTATTGATTCAGGTTCATTAAGCGATATTTCACTGCACGTTCATGGCCCTTAAGATTGTTACCCTTAATGTGAAGGGGTTGAATAACCCGATCAAGCATAGAGCAATGTTGTCCCTCCTAGAAAACACCCAGGCGGACATCTGCCTCTTGCAAGAAACTCACCTCTTGGCCCGAGATTGTCTCCGGATGAGGTCTCCCAAATTCCCGGTACAGCTCTTTTCCTCAGGGACTTCTAAAACAGCAGGGGTTGCAATCTTGGTGTCTAGACAGTTTGGAGGTCCTATGCAAGGTGGTGGAACAGAAGGGGAGGCTCCTGGCTTACAGGGTTAGGCTAGGGGGATTGCTGTTCACGGTGGGCTCGATATATAGCAGTAATGACCGCCAAGATTTGTTTCTACAATCAGCCCTGGAGGATATCACAACTACACCGGACAGACACATAATCATTGGGGGGGACCTGAATATGGTCTTTAACTCATCCTTAGATAGATCTGCGCAGCGACGTCCACACATCGGGGAAGTTTCACAGATGAGTACCTCCCGGTTACGGGATCTTGATATACACGATTTATGGAGACGCTTACACCCCACCACGCAGGCCTATTCTTACTACTCCCACGCGCACAAGACATACGCTAGACTAGATTATCTCCTGGTCACAGGACCGGTTGCCGAAATGGCGACGGCTTCCGATATGGGGGTCCTTACATTGTCTGATCACGCCCCGGTATCAGGCTCCTTCCAACTTCCGCCGATGTCTCCCTCACGAGGGGTTTGGCGTCTTCGGGATACCCTCTTACATAAACAGGCGATCGTGAGACAGATACGCGACGCGATTACTGAGTATCGGAAACACAATGAGAATCGGGATACCACCCGGGCAACACAGTGGGCTGCCCTAAAGACGGTGCTCCGGGGTGAGTTTATTGTCATCTCCTCCGCGGAGAATAGGGACCGTCAACAGAAAAGGGGCGAACTTATGAATATGGTACGGGAACTGGAACAGATGCATCAGAGGACGGGGGCCCCCAGAGTCTGGAGGCAACTCAAAGCGGCCCGGAAGCTTCTTTCCGCGCTAGATATGGACAGGGCGGAGTACGCGGCGCTGCGCCTGAAGCACGCGTATAACACTGGCGGTGACAGATGCGGCCGGCTACTCGCGAACAAACTCCGGGTGAAGCACCAGCACCAACGGGTTAAGGAGCTGTCCCTTCCTGATGGAACTTTGGCCACGGAGGACCACCGGATTGCGGACGGGTTCCGTCGCTATTACGCCCACCTATACGCGGGCGCACCCTCCTCGGCCTTGGCCGAGGATGATTATCTCGCATCGGTCAACCTCCCTGTCCTTACCCCGGAACAGGCGGAACATATGGAAGGAGACATTAGGCCGGAGGAGGTGATTGCGGCTATCTCCCGACTCAAACATGGGAAAGCCCCGGGCCCCGGCGGTTACACCCCCCTTTTTTACAAAACGTTTTGTAAGGAGCTGGCGCCACTGTTGACACGGCTCTTCAACTCCTTTGCTGAGCCGGGGGCTATCCCCCTGGACTTGCAGCGGGCAACAGTATCGGTTATCCCCAAACCGGGGAAGGTCCGGACTGAATGCGACTCCTACCGGCCGATCTCGTTACTGAATGTGGACCTCAAGCTCTACACGGGGATCCTGGCGACACGTTTGGCGCCATATTTACCGGGCCTGGTGGATCCGGATCAGGCCGGGTTTGTTCCAGGCCGACAAACGGTGGACAACACTAAGAGGGTGGTCCACGTCCTAGAAAAGGCCTCCCGTATACCCGGGGAACGCATGCTACTCTCGGTTGACGCGGAGAAAGCGTTTGATCGGGTGCATTGGCCTTACCTTGAGAAAGTGCTCTGCAAATTGGGTATAGGAGAGAAATTCCGCACCTTCATATTTAACTGTTACAGATCCCCCGCTGCGACGGTACGGGTGAACGGGTGCAGCTCCGGCCACTTCGTGATAGAGAGGGGAACCAGACAGGGGTGCCCACTGTCCCCGCTACTCTTCGCTCTATACATGGAGCCATTTGCCCAGAGAATTCGCCGGAATCCGGTAGTGACCGGCGTCCGGATGGGGGGCCACATTCACGCCATTAGTTAGTATGCGGATGACGTGATCTTGATGCTTGAAAATCCGAAGGAGGCGCTCCCCGCTTGCATTGCCGAGATGGACGCCTTCGCCACGGTTGCGGGCTTCAAGATGAATATGAGAAAGTCGGCGGCCCTGGACGTTTCGCTCACCACGGCTACGAGACTCGAGCTGCAAGGGCGATTCCCTATGCATTGGTCTAAAGATCTGGTCCCATACCTGGGCATACTCCTGGCACCTTCCTTGCCGGCCATGGTGACTGCTAATTACGCAGCCCTGGGCAAGAAAATTAAGGAGGAGCTATCCCGCTGGAGCAAAGGCACGCTGTCGTTGCTGGGACGGATCGCTGCGGTGAAGATGACTCTCTTACCGCAGGTACTGTATTTGTTCCGGGCCCTGCCGCTCCAGCCACCGAAGGGATGGATACGACAGGCTCAGTCCGATATTGCACGCTTTGTCTGGCAGGGCCGCAAACCCAGACTCAGGAGAGCCTTGTCCACGCTGGCACCTGAGTCTGGTGGACTTGGCATTCCGGATATGCACAAGTACTTTCAGGCGG
Organism: Lissotriton helveticus; assembly: GCF_964261635.1. Lineage (NCBI taxonomy): Eukaryota > Metazoa > Chordata > Amphibia > Caudata > Salamandridae > Lissotriton > Lissotriton helveticus. The sequence goes on along the minus strand of NC_136058.1, from coordinate 294,166,297 downwards.
CGCAGTTGCGGTATCTGGTGGAGTGGAGCAAATGGGAATCTGACAGACACTGGCTGTTTCAGGACCAGGCTGTGGCGGGCAGGACCCTACAAGAGATACCCTTCATACGCAGAAGTCACCGCCCCCCCAATCTCTATGCGTCCTATGTCACACAGGTCCCGCTCCGTGTGTGGGACGCCGTGAATGTTACGCATGAGCTCACCACCTTCCCGTCACCACTTACACCACTGATTGGGAACCCCGACTTCCAACCCGGGATGGAACCTGGCGCTTTCGCGCTCTGGCGGGCAGCCAGATGCTGCGCTTTGTTTCACGTGTATGGTCCGGAGGGTGCCGTGTCGTTTGAAGACCTCCGCCGGGACTACCAGCTACCCGAAACTTACCGAATGCGGTATCTACAGGTACGCCATTGGGCGCTTCAGTCGCAAGTACGGGATTTGGCTGACCGGAAACTCACCCCATACGAGATGTGGCTGGTGACGCGTTCATCGGACGCCAAGCTCATCTCCGACCTATACCGGCTCTTACAACCCCCTACCTACCACATCCATAACCCAGGAAGGGTTCGCTGGGAGCGAGAGTTGGGGAGGGAACTGAGTCACAAGGAATGGGGCGATATCTCCTACTGGGCGCGTCATTCAGCATACCACACTGGGCTCACCGAAACCTTTACTAAGATATCCACATACTGGTACTACACGCCTCAGAGGTTGCATGAAATGAACCATAACATTCCGAGCGCCTGTTGGCGCGAATGCGGACAGCCTGGCATGCTTACGCACATCTTATGGGATTGTCCGTTACTAAGGGGTATATTATCAAGGGGTTTATCTCCGCTTTTTTGGCTTTAAAAGCCAAGAAAGCGGAGATAAAATTATCTCCCTATTACCAAGCTGTCGCTAACACCAGTTAGTGACAGCTAATAGGAGATAGCGACCATCTTGGGCCCTGCTTTGCATGTCAGTGATATTTATCACTAATGACATGCAAAGTGGGCGTGCCAAGATGTTAGCGACTGGAAACAGTCGCTAACATCGCTATCTCCTATTACCAACTTTTGGAGATATTCGCGCTAAGCGCGAATATCTCCAAAAGCTAACACCTGCCCTGAGCAGTTCTTCACCATGTTATCCAATGGGAGGTGGATAACATGGCTAAGAGCATTTGCTCGATAATGCATGAATATCGCTGATTTTTCAGCGATATTCATGCATTGCGGCCGTTTTTTATCGCATTTGCGATAAACCTTGCTAATAGCAAGGTTTATCTGCGATAAAAATCGCCGATGTGCGGCGATAATTTTTGTCTCTAAACAAGTTAGAGACAAAAATTATCGCTAGTTGTTGGTAATATACCCCTAAGTCCTTACTGGAAGGAGATTTTAGATGAGATAGACCAGTGCTTTAACATTGAATTGCCCCGCTTCCCAGCCTATGTCCTGCTAGGATTACCTAATGGCTTGATGTACCCTTTGCGATCCAGGAGGGGCAGACAGATAGCGATTGCTTTGGGCTCGGCGATCCAGAACATACTCATATATTGGCGTACCACCACCCTCCCTACCACCATAGGTTGGCTGCACAGGTTATGGCACGTTCTGGGTATGGAGAAACTGTCCCTCACGGTGGCAGGTGAGGTGGACAGCTTTGAGGACTTGTGGCAACCTTTCCATACTTTACTACAATCGGAATTCAAAGAAATCACTTGTCCCTGATATCTTAGGCTAATGAGACTGACATCCCCGATTGCCTAGTTGGCATGGAGGGAGGACACGATGGGAGGTGTGGATCCTTTGCGATGGTGATGGATGGGTAAGACATTCGCTCAGCACAAGGGGGGGAGGGTGGTTCTGGGGGGAGGGCACGGTGGGGAGGAGTTGAGGGGGGGTGTTAGTTTTGGAATTTGTCATCACGGCGCTTACACCTAGACTGAGGCTCTACAACTGCTCAGGTGGTAATGCACGGAATTCTGAAGGCGCATCTGGAGCAAAGACTTTGCATTTTGTTATTACGATGACTGTATTCATTGTATGTATTGTTTTTCCCTGCTTCTTAAACTGCAATAAAAAATGCTTTGAACCTAAAAGAGAAATGGGAGTCTGTGTGAATCTCTGCACAGTGCAGGGATTTTCAGGGGGGGCACCTTAGGTGCCCCCCTGGCCGACAACCAGATGCTGCGGAGGAAAGGGTGCCCTGATAGGGGGCCCCAAAGTTGCTTACTGACAGGCTTTCCATGTCGGAAAGCCTGACATGGAAAGCCTGTCGAATACCGGCATCATAATCCCGATGGAGGTAACACCGTACGTAAGGAATTATGTGGCGGTTTCCTACTGGCCGATGGGCTCCTTGAGTCGATCAGAAGTCAGCCGAAATGACCAGCCGTTTACACTTAATCCGCATTTTTTATAATAAGGCGGTCGGACTTTAAACCATGGATGTCGTTAGGAAAGTGTCCGACCGACATCCTAATCAGACCCATAGTTGTGAATGTTCTATTTCAGTTACGTAGACTTATTGAGAAAATTGAGGAAATCATAGAAAAACCCTTATACAAACCACTGTTAACTCCACCATGTGCAGTGCAAGCACACAAACATACTATGCCCTCTATGTTTATGTACTGCAGAACAAAGAACATAAGCAAAGAGGAAAAACAAAGAGAAATGAAAATATTTCTCCTTGGTATGCCATCTTCAGGGAGGTGCAAGATTTTGGCACAAACCCATGTCTACAAATGATTGTACAGATAGATTTGCATCAAAGTCACAGGCTGAAAGGATAGGAATCCTCAAACAAAACTTCCTTTACGCAAAGTAATTCAAGGTAGTGTAAAAAGTAACACAAACCTAAAGAAAGATGTTTCTAGATATAAGATGAATCTTTTGCTATAGGTGTTAGAGTTTTAATTGTACTTATATCAATAGACTTACCTTTTATTATTAAGAATGGACTGCTGAGGTAGACTATTATGATATGCTACACATACATAATGACGTATGTGACAAACAACATGAATGTAGTTTTATTTTTAAGCCAGAATAAGCATTTCTTTTTTTTACATTTCAAATTCTTTTGTGTTATTTTTTGTTATTTTTACAGGGAATTGGACAAAAAGCAGACAAACGGCATTGGAACTTGGAAACTTAAAACAAAAGATGGTTACTGGCACCCTGGTGCTCAATAAATAACTTGTTACAGGCAGATGTGGACTGCTTTCCTACAACTTCTGTATGGCGGCTAGTGCAGTAGGTGGCCGTATTTTTATAAACAGTAGTGGTCTTTGGTTCCTGGTGCAAGATCAGTGATGGGGCAGTGTCCCCAGGAGAAACAGTGGAATAGTCAATTCCTGTGCAGCATCTTGTTGCTAGTCCCCTCTAGACAAGTACTTTGTAAGGAAGATGCTTATGTGCTTCCATTTACCAGTAGTTCTGTGAGAAATTTTTTTCCTGGGTCCTATTGAACATTATGTTTTGCAAATTAGGTACTTTACAATTTTAGTGTAAACTATGAAAACAAAGGGGCATATTCTCAAGGAGCTATCGCAAAGTTAACTGCACTTTATCCTAGCCAAACTCGCGATAAAGTTACCGTCCCATTCACAACCTGGTGCTAACAGCCCATAACACCAGTTTTCAGGCGATAGCATCCTCCAAAAACATCACCACAGATGACCCCGGCAACTATCGCTAATGAGATGCAGAGTAGGCGTTCCCTTGCAGAAAGTCGTGACAACCCCACTCCACAACATTCTCAACGACCAGCCAAATTGGCGATAAGCTACATACGATATGGCCCGTTAGCAGCAGGAAATTAACACCTGCTCTGACCTGGTGCAAAGTCCGACAACAACTAGCAAAAGACAAGGGAGCACAGCCCATAGCCAAACATGAAGAACAACAGATGGCCCTTCCTCGGTTTCATTAAAGAGATCAGACGCGAGGCAAATGAATAAGGAGAACGTTTTGGTTTTAATTGAATGCCACATTGCAACGGATTCTCTGTTTTCATTCGTAGGTGAGCATATGTATAAAACAACGTCTTTAGTTAACAGAGTGACTAACGGCAAACTTAAAGAATTGGATAAAAACCTGTCACTAATTTTAAATAGTATAGATCAAAATACCTTAAAGTGTGGGTATCTTTTTCAATCTAGGATAACCAGAATATTCAGCCGGATAATTCAGGCTCATGCAGGACGTAGGACGCAAACATCGAGCTTTCTATAATCGTAGTAGAGAGATTGCTTCTATGTTACATCTAGGTAAGACTATTATGTTGTCAGTAGTTCGTCTTAGACATTCAAGCTAGATGGATCTCTCTTGGAGGACATAGGTATACAAGCATTTATGGTTTAAATTCTGTTCATAATTTAGATACAAAGCAAAAAGTTTACAAAACAACACCATATCCTGAACTACAAACGTGGGGCCTCATTTATGAGGCCGTGCGTCACTTTTACACCACCGGTGCGTCACTTTTTGTGACGCACCGGCAGTGTAAAACATGTGCCTTGTTGCACCATATTTGCAAAGTGACGCATCTAGGTAGATGCGTCACTTTGTGAACCCCTGCGCTACATTATACCTACGCCAGGTATAATGTATGCAGGGGGGGGGGGGGCGTTCTGACTCAAGAAAGGGTCATAGAAGTGACGCAGAGAAATCTATAAGATTTCACTGCGCCACTTCTAGGACACAAATGTGTCAATTTCTTACGCCTGCCTCACAGCAGGCTTAAGACTGACGCAGGCCCTTTCACAAGGGGCTTGCCCTATGTGAAAGGACACATTTCTGGAGTTGTGTCACTTTTGTGATAAACTCCAGCAATGCGTCATTTTTGCGCCATACAGATACGTCAGAAAAACTGACGTATCTGTAACTCCTTGCGCCATGATGCGTCATACTGTAAATATGACGCATCATTGGTGTCGCAAGGCCCGTGGTCTTTTGGTTCCTATGTGCGACGATTAGAACCATCAAGCTCCAACTAGAACCAACAACACATTCTACTAGGTGAGCAAATTGTGTTGTGCCTTTCATCCACATGATTAAGCTGTACTATAGCTTTTGCATCGCCATGAAGTATGGAATCTAATATATGTTCCCTTCCACCCGCAGTTAGTAACTGTCACATCCTTTACATCATTGAATTAAGAACTGTTAAGGAAATAGAAGTTGGTTCTAGCTGGTGTGATGAAATTTTAATAGTAAGTATTGTCCTCCACGTACTATATGATTGCCAAAGGTACAGTTCAGGATTCACAAAGTGGTTATTAATATCTAGTGATTGAATGACCCTGATTTTCACCTCCTTTATACAATCGTTCAAATACTATCTAATCTTGAGATGGTTATTTTCTATTGGGTCCCCATTCATCTTGGTCTGGTTACTCAACAACTGCTCAAATATATAGATATTAGTTTTGTAACTTGTCTAGCAAATATTACATTGCTATAGCAAGTAGGGAAGGTGTGTTGCATAGAAAGTTGTTTTAAAATTGTCGAATTAATTATGTTTTATGTGATGTTTTATTGCTATTAATAAATATAAATGATTGTATTCTTATGTTTATCAATTGTGTATTTCAGATATAATTTGTGGCTCCTGAAGAAGGCGTTCTTTCAAAACGCCGAAACGTGCATCGAAAGTATTGATTGCCACTTTCCTCTTTTTTAATATTGCGTGATTATATTTTATTAGTATTACTAGCAGCCCGTTCCGACATTGTCTGGGTATGAATTGCTGCCGGCCAGTAGTATATTGTTTTGTAGGATTTCGTTTTGATAGCATTTCTTATCTGTGACAGGCCTGTGAAACGCTCCGATTCACAGTTCACTGCTGATGCACTTAAGAGTGCGCGTTCAGTAGTGTGTGAACTCGAGTTTCCCTACTTTATTTTTCCTTGCAATATTATATAGCGCTAACTCGACAACATGGCATGAGCACAATTTACATTACAGAAGAACACATTCATTTGTGGTAGGCACGGGAAGACAAAGCGATTTGCCTGGAATCACAGGATGTTGAGCTGATGCCGAGATTCGAACGTAGCTCCTCAGCTCTAAAGTTCGCAATTCTAGAACTTGTGGCGGGAGGTGTGTCTAAAAGTGTATGTCGGTGCTGGCCATCAATGAGAGAGACCTGTGCATTTTTCAAATCGGTGGTGAAAAAATATGAGTGTGTTGCTGGAGATGTGGGCCGCCGTTCCACCAATGTACTTACCGGGGGAGGGTAAACACCCAATATTCCGCAACTTTCTTTCCGCATACCATCACTCCGCATACTTTCATTACGAAAGTACCATGACTCCGCAATGCCATTATAACGCATGGCATTACATTTCATATGCTTTTACCACGCATACATTTACAACAAAATTTGTTGTAAATGCATGAATGGTAAAAGCAAGTTTTAAAAAAAATGTTTGGATAAGGTAAGTATGGGTATAGGGGTATATGTTTTGGGGTACTGAGGTATATGTTTTGGGGTGTTTGGGTATTTTAAGGGTTCAGATATAGTTTTGGGTTATGGGGTGCAGGGGTAGTTCTAGTGTTTAGGGATAGGTATGGGTTTTGGGGTACAGGGGTATTTTTAGGGTTCAGGGCTAGGTTTGGGTTTTGGGGTATAGGGGTATTTTTAGGGTTCAGGGGTAGGTTTGGGTTTTGGGGTACAGGGGTATTTTAAGGGTTCAGGGCTAGGTTTGGGTTTTGGGGTACAGGGGTATTTTTAGGGTTCAGGGCTAGGTTTGGGTTTTGGGGTACAGGAGTATTTTAAGGTTCAGGGGTAGGTTTGGGTTTGGGGTACAGGGGTATTTTAAAGGTTCAGGGCTAGGTTTGGGTTTTGGGGTACAGGGGTATTTCAGGGTTCAGGGGTAGGTTTGGGTTTTGGGGTACAGGGGTATTTTTAGGGTTCAGGGCTAGGTTTGGGTTTTGGGGTACAGGGGTATTTTTAGGGTTCAGGGGTAGGTTTGGGTTTTGAGGTACAGGGGTATTTATAGAGTTCAGGGCTATGTTTTGGTTTTGGGGTACAGGAGTATTTTTAGGGTTTAGGGCTAGGTTTGGGTTTTAGGGTACAGGGTATATTTATAGGGTTAAGATGGGTTAGTGTTTAAGGGTGTTGGGGTATTTTAAGGAGTAAGGGTGGGTTATGATTATGGGGTGCAGGGGTATTTAAAGAGAGCAGGGTAGACACCCGGAGCTGAAATGTTTTTTTTCCCATAATCCCGCACCCCTCACAAGACCACGCCCGCAGTACATGCCCTCAATATGAAACATCGCATGAAGGGCGGAACGCAATAACAACAGTTGATGGTCAGAATGCAGAACAATGTCATACATTCACCTCAGTACAGAGATTTGGACCTAAATCCATTATTTTTTTGTACTCCACAGCACCCCAGTTCAGACATTGCAATATGCAAATCAGCCTTGTCGCTTGCAACAGTCCAGCCTAAAATGTCAAGCCATGTCTTTCTTGGACGGGATTCAAGCATCCTAGGACCCATTTCTGGCTTTCAGCCATCTTCAACCAGGAAAGCTTGACTCCAGTGGTCTGGAGAGCATGGGACTCACATCTGAGCATACCCATCCCACTCGGGGTGACAAATGCAAAAACAACAGTTGATGGACAGAATGCAGAACAATGTCAGACATACACCCCAGTACAGAGATCTGGGCCTAAATCCATCGTTTTTTGCACTCCACACCACCCCAGTTCAGACATGGCCATATGCAAATCAGCCTTGACCCTGTGCTTCACGGGAACAGTCCAGTCCGAAGGGCAGAACATACGACACGCCCCCAGTGTTTGTCACACCCCAGCACATGCCCACGGCACAACGCAGACACGCCCACAAGGGACTACTTTGCTGGCACGGTTCTTTTACCTTTTAAATGTATATGGTGGGCGTCTGCATAGCCTATGTCCTTCTGCTGCAACTGCCCTTTCCAACGCTGTATTGGGTTTTGTGATTGGTGCTGTGGTTGCTGAGATTACCCGCCTCAAAGGTTTGGGCTCTCTCTTTATTATATTAGTATGGATATAAATTGTCTTTTTGTCATTGCTTATGTAATTTGCATGTATATGATGCATGGTTTTAACATGAAAACCTATTAAATAGAATACAGTTTTTGTATCGAAATAAAATTGTAGGCTCCTTTTTGCAATTACCCTTCCCTTCTGTTTGCCAGGATTTCTTCAGTAATATACACACAGCCCCTGGGCAACTGAACATGCAGCCCGGAGCCCCAATAGGGCAACGACACCCACTGCCACCACCCCCAGGATCCCGCCCCAGACCCTCCCAGCCCCCGCCAGGACCAATACTGAGGCAGTTCAGTCAAGGACATCGACCTGCTGAAAACGCACCAACCACACAGACCCAACACCAGGGGATGTCATTGCCCACCACAGGCTCACCATCCTACTCATCCTGACCACCATTGCCCACAGGCCGACGGTACCAACACAGCGGACAACCAACATCCCTCCGCAGACAAGGCTGCTGGCAGTGCTGCACCAGTCGGACTCTGGGAGCTGCCAACCAACAACTGCCAGAGTCGGAGGAGTCTCACACCCATCCCAATCCAAACCCCCCACAACTGTCTTGGATGCCATCATCAGCCTGGTACCACACTACCTATCTGTCCCCCACACTGCGCAGGAACAGCTGGAGACCAAGCAAGGCATCTACACCATAGCTGGCTTCCCTCACGTGTCAGGGAGCAATTGAATGCACACATGTCCTACTTGTGCCCCCTGGTGACGAAAGCACACGCATACCATCACTGTGCAGGCAATAGTGGACCACCTGGGAATCTCTACCAACATCGACGCCAACCACCCATTCCAAGTGCACGAGTCCTACATCTTCCGACAATCCATCATCACTCGGTGCTTCCTGGCTGGCACCTACGGAAATGCGCTGCTCGTTGGCAAGTATCAAATGAACACGCCACACACCGCAACTCCACAATCATGCAACTCAAAACACTTGGAATGCACACGTCACAAACTCACATACAACATACCAAACAACATTCCCACCCACCATCCAAAACAGCACAACTTACTCTGGAAACCTGGGCCAGGCATGCACATAATCCATTACCTGTATGGCACCTCAGCCACATGATAGCAGATTGTTGGAAGAGGTGGGGACCAGGCATGTGCGAAATAGGCAGGTGACCCATGAATGAGAATGTACACAATGCCAAGTGTGGCGTGGATGTGCTGGGCTGACTGCAGAATTCAGACCACAGACATATCCATTGCGACATATAATGCTGGTGGTTGTAGTGTTGTGGACGCAACCATTTCACCCCAACCAGGGGGGGAAAATCACGGAAATGTAGCCAGTGACATCCCCCTTGTAAGCGTGTGCGGATTGGGTTGGCCCGGCCAACACCAGGCTAGCGTAGGGGTGTGACTAAAAAGCACATAGCGCTGGGCATGGTTCTCTTCCGGAATTCCCAATGTCTCTGCCAGGGCGGCGCCTCTCACCCCGCCACGAGGCCGATGCACATGAGGCCGTGTGTCTCCAAGAGTGCCCACCACGTGCCGGTGCAAGCTCCAAGCTCGTGGCCCGCAACATTGGCTGCCTCCTCAGACCATCACGGCCTTCACGAGCAAGGCCCGCAGTCGTCCTTTCTCGTTGACGTACTCCACCGGCATACACAGCGGACAAGTAGGTCACACATTTGGAACTGAGTCTTGATTACATGTTGGCAGAGTGCATATTTAAGTCAGAGGTTAAATCCCTATACTCCCTTCGATGTGGTGCCACAAACTCTGTGCATGGCCTTCAGACAACACCTGTTTGTGGGCCCCTGAGAACTCCTGCCGTGGGCCCACACACCGGTCCAGCAAGCCTCAGACAAATCCAATCCAGTCCGTCCCAAGCATGACACGGCATCGTCGCAGGGTGCGCACCCGCTCAGCTCTGGTGCCTCCACCTCCGTCAAGCAGGAATCTTCAACACATGCCATCCACCGCTGTGTGTTAGAGATCCAGGAGGAGCTTGCTGCACAGCAGTTGCCCCACGCTGACCGCTGCCTCCGGCACACACAATTGGAACTGAATCTTGATTACACCATGGCAGAGAACATTAATCAGGTCTGCTTTTATCTCACTTTACTCCCTTCGATGTGGTGACACCAAGTCTGTGTATAGCATTCTAACCACACGCGTCTGTGCGCCCATGAGGAATACTGCCCTTGGGCCACACTGCGCTGGAGTAGGTCACACATTTGGAACTGAGTCTTGATTTTCCAATGGCAGAGTACATTTCATTGCACGCAAGGAGAAGTGTATGAGGATGACGCATTTCAGTCCTGAGAGAAAAAGGATCATCATTACGGAGGTGATCGGACACTACCGGCAACTGCCCTAGTGTCACCAACTCTAGGCCTCGCAAGACAACGACACATGGCTGTGGGCCCTTGATGACTATGCCGTGGGCCTACACAGCGCTCCAGCAAGCCTCACGCCAATCCAATCCAGTCCATACCAGGCAGGACACATCTTCGTCGCTGACTGATCACCCGATCAGCTCTGGCGCTCTTGCCTCTGTCAACCACAAGTCACCCCCAAAAGTGATGTCAACATCGTATGTTAGAGTTCCTGGAGGAGATTGCTGAACCTCGTCTGGGCCGCGCTGACTGCTGCCTCTGGCCCACACTGCGGTCGAGTAGGTCACACTATTCAAATTCAGTCTTGATTTATTAATGGCTGACTTGATGTCGTTGTACAGGCCTCATCGCAGACTGCATCCCTTTTCAGCCCCGGTGCCACTAAGTCTGTTCCCAAAGACCCATGGACACTTTCAGATTGAACTTTGGTGGCGACTGAGTCCATGGACTGGAGGTTGTCATCACCATCATGTTGGTAATATTGACTTTCTGGCAAAAATTATGCTGTGGCATTCCACTCCTCCATTTGCTGCTTCTGGACAGCTTCCACCTTCTGCATCATGCCCTGGAGGACCCCTTTCCCTGTCCCCCGCAACCCTCTGCCAAATTCACCTCAGACATTGATGAGGACCCCCTCAGCTCACGTGGACCATCTGACTGCACCGTAAGTCACTGTCTGGTGTTGGGCTACCTGTGCAGGCCGCAGTGCATCCGGGGCCACAAACTCTGTGCAGCTTAAGTCAGGGACCCTGTCTTCTCATATATTGGATGGCCTGTGAGACGGGGGCCTTGGGATCATCAATGCCATGTGTCTGTGGCCCTGCGTTGTCCCCTGCCTCCGGCCTCAACTGGGATACACCAGGGCTCACACATCAAATCGAGTCCTGAGTGGCCCGGACGATGCATCAACGTAGGAGGCACATGCCACCACCGCCAGGTCCACCTCCAACCGCCAACTGCAAGAGTCAAAACCGTCATACTGGCAGACTAACTGAGTTGTAATCCAATATAGATGAGGGCAGAGGTACTACCCCCGATTTTGAGGTGTGCACACTTTTCCTTGGACCAAAGGCGGTCCTGTTATTTAAATCATCATTGTTCAACGAAATAATTCATAAATGCTTTTTTCTTTTGTATCATCTTAGTGTTCAATAGTTTTAATGATCATTTCTCATTAAACTTTTTCTTTCAAATATTTGCAGATTTCATTTTTGTAAACGCATTTCACATCAACCCAATGCATTTCGGGTACAAATGGACCCTTCGTCGGGGGTCTCTATGGAAGGAACAAAAGATAATTTTGAGCCCACAGCTATATACACAATTGCAAGAAAAATGCATTTCATTACGAAATAAACCAATGTAGAAGGTCACAATAAAGTAAACATGATCACTTGTCTATACATCAAAATTTCCTATTTCGTACGTGATCTGCATGTTGTATCAATGACTCCTCTCCCTGTATTCCTAAACAATCCTATCCTCAGAATCCTTCTAAAACAAATAAAGCGATTGAACATATCACGGTTCTTTTTCCAGTCAGAACGAACAGCGTTCTGTGTCAGTTACTCACGGAAATGCTGTCTATCAGTCCGCCTTTCCTTTCCTCCAATAGCTGCCTGGTTAAAATCTCGTGCATGGTTCTATCTTTAAGGCTATTCTTATTGGCTGGCTTCCCGGTCACGTGATTACCGCGGTTTCCAAATATCGGCATCGACTTATCTTATGAATTAACTAAAGTGCTCATAAGTTTCGAGTCAGTCTCATCCACACGTGTGTGATAGCATACCATAGTCGAAAGGCCATAAGATTATTATTTACCATGGTAATTACGCGCTCGTGCGCTCGTCAAAGTAGATGATGTTCTGTGCATGAAATTAACATTTATGTGACTTATAAACCATTAGAAAAGTAGAAATATATACGGTTTCATTCATAAATGCCTAGAGTCTGTTTAAGCGTATACTGACCGATCCCATAAGTCACGATCTAAACGTGTCGGCCATATTGAAATGGACTACAGCCATGCTGCTTCATGCATGCTGTTAAGTTCAGTAACTTCTGATGTGTGACATTACAATATAACCATGATGCTCTATGCGTGTTATCCTGATGAGTGACTGTTAAGTTACACTATGAATATAATATAACCCCGTGTTGACACTGTTCCTCGAGGTTATCACAGAAACAATCAAATGTCTTTCTCATGATCTATGAAAAACTATAAAAAACATGCAAGTTCCAATCTGTCATTGAGCCCATCTGGCTGGGGACTGCCCATCTTTTTTATCCAAAAATATTCTGATCTGAGTCTCATTTTGTGTGTGTCCAAGTCTGGACGTGTTTCAACCACTTCTAGTATGGTGAAGCGTAACTGGGAAATGTTATGTCCCTAATGTAGTGGTCACACGTTCATAAGCATCTATTGTCTTGTGTGATATCGGGGCACAGAACGTGCTCTTCACTCTAAATTCTTTGCTGGTACTTTCCCCTTTGTCTGTGGGCGGAAGAGTGTTAAAGAAGTTTTTTAACCTCAATGTGCGAAAGAATTTAAATAACGCTATTTCAGTCTCCTCAGGGTTAGATCTGTATACCGGGACAAATGTCATTCCTTTGTTCAATAAGTTGAGTTGAGCCCTGGACAATGTTCTATCTGAGATATTGATTACGAGATCGTTTTCTTTTTCTTGGATCCCGGGTGGCAGCACATTGGGCAGAAACAGGACATAACATTTCCCAGTTACGCTTCACCATACTAGAAGTGGTTGAAACACGTCCAGACTTGGACACACACAAAATGAGACTCAGATCAGAATATTTTTGGATAAAAAAGATGGGCAGTCTCCAGCCAGATGGGCTCAATGACAGATTGGAACTTGCATGTTTTTTATAGTTTTTCATAGATCATGAGAAAGACATTTGATTGTTTCTGTGATAACCTCGAGGAACAGTGTCAACACGGGGTTATATTATATTCACAGTGTAACTTAACAGTCACTCATCAGGATAACACGCATAGAGCATCATGGTTATATTGTAATGTCACACATCAGAAGTTACTGAACTTAACAGCATGCATGAAGCAGCATGGCTGTAGTCCATTTCAATATGGCCGACACGTTTAGATCGTGACTTATGGGATCGGTCAGTATACGCTTAAACAGACTCTAGGCATTTATGAATGAAACCGTATATATTTCTACTTTTCTAATGGTTTATAAGTCACATAAATGTTAATTTCATGCACAGAACATCATCTACTTTGACGAGCGCACGAGCGCGTAATTACCATGGTAAATAATAATCTTATGGCCTTTCGACTATGGTATGCTATCACACACGTGTGGATGAGACTGACTCGAAACTTATGAGCACATTAGTTAATTCATAAGATAAGTCGATGCCGATATTTGGAAACCGCGGTAATCACGTGACCGGGAAGCCAGCCAATAAGAATAGCCTTAAAGATAGAACCATGCACGAGATTTTAACCAGGCAGCTATTGGAGGAAAGGAAAGGCGGACTGATAGACAGCATTTCCGTGAGTAACTGACACAGAACGCTTATTTGCCACTTTTAGTCTTTTAATTTGTTCAATATATGTTTAGAATAATTGTTACAAATGTATGAATTCTCTAATTGATTTTATGTGATATATAATTTTATACATGTTCATTGTTTTCTTTTTAATCATGTTACATGTTGTGTCCTTATGGAACTTATAATAAAACATATATTTTCTTAATATTTTGTAGCCATTTGTCCAGATGTCTATTACATTGTTTTAGTATAGTTGCCTAGGTTGTTTTTTGTCATAAACCTTTATTCCCTGGCCTTGGAACTATGGTATCCGCACCTTCAGGGGGTCCTTGTTAAATACACGCGACAGAACGCTGTTCGTTCTGACTGGAAAAAGAACCGTGATATGTTCAATCGCTTTATTTGTTTTAGAAGGATTCTGAGGATAGGATTGTTTAGGAATACAGGGAGAGGAGTCATTGATACAACATGCAGATCACGTACGAAATAGGAAATTTTGATGTATAGACAAGTGATCATGTTTACTTTATTGTGACCTTCTACATTGGTTTATTTCGTAATGAAATGCATTTTTCTTGCAATTGTGTATATAGCTGTGGGCTCAAAATTATCTTTTGTTCCTTCCATAGAGACCCCCGACGAAGGGTCCATTTGTACCCGAAATGCATTGGGTTGATGTGAAATGCGTTTACAAAAATGAAATCTGCAAATATTTGAAAGAAAAAGTTTAATGAGAAATGATCATTAAAACTATTGAACACTAAGATGATACAAAAGAAAAAAGCATTTATGAATTATTTCGTTGAACAATGATGATTTAAATAACAGGACCGCCTTTGGTCCAAGGAAAAGTGTGCACACCTCAAAATCGGGGGTAGTACCTCTGCCCTCATCTATATTGGATTATTACAAGGTGTTCCGAGACAAAACACTTCATGAGGAAGTCGCACAAAATTAAGTTTGTAAAGATTGGTTATAACAAGTAAAACAAGTGTGCAACTGATGGACATAGAAAGACTAACTGAGTTGCTCACACCTGAGGTGGATGCCATCATCTGCCTGATACCCTGCTTGGCACTCCAGGTGCCCCAACCTCAGTGCACTGCATCTCATGGACACATCTGTTTGCTTATTGGGTGGCCTCTGTACTTGCTCCGGCTACCTCCATGATGCTCCGCTGTTGTCTCTGTTATGCTGGTTTTATCTGTTCGGCTGTTCACTGTTCATGTTTTTGCCAGCACCAACAACTCCTTGTGGGCTGGCTTACACTCACCCTACACACATCCAGCCCAGGTGTCACTGTACATGTGACCCTGCCAATAAAGGGGCCGGGTGCACATGCCCGTGGCCAAGTTCCACGAACTATCTGCGTGTGTCCTTGTGTTCATAATGTATGCATGAGGGCCCCGGGCCCGACAAGATTACATTGTGTTGTGTACAGAGGACGCCAACATGTCGCCGCAGGTAGCGTGTTAGACCTTGGACATGTAGCCTTATCATCACCCACTCAATACGTTAGTGGAGTGTTCTGGGCCGTCTTACGCAAGTCCTGCGTGGGTGTGTAAATGCTAATTGTGTGCCTCTGGGCATGGTTCTCTACTGTAAATGTGCACATGTATTTGTCTCTGTCACAGTGTAGGCATGGTTCTGTACTGTAAATGTGCACATGCATGTGTCTCTATCACAGTGTGGTCTTTTTGTTGTGGTGTAGGTGGTCCTTGAGGGGAATTGGATATCCACGCATGTGGCGTAGTTCGTGTTCCATGGGTTTATGCCCCACCCACAACTGTTCGGCCACCTCCTTTTGTCATTCAGACACCTGGCATTGGAATACGAAGTGTGACCAGGTGACATGTTGGGACCCAGCTGTGGTGGTGGGTGCTTCCTGCTGTGTGGTCTGTGCAGGGGCTAGGGTCTCCTCTGTGTGGCGTGGCTGACCTGCTCCTGGGGGTGGGTTGCCTAAGATGTCCATGGGCTGATGTAGGCCTTCACTGCCGATGGTAGGGTGGTCCTCTCCAGCATCACTGACGGGTAGTCTGGTGTGCTATGCTGGAGGTGTTGTTTGTCCCTCTGCAATGTTAAATGCATGTTGACATTGTGTTGACATGTATGTTGGCTCATTGTTCTTGTTTACATGTAGACTGTATATCAATGTACATTGTGACTGTTTTGGAGGTGCAGGATTTAGATGCGGGACAGTGTACATTTGGACTACATGACGTATGTGAGGTTGTACGCATACATTTCCATTTTACAGTCTCCAGCACAGTCAGATGTAGTATGCCTGTTTCTGCGCATGTGCAGAGCCATTTGTGTACTCTGTTCTGCAGTGTCGGGGTGGCACATTGCACCACATTGTTGTCAATGTGGATGTGCGGGTATTGCTATGTGTGTGTGCTACAGTGTGCCACGGGGATCAGGGACATGATCCAGGGTCATTGTGGGTGTGCAGTGTGCTACTTATCTTTGTGCATGTGTGCCGTTGTGCCCATCTCCCCACGTCCCCCCAGTCCCTGGTCTTTACTCACCCTGTTGATGTTGTGTCAGGTCCTCCCGAGCTGTGTCTGCACTTCCGACTCCTTGCACCGTATCCACACTGTTGACTGTGGCCTCAGTTTCCTCCAGCTCCTCCTAAGGCGCAGGACTCCCACCTTCTCTCGCTGTTGCTGCCTTCCTGTTGGCAGCGACTTTGTGCCTGATTTGGATTTTCACATCATGCCAGCACCTCTTAGCCTCCTCCATTGGCCTCCTCCACACTCCAAATGCATTCCCTGTGATCTAATTGTGTATCAGTTGATGGTAGTGTTCTGTCACATCCGCGACGCTGATCTGTTTTGCTGCGGACTGCACCCCGTCTTCCTCTCCCTCTTCTCCATGGCCTTCCCCGACCCCGTTGTACCTTGCTGGTGGTCTGTGGGGGTTGTGGGGTTCGATTTGGCCTCTGTCCTTGGCCAGGGTGCATCCATGTTGCTACGCACTTTGGATTGTTTCTGGTGTGTTGTTTTTGTAGCTTTTATGGTGCATTTTCCTGACAGACGCGTGGGATGTGCAGGCCAGCCGCTGGTTTTCACAGCTTTTTGTATAGCGATCAAGCCTCATCGTCGCTTTTTTTGCATTTGTGTTTTGCACTTTTGCGGCGTGGAATTGATTTTAAGGCTGCCATTTTTTTTGTTTACATCGTTTTTATTAACCTTTTTGCACATTTTTAATAAAGCGTACAGTCAGAACAGCGCTCATGTAGCAGGTGGAAAAAGAAAGAAAAAGTGATTGCCTGTAGCAGGTTGCACAGTATGTATTAGCGATAGGAACAAGCATAGGCATAGCCAATAGGTCTCGCTTTTGGGAACTTATAAGTGTTTAGTTATCCAACACAATATCCTTTGTGCAATAAAATTAACTGTTGCATGGTTAAACATTTATAAGGTTCCTAAGGCGAGACCTATTGGCTATGCCAATGTTTGTTTAATGTGATATGGATTTATATAAATTATTTAAATATTATTGAAACTATATCTAAATTATGCTGCTTTACATATTTTGCAATGTCTTTAATTAGTTGAACAAAATAAAATAAAGGTGAGAGCTCAGTGGGCAGGCAGGGGTGAGGATAGGCAGGTGAGACCTCAAGTGGCAAGGCAGGGGTGAGGACAAGAACAGTAAGAGCAGGCAGGTGAGGGTAGCAAGAACGTGGGCACCGCGAGGGTAGAAATGACGACACGCAGAGGCGAGGAAACGTGACGCAAATCGGAGGTGTGCACACAGGTAAGATGATGCACCTCAGGCGGGGACCCTCAAAGGTGGGGACATACATAGGGCAGGGCAGAGGTTAGGACAGGCAGAGGTCAGCGCAACGAGAGCAGACAGGTAAGACCGGCCAGAGGTGAGAACAGACACGCCACTGGCATGCATAGGCGCGGATGTCACCATGCCATGCAGCACAGGGAAGCACTCTGAGGGACTTACCAGGACCAGCCAAGGAGGTCAGGCAGCGCCCAACTCCGGGGAGCCAGGGCCTCGTGGGGGCGCAAAGGGTGTGTGTCTGCACACAGCCCCAGGACTGGCTGGGGTGTATACACAGAAGGCGTAGTGTGCGCACAACTGACTCAAACTTCGTCGCAAGTAAAGCCCAGAGGGGTGTCCGCTTTCAGCCATGATCAGCCCAGAAATTACGGCTGGCGAGGCCCTTCCCCTCACCCCCAAGCCAGCAGAGGGTCAGCATGGGGGGGGGCAAGGCAACACGGGACAAGAAGAGGGGCTCCAGGATCAAGAGGGGGGCGATAGAAAAAAAGAGGGGAGGGGGAGTAACGGGGTGGCGAGGTAGGGAGAAGGAGAGAGAGGGGAGGAGGAACTTTGGGCGGGGCTTAGGAGACGGAAATCGGGGGAGAAAGAGGATGGGAGACGGGGAGGGCAGAGAGTGGGGTGAAATGGGGAAATGCAGGCGGGATAATAAACGAGGGGGAATTAGACTGGAGTAAAGGGAGAAAAGGGGAGGAGGCGGGAAGAAGAATAGAAGAGAGATGGAAGGCAGACGTAATGTAACCAGTTTAGACAGCAGGTGCCAATGAGTGCATACTGCGTGCGCCGTATCACGAGCTCACGACAAAGGGAAAACGTGGTGGGGTGGATAAATGACCTATGGGGAACTGAATAAGCGCCTCGCGCTAAAAGTAACAAGCCCAGCAGTGAGTGGTGCACGCGTGCGTTCTCGTGTTGCTGGTCTGAGTGGTGCGCGCTGAAAGTGCTGTAGCCCGGTGACTGACGAGGAGGGAGGGGGAGAAGGGAGGGGGTAGTGAGAGCAGAGAGCAGGGGGTGGAGGAGCATAGAAATAAAAGTGATTCGCAAGCTGTAAGGGTTGTAAGGATTAATGAGCCATGACAGAAAGCCAGATGGTGGCTGTGCGCGTGCCAGCGCACGTAACTGCAAGATTGAGGCCAGTAAAAGCGTGAGGTCGGACTTTTAAAAGCCCACTTACTAAATGTCTCGCCAGAGAAGCGCATGCGCTGGCTCAAGCGAGACCTAAAAACGGAGATGTAAGGTATGGGGAGTACATCAAATCGTGAGGCAATATCACAGGAAGGACAGACCAGTGCTGACAAATCACAGCACCAGGTAGCATGTGAATAATTCAGGTACAGTGCAGTTCAAACCCAACCGGGGACATAGGGCACAACAAAATGAGGGCAACAGAAGTAAAGGAAGGGTAGGGGGGTGTCGCTCAAGCCCTGCTACTGCATCCAATGTAGCCGGGGGGGCCCAAATACCGCCAAGACCTAGTGATAGTGGGGCTCTGAGACAGAGAGGCTAAATCAGTTTGGGTGTCAGTGTTAGTTCGCAGTCATGCCAGTGGGGGATATCCCCGATTTTAACGCAGCCATTTGACGCGTTATCTGGTGGCTATTGCATGGTACTGCCGTGTTGTGAATACTTAGTTGAAACGGCGTAATTTTCCCGCAATAGACCGTGATGTTGAGAGTTGCGTTAAGTTACTTTTGCGATGATTATCACACGTTCTCGAGAATATACTCCAAAATGTTCATGGATGGTGGCCTCTCCTCCTCTTCCTCCTACAGATATATCCTCTCTTCCCATGATGCCAAATTCCTTCCTCAAAATGACAAAAACTGTGAAAAAAGAAGAGGGCTGAAAACAAACGGTCTTGTTAGACAAGTGGTTGTTCTAAATGAGGATAAATGGGTTGAATTGCATGAAAGGAGCAGAAGACAGTGATTTCAACCTAATCTGTCATGGCTGTGTCATCGTTCTTGCGGTACTTCTGCAAAACTGCAGTGGGATCGTAAAAAGAAATTGCAGGGCATTTTTCTACACCAAACAACTCATGGATCCTTATTAACTGTTCTACTTATGAAACCTCTAGGTTCAAACTCGAATAAAAATAACTCTTTTTTATTAAACAGAACTACTTTAATTTTTGGGTGATCTCGCAGTACTCCCACATTATATAGTTGTGGGATCATAAATGGTAAAAATAAATCAATTTGCACCCAAAAAGACTCCAGGAACATTCATAAAGGGATCTGTTTAGTGACACACACTCAAAGTACTGTGGAGGCTAGCCATTAGCAGCAGTGGCAGTCCTACAAGACTACCGCAAGACCAGAGGAAATGAAAGATAGCACACATTGCATTTTAACATTAAACAGCACTATTGTAAATTAAATATAAAGCATAAAAAAACAATACATTATAGGTAACTTAAATAATTGCATTTTACTTTAAGTTAAGAAAATCTTAGCAGTTCACAGACCCCAAAAACAAAGGTTAACATGATGTGAGAGTTAGGTAAATAAAAGAGACTTTAACTTGCATATTACAAATAATGTAGAAATTCACAGACCATAACTTACGTTAAAATAATAAAAATTTACTAAAAAGACAAAGGGGCATATTAGCAAGAACCTTCCTGCCGCTAAAACGGCGATAATGGCCTTGCTAATATGCGTTATAGAATTCCAATAGAAGCCCAGGTTAGATGTGCAGGACCTCTAACCTGGGCTTCTATTGGAATTCTATAACGCATATTAACAAGCCCATTATCGCTGTTGTAGCGGCAGTTTCCTGCCGCTAAAACAGCAATCATTTTAACGAGGTTCTTGCTAATATGCCTCAAAAAGACAAAAAGTTAAAGAGACGTTATAGTTAAATGACAGAATTAGTTTAATGGGACATTTTAAACTTGAAAAAACCCTGAAATTCACCAGTTAAAATTCAGTGATTTAGATTTACTTGCTCCCTGCCAAGCACTGCCTATGACTGCCCCTACATATTACATCACTCATGACATGTTCAATGACGTCATTCACAACATCACTCATGACATCCACTCAGCGCTGTTCAATTTACTGTACAAACCAGTACTGCCTTTGGAATATGAAAATACATACTAAATTGCACAGAATCATGTAAGCATAAATTGCACACATTATCCCAGACTGAAGGAATGCAAAATGATATCTCTAGACAATATGGTGGGACGAGATGGGTACATACACATCTATATTTATGTAAAATGATTAGATTGCAGTTCAGTACCTCTAGACTATTCACTAATCCTATTAGGTGGCCAAGCCTCTACTACATATGGGTGTTATGTTGGTATAGGTGTGGGATTTATTGTGGGTGAGTGTATGTGTGTGCGCACACATATGTGTGTTTGTGTGAGTGGGAAGTGTTATTGTTTGTGTGATAATTGACTGTGTATTTGTATGGATGTCAGCTGTGTGTGTGCAGATTGTAAAGACCAGAGACTGCACCTATGAATTATCACTATTGTTTTAGATATTGCTGTGTGGGAGAATCTTTTACATGCCATGACAGCATACCCGATGTCCCACACAGATCATGTTTCAGTTGTAGATATCTCTATTCTTTGGTATGAGAGAGGTGGAACTCTTCTTGTAATGACATAATGGACTTAAGGCTTCCCATGACATGAGCTGATCTATCCTCTATATGCCTTGCTTCTGTCATGTCTCTCAAGATGGGGCCCATTTCCCAATTTGTATCTTTGTGTTAGTCCAAATTGGTGCCCTGGTGTGTACATAGTGAGCAGAAAAAGGATGGAGTTAGATACAGATCTCCGTACTGGGGTGAATGTATGACATTGTTCTGCATTCTGTACATTCTGTCCATCAAGTGTTCTTTTTGCATTGGTCACCCCGAGTGGGACGGGTATACCCAGACATAGGTCCCGTGCTCTCCATGCCACTGGAATCAGGCTATCCTGGTCGATGAGAAAGAAGGGCATGGTGCGCAAAAAACGATGGATTTAGGCTCAGATCTCTGTACTGGGGTGAATTTATGAAATTGTACTACATTCTGTCCATCAATTGTTCTTTTTGATAGTGTGTACATGAGCGTAACTCTTGAGCCGCTTATGGAACTATAGCCAGTTCTAGTTCAGCGTCCGCAGGAATGGTTTTTGATGTGTAGTGTTGTTGGATTCCAGCCATATAGTAATTGAAAACATGGATCCCTGCACATCACATCCTGTTCAATAGCTACGCAAAGGGGGATAGGTGGATTGGTGCTTTTTGGCCAAAAGTAAACAAGTTAGGGTAAACATGGAGCTGTGGAGTAGTGTTGCATACTGTCGTAATGAAGACAGACATCAGTTAGACTTAGTCCAGGTTTATTAGATCAAAAGCTGAACACCCGAGCAGAGACACAAGCGCATCATAAGTCAGGTCCAGATCAACTGTCTGTTACAGAACTTCCAAACACCAAGGCTCCCTCACATAGAACATCAGGAACTTAAGGTTCCAGAAGTATAACATAACAATACGCAGAGGCAAAAGCAATGTATAAATACTACATAGGTTTTCCCTTTAGAAAACAAAAAGGTTCAAAGTGAGCGAGAAAAAGGTTAAGGAAAACAAGGAGAAACAACAGACAGGGGAGAGTAGGATGAACTACAAAAAGAATATACGAAGATAAGAAAGAATACAATAGGAATAAGCAAAACTATGAAAACAGAAAAGTCAATAAATAAAGACTATATAGTTAAACTCTATGGGCCCGATTCACAGAATGAACTTAAGACTCAACCTAAACTTACTACTATTTTGGTATTCACAGAATGCACTTACTACTTTTGGCATTCACAGAATGAACTTACTACTTTTGGTATTCACAGAAGTTAGGATTCTGTCTTAAGTCTGTCTTAAGTCTGTCTTAAGTCTGTCTTAAGTCTGTCTTAAGACAAACGTAAGACAAAATCCTAACTTCTGTGAATACCAAAAGTAGTAAGTTCATTCTGTGAATGCCAAAAGTAGTAAGTGCATTCTGTGAATACCAAAATAGTAGTAAGTTTAGGATTGAGTCTTAAGTTCATTTTGTGAATCGGGCCCTATATCTATAAGGAATTTGAGAAACACGTGAACTGCGTCTTAGGACAGACTGTCCAGTACAATCTACATCAAATATTTGTGTTGATCCTTTACATGGATTGTCAAATTGACTACTTTTCACTAAACGACATTTTTTCCACCAATGTCCGTCAATGAGTTTAACAGAGTTTCCTCTTATTTCACTAACTTCCACTGGTGGACTGAACTTAGAAAAACCTTTCTTAGTATGAGTGGGTTTCTTGATGGAGACAAAATCACGAGGATGTATGTCCACAACTTTGACACTTTTCTTTTGATCAAAATATTTTTTTTTGTTTACTCTGTACAATTTCTACACGATGTCTGACATCCTTGTCATTCCACTGTTTACCTTTTATCCATTTACTCATCCACCCCGGAAAAGACAAAGTGGTGGCTCTGCGACCCCGTAGTAGTTCAAAAGGCGAAACACCTGTTGTTGAATGGGGTGTGGTTCGGTAGAACCAAAGCATGCTTCTAACTGAACTACTTACAATACATTTATTAGCAAGAGCCCATTGGATACACTCTCCCAAAACCCTGTTCATGCGCTCTACTAAACCATTTGTCTGAGGATGATATAGAGAACTCTTTAAATGTTTTATACTGCATTTTGACAGAAAATCCTCAACTTCTGTTGAAACAAATTGCGTTCTATTGTCCGTCACTAAAAATTCTGGAAACCCTTCTTTTAAAAACACATCACTCAAGAATTCAACCACAGTTTTAGAAGAAACTTCCCTCACAAATTTTATTTCTGGCCACTTAGAATAATAATCCATAAGGACCAAGGCAAATCTAGAAGACACATCAAGTGCCTGAAATGGGCTAACAATATCTAAACCAAGCTTAACCCAAGGTGCAGAGGGTAATTCTATGGGTGACAAAGGTGGAGTACTCACTTTGACAATGTTGTCACAACTGGAGCAGATGACACATGACTTTACAAAATCATACATTTCTTTGTCCATTGAAGGCCACCAGAATGAAAGCCTCACTCTCGTTTTAGTTAAAGTAGAACCTAAATGCCCTTTGTGTGCACATTTGACTAATTTCGCTCTCAAAGAAGATGGGGGTACTAACTTATCACTTCTTAATACTAATCCACTTTCAATGGTGAGTTCATCAGCCACTTGCAAAAAAGTTTTGAATTCAAAATTCAGATTTCTTTCTTTAGGCCACCCATTTTTTATGAAAGTAGTAACTTTTTGGAAGGATACATCATTGAGTAAAGCCTAACGCCATTCATTCTCAGAGACCGCAAACAATTGGGGAAGATCAATGGCAGCTACAAGATATTCATCCTTATCATCTTCATCCATGTTACTGCCTTTCTCAATTGTTTTGGAAGAACGAGAAAGAAAGTCAGCACAACCATTTTTGCTTCCTGGAATGTACTCAACAGAGAAATCAAACTGGAGTAACCTCGATGACAAACGTGCAATTCTTGGGGTGAACCCTCTCACATTTCTCCCACTTAGGATAAAAATTAAAGGTTTGTGATCGGTTTTGAGGCAGAATTTCCTTCCCCAAAGAAAAGTCCTAAACTTCATTATAGCCCACCAACAAGCCAAAAGTTCTTTCTTAATTACAGAGTATTTCATTTCAGATGATGATAATACCCTAGAGGCAAACCCTATTGTGTTTAACTCCCCTCCATTACTTTGAGAGAGTACTGCACCAAGACCCACATTGCTTACGTCTACCGTAAGGGTACACATCAAAGAGGGATCAAAATGTTTTAAGATGGATGGAGAACTTAATTGCTGTTTCACCCAATCAAAAACATCCTGACACTCTTTGTTGCACTCAAAGACATACCCCTTCACCAACATACGTGATAGTGGTCTTAGTTTAGTAGCAAAATTTTGAATAAACCTTGAGTAGAATTCACATAATCCCAAGAAAGATTTAAAAGTACTCTTGTCAGAGGGAGCTTTTGCATTGACAATGGATTCAACAAGACTAGATTTAGGAAGAATTCCTTTTTGGTTAACTAAATGTCCCAAATAGTCAACTTCGCTTGTAGCAAAACCACATTTGTCTCCACTATTTTGGAAACTGGATAATACTTCTTTCAGTATTGCATCATGTGAACTTCTGTCAGGAGCATAAATAAGTACATCATCCTGGAAAACAGAAAGTCCATTAATACCCTTCAACATATTGGACATAACTCTTTGGAAAACGGATGCCGCCGAGGCAAGCCCGAACGGCATACGCACATACTGAAAAGTTCCAAAAGGGGAAACAAAAGCGGTGAAAGGTCTAGATTTTGGTGTTAACTCTACTTGGTGATAGGCAGATGCCAAGTCTAAATTTGTGAACATTTTCGCATCCTTTAAGCTAGACAATAACTCATTTATGTTGGGAAGGGGATGTAAATCTACCCATATTTCTTTGTTGAGACAGCGAAGGTCCACACAAACCCTTAGTTCACCATTCTGTTTTCTTGCAACAACCAATGGAGACAACCACAAGGATGACTCTACTGGCTCAATGATTCCCTTAGCACACAACATGTCAAGTTCCTTTTCTAAATCCTGTCTTATACTAAAAGGAACATTTCTGAGTTTGTGCTTCACAGGACAGGCATCATCTTTTACAATGATCTTATGTTGGAAATTACTTATCTTTCCTAACTCACCAGAAACAACACGTGGATAATCATTGATAAGATTTTCTAATTCAGGGCTGTCTCTCACTGCAACTACTTGATTCTTTGTGCCAGGCCTGAGTATCATACCAAATAAACCTTGGTGGAACCACCCTAGCATGTTTAACCCTTTTTGTGCCACATAGATCTTACCGAATATTTTCCTTCCCTTGAATTCCATAATTTCCTCAATGTATCCAGACACATTTATTTCTCGTCCCTCATAGGAGACAGCTTTACGATCTGGAGGAAGGAGCACTCTGTTCGGCCATGTTGCATGATAGAGTTCAAGAGTAATCATTGAGATTCGTGCACCCGAATCAACCAAAAGATTAAGTACACGATCACCTGCTTGAATGTTAACATATGGATCAACACATAAGTCAGGGTCACCTGTGACAACCCCGTCATCTTGAACAACTACTTCCATGTTACTTAGATCTTTAGTAACAAATTCCTCATCAATACAAGAAGTATCTTGGTCAACAACACATTTCACAGGAGCAGGTTTTTGACTGAATCTGTTTTTACCTGTTTAACATACCTTTGCGAAATGTCCTACTTTGTTGCAAATTTTACATGTAACAAATTTTGCTGGACATTTACAATTTACACCAGGTGGTTTATAACCACACCTAAAACAAATATCGGTCTTAGAAAAAAATGAATTATATTTGTCAAATGTCCGTTGACCTTCGGATGCTTTGTTATAGACCATTTTGGTTTCTTTTACTTTTACAGCCACAATAGCTTCATTTTTCTTTTCCTCCAATTCTTTTACTGAGATTTGGGATGTTTCAATACTTTTTGCTACTCTAATTATTTCTTCCGGAGTAGGATTTCCCAACGTTAACAGTTTTTGTTTAATGGATTTATCTGTACATTTAGCTATGAATTGATCCCTGACAAGCTGATCTGCAAAGTTCTCAAATTGGCAGTCTGCAACAAGACTACTTAAAGCTGTAATTTAATTGTCAACATCTTCACCAGTGTTCTGCGTGCGCAAAAAAATTTGTGTCGAAGAACTACTAAACTAGGCTGAACATCAAATCTTGTTTGTAGTTTTTTAATTGTTTCTTGATACTCATCAAGAATTTCTCCCTCCACCAGCACTGGATTAGGAAGATGTTTTAAGATTTCTCGCCCTTCGTACCCCAACGAATGTAACAAGATGTACTTCTTCCTTTCTGCATGAAATCTCATAGCGCCAATTGCACCAAGATAAGTTTCAAAACCATCGATCCACTTCCGCCATTTAATAAGTAGATCTCCTGGAGTTTCTAAAAATGGAGTAGGTGGTGAAACTGCTTGCATATTGATCAAAAAGAGATAAATAGAATTGTATACTTGTTATTCACACAAATATACTAGAAAATACTAAAACAAATAAATAAAGAAAAATGGGTATTGATGATATGTTCAAAATAATCCACAGATGTTTTATTATAGATGTCCATTAGATCGCAGTATAGCTGTGTGCTTCTTAGGATTAATCAACTAGAATGCTTAAATAACCTTCAAACATTTGCTTCCTTGAGATATATATTAAAAGATTCAAGCAATTCACAAAAATAATACACCCATGTGTTCAAATGAATTTCCACCAGATGGCAGTGTTTCTGTACACAGCTCAATTTGAAAAAAAATGGTTCTGATGGGTTTAGTGGGAAACAAGTGGTGATACATTTCTTTTAAAAGACTATTGTGCTCCCTTTGTTATTGTGTTAAAGACTGCTGAGAGTCGAGAATGTAGAATAATGTAGACACAACCCTTGTGACTTTTTTTTACTCCTATCGTGCTTTTCCATGCCAGAAATTCTTTGTGAAGTAAACAATGTCCTTTTGATGTTCACACGTTCCTAACATTCACACCGTGTAGAAGGAACCCCTTTGTGACGTCAGTAGCTTGTCTTTGCTTTTGCGTTTCAACCTTGGAACGCAGACGTGCAGAAGCTCAACGTCCTTTACACGTTTTCCACGTTTATTTTTCAGTTGCTGGAACGCATGTTTAAGGTATGCGTTCCAGCGCCCATTATGTCTTGCGCCGATGATTTCTATGCCGTTTGTTCCCTGTGCTCTGCGCTCTGCTCACAGTTCGTTAACGATACAGGTAATCCTAATCCATCCTCCAACAGCATGTGCAGTTTACCGCAAATTGGGTTAAGTGTAGTGGAGATTCTCTGATCACCAGTGTTGCGTTTGCCGGGATGGACGGCAAATGTTTGAAACCTTTTGCTTGCTTTTTCCGATTGCTGTTTATTCCTTGGCCGACAGGAATTTAAGGCTTGGCTTACTCCGTACAGCTTGCGAAGACTCATGTAATATTTCCGTGGTAATATTTTTCTTGGCTAGATAAATAATAGCCACTCGTTCGTGGGTTCTTGTGGGTTGTTCAGCACCCGTCGCCGAAAGATGTCGTAATGAGGACAGACATCAGTTAGATTTAGTCCAGGTTTATTAGATCAAAAGCTGAACACCCGAGCAGAGACACAAGCGCATCATAAGTCAGGTCCAGATCAACTGTCTGTTACAGAACTTCCAAACACCAAGGCTCCCTCACATAGTACATCAGGAACTTAAGGTTCCAGAAGTATAACATAACAATAAGCAGAGGCAAAAGCAATGTATAAATACTACACATACTCAGACACTCATCCCACCATATCGTCTATTGGATATCATGTTGGATGCCTTCAGTCTTGGTTACATATGCCCCCCACACCCAATTCTATATCCCCTTGTCTATATCTCTCAAGATGGAAGTTATAACAGTGAGTGATAGCACCCCCAATATGTAGCTGTACCTAGGCACTTTTACCATCTTTGCCACCTGTGCCCTGACCCTTAGTGACCAATTCAGCGGGGATGATTTTGCATCTTTTGCTTTGGTTGTCCACAAGTGGTTCTATGTTGTCAGACACCATTCTGTCCAGGCCCCTGTTGAAGAAGACCCGAAAATACTTAGGGCGTTTGGCCCGCCATTGGAATTTGTAGTGTGCGACAGCTCCCTTCTTCAGTACTCAATAAAGAGGTAGTGCCTCACTCTTGTCCCAGTTCACCTTGTATCGAGATAGGTCAGAAAACGTTCCTATAATGGACATGAGAGTGGGATGGGAGGTGGACAGGTCTGTCAGAGGGAGTAGAATGTAATTATCATAAAGTAGAATTTTGGGGGTCCTGCTGGTATAGGGATTCCCTCTATATGCACGTTTTGTCATATAGTTCCAGCTTGCCGTTCTAATGCCAACGGAAATAGTAGGGGTCAGAGGGGCCAGCCCTAGGATGTGCCACACATCACTGACAACGGTTTTGCAGGAAATCGCAACAGTTGACCTCCACTACCAGGGCTTGGTACAGCCATTTCACCTTTGTACTGAATTTATGTGGTTTTGATGTATTGTATTATGAAGTATCATGAATATTTGAAATTTATGTATTTATAAAATGATGGAATGTCTACCCCAAAAAAATAGATAAATGGCAATAAAAAAAACATTTTGTATATTCTGTGTCTATCCCTACGTGAGATTGCCATTTTGCTCCCTGATTTGCTCTTTTGACAGTAGATCCAAGAATCCCCTTTAAGGACCTGATTTATCAATTTGGGGCAGGGATTGGTTTTGCCCTTTGTTAACTGCTGTCAGCGACAGCTTGGTAATTGGACGATAAAGAAATCACAGCTTCATCGGCAAAAAGTGCTAATAAAGCAGTGATCTGTCCCTTGCTAATATGCCCACAAATCTGTGGAGAGTGCAGAACTTACATGCCCCGTCTATTCTATCAAATGCATTCTCAACTTCGAGGGAAAATGCTACCATCTTGTTTAGTGAATCCCTGGAAAAGCATAATACATGTGGTAAGGTGCGCAGGTGATTTTAGGAGGTCCTGCCTGGCACAAACCCTACCTGAGTATTATGAACAAAAATGGGGATTACTTTTTTGAGCGTGTGGCCAATACCCCTGCCAGGATGTTTACATTTACATTGAGTAGGGATTTTAGACGCTGACTGTTGCAAAGTAGTTGATTCTTTCCTTCCTTGGGGAGGACTGGAATCAGCGCCCTGTTAGAGAGGGGCGATGGGGCATATTATCAAGGGCTGGCGATATAATTATCGCCGCATTAGCGTCCGTTTTTGGGCAAAAAGCGGCTATAATTATATCGCACAATCAGCAAGGACACACTAGCACATGATTCCATGCCTCAGCGCCCATTTCCTTAACGCCCTGCTTTGCAACGCTAATGATATGCAAAGTGGCCCTACCTAACTGAAATAACGTGCATGGTGTCGTTAACACACCTTTCTCCTATTGTCAATCTGCTCGCTAACCTGACTAGCGATGATAAAAGTAGCACTAACCGCAGTTATCGCAGGCTTCATTACGCCTGCTTTGAATCTTACTTAGCCATTATATCCTATGGGAGGTGGATTGTAAGGATAAGCCCACCCTGCCCTATTTACAAGGCTTTTCCTATCCCTGTGCTTTTAACGCTGGATTTCCAGTGTTAATCGCACATTTTGCTGCTATCGCTGGATTTTTTATCGC
The DNA here is from genome assembly GCF_964261635.1 of Lissotriton helveticus. Taxonomy (NCBI): domain Eukaryota; kingdom Metazoa; phylum Chordata; class Amphibia; order Caudata; family Salamandridae; genus Lissotriton; species Lissotriton helveticus. The sequence continues at coordinate 294,136,263 of NC_136058.1, read as the reverse complement.
ATTGGAGATAAGCGTTGATGACAACGCGCTATCTCTGCGATATAATCCAGCGATAGCGCCGATAATTATACTCACGCTAAGAGCGGCCAGCGATAATTATCGCTGCCGCTTGATTATATGCCCCAATATGCTTCCAACTTATTCTGCTGTGTTATAGACCCCACAGAGCGGGTCTATTGCTTTGTTCTATGTGAATTTACGAAATGCTTCTTGGAAACCACTTTGTCCTGGGGCTTTGTTGCATTGAAGATAGATAATGGCCTGGGAGAGCTCCTCTTCCGTTGCTACCCCTTTCAATAGTGCCCTACCTTCATCACTAAGGCAGGAAAGCTGTAGGCCATCAAATACTCAGTTTTCCCTATCCTCATATTATTGCACCTTGGAACTGTACTGTGTAATGGTCTGCAAATGCTGCAGATATGTCAGAGGACCCTGTGAGTGTCTAATGACTAGAATGGACAATGCTGCTTTCCTTTCTAGCAGTTAGGTGGCCAGGAGTCGGATTGCCTTCCACCCTGTTCATCATGTCCGGCCTTGAGCCAACTAACATGTATTCAGTTTTAGCGGTGAATAGGATGGTAAGTTCCAGTTTGGCATTTTCAAGTAAGTGCCTGGAGCTCAAAGAGGGTCTACCAAGATAGTCCCTGGACATGTTTTGAATGTCTCATTGCAGGAAGGCCTGTTTATTGGCTCTGTGCCACTTGCCTATCCCTGCATTTCTCATTAGTCATCCCCTGATCATGGCTTGTGTGGCTATCTGTAGAGCCAGGGCTGAACTGACTGATTTTTTTATTGTCAGCCAGGTAGGTAGTGATACAGGACTTCCGGTGTTCTTTATCTGGAGGCATTTTATAATGAGACATGTTTAATCACCGAGGGGCATATTATCAACAACTAGCGATATTTATCGCTAAATAGGCTTAGCGAATTTTTTTTTATCGCTGAGCATCGCCGGATTTTATCGCAGAGATAACGTTCTATTATCAACGTTTATCTCTGAAGCGATAACATTTCCGGCGATAGTGGCGAAATGTGTGAATATCGCTGTAAATCCAGCGATATTCATGCATTATCGCTAACAGGGACATAGCCTGAATATCCACCTCCCAATGGAATTACAGGCTAAGAACTGGTCTGAGCAGGCGTTAGGTTTTGGAGATATTCGCGATTAGCGCGAATATTTCCATCGCTACGCCTGCGTTGATAATAGGCGATAGCGATGCTAGGGACTGCTTTCAGTCGCTAACAGCTTGGGTACGCCCACTTTGCATGTCATTAGTGATAAATATCGCTGACATGCAAAGCGGGCCCCAAACCGCTCGCTTTCGCCTATAAGTTGTCGCTAACTGCTGTTAGCGACAGCTTGCAAATAGGGCGATAGAATTATCGCCGCTTAGTGGCGATAATCTCTCATCGCCCACCTTGATAATATGCCCCCATGTTTTCCTCAGGGGTTTTCTGAGATTCCAGTCTATTAGTATACTGATCAGAGGGTGAAATCTCAAATGTTTCATTGTCCACTACTGCTGATGTTACTGCAGGATAAATCAAGAAGTAGATTATCCTTGACTGTTAGCCATGCACCTGTAAGTGGTGAATATGTTCTGATCCCACTGGGTGCCGAAGATGCCAGATGTCGGCTAGGCCATGATCTTTCCAGATGTCTGTCATAATTGCTCTGTTTTTATTGTGTCTGTGGTGCATGGCCTGTCAAGGGCTACACAGGGTGCCATATTCCAGTTGCAGCAGCCCATGATTATATTGAGTCGAAGGAGGAATAGTTCTTTGTTCCTCTTTGGTGCGCATTTGGAGTATACTCTTAGAGGCTCATTTATGAGCACTTGCAGCACTTTTGCGCTGCTGGTGCGTCACTTTTTGTGATGCACGGTGGCGTAAAAAATGAGCCATGTTTTGCCCTTTTACAAAATGGCGCATCTAGGCAGAGGCAGTCCTTTGTAAACCCCTACGCTACATTATACCTGTGTCAGGTATAATGTATCCAGGGTATGCGTCAATATCTTACGCCTGCCTCACAGTATGACTGACGCAGGCCCTTTCACATGGGACTTTCCCCACTTGAAAGGACACATTGCTGGAGTTGCGTCTGTCTTCAGACACACCCCAGCAATGAGTCAGTTTTGCGCCGACAAGTACGTCAGTAATACTGATGTATCTGTCATTCCTTGCAACATGATGCATCATACAGTAAATATGATGCATCCATCATGTCGCAAGGAGGGCGCACTTAGAAGTGACGCATCGCTTTTTTCACGCAGCGATGCGTCAGTTTTCATAAATGAAGCCCTTAATATTTTGCCCACTATCCTGAGCTTCACTAATACATAACGTCCTTTCGCATCAGTCCATGATTGGAGTTCTGTCAAAGGGAGATATTTCTATACTAATATGGTGACTCCACAATTACTGGAGCCTGTACCATCAATATTCTCTATTCGGATGTGGGGAGGGTGTTTACAATTGAAGAGGGTCTGTCCCATCCAGTACCTTTGTAGTTTGGAGGATTCAGGTGTGTTTCCGAGTTGAGGGCAATGTCTGCTCATTTGGAGGACAAGTGGGAGAGTATCTTCTTACGTTTAATGTAGATGGTCAAACAGTTAACATTGAGGGAGGTGATCTATGATGGCTGAGGGGGTCATGAAGACTCCTGATGCTAACAGGTGTCTACGGTGTAAAAAAATCTGTTTAAAAAAACAAAAAAGGTGTCTACGGTGTAAACGGTAGGCATCTGACATGCGCACTGAGCACCCACCTGCAGGTATCATCTTGCAATCTTCTGTTATCTTCCCCGCCCCCACCAGCACACATGCACTAGCGTGGCTGGTAGCACACAGACAGGTAAATTAATACAATGGTAAATGACCATTTAAATAATGGATCTGTGTTTTACCTGCTGCACTTGAAGCAGGTGAGGCGATGCTCCTCCTCCCATTAAGAGGCACCACCCCTAGTGTAGAGTAGAAAATTCTACTGTGGAGTGGTGTAGAGTGGAGTGTGGTATAGTGTAGTGGCATACAGAAGAATAGCACAGTGGAGTCGGGTAGAGTGATGGGTGTAAAGCGGAGTGGCATCGTTTGGAATGGCATAAAGTCGAGGGGCATAGAATCGAGTAGCTTAGAGTGGAGTGGCATAGAGTGCAGCAAGGCAGAGTGGAGTGGAGTACACTGGAGCAGCTTAGAGTTAAGTGGTGTTAAGCGGAATACCGTAGAGTGGAGTAGCGCACATTGGAGTGTCTTACAGTGGAATGGTATACACTGAAAGGGGTAGAGTGGTGTGATGTAGAGTGCAGCGGTGTAGATTAGAGTGACATACGATTCAATAATGTTGAGTGGAGTGGACTGGCGTACAGCGGAGTTGTGTAGAGTATAGTGAGGTACAGTGTAGTAGTGCACAGTGGAATATCGTAGAGGGGAGTAGCGTAGGGTGGCGTTTCATACAGTGGAATAGCATAGAGTGGAGTAGAGAACAGAGGAAGGTTATATAGTGTAGTTGCATAGATTAGAGTGAGGTAGAGAGGAGTGTTGTACAGCAGAATAGTGTAGCGTACAGTGGCATAGAGAAGAGTGCCATAGAGGGGCATGGCATACAGTGGAGTAGAGTACAGTCAAGTGGTGTAGAGTGGAATAATGGTGAGTGTCATTGCATAGAGCGGAGTGACATATAGTAGAAATTTTTGGTCCCAATACTTAGGGAGGCGGGGTTCTTGCAAGTTAAGCCCGCTCTCTTGTACTTGCAATTACTAAAGACACCCCGGATTACTTTTCGCTAGCTTTTTAGTGAGTGCTGTCAGAATTAAGAACAGGAGGATGATTAATTGTACATAAATGCTCATGGATGTAATCTATAAGGATGTTAAACTGACTGCTAGGGCACCTAAATTGGTTGTTGTTTTTATCCTATTTATTGTGATCTTTTAACCTATGAAATTGCTGAGAACATCTTCTTAATTGGCTTAATATATTTCCGTTTATTATGTGTGAATAATGTATTTAATGTAAGTGTTGTTTCGTACCATTGTCTTTTTATGATATTGATTTATCGAAATAAAGTATTCTGACTGACTGACTGATATAGTAGAATAGTGTAGAGTGTAGCACTCTACAGTGGAGTGGTGTACATCGAAGTGGGGTAGAGTGAAGTGGCATAGAGCTGAGTGGTGTACAGTGTAATACCTTACTGTAGAGTGGCATAGAGAGGAGTGGTATAAACTGGAGTGGCGCAGAGGAGAGTGCAAAAGATTGTATTAGTGTACAGTAGAGTGTTGTAGAGTGGAGTCATGTAGAGTGTAATAGGTTAGAGTGGAGTAGCGTAGAATGGAGTGGCATACAGTGTAGTGGGGTACACTAGAGTGTCACAGATTGGAGTGGCATAGAGTGTAATTGCGTCCAGGGTAGTGGTGTAAGGTGGAATGACATAGAGTGGATTGGCGAACAGTTGGCGTACAGCGTATTAGCCTAGACTGGGCCTGGGGTGGCGTAGAGTGGAGTTGTGTAGTGGTGTGGAGGAGAGTAGCGTACAGTGGAGGCGTAGACTAATTTGGATAGAGTGGAGTGGCGTACAGTGGATTAGCATAGACCTAAGTGAAGTACCGTGGGATGGCATAGAGTAGATTTCCATATAGTGGAGTTACGTAGAGTGGAGTAGCTTAGAGTGAAGTGGGGTAGGCACACAGTGGAGTGGCTTGGAGTGAAGTATGGTACTTAAAACAGATGCAGCTTGAAAGTGAAAGTGGGTGAATGGATGTAGATGTAATGTTACAGTGATATAGATTATATGGTGTGTAATTTCTGCTTTTTTGTAGTAGGCATAAACATTGTAAGTAGTGTTGAAGTTATCAGTATTAAATTACTTAGAAACATATTGTGCAGAAGTATACCACAGTAATCTTGCAGTATACTACAATACATGCTGATGAGAAGGCAGTATCTGATTGGCTAATGGCTGTCTTTACAAAATGTGAAAGGTGGCTAAGTATTTTTCAGCACACTTATCTGGGTAAGGGCCTTATATATATTGACTTTTTGCACTTAAATATTTTAAACACTGGTTTTACTCTAATGTAAAATGTACTTTATTTATTACCTTTTTAATAGGATGTATTTATTTATATGCCTACTATTGGAATGGGGTTGAAAGAACTCTTCTATGTCTATGATTGTTTGAACTACAAACAGCTGACGTCGCCCACCTATGTAAAGTATTTAAACCAATGTATTCGTTCTCACTATGTCATGTGATCAAGGCCCGAGGCGGGGCCGAAACGCGTCATGATGTCCATGCACTGAATTAAACACCAAGAAGCACCAGAACTGTGGTCCGTGTTCGTGTTCGAATACTTGGATTGTGTTTGCTGAATACAGAATTTCTAGGATATATATATATATATATATATATATATATATATATATATATATATATATATATATATATATATATATATACACAATCCAACCTGTCCAGGTCGGAAAAACATCCAGCACTCCGATGTCGTGATGGATTAAAGTTTATTCGAATCCAAACCCCCCTTCACCCCTGACAAAAAAAAAAAAAAATATATATATATATATATATATATATATATATATATATATATATATATATATATATATATATATATATATATATATATATATATATATATATATATATATATATATATATCGTCCATCAAAATGCCCTCAGCATTTGCCAAAGCACTCGACATTTCTCTGACCCTCCAGCCTTCATTACAAGCATGCCTTCCAGCTCCACTTAGATTAGCTTGCCTGACGCGTTTCAGGGTCAAAGACCCCGTCTTCAGAGGCTGCAAGAAAGACACTGGAAAACACTTTGCTGTTCATTTCCGACTTTTTAATTAACAAGCCCCCCAGTGGGCGTATGCTAAGTGCATCGTCACTCTGGTGATTGATGGGACTTGTAGTCCGTAAAGTGAAGGTTAAATCTTGCTTTGAGTAAGTCCCAGTGTGCATTTCCATATTATGCTTGTCTTTTAAAAAATACCTTTCATTTGCAGGTTGTGTCACATTCAAGCATGCTGCATTCATGTAGAGTAATGTGCCAAGGAATCCAAATTCGTTTTATTCAAATAAAAATCGTATTTGAATACTAACAGGTGAAGAAGCCATGCCTCATGTTGTTGTCCATGATGAAGGGGCGTTCTAGGCCCCGAAACGCGTCGGACTCATTAAATTCAGAAAGGGCGAAGCATTGTGGCTGCCGGGAGCTGTAGCAGAGCCGGATGGTGGGGAATGATGTGGTGAGCCCTTCTGAACAGCGCAGGGACGCTTTGCTTTTGACATAATTTGCGGTCCGCCCAGACCGAGGAAGGAGCTCCGCATCGCACGCGCTATAAAGCTCAACGCGTGTGATGACTGAGGCGGAATGACAACATTCTGCCGTTTGGCGCCTCATCCCAAGATAATAATGCAACTACAACAGTCTTCAACCTACCTACTCAAGGATTGAAATATAAAGACATATTTGCATGCTGGCATACACCTACTCAAGGGATTTAATTTCATCTTTACCTGTGGGACTCCCACTACCAAGATTCCTGGCAGACGCCACTCAAAGAGCCACACCCACTTAGGGAGGTTTTATTCAAATAAAAATCGTATTTGAATACTAACAGGTGAAGAAGCCATGCCTCATGTTGTTGTCCATGATGAAGGGGCGTTCTAGGCCCCGAAACGCGTCGGACTCATTAAATTCAGAAAGGGCGAAGCATTGTGGCTGCCGGGAGCTGTAGCAGAGCCGGATGGTGGGGAATGATGTGGTGAGCCCTTCTGAACAGCGCAGGGACGCTTTGCTTTTGACATAATTTGCGGTCCGCCCAGACCGAGGAAGGAGCTCCGCATCGCACACGCTATAAAGCTCAACGCGTGTGATGACTGAGGCGGAATGACAACATTCTGCCGTTTGGCGCCTCATCCCAAGATAATAATGCAACTACAACAGTCTTCAACCTACCTACTCAAGGATTGAAATATAAAGACATATTCGCATGCTGGCATAAACCTACTCAAGGGATTTAATTTCATCTTTACCTGTGGGACTCCAACTACCAAGATTCCTGGCAGACGCCACTCAAAGAGCCACACCCACTTAGGGAGGTTTTATTCAAATAAAGATCGTATTTGAATACTAACAGGTGAAGAAGCCATGCCTCATGTTGTTGTCCATGATGAAGGGGCGTTCTAGGCCCCGAAACGCGTCGGACTCATTAAATTCAGAAAGGGCGAAGCATTGTGGCTGCCGGGAGCTGTAGCAGAGCCGGATGGTGGGGAATGATGTGGTGAGCCCTTCTGAACAGCGCAGGGACGCTTTGCTTTTGACATAATTTGCGGTCCGCCCAGACCGAGGAAGGAGCTCCGCATCGCACGCGCTATAAAGCTCAACGCGTGTGATGACTGAGGCGGAATGACAACATTCTGCCGTTTGGCGCCTCATCCCAAGATAATAATGGAACTACAACAGTCTTCAACCTACCTACTCAAGGATTGAAATATAAAGACATATTCGCATGCTGGCATAAACCTACTCAAGGGATTTAATTTCATCTTTACCTGTGGGACTCCAACTACCAAGATTCCTGGCAGACGCCACTCAAAGAGCCACACCCACTTAGGGAGGTTTAATTCAAATAAAAATCGTATTTGAATACTAACAGGTGAAGAAGCCATGCCTCATGTTGTTGTCCATGATGAAGGGGCGTTCTAGGCCCCGAAAAGCGTCGGACTCATTAAATTCAGAAAGGGCGAAGCATTGTGGCTGCCGGGAGCTGTAGCAGAGCCGGATGGTGGGGAATGATGTGGTGAGCCCTTCTGAACAGCGCAGGGACGCTTTGCTTTTGACATAATTTGCGGTCCGCCCAGACCGAGGAAGGAGCTCCGCATCGCACGCGCTATAAAGCTCAACGCGTGTGATGACTGAGGCGGAATGACAACATTCTGCCGTTTGGCGCCTCATCCCAAGATAATAATGCAACTACAACAGTCTTCAACCTACCTACTCAAGGATTGAAATATAAAGACATATTCGCATGCTGGCATAAACCTACTCAAGGGATTTAATTTCATCTTTACCTGTGGGACTCCAACTACCAAGATTCCTGGCAGACGCCACTCAAAGAGCCACACCCACTTAGGGAGGTTTTATTCAAATAAAAATCGTATTTGAATACTAACAGGTGAAGAAGCCATGCCTCATGTTGTTGTCCATGATGAAGGGGCGTTCTAGGCCCCGAAACGCGTCGGACTCATTAAATTCAGAAAGGGCGAAGCATTGTGGCTGCCGGGAGCTGTAGCAGAGCCGGATGGTGGGGAATGATGTGGTGAGCCCTTCTGAACAGCGCAGGGACGCTTTGCTTTTGACATAATTTGCGGTCCGCCCAGACCGAGGAAGGAGCTCCGCATCGCACGCGCTATAAAGCTCAACGCGTGTGATGACTGAGGCGGAATGACAACATTCTGCCGTTTGGCGCCTCATCCCAAGATAATAATGCAACTACAACAGTCTTCAACCTACCTACTCAAGGATTGAAATATAAAGACATATTCGCATGCTGGCATAAACCTACTCAAGGGATTTAATTTCATCTTTACCTGTGGGACTCCAACTACCAAGATTCCTGGCAGACGCCACTCAAAGAGCCACACCCACTTAGGGAGGTTTTATTCAAATAAAAATCGTATTTGAATACTAACAGGTGAAGAAGCCATGCCTCATGTTGTTGTCCATGATGAAGGGGCGTTCTAGGCCCCGAAAAGCGTTGGACTCATTAAATTCAGAAAGGGCGAAGCATTGTGGCTGCCGGGAGCTGTAGCAGAGCCGGATGGTGGGGAATGATGTGGTGAGCCCTTCTGAACAGCGCAGGGACGCTTTGCTTTTGACACATATATATATATATATATATATATATATATATATATATATATATATATATATATATATATATATATATATATATATATATATATATATATATATATATATATATATATATATATATATATATATATATATATATATATATATATATATATATATAGGTAAGGATTTGTTTTTATTTCTGTCCTCTAATGATTGTAATACTTACAGAAATGTATTTAGAAGTTTTTATATATTTTTACAGCAGGTATGGGAGAGCTGCATTTTTGTTTTTAAGCAGCGCAGTAATTTGTAGGTACTATGCCTGTACTCCATAGACATTTTTGTCTAATTTTAAATAATTGAAACAGAAAAAAATACACTGAGGGGAGGGGTGGGCAATGTATTCCTGTAGTAGCGGCTGGTGTGAGGTCCTTATGGAAGGGCGGGGGGAGGACAGGGAGGTGCCGAGGACGGGGTTAAAACAGACAACATTCATGAAAAAAAATACAAAGAATTGCATGCCGGCCTATGCTCATTTCCATGTCCTCGCTGCCACTGGCTCTGGATGTGGTCTCCTTCCTCCTGACTCTCCTCGATAGACTAGGACAGAAAGGGAAGGACTTCTGCCCGAAAGCAGACAATCCTGGAGCTGCACCTAACCAAGTGCTTATTTTGAGGCTGGGGGCCTGCGGCTGCAATCTCTCGGCTGTTTCTCAGCCTTGGGATTGCTGGATCTGAAGTGTGCAGGGTCAGGTTGGTCGGCAGTAGGCAGCTGGCCAGTCTGACTTGCGCACTAGCAGGGGGCTGCATTGCTAGTGCAATCGCACTGATCAGCCCCGCCCCCTGCCATTGCACTGTAACAGTGGGAACCTTAAACACATTAATAAAATGGGGCCCGATTCACAAAACTAACTTAAGACAAAATCCTAAACTTACTACCATTTTGCTATTCACAGAAGGCCCTTACTCATTTTGGTATTCACAGAAGGCACTTACTCATTTCGGTCTCCACAGAAGTTAGTAGTCCTAACTTTAGGACTCCTAAATGTGTTCTGTGAATACCGAAAGTCTTAAAGTTAGGATTTTTCTCAATTTAGTAGTAGTAAAGTTAGGACTCCTAACTTTAGGACTCCTAAATGCCTTCTGTGAATACCAAAAGTCTTAAAATTAGGATTTATCTCAAGTTAGTAGTAGTAAAGTTAGGACTCCTAACTTTCGGACTCCTAAATACCTTCTGTGAATACCGAAAGTCTTAAAATTTGGGGGGCATATTATCAAGGGGGTTTAAAAGCCAAGAAAGCGGAGATAAAATTATCTCCCTATTACCTAGCTGTCGCTAACACCAGTTAGCGACAGCTAGTAGGAGATAGCGACCATCTTGGGCACCACTTTGCATGTCAGTGATATTTATCACTAATGACATGCAAAGTGGCATGCCAAGATGTTAGCGACTGGAAACAGTCGCTAACATCGCTATCTCCTATTACCAACTTTTGGAGATATTCGCGCTAAGCGCGAATATCTCCAAATGCTAATACCTGCCCTGAGCAGTTCTTAGCCATGTTATCCAATGGGAGGTGGATAACATGGCTAAGAGCACTAGCTTGGTAATGCATGAATATCGCTGACTTTTCAGCGATATTCATGCAATGCGTCCGTTTTTTATCGCATTTGCGATAAACCTTGGTAATACCAAGGTTTATTTGAGATAAAAATCGCCGCAGCTCAGCGGTAATTTTTTGTCTCTAACCAAGCAATAGCGATAATTATCGCTATTGCTTGGTAATATGCCGCTGGATTTTTCTCAACTTTACTACTACTAAACTGAAAAAATTCTTAATTTTAAGACTTTCGGTATTCACAGAAGGCATTTAGGAGTCCTAAAGTTAGGACTCCTAATTTCTGTGAATACCGAAATGAGTAAGTGCCTTCTGTGAATACCAAAATGAGTAAGTGCCTTCTGTGAATAGCAAAATGGTAGTAAGTTTCGGATTTTGTCTTAAGTTAGTTCTGTGAATCGGGCCCTTGGTATTTATTACCATTTTATTAATGTGTTTAAGGCTCACACTGGCAGCAGGCGGGGTGACGCCCCATAATGGAGGAGCCGCCGCTGTATTCCTGTTTGCCAGCTATTTGGTGGAATTTTGGCCAATCCACTTTACGCTTGTAACATGGAGTTACGGCAAAATTCCACCAACCTCCACATGGTGGAATTTTTCCTCATGCAGGGTTCAAAAGTGGTAAGTTGGTGAGCGTGAGTGACATTTGGCATCCTCTAGCGAGATTTTCAGTTGCTAGGAGGGCACCTGGTGAGATGTCTCCAACGCGGGGGACACAACCAATCGCGATCAGAAAGCTGCTGCTTGAGTAGAAAATTTACTCAAGTGGCAGCAAAATAAACTGAAGAGTGTGAACCTTTAACTTGCTCATTGTGCCGTTTGCACTGATTTTTCGGCACTGAATTAGTTCCTGTTTCTAATTGACAATACAAGCAACACAACGTGATGATTCTGCCCATTTGCGGAATTCCACAGAATCTTGTGGACTTTTTTTGTAACTCTGCGAGTTCTGCCCAGTCGAGTCCACTATATTTGTCATATATAGGGCCAAATGTACGACCCTCAATAGCATGCACAAACGGGTTAGTGACCCGTTTGCGCATGCAAAAACTAATAGGGCCGTGTACAATTCCTATTTAGCGAGTCAAAATTTCTTTGCGACTAGCTAAATAGGAATTGCGACTCTCTATTCGGAAGGGACGTTTCAATGGCGTACCATCCTAATAGCGACTCTCTACCCCATGTATGAATGTTTTGCGACCACAATTGCAGTCGCAAAACACTCGCAATTTACCGCCCTCTTCAAAAAGGTGGTAATGCCCTCACAAAGGCGAAGGGGAAGGGGTCCCCTGGAGACTCCTTCCCCTTTTCAAATACAGGGTAAAATATTTTCTAAGAGCAGGCAGACAACTACCTGCCCTTAAAAAATTAAACAAAAACATTTAATTTTCTTTTTTTAAGTGCATCCTGTTTTCCTTTAAGAAAAATGGACTGCATTTAAAAGAAAACTTCTTTATTTATAAGCAGTCCCAGACATGGAGGTTTGCTGAGCCCAGCAGATCACCATTCCTGGGAGGGCCAGCCATTCCCAACAGGGTCGCAAATTGTGAGTGCCTCATGAATATTCATGAGGCATGCAATTTGCTACCCCATTGGGAACGCGAACAGTGTCTCAGACACTGTTGTACATGGCAGTTTGTGACTCGCAAATTGCGGCTCGTAAACGAGCGCAGTTTACGAGTTGCAAATTGTCATGGTCTTACATCTGGCCCATCATGTAGTACCGTGTATTTTTAAGATTGCAACTTTTATTTTTTAGGGACAGCGGTATTTCCTGGGAAGTACCGAAGTATTCCATACACTTTTTTAATATATAGAAACGTAGAAAAGAAATTGTGCCACGTCCAATACAAAAATTGATGGAAAATGCTCTGGTGGAGAAAAGTGTCTTGGAACCCATCCACCTGCTTTTATCTTTGCACACCCTTGACCAATCACTTTCTTAAACTTTCCATCCTCTACTAATGTCAAAAACACATTAGGTCTGGAAACATTTTCCAATACATTAAATATGTGGGGACCTCCAGTTGCCAAATGAAAATCATCTGTACCTGTGAATGGGCTGCATAATTACAATTTTGGTGCATAATTTAGATAACCTATAACCACTTTTATTGTAAATACATCTCTCATCACTTATGTAATTCTATTTGGTAATTCGGTCAAAAAAGACTAATCGATAATTTAATCTCATTTACCACAAAAGCATGCAGACTTTTGAAGAAGTGCCCACCAGATCCTCAACTGTGCCAGGGGTTGGACTGGGCTGTAGGGTCATCTGGCAGTGAGACAATTGCTGGTCTCACAGTGAGCTTTTTTGACGGTTTGTGGGCTGTTTTATGGTCTCGTGAGCCGGATTTTATGTTGAATTTCCTGATTTTGCCAGATTGTTGTCTGCTGTTTTAAGGAGCAATGGTCCCTGACAAACAGGTTGGTCAGTCACAGCATATGAAGGTAGAAATACAATGGAATCTATTTTTTATGTCCTTTTGGACATGATTATTTAATATAACCAGTAAAAGAAAAACATACAAGTGGGAACATAATTGTACAAAATAATTCAGGAAAACAAAAGGTGTAGCTGAACAACATACAGCAAACTGCCCACCAAGGGATACACTGTCGCACCCTAACACATAATAATAAAATTATACAGATGTCAGGGTGCAAGAAATCAATGACGTTTTGTTCCCTTTATAAGTATGCAGGGATCTTCTTCAGTACAAAAGAATAAATGCCTGAGGCGATTGCCTTGGACTCAATAGATTATGGGGTATATTCACAAGAACGTGTGATAACTACCGCTAGTGTAGCGTAACGCAACTTTCAACATCTCAGCCTGTGACAAAGTGAAATTCACAACACGGCGGTAGCATCCGATAGTTTGCTGAAACCACGGCCAATGCTCGCGAGACAACTACCTCGACGGAGATAAAAACACAAACCCCACAGAAAAAAACCTGCGATGGGCTAAAGCGTAATAAGAAAACAGTGACAACCAGCGCGAGGGCAGCAATACTCATGCACAATGCGGGAAAAAACACAAGAACAGCATACGGAAAAGCCACAGAACAAAATTCATCAACAGCGTAGTACCACGGATGCACCCTGGCCAACTGCACAGGACTATATGTACACCACAACATCCAAGCACTGTGGAAGAACAGAACCGACAGGCATACCACATAAAAGAGACCAGTGGCAGACAAATCAGAGCCGCAGGAGCGACACACACACCGTGCAGCATACGCACTTAAGCAGAAGTGCACCTCAACATTGACAACATCCAGGTACAAACATCAACCCCTCCACAATTGAACAAAGGATACAACTGGTTCCGCAAATGTGCACAACGTCACAAACCACATCTAAAACGCAGGGAAATGTTACATGACAATGTGCAAGTACACCCTGTAACCTGCAAATATGTTTTAATCACACATGCAGTGCAGTTGGACATCTTCTACTATCCCATGATTGCCATGGACGGTCACAATGTGTCGTGCTCATGAGAAGTAAGTGGCAATGATGGTATTCCTATGGGCCATTCCTGCCGCAGCTGCAGTGGGATGTGGGCCACCTGCCCCATCACCACCATCATCGTCTGGTACCTCTGGAACTGGGATCCATGGGGCCCTGGTGCAAACACAGATGTTGTGCAAAACACAACATGCAACGATCATCTTGAACACGATATCCGGGCTGTACAGGAGCCTCCATCCAGGCACCTGGAATGTGACTGTAACATGCCAAATGTGCAGTAAACAATGCTCCTGGTGCGTATGTGGGCCGCATTGTACTGCCTCTGGGCGGGCGTGGCCAGGTTTCGGAGGGGTGTCATCATCCAAGGGCAGAGTGCCTATCCTTGATCACCTGTGACAGTGCAGGGAGAAAAGAGTCAATACTTGGTTCGGCAGAATGTGATGGCAGGCCCACCAATCCAGTGATGCCTGTGCTGGCTGTGTGTGGGGTGAGTGTAAGCCAGCCCTTAGGGAGTAGCTGGTGCTGGCAACTACACCAACAGTCATTAGGCACCCAGAAATGCAATGTCAGAACTACAAGGGGGGATGACTCGAGTCGCACAGGGCTGGTGACCCTGGATGCACTGCGGCCGACATGGTCCCACTGCCACGGGACGCTGACCTGCGGGAGACTGGGGTAGAGTCATGAAGGTAGGGTCATGAGGGCAGAGCAGTGCCTCAAATGTGTTATGGCTGCATTCCGCATCTCCACACGTTCTGGTGTTGTGTGGCTGTGGTGCCATGAAATTTCTGTATTGGGTGCAGGGGTAGCCCAGGATGACCATGGAGTGGTGTGTTGTATGTAACAAGCAGGGAGGTTGGGGCTGGGAACCCTTTGTCAAGAGACCCTGCTTCTGTACACATGGCTGGAATAGCAGGGTATAACCCTGGTGACTCAACACCTGGCAGGTTCTCTGATATGACAATGCAAACAAATTTAGTTGTTGATGCCCAGTGGATCACGAGTGACTCCTCCAATTTTAGCAGTGGGGAGTGCTTTCTTAGATCTGTTCGCCTTCGAAGAGAAGGCGCAATGTCAGCAGTATTGCGCGTTGGAGTTTCTAATTGCTCAGAGATGCTTTCATCACAAGTGGAGCTCAGTCCTCCTGTACGCTTTCCCGCACATACCGCTTCTGCCCAAAGTTCTCAAGAAGATCAAGAAACACCGGGCCGCAGTCATTCTTGTGCCTCTGGACTCGGCATAGAGAGTTTGGTATCCCGAGCTTCTGGAAATGAGCATCCATCCTCCGATCAGGCTGCCCCTTTGGGAGAATCTTGTCATAGCAGCAGGGGAGGGTCCTCCACCCGAACCTGTCAACTCCAAGCCTCCTTGCATGGAGATTGAGCAGTGACAGTTGATAGCTTTTGACCTTTCTCCTGAAGTCTGTAACATGATCTTGGTTGCCAGACGGCCCTCTATCAAAACAGTATGCACCGGCCTTTGGAATTAAAAAAAATATATTGTACAAAAAAGTCTATTGACCCTCTTTCTGCCTCTCCTCTTTCTGCCTCTCTTTCTGATATTCTTCTCCTCATTCTTACCCTTGCCCAGCAGGACTCTGTTTTGGGGACTCTCAAGGGTTGTCTCTATGCTCTGTCTGTTTTCCAGGGGCTGCGTGATCAACCCTCTTTATTTATGTTCCTTATTGTAAATAGGTTTCTGAAAGGGCTTGTACATATGTTTCCCTCTTCACCCTTCATCATGCCTCAGTGGGATCTGAACCTGGCTCTCACTTCGCATTTGTACTCCCTTTGAGCCACTACACAATTGTCCCCTCCGGCTGCTTACCATCAACACAGCTTTTCTAGTTGCAATAACATCTGCCTGGAGGGTGAGTGAGCTGCAGGCTTTGTCATCCAAACCTCCTTATCTTATGGTATTCCCAGACAAGGTGGTGCTTTCCACCCAGGCCTCTTTCCTGTCTAAAGTGGTGACCCCATTCCATTTGGACAATCTTTCACCCTCCCACCTTTTATACTCCTTTACATCCCTCTAAAGAGGAGGAGCGACTCCACCATCAGGACCCAAAAAGAGTGGTGATGTTCTACCTTGACCGCACAGAAGAGTTCCAGGTGGGTAACCAACTCTTCGCAGGCTATGTAGAAGCAAAAAAAGGTTGAGCAGTTAAACACTACTGCCTGGACAGTCAGGTCCGCAGGGATGGCATTTCGCCTGTTCTGTCCTCCAGGACTTTTTACTATAATCAATTTGTCCATAGCCCACCGCCAGGATGGTATGGCTTGGATATATATTCTAAGGTAAGGAATCTGCAGCTAGAAGTCTCTATCAGATGAACAAGTTGCTGACCTTCGGTAACACATTATCTGGTAGAGACAACATCTAGCTGCAGAGTTCTTACAGACCCATCCATGCCTCCATGATCTGCGAACTCATTATTAGGGCAAGGCTTGTTCCCCTGTCAGGGCCCTAGTGTGGACACACACTAGTCCGTTCACTTCATGGCTCTACACGTGGACGGTTGTGAAAAGTAACTGATGTCCACGTGCCTGGGTAGCACCTATATCGGTGACTGTGATGTCACATCCGGCGCTGACCGAAGCCACCTGACGGCACGCAGGTGTACTACTCACACAAACATTTCCGGATCTAGTCTGCCATTGTTTTTCCTTTCATGGTGTCTCTGCTGCTCAATTGTTCTGGTAAACAATGTATTTTGAGCATGCTGTTTTTCTCCTCAAGAAGTGTTACTGTTAGCCTTTTAGCCCTGGGATGTTCCTATTTGCATCTGAAAGGCCATCTCTGCCCTCTCACCCACATAGTTGTTTAACCCTTAAGAAAAAAAGGCAGAAAGTCAGTAACCCAATTTTATTTTGCTTATCTCAGGTCTGTTAGGTTCACTACGACAAGGGACATTGCAATTATGTGGCTACTGAGAACCTAATTATGTGTCAGATTGGACTAAATTATGTGGAAAGAAAAGGCAAATTATGCCGATTAATGCTGTTCATTTTGTGATAAAACTTTATAACTGTCTTTTTTTCACATATTACCACTGTCTAGGCAAAGGTTCCATCTTATTAGCACCAAAGTAATATCATAGGGTCTTTGCAGTGCGAGGCAACACGGGCCCTCATTTATGAGAAATGACGCATCGCTGCGTCAAAGCTGCGATGCGTCACTTCTCAGTGCGCACTCCTTGCGACATGATTGATGCGTCATATTTACAGTATGACGCATCACGTCACAAGGAGTTACAGATACGTCAGTATTTCTGACGTATCTGTAAGCGCAAAAGTCACGCATTGCTGGGGTGTGTCACAAAAGTGACGCAACTCCAGCAATGCGTCCTTTCACATGGGGAAAGCCCCATGTGAAAGGGCCTGCGTCAGTCTTATGCCTGCAGTGAGGCAGGCGCAAGATTTTGACGCAACAGCGTCCTAAAAGTGACGCAGTGAAATCTCATAGATTTCACTGCGTCACTATTACGAGGCTTTTTGCGGGGGAACGCCCCCTCTGCATACATTATACCTGACGAAGGTATAATGTAGCGCAGGGGTTTACAAAGTGACGCATCTGCTTAGATGCATCACTTTGTAAATAGTGCGCAACAGAAGGCACTTTTTACGCCGCCGATGCGTCACAAAAAGTGACGCATCGGAAGCGCAAAACTGACGCAAGGCCTCATAAATGAGGCCCACGGTTTTCAGGGATTTCTGTAACTCGCATAATTTCAGTGACCTTGACTATGACATTTCAGCCATTCCTCATTTTCAGCCACCATCATATTGCATTGTGGTGCTTATATTTTTGACATTTTCTTTATGAGGTCAAAGCTCCAGAATACAAAGGATGTTAGCTAAGTTGCCGGAACAGGCTATGGAGAAACTTTTCAGGTATGTTTTTAAAGGCTACAAAGACTTCTAGACCATTCAAAAATCTGATTTGACAGAAAACAAAAAGAAATTTCCACTCACATATTTTGTGAGGGTTCACTCTTTCATTCACATCATGCATTAAAACGAGCATTGGCAAAATGAATTGTTTTGTCGATTGCATAGTGGAACTTTTAATACTAGTAGTCAAAGCACAACAAAGTTACAACATGGACAGAAGCAGCTTAGCTTTCCATAATGCAAAGAGTAAGTGCAAGTGACAGAGGCATGAGGAACATCACACGATTCTCTCACAGAGACAGGGTGGGTACAAAACAGGTAAGTAACACACTCAAAAGGGAGTGAGTGGGTTTAAAGGACTGTTGTATGCTCTCCATAAACATACAGTCTAGTCTCCCTTCTACCTCTCCTGAGCAAAATCCTGGAAAAGTATATTAATAAACACCTATCTGACCATGTCAAATCTTCAGGCAGCCTGGATTCCACTCCATCAGGCTTTAGGCCCAAACATAGCACAGAGACAGCCCTGGTGGCGGTAACAGACAATATCAGGCTAGCACTAGATAGAGGCCAATCCACTCTCCTGGTGCTGTCAGATCTCTAGACTGCATTTGACACGGTCGACCACCAGATTTTGCTCAGGAGCCTGGAGGAAGCTGCAATTAGTGGAGAGGTCTTGCGGTGGCTGACAAGTTTCCTCGTCAATCGCTCCCAGACAGTTAATCTGGGACCTTTTCGATTGAAGATTAAGGAGCTGACCAAGGGAGTCCCCCAGGGTTCTTGTTTGAGTCCCACCCTATTTAATATCTATGTTGCTCCCTTGGTCGACCTTCTGAGGAGGCATGGGTTCATGCCTATTTCATGTGCAGCTGACCTTCTCATTTAACAAATCCTCCCTTACTGCCCAAGCCATCTTCGCTTCTGGCATGTTAGCAATATCCCAATGGATGCGGAACAACTTCTTACAATTAAATGCCGGAAAGATCGGGCTTATGCTTTTTGGAGAGGCTTCATTGCTGTGGACACCGGAATGGTGGCCAAGGGGGCTTGGTGACTCCCCCGCCCCAAAGACATCAGTAAAAATCTAGGTGCTCGCATTCAGCAGGCCTTGACCATGAGGGAACATGTGACCAACACGGTTGGCTCTTGCTTTCACGTGCTTAGTCTGCTGAGACAAGTTTTCCCTTTTCTCCCAGACTCCACACGGAAAACTCTCATCCAGACGTTAGTATTGAGCAGACTGTATTATTGTAATGCCTTGCTGGTCTCGGCTTATAAATCCTCGCTGGATCGCTTACAGGTAGTCCAGAATACAGCAGCTCGTCTAGTGTCCAATGCACCTTATAGATCGGCTTCTCTCCCACTTCTCCAACGGCTTCACTGGCTTCCAGTGCGAAAACTAATAAAGTTCAAGGTTTGCTGTATCGCTCATAAGGCGGTGTTTGGGAGTCCAATCTACCTTGCGGATAAATTCTCCCAATACACTCCCCTCAGGGATCTCCGCTCCTGTTCCAAATCCCTCCTTATGGTCCCCCGGATTAAGAAATCAAGGGCAGGTTTGAAAGCCTTCTTGTTCCTGGCCCCCTGGTACTGGAATCAGCTCCCCATCTTACTGAGGCAAAGCCCAGTACATCTTCAGTTCAGAAAGGCTTTGAAAAGCGCCCTGTTCTAGTTTATTTTTTAGTACCAGCTCCCTCCGATAGGTTCGCAAGCGCAGAGATACCCCTTTGGGGGTGATTCAGGTGTTATATAAACTGTTTAAATAAATAAATACACAAAAACACAAGAAGCACATCCCAACCTGGAAGAAAGAGCAGTGCCCAGCGCCATACTCAGGATTGTGCGACCAGTGCAGCAGCACTGGGCACAAGGCTCGAGGGGGCGCTTTTTGCGGGACAGACTGAGGCGAGTTAAGAACAGTCAGTCAGCAGCAGGCTAAAATTTGCTTTCTCAGAACATTGAAACAGGATAGCAGTAGTAAACCAGGATTTCCCCATTAATCTTCCATTCCCAACAGGACAGACTAGTACAATATTTCATTGTTTGAGAACATGTACAGTGAAGCCATGAGTGATGTGTAGGTTGAATAAAGATCTGCGGATCGGGTGCTTACTTCGCTGAGAGGAATATATATGTGCATGAGTGAGTAACTACGTCAGATCTGACACCATTCTCACTTATTTGATAGTCCACCTCAAAATCCTGAAAGTCACACGTTTTCTACGTAGTTTAAAGTAGTTGTTAAATTAAAAGTCATTGGGGCATATTATCAAGGACCGGTATTAAAATTATCGCCGTTTTATCGGTAGGAAACTGCCGATAAAACATCGATAATGGGCTTGATAATACACCCTTGTTAATTCCCATAGAAGTCCATGTTCTGATGTTAACATGGGCTTCTATGGGAATTAACAAGGGCGTATTATCAAACCTATTATCGCCATTTTATCTGCAGTTTCCTGCCGATAAAACGGCGATAATTTTAACACCGGTCCTTGATAATATGCCCCATTGTTATTTGGAGCAAGCCAGCCAGAGCCTGAGAATCAGATCTCCAAAAGGATAGAGTTGCCCTTGCTTCACGCAAGGTCAGCACTCATGCTTTTTGGTGCACTCCCAGATAGATTAAACTAGGAAACGAAATTGCACACCTTCCACATTGAAATGGAACAAGGAGAAATATCTTTATTACTCGAACCTTGTTTACTCTTTCTAAGTGTGATGCAACTTTGCAGCACACTTAGAAAGAGGAAAAAGCCTCCATGCAGGGCCGGACTGGCCATAGCAGGCATCGGGCGATTCCCTGGAAGGCTAGAAGGGTGGGGGCTGAGGTTGCAGCGGTTGGGGCCTGAGTTTGCAGCGGTTGGGGACTTTTTTGTTACTGTGGGCTGAGTTTGCTGCGGCGCTGCTATATCGGCCCCCAGTAACAAAATCAGCAGTGGGGCTGGTGCGTCAAAATTGCCAGGGCTGGTTTGGGTTTCCAGTTTGGCCCTGCCTCCATGGATTGGTTTTGTGCAGAAATGTGTTCTCTTCTACACAAAAACAATCATGCCTGCAACACATGCACCATGGCACAAGGGTGCCTACATTGGAACTTGACGCAGCGCAGCAACTTGTCTTGCTGCAAAACGATGCATCAAATAGTAATAATCTGGCCCTAAGTTACTATGAAAGGCAGTCAGGTGGCAATATCTTCGAAAAGGTTTTGATTGCATGCACACCACGGGGCATATTACCAACAAATAGCGATATTTATCGCTAAGTAGGCTTAGCGGCAATATTTTTATCGCCGCGCATCACCGTTTTTTATCGCTGAGATAACTTGCTATTAGCAAGGTTTATCTCAAAAGCGATAATAATCCAGGCGATAGCAGCGAAATGCGTGAATATCGCTGAGAATACAGCGATATTCACGCATTAGCGACGAACTGCTCTTAGCCATGTTATCCACCTCGCATTGGATAACATGGCTAAGAACTGGTCTTTGCAGGTGTTTGTATTTGGAGATATTTGCGCTTAGCGCAAATATTTCCATCGCTACGCCTTCCTTGCTAATAAGCGATAGCGTCGTTAGCGACTGCTTTCAGTCGCTAACGGGTTGGGTACGCCCACTTTGCATGTCATTAGCGATAAATATCGCTGACATGCAAAGCGGGCCCAAACCGCTCCCTATCGCCTACAAGCTGTCGCTAACTGCTGTTAGCGACAGCTTGTGAATAGGGCAATAGAATTATCGCCGCTTAGCGGCTGAAAACGGCCGCTAACGTGGCGATATTCGCCTATCGCCCTCCTTAGTAATATGCCCCCAGGTGCTCTGAAATCTTAGTCTTGTGCTGCACCTGTCAAAATGTTGAGGGTTGGCAATGGTTAGGGAGGCATAGAGTCGGATTGGCAGCGTGGGAAATCAGCCATTGCCTGAGGGGGCTGTGGCAGAGGCTAGCTGGTGGGCCGTGTTTTTCAGCTGTATATAACATCACAACATTCGCCTGGGCAGGCGTCACCTCGTGCGCTCAACCTGAAAGGATGCTGACGTCTTAGAGCAGAGGTCAAGAGTCAGTGGGCCCGATTCACAGAACTAACTTAAGACAAAATCCTAAACTTACTACTTTTGGTATTCACAGAAGTTAGGATTTTGTCTTAAGTTTGTCTTAAGACAGACTTAAGACAAAATCCTAACTTAAGTCTGTCTTAAGTCTGTCTTAAGTCTGTCTTAAGACAAACTTAAGACAAAATCCTAACTTCTGTGAATACCAAAAGTAGTAAGTTTAGGATTTTGTCTTAAGTTAGTTCTGTGAATCAGGACCAGTAACAGCAGGTACAGAACCTGGCTGGCTAATTGCAATGCGCAAGGGGACAATTAGCCAAACTGAGGTGGGACAGCAGGTGGTGGTGAATATTCTCCCATCCTTATGGGCTTATTTACAAGCCCATTGTGCCGCTGATGCGTCACTTTTATTGGTGCACTTGCAGCGCAATGGGCTTCCCTATAATTACAAGGCCATGTGAAATCAGCCTGCGTGACTTTTCATGGCCTTGTAACTATGTTTCCCTTTCACGCATAACTCTGCGTGAAAGGGGCGTTCCATGGGTTGTACTGTAGGTGTTACAAAGAAACATCCTGGCAACTTGATGCTTTCCCAGATTTACAACATTTTGTAAACCTGGGAATGAGTCAGAATCCTACATCTCCCAGGGGAGGCATAAGGAGGCGCAACGAGGAGAAATACTGTTATTTCTCCTCGCATTCTGCAGCATTCATAGAAAGATGAAAATGCCTTTAATGATTGTTTTTGTGCAGGAAGGCACAAAACTATCATCCCCTCAGCACAGGCATCCTTGAAAAATGACGCAAGGGTGTCTGCGCTGGTGCACGGCTGATATTGGGCGCCGGTGCAGACAGAAAAGCGCTATATCTTGTAGATATAATGTATTCCTGCCCTTTTATTATGGCGCACAGCAGCGCAGCAGGAAGGCTCGCTGTGCTGCTGTGCGTCAAAAGATTGTAATTGAGGTCCTTAGTATCTGAGCATGACAGTGAGACCTCAGGGACCTGGTGTGCTGTTGAAGAGCATCCCAGCGAGCACCAATGTTACGTGGTGGTGGGAAGAAAGGGGCATCCCAGCGAGCACCAATGTTACGTGGTGGTGGGAAAAAAGGGCTGTGCAGGTAGTTACGAGTGGTGGACTTTTTTAGATGATCTGCTTTTGCCTCCAGCAAAAGACAGGCAAGTACCAGCAACAGGAGCAGAGAGATGAGCCCCGGCAGAGACGTTTTAAGGCATAGGCACAATGAGTTCTGGCCCAGGGCCCCAGCCTTTCAGGGGGCCCCCTGATAGAGCCAGCTATGTTCTGCAGAGAGCCTTGCCCTGATGGCCTTGAATAATGTTTAAACAGATTTTTGTAAATTGAGTTTTTCTATCATTTATTTTTAATGTGTGAGCAGGGCCCGATTCACAAAACAAACTTAAGACAAAATCCTAAACCTACTACCATTTTGCTATTCACAAAAGGCACTTAATCATTATGGTATTCACAGAAGGCACTTACTCATTTCGGTATTCACAGAAGTTAGTAGTCCTAACTTTAGGACTCCTAAATGCTTTCTGTGAATACCGAAGTCTTAAAATTAGGATTTTTCTCAATTTAGTAGTAGTAAAGTTAGGACTCCTAACTTTAGGACTCCTAAATGCCTACTGTGAATACCGAAAGTCTTAAAATTAGGATTTTTCTCAATTTAGTAGTAGTAAAGTTAGGACTCCTAACTTTAGGACCCCTAAATGCCTTCTGTGAATACCGAAAGTCTTACAATTAGGATTTTTCTCAACTTTACTAATACTAAACTGAGAAAACTCCTAATTTTAAGACTTTCGGTATTCACAGAAGGCATTTAGGAGTCCTAAAGTTAGGACTACTAACTTCTGTGAATACCGAAATGAGTAAGTGTCTTCTCTGAATACCAAAATGAGTAAGTGCCTTCTGTGAATACGAAAATGGTTGTAAGTTTAGGATTTTGTCTTAAGTTAGTTCTGTGAATCGGACCCAAAACTATTTTCGCATTCACAGAAGACACTTACTCATTTTGGTATTCACAGAAGACACTTACTCATTTCGGTATTCACAGAAGTTAGGAGTCCTAACTTTCGGACTCCTAAATGCCTTCTGTGAATACCGAAAGTCTTAAAGTTAGGATTTTTCTCAGTTTAGTAGTAGTAAAGTTAGGACTCCTAACTTTAGAACTCCTAAATACCTTCTGTGAATACCGAAAGTCTTAAAATTAGGATTTTTCTCAATTTAGTAGTAGTAAAGTTAGGACTCCTAACTTTAGGACTCCTAAATGCCTTCTGTGAATACCAAAAGTCTTAAAATTAGGATTTTTCTCAGTTTAGTAGTAGTAAAGTTGAGAAAAATCCTAATTTTAAGACTTTCGGTATTCACAGAAGGCATTTAGGTGTCTGTTAGTTAGGAGTCCTAACTTTACTACTACTACTAAATTTAGAAAAATCCTAATTTTAAGACTTTCGGTATTCACAGAAGGCATTTAGGAGTCCGAAAGTTAGGAGTCCTAACTTCTGGGAATACCGAAATGAGTAAGTGCCTTCTGTGAATACCAAAATGAGTAAGTGCCTTCTGTGAATACCAAAATGGTAGTAAGTTTAGGATTTTGTCTTAAGTTAGTTCTGTGAATCGGGCCCTGAGAGTCTATTACAGACATTTTGCAGACACAATGGGGCATATTACCAAGAATAAGCAATAATTATTGCTAAGCTTGGTTAGAGGCAATAATTTTATCGCCGTGCTTCACCTATTATTATCGCTTAGAAACCTTGCAATTATCAAGGTTTATCTCCTAAGCGATGAAATTCGGCCAAAATGCATGAATATCGCTGTAAAGTGAGCGATATTCATGCATTACCGAGCAAATGCTCTTAGCCATGTTATCACCTACCATTGGATAACATGGCTAAGAACTGCTCTGGGCAGGCGTTAGCTTTTGGAGATAATCGCCCTTAGCGCGATTATTTCCAAAAGTAGGTAATAGAAGATAGCGATGTTAGCGACTGTTTCCAGTCGTTAACATCTTGGCACGCCCACTTTGCATGTCATTAGCGATAATTATCGCTGACATGCAAAGTGGGCCCCAAGATGATCGCTATCTCCTACTAGCTATCGCTAACTGTTGTTAGCGACAGCTAGGTAATAGGGCGATAAAATTATCGCCGCTTTAGCGGGAAAAATTCCCGCTAAAGCGGCGATATGGCCCTTGGTAATATGCCCCAATGTGTTTATGTTTCATGCAGCAGCCATATAAAAAGTTTCTTTTAGATCAATAGAGGACCTCACATATGGGAAAAGGGGGGGGGGGGGTGTAACAGAGATTATTTGCAGTAATATTCATGAGCTGCTGCTGTGTTACTATATTGAAAACATGTCACTATCCATGAATATCAGATGAACACACATTTAGAATTTGACCAAAGGGGGCATTAAAGAGCTGAAACTGGATCTAAAATGAAAGCTGTTCGGAACAGGGGCCCCCAAACTACATTTGGCACAGGGCCCCCAAAATCCTTAAAACGCCCCGAGGACCCTCTGTACTATATCTGCATACCCAGGATCCCCTGTCTCATATCTGCATACCCAGGACCCTCTGTCTCATATCTGCATACCCAGGATCCCCTGTCTCATATCTGCATACCCAGGACCCTCTGTCTCATATTTGCGTACCAAGGACCCTCTGTCTCATATCTGCATACCAAGGACCCTCTGTCTCATATCTGCATACCCAGGACCCTCTGTCTCATATTTGCGTACCAAGGACCCTCTGTCTCATATCTGCATACCCAGGACCCTCTGTCTCATATTTGCGTACCAAGGACCCTCTGTCTCATATCTGCATACCCAGGACCCTCTGTCTCATATTTGTGTACCAAGGACCCTCTGTTTCATATGTGCGTACCCAGGATCCTCTGTCTCATATCTGCATACTCAGGATCCTCTCTCTCATATCTGCATACCCAGGATCCTCTATGCTTTATCTGCACACCCACATTGATACTCTGTGCTATGTCTGGATCCTCTGTGCTCTATCTGTGTACCTAGGAGACTCTGTGCTATATCTGTATACCTCGGATCCCCTCTCTCATATCTGCATACCCAGCAGAGGCGGCCAGCAAGGCTCACCTGGGGGTAGCAGGATATCATCGGCCTATGGTGAGTGATATCTCAGGAGAGGGCAGCCATACAGGTATTGGTGGAACTAGTAACAGCCCCCTTTGATGGTGAGGCACAGGCTGCTTTAAAAAATAAAAAAATTACCTTGCCACCGCCGGGTCTTACGTCTTCTCTCCTGCTCGCCTGTGTCCGACTCCAGGCCGGAACAGGAAGCAGGCAGCCAGGCTCCCACCCATAAGCCAATCACAATGTACTGTGACACAGCGCTCAGCCAGGGGCTGTAGGGGTGGGCATGTTCTCCATGCAGGCTGTAATGCAGCCTACATGGAAACCAAGGAAGTGCACAATACTGTTTTGGGCGGCTGAGAGGGTCAAACAAACAGTCATTGCACACAGGAGTGTTCTACCACTGCTCCCCTGTAGCTCAGCCCCACCCCCTTATGCACTGCCACAGCAGGAGGAAAAAATAAAATGATAATAACATGCTGTTATTATCATTTTTTTTCTTCCTTTCTCCACTAAGGCTCTGTTTTAGTGGAGGAACTGCTACTGATACCGCGGACCCTCTCTGCAATATCTACATACCCGCGATCCTCTGTGTTATATCCGTGCACCCATGTCCCTCTGTGTTGCAGTGTTGGGCTGGCATGAGGAAACAAAAATACGGAGGCTTGTCTTCTTTTGCACTTTACGATCAACTGGTGCATGCGCGGGGTCCGCTCTTTTTAGGTCTCGCTAGCGTAGACTGCGCACATGCGCAGCTCCGCTTGCGAGATTTTATGTTTTTTTGGGCGCTTTGACTACCGGGATTTATGCCCCGCCCCTCTTTCCCATTGGCCGGCGTCACCGTGGCCAGCCATTGAGAAAGAGGTTAATATGACGTAGACTTTTCTCTTTTTGAGACGGCCCACTTGGACGGGCTCGCCTGACTTCCTTTTGGCGTAAAAGGTTTCTTATCTTTATGGCCCCATAAAGATAAACCTTTTAAGCCAAAAGGAAGTCAGACGAACCCGTCCAAGTGGGCCGTCTCAAAAAGAGAAAAGTCTACGTCGGCTGCCTGGCGAACGCTTGTGCTTGCTGTTCCGCTGTGTACCCAGGGGAATCGCAGAGCTCCTTTTGTTAATGTTAGAATCGCACGGGAGAGCAGTTTAACCTCCCTCTCCTCGAGACCTCTGCAGTCAAGTTTTAGAAAGGGGCAGATGGTTGGTATTTAGTCAGTCTTCCACAACACGGGCTGCTCATCATTGACAATGGAGCGAGGACTCAATTCCTTCCACTCCCTCGCCACCAACTGAAAGGATCACCACTGTGTGCAATAGGTTCATAGATTTTTGTGAACGGAGCATATGTCCCGTAAGAGCTTGGACAAACTCCTAACTCTATAAAGTGCTTCAAAAGGGGCTAAGCCTTTTTGATGGGGTGGAAGAATAACAGAAAACATCTAATCCTCGAAGAAGGCCAGAGCTTTCTAGCGTTTCAAATCGTACGCGACAAATATTCTCTTGTTAGCAAACATATTTAAAAGAAAATACGAGCCTCGAATTTAGCGCATCGATTGAATTTAAAAACACAGCACAGAATTTTATTTGAAGATCTTTTCACACGTAACAGGAAGCACAACTTTAGTGCAAACCGTTTTACAGGAGAAAAAGATATTGTTAGTGGGAAGTCGAATACTGTTAATGGCTCTTGTATATAAACCGTGAGGGAAGCAGTTGGAGCCCCCAGGAGCAAAAGCTGAGGGATATCGGGGCATATTATCAACAAATAGCAATATTTATCGCTAAGTAGGGTTAGCAGCAATTTTTTTATCGCCACGCATAACGGGATTTTATCGCTGAGATAACGTGCTAT
Source organism: Lissotriton helveticus (assembly GCF_964261635.1). Lineage (NCBI taxonomy): Eukaryota > Metazoa > Chordata > Amphibia > Caudata > Salamandridae > Lissotriton > Lissotriton helveticus. The sequence continues at coordinate 294,108,354 of NC_136058.1, read as the reverse complement.
TAGCAACGTTTTTCTCAAAAGCGATAAAATTCCCGGCGATAGCGGCAAAATCGGTGAATATCGCTGAGAATACAGCGATATTCACGCATTATCGCTAACAGGGTCTTAGCCATAATGGTAACTAGTCATAATATCGACTCCAAAATATCGAATGGACAAAATATCGAGTCAAAAATATCGAGTATAGGAAAATATCGTAAAAAAGAATATCGAAGTAGAAAATATCATATCATTTAATGTGAAAATAATATCGAGTTAAAAAATATAGTCAAAAATATCGAGTAATATTAATATCGATAAGTAGTAATAGTAAAAAATATCGAAAAAGTATAGATAAAATGTTAATAAAATAGTATTAATATATTTAAAAAACTTATATATATATTTATATAAATATATAAATGTATGTTAATGTTTAGGAGCGGGATGGGGGGCGTGGCTAAGCAAGCCACGATGGCGGGCGTGTATTGCTGAGGCTCTGCGATCGGGCTGCTGCTCCTCCTGACCCGTGGATCGCCGTGAGCCCTGTAACGACACGCTGCTTCCCGGAGCACTCCTACACACCGGCGCACCCACTGTGGTAGCGCTATCGGCGCTGGAAGAAGCGGATCGCCGCCTTAACTGCCTCCACCGGAGCCGCGCGCCGAGACCTAAGATGGCGGCCGCGACTCGGTAACGCTGTTCTCCCCGCACACGGAGGCGAGAAGACTGTTGGCGGCACACCCGCGTCGAGCAACGAGACCTGCGGGGACCGGCGCTGCTTTGCCCCACCGCCGCGACGACCCCCCCCGACTGCGGGAGCTCTACAGACTTTCCCAGGGCTCACCCCTGCTACGTCCCGGTCTCCGGTGCCTACACCGGGCAACCCTCGGAGCCAGCTGTCACCGCGACGTCCGTCGCTTGAGGTGAGCGTGGGGCGGGGACCACCCGTGCATCTGGGGCGCCCCCCCACTGCCATTTGCCGTTTGTTCCTCGCCAGCGCCTGACTTTAAGATGGCGCCCGAACTCGGCTGAGAGAGACGGCGCCCTGGACGAATACCTCTGGAGCCCCAGCTTGTTACCCACTCGCCCATACTGCCGGCTAACCCGCTCCTGGGAGGGCTGGATCTGGCCCCCCTCCCCACTCGCTCCCTGCCTCACGAGTGATGAATCTGCCTGGCCTCACCAGAGTATTCTAGGACGTGCCTTTCTACCCCCCTCCCCCCCACGGTGGGGACCACCGGAGCAGGCCGCCGAAGCCCCCAACGAAACCTGCCAGCAAGGAGGCCCCGCTGCCTACGCTCCTGCATCATACCTCCAAGCCAGGGTGGGCTAACCCTTGAACGCCCTACGCCTGCTGTGACCTCGTCCCCTCCTTGAGGGACCTCTCCTTGCAGGGCCCACCACCCCCCTGCCGTTACTGACTCACGACGACCCGCCAACCAGCAGTATGGGGAAACCTAGGGGCTCGCAGGCCGACCGCTATCCCTGAAACGGCCCCCGAGCATATGCCACACACCCGGACCTGGGCGCAATCCCACGCGCCGCAAACGGACACCACATTGTCGGCGAAACTGGACCAGGTGCTGGCGGCCATAGAGCTGTCCCGTCTATCGATGGAGGAACGTTTGGGCACCCTCTCGACAGACATCAGCTTGGTCCGCGACGATCACCGCAAACTGGCGGACAGAGTGACGGAGGGGGAGAGGACTCTGGCCGACTTACAACCCGCCATGAAGGCGCAGGGAACAGATCTACAGGAGGTCCTACGTCGCGTGGCGACCCTCGAGGAGCGCACAGTCGATTTGGAGGGGCGATCGAGATGCTGCAACATCCGCGTCCTCGGCCTTCCGGAAGGAATTGAGAACTCAGACCCCTTGAACTATATGGAGTCCTGGACCAAATCTTTCACCCCCGAAGCGGAGCGCTCGGCGTTCTTTTCCATCGAACGGGCCTACAGGGTCCCCGCCCGGGAGCCGAGACCGGGCTTCCCCCCTAGGCCCATGCTAGCCAAGTTCCTTCATTTCCGCAACGCAGTGCTCCGCGCGGCCCGGGCAGCGGGCCCGTTGCAGGTGGAAGATCAACATGTCATGGTGTTCCCGGATTATGCTCGAGGGGTTCAACAGCAGAGGTCCACATTTCTCGAGGTCAAAAGACGCCTCCGCGCAAATGATGTCCAGTACTCCTTGCTGTTCCCAGCCCGCCTCAAGGTCCTCCACAAGGGCAGGGCTATCTTCTTTGACACGGCTGAGGAGGCATTACTACCCAGAGCGGGATTCCAACGGGACCAGAACATTCGCTCGCGAAGATCCAGGAGACGGGGTCTGAGGCACCCCCCAACGAACCCCTCCAAGAGCCAAGGATCCTCCCCCTCGAAATCGCCTGATTTAAAACAGATCATGCAAGAACGACGAGATGCCCTGAGAGCGGTGGCTGAGCTCCACTCGTCACCCCTGGCACCGGACCTGGAACGCCATCCACACCTCTTCACTCCGGAAAAGGACCATGACAGTGATGGCACGATGTCAGGAATTGGTCAGACGACTTCCCCCCTGGTCATCACGCAAACGATGGACGCTATCCTAGATGAACGACCCAGCACATCCGAGTGATATCTGACTAGATTGTATCCTCTTTATGTACACCTTCCTAACCGAATGTGCTTTGAATTCACTTCAGCGCTCTTCCTATGAAGGCTCACGTGCGACATACGTCACTCCTACAAAAGCCCGACCAGCGCCTAGCCTCGCATACGCACGCGCTGCCGCCCCCGCTGGATATGCCACCTCCGGTGAAGTAACCCCTGCATTGGGACTGTTTCCCACTCCCTGTTACGATGGTTCTCCCCCCGGTCAGTTCCTGTCCCCTCCCCTAGGCAGCACGGCGCGCATGGGCATGCACACGATATGTGACTTCACATTCCTTCGGGCCTCATGGGTGCTCTCAGGGGTTTACACGACATCTGATTGATGGCAGCTCCACGATCGGACGTTAACGTCCTCACACTTAATGTACGGGGTCTTCACACGCCTAGTAAGCGATATTCAGTTTATTCATACATCAAGCGCAAGACAGCTGGGATTGCTCTCCTGCAAGAGACACACATTAACGGCACCGAATTAGGCAGACTGCAAGCTAAATGGCGAGGGACGCTTTGTGCCACGACCTACTCGGCATTTGCGCGCGGCGCTTTAATATGGGTTAGGCCAGGCACCCCCTTTCGAGAACTCAGGCGGGTGGTGGACAGAGAGGGCAGATACGCATTACTGGAGGGACTCTTAGACGGCCAAGGGATCCTCCTGGGCAGCATCTACGCCCCTAATACTGACCAAGATAAGTTCTGGGATCACCTTACAGGAGTCCTGGCCCAATTCACTGCCATCCCCTGGATCCTAGGAGGCGATTACAACTGCACGCTTGATCCCTCCCTGGACCGATCGCACCCCCCCCTCTGCGCTCCCCAGCCCCCCGACAATCAGAGCTGTTCCGGGCTTGGGCCACGCACTGGGCGCTCACTGATGCCTGGCGTCACTTACACCCCCAGGTCCGCCTCTATTCGTTCCACTCTATCCCTCACAATCTCCGGGTCCGCCTTGACAGGTTTCTGTGCTCAACGCAGATCCTCCCCGCGGTTGTCTCTGCGGTTATTTCGGACCATGACCCTCACATACTGCGCCTCACCTGGCGCCCCCCACACCCACCAGTCCCCACCTGGCGACTTCCCAGGGAATGTTTGACTGACCCGGTGTTCCGCGACTCGCACACGCGCAGCATACAGGACTACTTCACGCACAACGCGAACACAGCTTCTTCGACACTGATGGAGTGAGATGCATTCAAGGTGGTCGCACGGGGGGAATGCATTAAACAAATCACGGGGGTTCGGCGCACGCTGGAACAGACACTCACAACCACGGAACAGCACCTAGCTACACTCACCAAACAGGTTGATCCCTCGGAGGAACACGCTAAACTCATGGCTGAAGCGAAGTCAGCCTACCAAGCTGCTTGTGCTGATCTCAGAAAATATAACTTTAGGGCTCATGCCTCCCGAGTCCATAGAGACAGGGACAAAACAGGTGCAATGCTCGCATGGCTGGCGCGACAGGACACCGAAACCAGACCAATCACAGACAACATTACTCTGGAGGGCGAACTCGTGCGCTCCCAGGCATGGATCCTTTTGGCGTTCCAACGATATTACGCCAAGGTATACGACGCCTCGGACTCCCTCTCTCCGTCATCCGTCACCCATTTCCTTGACCTGTTGCCACTACCCACGATCTCGGATGCCGACAAACTCGCGATCGACGCCAAGATAGGGGCGTCAGAGATTGCTCAGGCACTACGGACCCTATCTCGCAATAAAGCCCCGGGTCTCGACGGCTTCCCACGAGAATACTACTCGACTTTTTCCCCTCTAGTGATCCCGCGCTTGACACAGGTGTTTGCGACAGCCCTTGATCAGGGCGTGTTGCCCCGCTCATTGCGAGAATTGGTGATCGTGACCTTCTTAAAGCCACACCGGGACCCTCTTCTTATGGGCTTGTATCGCCCCATCACTTTACTGTCTGCAGATTGTAAACTCCTCGGGAAGGTATTGGCGGACAGATATGCCCAGGTCATACGCCCACTGGTCCATCCGGACCAGTGCGGTTTTGTCCCAGGGAGAAACACCTCACAGAACATCCGTCGCGTTTTCCATGTACAGGACCAGGTGCGGGACAGATACCCTCGCTCCGCATGCCTCATCCTGGACCTGGAGAAGGCGTTCGACACTCTCCAGTGGCCATACCTCTTTTCGGTCCTCCACCGCCTCAATGTCGGCCCAATACTTTCGGCATACACGCGACTCCTCTATACCGACCTGTCCACGCGAGTCCGGATTGGGAGACACATCTCGGCGGCGTTCGAGGTCCGGCGGGGCACGAGGCAGGGATGCCCCCTCTCGCCTCTCCTCTTTGCCCTTGCAGTTGAACCACTGGCGATTAGATTACGCCGAGATGGTCTGACCTGGGGCATCCCACTCGGGGAAACCACACATAGCGTCTCTATGTACGCAGACGATCTCCTCATCTATGTCCGGGATATTACGGCTGACCTCACCCCCATTTGGTTAGCGCTTACCGAATTCGCGGACGCCTCGGGCCTCCGTGTGAACTGGGATAAATCCACGGTATATCCCTTTCATCCGGACCTACCGCCACGTGATACCTGGCTGGGAACACAAAGGGTTTCCTGGTCCACGGATGCTCCCCGATACCTCGGGGTCCGACTTTACCATTCTCCTGCTGACATCTTCGAGGGCAATCATTGCAGGGCGCTCGCGGGCCTCCGACCGACGGTTGCCTTCTGGACCAGACTCCCACTGGCCCCGATAGGACACATTGCCCTGGCTAAAATGATAATGCTCCCCCGGCTCCTTTATCACTTTACCAACCTGCCGGTGGTCCCACCCAGGTCCTTCTTCCAGGCCCTCAATTCCCTCCTAGGCACCCTAATTTGGGGGTCGGGCCGACACAGGGTAGCCTTGAAAACCCTTCAAATTCCCACCACCCAGGGGGCCTCGGTGCTCCATCCTTAGAGTCCTACTTTTTAGCGGCTCAGCTCCAATGGCTATCGTATTGGACGGCAGACCGGTACACACAAGAGACCACTAGCCCGACGGGTAGGATCATGTCGCCGGAGCTGTCTCGCCTCCTTCTTCCAGGCACTAAACCGCGGCGCACATATCCTCTCCAGGTCTCAGTGGCGCGCCAATGTATGCTCCGAGTCCACCGGATGTCTCCCGGGACAACCCCATACTCCCCATTGCTCCCGTTGATCGGCTGGCCCAGATCGGACTCATACTTCCCAGCCCCCATGCTCGCTGTATGGGCACGGTGCGGCATCACGGATATGGAGTCGCTCTTTGAGGAAGGTCGGATTAAATCTTTCGATCGACTAGTCGCCGAATTTGATCTCCCTACCGGCCAATTCCTCCGATATCGCCAACTCCTCGAATGTTTCCGTCCCTACCACAACCTCCAAACAGGCGAACCGGACACACATCCAGTTATACACGCAATCTTGCATATGGGCACGGGGCGACACCTGGTCACCTGGTTATATAAAGCGATACGGGAACTCTCAAATGCTCCCCTAGTGTCCCTGCGAGCCACTTGGGAGGAAGACATCGGGCGCCCGCTACACGACTCGGAGTGGACCAAGGCGCTCGAAGCCCCAAAACGTATATCTCGGAACGCCCGTTTTAAGAACATCCAATATTACATATTGCACAGGGCGTACCTGACGCCAGCGCGGCTACAGAAATTCTACCCCACTGCTCACTTCCTCTGCCCCAGATGCCGCTCCCCGACTGCAGATTTCCGTCAGACGTTCTGGAGCTGCCCTGACCTCCACCCCCTATGGCGAACGGTACACGACACACTGAAAGACCTCACGGGCCTCACAACCTTAGACACCTGGGAATCCAGCGCGTTGGGCATTTTCCACATCCCGAAACAGCTCCCAGCACACAAGCGCTTTGTATCCCTGGCACTACTACTAGCAAACAGATGTATAGCTATGCACTGGCGGTCATCAGTGGGCCCCCCCACAGCAGCATGGACAGGGGCGGTGTGTAAGTGGGCGGCGGTGGAAGAGGATGCCCTACAGGAGGAGGAGGCGAGGGGCGCCCGTAAAAACCTCATTTCTATGGAATGGGTCATGTTATTGCATCGTTTCCGACAGCTGACACGCCCTGATGATCCAAACACTCCCACCTCCCCAACTACACCCACCCCGGCAGACCCCCCCGCCCCTGCGAACCCACAGCCCCTAGACAACGCCTAATGCCAGACGTAGGCGACCCCTCAATCCCACACATCTACCCTGCTCCCAGAGCGTCTGACCCGATGCCCGATTTGGCACGACACTCCCGCCTTCTAGCAACCCGGCCCACTGTAAGCGCGAACCCCTGACCCCTCGGACACCCTGCCCCCATATCTTCTCAATATGCCCGTGCGAACGCCCAGATGCCCCTTCCCCGAGTTTTGTCTCCCCAGTTACTTGGCAACACCGAAGTACAGCCTCTGCAGACCCACACCAATGCTCCTCATGATGTTGATTCACATGCTTGTGCCTTTTCCCTCCTCCTTGAATTTCTTTTATCCTACATTTTCCGGCATATGTGATTACTTGAATGGTCTGTACTGCTCTAATAACGAAATGCCAATAAAAACAAGTTTAAAAAAAAAAAAAAAAAAAAAAATGTTTAGGAGCGGGATGTTGGGTTAATAGGGGATAAGGGTGGGGAGTAATTTAAAAATATGTTATAAAAAGTGTAAAAATCTATAAAATATTTGTATATTATTTAATAATTTATTTTATAAATTTTTTTATAAAATTTTTTTTTTATTTAAAAAATAATTACAAAATCTACTCAAAAAATGGAAAAATGTAAAAAAAAAATTATAAATTATTTTTAAAAATCCTATATATATTTATATAAATATAGAAAATAATGTTAATGTTTAGGAGCGGGATGTTGGGTTAATAGGGGATAAGGGTGGGGAGTAATTTAAAAATATGTAAATAAAAGTGTAAAAATCAATAAAATTATTATAAAATAAAATTAAAATAAGTGTAGAAATATATTATTTTTACATAAATGAATTTGTAAAAATAATTTTTTTTATTAAATTATTAATTAGCCAAAAATAAATTTTGGGGATAATATATGTTAAATAAGTAATTACAAATGCATTTTTTTTTTCAATATTTTAATTCTTTTTTAATATTTGTAATTTAATATTAATAATTTTATCAAGTACTATAAAATATTTTAATATTTATATATTTTTATTAATATTTTTAATAAATAATATATAAAAAAATATTTATACATATTTATTAATTAAAAAAATTTTTTTTTTGTTTTTTTACTTTTTTATAAATATATCCAATATTAATTTCTACAAATTTTTTCTCATAATATAATAATAAATAATCATAATTAATATCATTAAATATGTAAGAAATTTTTATCCTTTTAGAACAATATTCTGATAGTTTAAAAAAAAATTATAAAAAAGTTATACGGATAAAAATACACATAAAATATATCTGAAAATAAAAAAATTATTCTTTTATAACACAATATATATCATTTAATATGTGGAAAAATAATATAAAAATATGTTGTAAAATATAATCTTTTGCACAGACAGATTAAACATTTAGAATAAAATAATTTATTACAAGTTATATTATTACTATAATTCATTATCAACAAAAAAAAATTCTCTATTAAAAATACTAAATGATCAAATATATTATATAGAGTCTTAATCATACATAATATGTGGATACATTTATTTAGAATCAGTGTCCAACACCTACTCTGATATATGCCTGACTGGAGTTGGAATAGTAAATTATAATTGGTCAGTGTCCAGCACCTTCCCTGATATTTGTCTGACTGGAGTTTAAATAGTTAATTATAATGGAAAACAAGCTTTACAATGCAACTTTTACAACGTACTACCATTACAAATAAAATTTTACAACACAAAAACCATTACAACGCATGTATTTACAACGCATGTTTTTACTACGTAGGTACCTTTACAATGCATAACATTACAACTTAAGTATTGGTAAGTATATAATTCTATTTGATCTGTTCCGGTCCATTCCCTTAGAGTTTCCAAAATCTAAATTGCAGGCTCTACAGTCACTCTGTGGGAAATTTATTTCGAGTCCTGGTAAACCTAGGCGGGCGATGAAGCATCTTACTTTGCCCGTGGAAAGGGGCGGATTAGGGGTACCCGATTTTTTCTTATATTATATAGTATGCTTTTTGTTAAAAATGAAAATTTTGTTAATAAGAGATTCTACAGAGTATGTACATAATCATCCTTCTATATTCGAGATCTTGATAGGAACACATGCAAGACAAATCTGTTTTAATGAAATCGATGGTAATTACTACAAGAGGACCCGATTCAAGGTGCTCATTAGTGCTCATAAAATTTGGAAATGGGTGGCCCGTACCTGTGATATAGGGAAACTATCATACTATACCCCGTATTTTTCTGTTAGATCATTACCTTTTATATTTTTGGATGGATCTGCCAGGAACTGGCAAAAAAAAGGGGTGACATGTTTGGGGGATTTTTTTTCAAATGAAGGCAAATGCAAATCATTTACTGAAATGTCCGAAGAGTTTGACCTATCTAGAAGTTATTTTTTTAAATTTTTACAAATACGGGATTACTTTATAAGACATAAATTATGTTTAAAAAAGATTAATATTGTTGAGGGAGTTGCACGACAAGTTAAAATCGGCATTCTTTATCATATGTTTATTCTAGTGAAGCCTGATGATCTGGAGAAAATACAGGCAAAGTGGGCGGAATTATTGGGAGATAATGAGATTGTTGTTGAGAATTTGATTTTGCTCTCTAAAGAGGTCTTGATGTCTGCAAACCTGAAAGCTCAATTTTTTTAAAGTTTATTTGATTTGTATTATACACCTGCTCGAATGTTAAAATGGAGAAGAGGTTTTGATGGCAAATGCTTTCGTTGCCAAGTTGATAATGCAGACAGTGTACATATTTTTTTTTCTTGCCCCACATTAGGAAGATTTATTCAGGATATTGAAAAATTTTTGTCTTTAATTCTTAAGGTTAATTTAAAGATTACCCCCTCTATGATGATGTTAGGGAAGATCCTAAGGATTGTAGAACTAATGAATTTCATCGTTTTCGATATTTTATTTTTTTCACAATGACTGTGGCTCGGCTTTGTATTGCCACAGAGTGGCTTCAAGAAAAGCCGCCTATATTCCAACAGTGGCAAGCACGATTGTATAAACTTTATAAGTTAGAGTCGAGTCTGTTTTCGATCTCCGCATCAAGGCGGAGAAAGAAATTAGGACTAAAAATTTGGGGGACCTTCTCAGAGTTCTACGAGGCTTGAAGGGTGGAAAAGATAAAAGAGAAAATGCTATTTTATGTGTATACTCATGTGTTCCTTTGCTTAATGGCATACTATTCAGTTTTCTGATTTCTGTTAAATGCCCTTATATATTATTAAGTGTATCTTGTGATATATGTATATGTCAATATGAATTATTTGATCTGTTTTTGTCGTGTATCAATAAAAAAAATAAGAAAAAAAAATTAAAATACTAAATGATCAAATATATTATATAGAGTCTTAATCATACATAATATGTGGATACATTTATTTAGAATCAGTGTCCAACACCTACTCTGATATATGCCTGACTGGAGTTGGAATAGTAAATTATAATTGGTCAGTGTCCAGCACCTTCCCTGATATTTGTCTGACTGGAGTTTAAATAGTTAATTATAATGGAAAACAAGCTTTACAATGCAACTTTTACAACGTACTACCATTACAAATAAAATTTTACAACACAAAAACCATTACAACGCATGTATTTACAACGCATGTTTTTACTACGTAGGTACCTTTACAATGCATAACATTACAACTTAAGTATTGGTAAGTATATAATTCTATTTTAAATGTAATATGTTTGTGTTTTTTTAAGGGGTATTTTTAGGGTTCTGGGTCAGTTTGGGGTTTATAGGTAAAGGGGTATTTTTAGGGTTCAGGATTAGTTTTTGGGTAAAGGGGTATTTTTTGGGTTCAGGGTCAGTTTTAAGTTTTTGGGTAGAGGGGTATTTTTAGGGTTCAGGGTCAGTTTTTAGTTTTTGGGTAAAGGGGTTATTTTTAGGTTTCAGTGTCAGTTTGTAGTTTTTGGATAAAGGGGTATTTTTAGTGTTCAGGGTCAGTTTCCTGTTTTTGGCTAAAGGGGTATTTTTAGGGTTCAGGGTCAGTTTTTAGTTTTTGGGTAAAGGGGAATTTTTAGGGTTCAGTGTCAGTTTTCAGTTTTTGGGTAAAGGAGTATTTTTAGGGTTTTGGGTCAGTTTTCAGTTGTTGGGTAAAGAGGTATTTTTAGAGTTCTGGGTCAGTTTTCAGTTTTTGGGTAAAGGGGTTTTTTTAGGGGTCAGGGTCAGTTTTTAGTTTTTGGGTAAAGGCGTATTTTTAGGGGTCAGGGTCAGTTTTCAGTTTTTGGGTAAAGGGATATTATTAGTGTTCAGGGTCAGGTTTCAGTTTTTGGGTAAAGGGGTATTTTTAGGGGTCAGGGTCAGTTTTTAGTTTTTGGGTAAAGTGATATTTTTTAGTTCTGGGTCAGTTTTCAGTTTTTGGGTAAAGGGGTATTTGTAGGGTTCAGGCTCAGTTTTTAGTTTTTGGGTAAAGGGATATTTTTAGGGTTCAGGGTCAGTTTTTTGTTTTTGGCTAAAGGGGTTTTTTAAGGGTTCAGGGTCAGTTTTGTGTTTTTGGCTAAAGGTGTATTTTAAGCATTCATGCCAGGTTAGTTTTGGGTTTTTGGTTACGGTAACAGGGTAAAAATGACATTAAATTACACCTACATTATATTAAATATTTTGATTTATTTTTATTACATTACATTAAATTAAATTATATTAATTTCAATTAAATGCGTTGTAATGGTTTTTGCATTCGAAATATTTTTTTGTAAAGGTATGTGTTGTAAAAGTATGCGTTGTAATGTAATACATCTATTATAATTGGTCAGTGTCCAGCACCTTATTTGATATTTGTCTGACTGGCGTTGGAATAGTAAATTATAATTGGTCAGTGTTCAGCACCTTCCATGATATTTGTCTGAGTGGACTAGAAATAGTAAAATATAATTGGTCAGTCTTCAGCACCCTCACAGAAAAATTTACATGACTGTGTTATAATCTTAGGAAAATAAGTACACATGGATGTTTTTAATAGTTTTATTGTCAATTTGTTTTTATAACATGTACAGTACAATAGTCAAAACAATTAATATTCTATATAAGTAGTTAGGAAAAAAGGATGTGTTCATTTACATTTAATGTAATTTATAAATGTACATTTTTTATACATATCTTTTGTACTGTATTTATACAAAACAAACTAATTTTTAACATATTTATATTTGGGTGACAAATTGTAATATTGAGAACAAATTATAATCATTTTTATTCACAGACTGTTTATTATTAATTTAATAATATTAATATATTATATATTAATATTATTAAATATACATGTTTGATATAGAGATTATTATAAAAAAATACAATAGTCAATATATGTTTTAAAGATATTATACAAAAAACATTGTAAAATACTTTGATAGATATTACATACGTGACTTTTTACTAAGTAAACGTGATCTTTTCCCTGTGTCTGCTTTTAAGTTGTTGTGTTGTTGTTTTCTAGCTGTTCTTTCTTCACCAAAGCGCCGGGATGCTCCTCGGAGTAGCCGTGCGCTATAGAAGAAATAAAATAACATAACATTACATAACATAACATACAATGTTTTTAATAAACAATAAACATTTTTTATTTCTTGTTATATACATACAAATATTTAGGAGAAAAACATTATTCCCAATACTATATCAAATATTAAAACAATGACTTAGTTGGATATAATGTTTAAATTTTTTTTATTTTATTTACATACATTGTTGGGATAATTAATAATAATAATTAATATATTGTATTAATTATTAAAATTAATTTACAATTTTACAATAATTATAACATTTGTTACAAAATAAATATATACATTCTGAAAATAGTAATTCAATTTTAGAGTTGTGATAGTATTTATTTCCAATGATGTATTTAAATTATATTATAAATATAAATAAATAAAAATAATTATTTATTTATACTATTAATTTACAAATGAAATAAATTGCTACATTTACTTAAATAAAGGAATTTATTTTTATAATAAATATCATTTAACATTAAACATTTAAAAGATATGTATTATAAAGTTTATATATTTTAAGTAATATTAATATTAAATAATATTCTATAAATATTATTTAATATTAATTAAAAACGGATATCTAAACTAAATAAATGGTCCTTAGTGTTACACATTTTTATTAGAAATTATAAGTTTGTGTATGTATTTTATTTCTTATTAGAACATTGTATTTATTATTTTTACCTATCTAATATACTTTAAGGGAACTACTTTTTGACCGCGTAAGGTTATTTTGCTTCATTCAGGACTGGAGAAGAGCGCGGTTGGAAGCTGCTTCGCGTTGAGGAAGGTAAGGGGAATTTTAACTAATATTTCGTAGAGAGTAGTAGTGTTTATTATTATTATTATTATATCTGATTTTGTAAAGCGCTCAGCTACCCGTAGGTTTCCCGGCGCTAGGGGAATAGAAATAAAAGAGGACAACGGAAGTTAAGGAATCGGTTACAGAGAAAACAACCAGGTTTTCACACCTTTGCGGAATTTGATATAGGATGTTTCAGATCGCAGAGGGATGGGAAGCGAATTCCAGAGCGCAGGTGCCAGGTGGGAGAATGAGCGTCCACCGACTCTGGACCGCTTAAAGCGGGGAACAGAGAATCTGCAGTGAGTGGAAGATCTAAGGGTACGAGAGGGACAGTATTGCTGGACTAAAGTGGAAAGATATTGGGGGGCTTTTCCAGCTTTGATACGGTGCATGAAGCAAAGTGCTTTAAATTTGGTCCTAGATTCTATGCGCAGCCAATGAAGGCTACGCAGAGAGGAAGAGACTGAGGTTGTTCTCGGTAGGTTACAGAGTAGACGGGCAGCCATGTTCTGAACTACTTGGAGCTTCCGGGTGACCTCCTTACAGGCACCCAGAAGGAGTACGTTGCCGTAGTCCAGCCGCGATGTCACTAGGGCCTGGACCACTGACTTCTGGGTGTCTGGAGGCAGCATCCATGTGATCTTCCTCAGCCACCTGATGATGGTGGTGCAGGTGGCCGAGACCTTGACCACATGTTGTCTCATGGATAACTGATTATCAAAGAGGACTATATTCGACGTTTTTAGAGTTATTGTATGTATGTAGTCGTCGTTTTGGTATGTTTTAGGTGAAACTTCGTATTTACCGAGGCGTCGTGTATGTTAGAGGCCTAGTGTTTTTTTATGCTTAGGATATGTGTTTGAACATGTTTTACTTTAATTTTAATGTGTATTTTGGAATCTTTGGGTGTTTGTGTGGGTGGGTTACTTAATGTATGTTTTTTACAGGTACCGGAACTTCGCAGTATTATTCCATGGAAGGATGCGTTTTTTTTTTGGAGATAAGATTATATTATTTATTTATTTATTTATTAAGCGATTTGTATTGCGCATACTCAACCCGAAGGTGTCAAGGCGCCTATCCAAAAAAGATCAGCAAATTACAACAGCACTGCTACAGGTAGGCACGTACAAAGAGGTGAGTCTTTAGGGCAGATCTAAAGGCTTGAAGAGTGGGGAGAGACCTTACCTCAAGAGGGAGAGCATTCCACCATTTAGGGGCCAGATTGGAAAAGGCCTTGCCACCCCATCTGGTCTTCCGAACACGGGGAACGGAGAGGAGGAGTCTATTAGAGGAACGAAGGTTCCTACCGGGATTATAGCGGGACAGGATGCATCCAATCCCAGTGGGGCTGGTTTTAGCTAAGGCCTTATAAACCATGCACATGGACTTGAAGAGGATGGGGTCCGCAACGGGGAGCCAGTGCAGCTGCTTCTGAGCAACGGTGGCAGAGGCACGTTGGGGTAGATAGAGAACAAATCTGGCCGCTGCGTTCTGAACCACCTGCAAGCGCTGCAGCTGGCACTTGTTAAGTCCGGCATACAGCGCATTGCAATAGTCCAGACGCGAGCCCAACAGGGCAACAGCCAGTTGCTTCCTTGCCTGTAAGGACAGGTAGTGCCTAATTTTCCTAAGGATGTGGATGATCCCCCAACAGGTCGATACAGTCCTGTTGACCTGTTGGCACATGCTAAGGATAGGATCGATCATGACCCCCAAGTTTTTAGCTGAGGATGTAGGATCCGGGCAGGCACCCAAAGAGTCCGGCCACCCTTCGGCGGACCAAATGTCCTCCCTCCCTCCAAACACCATCACCTCAGTCTTCTCCCCGTTCAGTTTCAATGAATTGTGAATCATCCATTGGCCGACTGCCTCCATACAAGATCTAAAATTGGCGGCAGTCGACGTAACTGATTGAGAGAGAGAGACGAGGATCTGGGTGTCGTCCGCATAGGAGACTACCTCCATCCCGTAAGATCTAATGAGTCTGGCAAGGGGGGTCACATAGATATTGAAAAGGGTAGGGCTAAGCGCTGACCCTTGAGGGACCCCACAATGCACAGACAAGGATGGAGATAGAAACTGACCCAGCATCACCCTTTGCTCTCTATGATCGAGAAAAGAGGAAAGGAGTCTCAGGGCCGCCCCCCGCACTCCAATATCCCTCAGTCGAGATGTTAAGACTGAGGGAGAAAGGGTATCGAAAGCAGCCGTGAGATCTAGGAGGATCAGGAGGGAGGTCTGTCCCCCATCAACCCGCGTGCGGATGTTATCAAGCACTATGGTGAGGGCAGACTCGGTACTGTGTTCCCTCCTGAATCCATGCTGGGAAAGATCCAAGCATCCGGAGTTCTCCACAAATGCAGCAAGATGTTTATTTAGGTGGGTGTTGGAAATGGGGGTTGCCCACGTCTCAAAGGGGGTAGCATGGCATCAAGCGGGCAGGCCAAACTTCGAGGACATGTGAAGCATTCACGCAGTACCCACAGACGACACACCAATCACACCACAAAAGAGTCACGACACCACCTTTGGTTGGAAAAGAATAAGTTTAGTGTTATCTCCAACCTGCAAGGTAAAAAGAAATAGAATAGTGGTAGTCACAACAAGGCGCCAACTGGCGCCAGAGCCAAGTACATCATGGGGAATTATTTACATGGGACAAAAGGGATGAGTCCATAAGTCCATGCTGCAAGGAAAAAGGGATGGTTAAATAAACATTAGCCCTGGAGCCAATCTGGCGGGGCCAACTCAGGCTCTCATCCTTAGGGGGTTGTAAATGCAGAATACCACATTAGCATAGGTATATATATCATGCACAATCACGCCAACCCACCCCTGTAAAAGAAAACAGAGCATCACAGCACATCTAATATTAGACAGGAGCACCTGTCATGAATCAACCTGGCTGGCTCATTATCAAGGGCCCTGAACAGGGGCCTAGAATAACTCATCAGGCCAACAAGGCATTTATGCATTTAACATGGGCCTGACTTTAGGCCTATGAACCTCAACCTAGGGCAAACCCTCCTCAGAGTATAGACATATAGATTAGATGTCAGGCCTAACATTTCAGGGAACATCAGGCAGAACGGTGGCATCACTATAAACATAAACAGCAGGGTGTACACAACAGCCAATCCCCTGCATGAACATTAAGCCTACACATTATAGAGCGATGTTAGGCATTAACCCATGAGCATGAGCCTAATCCTCCACACTGGTGCACCGTTTAATGAAGGTTCCCTAGGCATCTGTTCCCTCCCAGCTCACTCAAGCCAACCTATATGGGGGTGTGCCCTTAGGCCTTGCCACACTAACACAAATCCCAAGCCCTACACTAGCTGGCATTCACCTCGTCACCCCAGGCAGGGATTACTAATGTCATGGCCCAGCTCAGAGGCCTGGCAATCCTGCTAGTACTTCTCCCGGGGGCTCCGGTGTATAATTAGGGCCCACTAGCTCAATTACAATGTCTCCCGGGGGAGAGGGGGGCGAGCACCGACCCTGTGCCCCGTTGCCCTCTTCACTCCCCACACAGTTTAATTAAAGCCCCACTCACCGGGCTACTCCGGGGGTCCTCTTCCCCTGCATGACTCTTTTCCGTGAAGGGGGGCAGGCACCGGCAATGTGCCTCGATGCCCCCTCCTCTCTCTCAGAATGACAGCCGGGCCCCACCTTTCTCACGGGGGCCCAGGACTCCACTGTGCCGGTGTGCAGGGCTCTCCTCACTGGCTGGGAGCCCCGCAGGAATACAGACTTCCTCCGGCCGGCTCCTGTGCGTGATGGCAGGGCTCCTCCACCACACGGAGCCCTGCAGGCGACGCGCTGCTCTCGTGGTGCCCTGCTTTGCTTGGGGAGGCGGGGCTAGCACCGACAGTGTGCCCCGGCCCCGCCTATCCTCCCGGCCCCACACTCAGGGCATAGACCGGCAGGGTAGGCTCCTGCTCCGGTCAATCTCAATCGGGGCTCCCCTCTCGCGATCACGGGGCCCCGCAACGACTCTTCACCCGGGTCCCCCTCCTTCCTCACGGGGACCCGGGGCTTGAATTCAGCTTCTCCGGGCCTTCCCGGCCAACCACCAATCCCTGCGCGGCCTTCAGAGGTCACGGCCGCGCAGGCCAATCCGTGCGCGGCGGGGGCGGGCCGATGACGCAGCCTGGCCCCCTCGTCACGTGTCACGGGCCGGAACGGCTTCAGGGCCTAGCGCGGCCCTCTCTCAGCTTCGGCGGCCCCCTCCTGGCATCGGGGGCTGCCGCAACGTTGCACACCCCAGCAAGGGGGGGGAAATCTCCTCAAGACAGCGCCGGGCTGCGGCGGTGATTTTCGGCGCTGCCACACAGCGCGAGGACAGGACAAGGGGTAGGCTCCCTTTCTTGTTATAAAGTCCCCTCACAGTCTCCTCAGCACCCGGGCTGCGACGGTGATCTCCGGCTGCGACAAGGGGTAGGCTCCCTTTTTAATTAATTATTTAAATCGGCCCAAAGCGCGCCTCCACAACAGCGCTATTCACAGGCTGCCAGTCTCCTCAGAAAACAGCGAAAACGGCGCTATTCACGGCGCACTGCTCCTCCCTCTGCCCAACAGAATAGAGGCAGTTCAGGGCTTCTAGGGACACGCAGCTCCTCACAGTCCTTCTCTAGCGCTTCCAAATTATAGCGCTTTCCAGGCAGGACAGTTCAGGTCAGGGCAGCAACAGTCTTGGAGTTTACAGCGCTTAGGTAGGCAACCCAGGGCTTCTAAGTAGGCTCCTCACGGAGGGGGGGCGAACAGTTCCACAGCCAGCCCCAGGGGCACACTCCTCACCTCCTGGGGGGTTCAAGCCCACAGCATTCCTCCTCTTCTGGGTACCTTTTTCCCTCAGCGCTGGCGTAGTCCAAGGTCCCACAGCGTCAGGGACCTATGAAGAGTCCTCCCTTGTCAGGGGCCCATGGGGACAGCAGCGGGGGGGTTTATAGGGGTGCAGGGCCCAGCTCACAGGTCCATGTGGCGGTAGCACCTCACAGCAGGTCCCCCTCCCTTCCTTGTCCCAGCGCTGACTGACTCTCTGGTGACACTTCACCCTATTTATACCCTCCTCCCAGGCAGTGCCAGGACCTTCTAGAATGTTGGCACATCTAGCCTAAACTGGTTCTAGGGGAGGGGGTGAGCACCCTGGGTGCCAGGCTTTCCCTCCAAAACTAGGGGTAGCTGGGTAATATTATCTAGACCGCTGACCTATGTCAGTCCAGTGGCAAAACCCATGGCCATGGCATCCATTTTAAAAGCAATACATTTCAGTCAGGTACATTTCCAAAATGGGAGTGCAGTTTTAAAATGGGGGATTTTACAAGTGCTCACATTATGTCAGGTAATTACATTTTTCAAAAGGGGTCTCACACCACTCATGGCCTATACAGGTTTAATCCCATGGGGGAGACATTCAAATTAGGGGGTCAAAAGCGAAAAATTTTGGGGGAAAAAGGCCAAGTCCAACACGACTCCCCCCCAGCCAAAAGCCAGGGTAGACATATCAATGCCTTGATGGGCTTCCCTGCTTGGGGCGGAAAAAGGTGGACGCAGGCCTGCAACTACAGGAGCACCTGCAGTCTCTCCTCCACTCTGGAACCCAATGGTTCTCTTTCGCATCCCTCCTTTCACCAACAAAACCACCCCACTGGTGTTCCCTAGTGGGATGTTTCTCCTTCCTAGAGTGGGAGGCTCTAGCCTCAGGCTTGTAATTCCCTTGGACCACTCTTCTCTCTCCAAATTGCCACTGGTCCACCCATCTGGGGTCTACACCCTCAGACTGACCAGCCCTTAGGGGCGAGGCTCTCCTCCCCCTACTTCTCCTCCTAGGGTTCCTCCATCTCCTACGCTGGGGGACACCCTCACACAACTCTCTCCCCAACCTGGAGCCAAAACCCACAGGCTGAACCGGTGACAGGGGCGAGTCCTCCCTCTCCCTGCACCCCCTCCCAGAGTCCCGCACCCTCCTAACTGGAGTAGTACCCCTGGGAGTCACTTCCGGGGGGACTCTGGTTACAGAGGTCCCTCCCACCAGAGCAGGCAAACCCTGTCCCTGGCCACCCAACCCAGGATCTGCGCCCTGTGGCTGAGCCGGTGACAGAGAAGAGACCTTCCTCCCTCTGCACCCCCTCCCAGAGTTCCGCACCCTCCCACTGGGAGTAGTACCCCTAGGAGTCAAATTGGTAGGGACCTGAATTACAGGTACCCCACCCTCCAGGTCAGGCAACCCCTTAACCTGGAACCCCAGTCCAGGATCTAAACCCTGTGACTGGTCAAACCCCCGAACCACTGGAGCTCCAATTAATGATGCTCCGGGTCCTCCTGACATGAGGGGATCCTTTCCACGAGAAGGCACACCGGGACAGCCTAGACTCCCAACCTGGGGTTCCCTAAAAGAACTCTCCAGTCCCTGTGACTGCAGTTGGGGCATCTCGGGACACCTCCCCGTCTCACTCCCTCCTTTAGATGGGATGTGAGGCCCTACAACCCGCCCACTATCCTGGGACCTAGCTGGGCTTCTCACCTCTCCCGCCACGCTGGGTCGGAAGATCCCTGCACCTCTCCTTTCTGGATCACTCCCCAATGTCTTCCCAGACGCTCTGGCACTTACCCAGAGGTCTGCCTCCCGTGCAAGTTCCCTGGGGTCTGAGAACCCGCACCGCAACAGATGGTGACGCAGTCTTGGGAAACAACTCCTCAGCATGTGCTCCCGGATAACGGCATGGCACAGCCCTTCCCAATCCTCCACTGCTCTCCTCACCACCCAATCCTCCAGTACAGTCCAACACTCCTCCTCAAACTCTCCCCAGGACTGATGGAACAGCTTACCCCTGCCCCTAAACACTAACCCGTCCTCCTCTTCCGGGGAATCAGGCACAGTCTCTTGGGCTTCGGGAGTGGGACTCCTTGCACTGGACCTACACTCGCTGCCACCACTGGATCCCACCCTCTTCGGTGAATCCAGACTCCTAAAACCACTCTCAGGGGACAACCTACCCACCTGAGCTGATCTCTCTCTGGCGAAGGCCCTCTCCGCCTCCGCCATCCTCTCCTGCGCTAGGACTTTTTCAGTCTCTAGTCGCTGCTCTTCTACCCTCAGCTGCGCTAAGCCCTCGGCATGCCTGAGCTTTGCCAGCGACAGCTGATACTCCCTTTCCTCCCTCCTATCTACCCACTCTTCTGGGGACAGGGAAAGGGATGGGGCAGTGCCCCCGGGACTGGACCCAGTGCGAGACTCCCTATCTCCGGTGTCCTCCACAGCTACTGGCGTCTCTGCCCTGCTAGACTCTTCCTCCTCCTCATCGGAGCAACTACCTCCCTGGGTTCTGGATGGGGAGCCCTCACTCTGGTCTCTAACCCACTGACCCTTCAACACTTCGGGGGGGTAGTCAGACAAGTCCCCATTAACCTCTAAGGCCTCTCCCCTCTTGAGGGCCTCATAGAGAAACAAATTCCTCCTAATGTTCCCTACTGGGGGTATCCCTCTCTCCAGGAGGAAGTCTATCACCTCCTGTTCGGTGTACTCCATCAGTTCCACTTCCTGGTAAATCAACCCCATCGTGGCGAGGTACACCCGGGACACACCCTCCCAGTGGAACAAGGGGACACAATTCAAAATACTCTTCAGGAGGAAGCAATCAAAAAACAATATTCAGCCAAACAGCAATAATCCCCACCACAAGGCTCTACCTGTGGTGTAACCTGTGGCCGCTGTGGTACTGCGCAAACACAAGTCCTATCCCACCGCTCTGCCACCAAATGTTGGAAATGGGGGTTGCCCACGTCTCAAAGGGGGTAGCATGGCATCAAGCGGGCAGGCCAAACTTCGAGGACATGTGAAGCATTCACGCAGTACCCACAGACGACACACCAATCACACCACAAAAGAGTCACGACACCACCTTTGGTTGGAAAAGAATAAGTTTAGTGTTATCTCCAACCTGCAAGGTAAAAAGAAATAGAATAGTGGTAGTCACAACAAGGCGCCAACTGGCGCCAGAGCCAAGTACATCATGGGGAATTATTTACATGGGACAAAAGGGATGAGTCCATAAGTCCATGCTGCAAGGAAAAAGGGATGGTTAAATAAACATTAGCCCTGGAGCCAATCTGGCGGGGCCAACTCAGGCTCTCATCCTTAGGGGGTTGTAAATGCAGAATACCACATTAGCATAGGTATATATATCATGCACAATCACGCCAACCCACCCCTGTAAAAGAAAACAGAGCATCACAGCACATCTAATATTAGACAGGAGCACCTGTCATGAATCAACCTGGCTGGCTCATTATCAAGGGCCCTGAACAGGGGCCTAGAATAACTCATCAGGCCAACAAGGCATTTATGCATTTAACATGGGCCTGACTTTAGGCCTATGAACCTCAACCTAGGGCAAACCCTCCTCAGAGTATAGACATATAGATTAGATGTCAGGCCTAACATTTCAGGGAACATCAGGCAGAACGGTGGCATCACTATAAACATAAACAGCAGGGTGTACACAACAGCCAATCCCCTGCATGAACATTAAGCCTACACATTATAGAGCGATGTTAGGCATTAACCCATGAGCATGAGCCTAATCCTCCACACTGGTGCACCGTTTAATGAAGGTTCCCTAGGCATCTGTTCCCTCCCAGCTCACTCAAGCCAACCTATATGGGGGTGTGCCCTTAGGCCTTGCCACACTAACACAAATCCCAAGCCCTACACTAGCTGGCATTCACCTCGTCACCCCAGGCAGGGATTACTAATGTCATGGCCCAGCTCAGAGGCCTGGCAATCCTGCTAGTACTTCTCCCGGGGGCTCCGGTGTATAATTAGGGCCCACTAGCTCAATTACAATGTCTCCCGGGGGAGAGGGGGGCGAGCACCGACCCTGTGCCCCGTTGCCCTCTTCACTCCCCACACAGTTTAATTAAAGCCCCACTCACCGGGCTACTCCGGGGGTCCTCTTCCCCTGCATGACTCTTTTCCGTGAAGGGGGGCAGGCACCGGCAATGTGCCTCGATGCCCCCTCCTCTCTCTCAGAATGACAGCCGGGCCCCACCTTTCTCACGGGGGCCCAGGACTCCACTGTGCCGGTGTGCAGGGCTCTCCTCACTGGCTGGGAGCCCCGCAGGAATACAGACTTCCTCCGGCCGGCTCCTGTGCGTGATGGCAGGGCTCCTCCACCACACGGAGCCCTGCAGGCGACGCGCTGCTCTCGTGGTGCCCTGCTTTGCTTGGGGAGGCGGGGCTAGCACCGACAGTGTGCCCCGGCCCCGCCTATCCTCCCGGCCCCACACTCAGGGCATAGACCGGCAGGGTAGGCTCCTGCTCCGGTCAATCTCAATCGGGGCTCCCCTCTCGCGATCACGGGGCCCCGCAACGACTCTTCACCCGGGTCCCCCTCCTTCCTCACGGGGACCCGGGGCTTGAATTCAGCTTCTCCGGGCCTTCCCGGCCAACCACCAATCCCTGCGCGGCCTTCAGAGGTCACGGCCGCGCAGGCCAATCCGTGCGCGGCGGGGGCGGGCCGATGACGCAGCCTGGCCCCCTCGTCACGTGTCACGGGCCGGAACGGCTTCAGGGCCTAGCGCGGCCCTCTCTCAGCTTCGGCGGCCCCCTCCTGGCATCGGGGGCTGCCGCAACGTTGCACACCCCAGCAAGGGGGGGGAAATCTCCTCAAGACAGCGCCGGGCTGCGGCGGTGATTTTCGGCGCTGCCACACAGCGCGAGGACAGGACAAGGGGTAGGCTCCCTTTCTTGTTATAAAGTCCCCTCACAGTCTCCTCAGCACCCGGGCTGCGACGGTGATCTCCGGCTGCGACAAGGGGTAGGCTCCCTTTTTAATTAATTATTTAAATCGGCCCAAAGCGCGCCTCCACAACAGCGCTATTCACAGGCTGCCAGTCTCCTCAGAAAACAGCGAAAACGGCGCTATTCACGGCGCACTGCTCCTCCCTCTGCCCAACAGAATAGAGGCAGTTCAGGGCTTCTAGGGACACGCAGCTCCTCACAGTCCTTCTCTAGCGCTTCCAAATTATAGCGCTTTCCAGGCAGGACAGTTCAGGTCAGGGCAGCAACAGTCTTGGAGTTTACAGCGCTTAGGTAGGCAACCCAGGGCTTCTAAGTAGGCTCCTCACGGAGGGGGGGCGAACAGTTCCACAGCCAGCCCCAGGGGCACACTCCTCACCTCCTGGGGGGTTCAAGCCCACAGCATTCCTCCTCTTCTGGGTACCTTTTTCCCTCAGCGCTGGCGTAGTCCAAGGTCCCACAGCGTCAGGGACCTATGAAGAGTCCTCCCTTGTCAGGGGCCCATGGGGACAGCAGCGGGGGGGTTTATAGGGGTGCAGGGCCCAGCTCACAGGTCCATGTGGCGGTAGCACCTCACAGCAGGTCCCCCTCCCTTCCTTGTCCCAGCGCTGACTGACTCTCTGGTGACACTTCACCCTATTTATACCCTCCTCCCAGGCAGTGCCAGGACCTTCTAGAATGTTGGCACATCTAGCCTAAACTGGTTCTAGGGGAGGGGGTGAGCACCCTGGGTGCCAGGCTTTCCCTCCAAAACTAGGGGTAGCTGGGTAATATTATCTAGACCGCTGACCTATGTCAGTCCAGTGGCAAAACCCATGGCCATGGCATCCATTTTAAAAGCAATACATTTCAGTCAGGTACATTTCCAAAATGGGAGTGCAGTTTTAAAATGGGGGATTTTACAAGTGCTCACATTATGTCAGGTAATTACATTTTTCAAAAGGGGTCTCACACCACTCATGGCCTATACAGGTTTAATCCCATGGGGGAGACATTCAAATTAGGGGGTCAAAAGCGAAAAATTTTGGGGGAAAAAGGCCAAGTCCAACAGTGGGCTTCTAACATCTTTGCGGGAGCCGGGAGCAGAGAGATGGGGCGAAAGTTTTTTAAAACCCCAGGGTCAAGAGAAGACTTCTTGAGCAGAGGTTTTACCACAGCATTTTTCCACTGCTGGGGAAAAACGCCCTCCTCCATCGCCCTATTCATGATGTCAACCAGAGGGGGAAGGAGGGATTCTCTGCACTGCTTTAGGATCTTTAGCGGACATACATCTAGCGGAGATCCAGATTTAGTTTTGGTAAGGAGGATCTCAAGATCTTGGTAGGAGAGAGGGGGAAAAGATTCAAGACCCATGAGCCGAGGAGAGACGACGCCGTTAGAATCTAAAATAGCGGGCACCGAGGGCATAGTGGTGGAAGATTTAAGGGATTCCAAAGCACTATGAATGTCCAATATTTTGGACTGGAAGAAAGAGGCTATTTCGTTGCAGAGCCCCTGGGAGGCGACCACAGGGTCTGGGGTCTGGAGAGAGGTGAGGGAATCAACAATTCTAAAGAGCTCTTTAGGAGACGAAAGTGAGGAAGTGAGGGCCGTAAAGTAGTCCTGTTTGGTCTTGATCACTTCCAGTTTGTATTTTTTAAGCAAGATCTTATGTGCTTCTCTGTCCTTAGGATTCCAGCTAGAGTGCCATAAGCGCTCTTGTCTCCTTACTTGTTGTCTAAAGAGCCTTAATTGTTCGGAGAACCAGGGAGCTGAGGGTCTTTTCCTGGTTGTATAGCAGGACCTAGCAGGAGCCAGAATTACATTAATTACAAATTAATGTAATATTTTAACATTTATCTCCATTTTTCGTGATTTCCTGGAGCTATTTTTAATCTTTAACACTATTTTTCGGGTTTTTATGGTTGTTTATTTGGAATGGATAACGATAAGATAGTGTTTTTTTTTTTACTAATTGTGTGTATGTTCATTTTTTAAATCATTTTTACACACTTTGTTTACCCCACGTTTACTGGAGCGATTTTTTAATTCTTTTACTAATTTTCGGGATATTTGTAGGGTGTCGCTTTGCACTGGGAGAAGAATATGCGTAAGTTAATTTTTACAAGGTGTGTGTAAATCACTTTAAATAATAAAGTGTCCACACTTGTAGTATCGGGATTTCCTGGAGCGTTTTTCACAAATTTTTTAATATTTTCGGGTTTTTGAGGGTTTCCGGAATTGGATTTGTACTGGATTGTAAGGTATTGTATGGATTACACGTGGCTGGATGACCTCTTCTTCTGCTACATAAATTGTACGTTTTTCACATTTATTTTATTTGGGTGGGAAATGTCGATTTAAATGTCATTGCAATGTTTAATATTATAAATAATGCATATTTGTTACATAAATCTTTTTTATAATTTAACAAATTTATTTAACAAATGTGTATTATTTATGATTACATGAAAATTGTTATTGATTGCACAATTTATGAAATGATCAGAAGTTTTTGTTAGTTTTGGTATGATACATTATATTAGGCTTTTAGCTATCAGTGATAGGTATTCTAAACCTCTGGTTGAAGGATATAGAGTCACTTGGCTTTGCAGGAGTCGGAACATTTGTTTTGTTTGTTTTGTTAGTTTAGGGCCAATTTGTGTAACAGATTGTTCTATCCTTAGTTCTTGGTAGCTTTGTTCTTTTTTTAAAGATTGTATTAAATTTAGGAAGGTGGGTTTGGCTCTGTTAGTGGTAGCTTGGAATGCATTGTGCCATCCTTCCACACTGTTATTTGTTTTTGCCTCTTGGTTTAATGCACTTAGATATACATTCCACCAAGGTATGTGGAATTTAGGTTGGCGTCGGTGCCCAGATCTATGTAACCTTCCCACCCAAGTATCCTCAAAATAGTCCAGTAGTAGGGCCAGTTTGTCTTCATACTTTTTGTAGTATGTGTTGTTAATAAGTAAGTCATAGTGTTCCGCTACATCAGTAACTGGAACATAGGCTAGTGCTATTAATTGTTTAACTTGATATGCAAAGTTGCTATCAGTTGAGTATTGAATGCTTAATGTTGATTTTTGGAGATGTCTCCATATACTTTGGTTAAAGTGGTAGTAGCAACCTTGGATAGCTGTGTGGGGAAATGTTTTCAAAATGCTATTGATCATAGCAATTTCGAAATCAATAATTATTTTTTGAGGAAAATAATTATTGATTTCATTTTTGATAACATTTAATATTTCTATATATGTATTTTGTTGTTTGTTAGGTAACAAACAGTAAATGAAAGGGATATTGTAGTGATGATATAATCCATGAATGGTATATAGTTGATAAAATGGTTTGGGACATGGTTTAAAAGTCCCATCCATCATCCATTGATCGCATTGTTGGATTTTTCTTAAATTTGTTGCTGTTGCAAACATGATAATTCTGTTGGTGGGGCTTTCGTTGTCAAAAAGTAAAAAATTATCATTACTGTGTGTTACGGTCATTTCTGGGGAAATTATTATTTCTTCAAAAGATGTAGGGTTAGGTTGAGTAGTAGTAGTTAATCTTTTAGTGCGTGCTATTGTGCGTTTAAGGGAGTCAATTGAGGGTAGCTGCCCTGAAGCATGGGCAGGAATTTTTAACAGTTCTTCTTTTAGGATGTGTGTGGTAGGTTTGTCACTCCCTGTGCTAGCTGTTTTTATAGTTTCTAAAGCATCCCTTATCTCTATCTCTGTGACATTGGGGGGGTGATTATGTTCTCTGGTAGATAATACATTTGTTTCTTCAGTAGTAGCCCTACCATAGCATTTGTTTGAATAGTATTTGGTACATTTCCAGAATACTTTTCTTCCTGTTTGTCTTTCCTGATTATAAACATACCCCATATAACATAACAACAATTTATTTTTCTGTGACATAACAAATTCTGCACCTTCAGTCATTTTGTATTAATTGTTCTAGGAAAGATTAGAAAGAAACATGTTTAAATATAAAATATTATTGGTAGTGTTTTACACATTTATATTTCACTGTTTATACTTACAGTTAGTAAATCTGGTGTTGAAAAATTCAGAAACTGTTATGTTCAATTTATTTGTAGTGTGTTCTTCTTGTTTTGCTGTTGGTAGGCAAAGTAAAAAATTATAAGCCATTTTTTAAAAATGTTTCTAATTTTTTTGGGAGAAAGCAGTATTATATTTAGCATTTTAGGCAATTTTAGGACATTATTAGAGATACTTACTTTTTAAAATTGATCACTGTTTGTCTTTGGTGGAGTAGATGAAGGATGTAATGTGATTATCTGTAGAGAGGATATAATACACAAAATATGATTATTAGTACATAGATTTATAAGTTTTGGGACTTTGAGGAAGTTAATAAATATACTTACTTGTTTTAATTCTGTAGTGTTAGCTTAAGGTAGAGGAGATGTCGGATGTTTTCTGAATATCTGTAGAGAAGATAGAAGAAAAAATAAATGGTGTTTAGAATATAGCTTTAACTTTTTAGGGCCTTTGAGGAATTTTACACATATACTTACTTTTTTAAATTGTGTAGTCTTTGCCTTTAGTCTAGTAGATGTAGGATGTGTTTTGAATATCTGTAAGGAAGATAGAATAAACAAGAAATGGTTTTTAGAAAATAGTTTTAGTATTTTTGTGCCTTTTAGAACTGTACACATATACTTACTTGTTTAAATTGTGTAATCTTTATATTTCGTTGAGTAGAATGCGGATGTTATCAGAAATTCTGTTTAGAAGATAGAATAAATAAAGAAAGGATATTAGAAAATAGTTAATAAGAACAGCAGTTGGTGTATTAGACAACATTTACATATACTTACAAATAGTAGTTAGTGGTAAATCACTAGGAGCACATATTTTGATGTGTTTAGGAGATGTCTATAAATCAAATGTTAAAAGAGAAAATAAAATGTAATTTAAACTGTTAGGAGAAATACATACAATTTTAGCCTAGTACTTGTGTATTATAATAAATAATTTTCACTTACTTGATTAATTTTGTAGCAATCTTGAATAGTAATCTCGATTTATCAGGAACTAGTTGATCAAAGAGTTGCCTTCTGTTTTCTGTAGCTTGTGCAGCAACAAATGGTAGTAGGCATGTACTCTTTTTATAGTGTGTATTTTTTGTGTTCTCTAATGTGATTGGATGTTTTAAGAAAGAGAGCATTTTATAGGGTAGTTTGAATTTTTTCACAATTAATTGGTTTGTTTGTTGAAGTGGAAATGGTCGTTTGTGAAGAGTTTTGCATTAATGCAGGTTAGTTAATTAAATCTTTTTAAATATATGTACTAATAATGTGATAATATATGTTGAAAAAATTCGAAAAATGTATATATTATTTTCTAAGTATTCATGATATGTAGGAAAAATGTTTACACATTTAAATGTCTTTTAAAAATGTATTTTAATATATAATATATAATTAGGATTGTGTAATGTATTATACAAGAAGATTTATGTATCATTTTACATATATAATGTGTATAATCTTAAGTCGATAAATAACAAAAAACAATATTTTTGTAGTCTATATATTGGTAGTCGATATTTTTGTAGTGTTAGGGTTATTTAGGTTACAAACGATATATTTGTATTCGATATATTTTTAGTCTATATTATTGAAGTCGATATTTTATAGACTCGATATTATTTACTCGATAATTTTGTAGTTACTTAAATAAGTATATAAACTCGATATTTTTCTAGTCGATAATTAGTCAACGATATTTTGGCAACTCGATATTTTGGCCGTCGATAATATTTCAGTGATCCAGCCATAATATCCACCTCCCATTGGATATAATGGCTAAGAACTGGTCAGAGCAGGTGTTAGTTTTTGGAGATATTCGCGATTAGCGCAAATATTTCCATCGCTACACCTGCGTTGGTAATAGGTGATAGCAATGTTAGCCACTGCTTTCAGCCGCTAACAGGTTGGGTACGCCCACTTTGCATGTCATTAGCGATAAATATCGCTGACATGCAAAGCGGGCCCCAAACTGCTCGCTATCGCCTACAAGCTGTTGCTAACTGCTGTTAGCGACAACTTGCTAATAGGGCGATAGTATTATCGCTGCTTAGCGGCTGAAAACGGCTGTTAAAGCGGCGAAAATTGCCTATCGCCCCTCTTGATAATATGCCCCAAGATCCAGCTCCAGGGACCTCTAGCGACGACCTACTGTAGTGCAGTCATTGATATTGTATAATTCTGTGGACCTCTAGTAATGGCGTGTGGCACTGCAATTTAGTGCAATCAGTGCTGGCGTCTGGCTCCAGGGACCAGAGGTGGGCGAGCCACAAATTAATAGCTAGAGTGGAGCCAATGGGTTGGTTTATGTTGAAACACAACAGTTTGGCTCTAAGAGCCGGTACATGAGATCAGCCTTGAAAATGTTTAGCATTTAAACCATTGCAACAAAATTCATGTGAACGTAGTCTAAGAGGCCACGGAGCGTGTCACTTTAGTACATTAGATAATATCGTATGTGGAGTATCTCGATTATCTGAAGGAAGACCTTTCAGTATAGAAAATTTCTATTCTCCATGACTATGAAAGTACCTTCCCAGTGTGTTCTTGTGGTTTGAGAGTCTGCCATTTATTGCAGTATTACCTTTTTACCTGTGTTTGGTACTCTTTTGTAACATGCACACGTCACTTTTCTCTTGTAACACACTGTTTGCTAGCTCTTACTTTTTGTTTGCTTTCGATACTTGCACAACTGCCACCATTGCCTACGTAACGTTTGTTCTTGTGTTTGCGTGTCCTCCATTTATTGCAGTATTATTCCTCTACTTTTACTTTGTACGCTTTTGTAACCTGCACACATGTCACTTTTTCCTCCTGTAATGCACCGTTTGCTACCTCTTGTATTTTGTTTGCTCACGATTGTCACTTTTGCCTCATGTAATGTAACTTTTGCAATTTGCTCACTTGTAATGTTCTCTTGTATCAGTTCTGTTCCTATTGTGAAGCGCTCTAACACCTTCGGGTAAAGTCCAGGCTATATAAAAATGCATAACTAAATAAATGCATTATTAGAAGTGGTACTGCGGTAATTAATAATCAATACTACTAATAATGTCTGTTGCTAGTGACCGTGTTGAGCTGATTACAAATCTCTTTTATTCCCTCTGTCTGTTTTTGCCTTTTCTCGTTTATAGCCCTTGGGTGGGCGCTCTATGGGGTATAGTATCATGGGGGTTTATCGCTATTGCTTGGTAATATGCCCCTATATTCCCATAGATGCCCAGGTTAACACCAGAACCCAGGCTTCTATGGGAATTCACAGGGTCGTATTATCAAGCCCATTATCGCCGCTTTAGCGGCAGTTTCCTGCCGATAAAAGCGGCGATAATGTATCGCCCTTTCTTGATAATATGGCCCCCAAACTTTGTGGAAGATCGATAGAATCCCCCTCTTAAACCCTGACACCTCTGAAAAGAAAGAATAGCACCGCAGTCAAAGCACTAACCGAGCTGTACGGGCTGTAGGTCAGAGTTCATGTGTTTGCCTTCAAAAACTCAGCAGTCCTGAGGTACGTCGCTGTTTGGATAAAGAATGAACCCACTTTGGTATGTTTTGAATACCCTAAATTGGCTCTTGGTTAAGGTGACACTAGCATGTCAAAAGCACTCGGGTACATAAGAACTTAAGTGGCAGTTACCCACAGCCAGGTTTCACCACCTTCACAGTAAAATACATACGCCTGTTTGCCGCAGCACTCCTTTTGGTTGCGTGTCATTTCATTTATTATACTTAAAAACATCAAGGTCTTTTGCAAATTGAAAGACAATGGTTTTATTTATTTTTTGCACTTAAAAGCACAGTGGGACATATTATCAAGGCCTAGCGATATTTTTATCGCCGCGTTTGCATCCGTTTTTGGGCGAAATGCGACGATAAAAATATTGCTTTATTTACAAGAGCACGCTAACGCGTGTTCAATTGGATTAGCGATGGCTTCAACATCGCATCGCCTTGCATCTCTAATGAGATGCAAAGAAGGCGTGTCCCGTTAAACAACATGGGATATCATCACTAACCCTGATACTCTCTATTATCAAGTGTATCGCTAACACGCATAGCAATATTTAAATCAGCGCTAACCGGATTTTTCGCCGATTTGTACCGCCTGCTATTTTGATTACTAAGCCATATCTATAATGGATTGTCATGCTGAGTCCACGTCCCCCGTTATAGATTAGGTGGCATATTATCAAGCAGGGCAATAGACAATTATCGCCGCTTTCGGCCGCTAAGCAGCGATATTTCTATCGCCCTATTAGCAAGCTGTCACTAACTGATGTTAGCGACAGCTTTTGGGCGCTAGTGAGCGGTTTGGGGCCCGCTTTGCATGTCAGCGATGTTTATCGCGAATGACATGCAAAGTGTGCGTACCCAACCAATTAGCGACTGAAAGCAGTCGCTAACATAGCTATCGCCTATTAGCAAGACAGGCGTAGCGATGGAAATATTCGCGAATATCTCCAAATACTAACACCTGCCCAGACCAGTTCTTAGCCATGTTATCCAAGAGGGAGGTGGATAAAATGGCTAAGAGAATTTCGTCGCTAATGCGTGAATATCACTGTATTCTCAGCAATATTCACGAATTTCGCCTGATTTATTATCGCTTTTGAGATAAACCTTGCTATTAGCAAGTTATCTCAGCGATAAAAACCGGTGATGCGCGGTGATAAAAATATTGCTGCAAACCCACTAAGCGATAAATATCGCTATTTGTTGGTAATATGCCCCGCTATTCCTTGGTAATATGCCCCTAGGTTGGCTTAACGCGCTTTTCAACTGTGAAATTCCGGCGATTTCGACTCTTTCTGCCGCTTTTGCCTGGGATTCTATCGCCTCGGCGATGCGTGTTGCTGATAGTGCGCTCACCAGGTGATAGAATCCGGCGATATGCAGGCGTTAATTATTTGCACGCTACACACAGCCAGCGATATTTATCGCTGGCCGTTGATGATATGCCCCAGTATTCCTTTACATGCACGTGTTTTAATTTAGGACTATGTCATGAACACACATCAATAGGGCATTTTTTTTTGTTGTTTTCAGTTCTTTTGTGAATTGGTATTGCAGCGCTTTACTTCATCAAGAAGGGACAGCTAGCAGCACAGGTTTCCTTTGCAGCTTTCACAAGGGACATCTGTCGGTGGATCGGTGCCATTGCAGCCTCTATACCGGCTAGCAGTTAAAATGCTGTTGACTTTCAGAGAGAAGTAAACACCAGGCAGCAATTACGCAAGCCTATGCCGTTTTCACGGACATATGCAGAGTAAATTAAATTCCATTCCATTATTATACATTGATTAGTTTAAAAGATGAATGGACCATGCTGATGCCCAGTGGCACACTTCCCTCTTGAACTGAAACAAGATGAAAGCATGAGTGGGGGTTAGGGACAGACTCTTGTCTTTGTCTCCTACCGTCTGAAGTGAGTAACTGTTCTGGTCTCCCTGCACTCATGCCAAGACATTGAATGAGAACCTTGCACGAGTTTGAGTGCAGTCTGAGTAGGGATACTGTGTGAGTGCAGGGTGAGTAATGTGCTTTCAAGAGTGCAGAGTGAGTGAGGACGCTGTATGAGTGCAGGTGTGTGTTGTGCCTGTGTGAGTGCAGGGTGTGCGTTGTGCCTGTGTGAGTGCAGGGTGTGCGTTGTGCCTGTGTGAGTGTAGGGTGTGCGTTGTGCCTGTATGAGTGCAGGGTGTGCGTTGTGCCTGTGTGAGTGCAGGGTGTGCGTTGTGCCTCTGTGAGTGTAGGGTAAGCGGTGTGCCTGTATTAGTGAAGGGTGTGCGTTGTGCCTTTGTGAGTGCAGGGTAAGCGGTGTGCCTGTGTGAGTGCAGGGTGTGCGTTGTGCCTGTGTGAGTGCAGGGTGTGCGCTGTGCCTGTGTGAGTGCAGGGTGTGCGTTGTGCCTGTGTGAGTGCAGGGTGTGCCTTGTGCCTGTGTGAGTGCAGGGTGTGCGTTGTGCCTGTGTGAGTGCAGGGTGTGCGTTGTGCCTGTATGAGTGCAGGGTGTGCGGTGAGCCTGTGTGAGTGCAGGGTGTGCGTTGTGCCTGTGTGAGTGCAGGATGTGCGTTGTGCCTGTATGAGTGCAGGGTGTGCGTTGAGCCTGTGTGAGTGCAGGGTGTGCGTTGTGCCTGTGTGAGTGCAGGGTGTGCGTTGTGCCTGTGTGAGTGCAGGGTGTGCGTTGTGCCTGTGTGAGTGCAGGGTGTGCGTTGTGCCTGTATGAGTGCAGGGTGTGCGTTGTGCCTCTGTGAGTGCAGGGTAAGCGGTGTGCCTGTATGAGTGCAGGGTGTGCGTTGTGCCTGTGTGAGTGCAGGGTAAGCGCTGTGCCTGTGTGAATGCAGGGTGTGCGATGTGCCTGTGTGAGTGCAGGGTGTGCGTTGTGCCTCTGTGAGTGCAGGGTAAGCCGTGTGCCTGTATGAGTGCAGGGTGTGCGTTGTGCCTGTGTGACTGCAGGGTAAGAGGTGTGCCTGTGTGAGTGCAGGGTGTGCGTTGTGTCTGTGTGAGTGCAGGGTGTGCGTTGTGCCTGTGTGAGTGCAGGGTGTGCATTGTGTCTGTGTGAGTGCAGGGTGTGCGTTGTGCCTGTATGAGTGCAGGGTGTGCGTTGTGCCTGTGTGAGTGCAGGGTGTGCGTTGTGCCTGTGTGAGTGCAGGGTGTTTGTTGTGCCTGTGTGAGTGCAGGGTATGCGTTGTGCCTGTGTGAGTGCAGGGTGTGCGTTGTGCCTGTATGAGTGCAGGGTGTAAGTTGTGCCTCTGTGAGTGCAGGGTAAGCGGTGTGCCTGTGTGAGTGCAGGGTGTGTGTTGTGCCTGTGTGAGTGCAGTGTGTGCGTTGTGCCTGTGTGAGTGCAGGGTGTGCGTTGTGCCTGTATGAGTGCAGGGTGTGCGTTGAGCCTGTGTGAGTGGAGGGTGTGCGTTGTGCCTGTGTGAGTGCAGGGTGTGCGTTGTTCCTGTGTGAGTGCAGGGTGTGCGTTGTGCCTGTGTGAGTGCAGGGTGTGCGTTGTGCCTGTGTGAGTGCAGGGTGTGCGTTGTGCCTCTGTGAGTGCAGGGTAAGCCGTGTGCCTGTATGAGTGCAGGGTGTGCGTTGTGCCTGGGTGAGTGCAGGGTAAGCGGTGTGCCTGTGTGAGTGCAGGGTGTTCGGTGTGCCTGTGTGAGTGCAGGGTGTGCGTTGTGCCTGTGTGAGTGCAGGGTGTGCATTGTGCCTGTGTGAGTGCAGTGTGTGCGTTGTGCCTGTGTGTGTGCAGGGTGTGCGTTGTGCCTGTATGACTGCTGGATGAGCAATGAGAATCCACTGGGTGTATGTGGACACTGTATGAGTGCAGGATGAAGGGTTTGCATGTGTGAGTGCTGGGTGAGCAGTATGCGTGTGCGTGTGTGTGAGCAAAGCAATGTGCGTCTGTAACTAAAGTGAGGGGTGACTTGTCTGAGTGTAGAGTGAGTAATGTCTGTCTGAAAGCTGGTAGAATAGCAAAACTGAGGGGCATATTATCAAGCAGGGCGATAGGCAATTATCGCCGCTTTAGCGGCCTTTTTCGCCCGCTAAGCGGCGATAATTCTATCGCCCTATTAGCAAGCTGTTGCTAACTGATGTTAACGACAGCTTTTAGGCGATAGTGAGCGGTTTGGGGCCCGCTTTGCATGTCAGCGATGTTTATCGATAATGACATGCAAAGTGGGCATACCCAACCAGTTAGCGACTGAAAGCAGTCGCTAACGTCGCTATCGCTTATTAGCAAGGCAGGCGTAGCGATGGAAATATTCGCGCTAAGCTCGAATATCTCCAAATACTAACACCTGCCCAGACCAGTTCTTAGCCATGTTATCCAATGGGAGGTGGATAACATGGCTAAGAGCATTTTGTCGCTAATGCGTGAATATCGCTGTATTCTCAGCGATAATCACGCATTTCGCCGCTATCGCTGGATATTTTAGCACAATGGAGAAAAACTTTGCTAATAGCACGTTTTCTCCACTAACATATCCAGCGATAGGCAGCGATAAAAAAATGCGCTAAGCGCATTTAGCGATAAATATCGCTATTCCTTGGTAATATGCCCCTGAGTCTATTTGCTTCTTTAACCCCTTCCATGCTGGTGACGAACTCCAGCCGTCACGCTCCACGGTGCTCGTGTGCAGATGACAACTGGGGTTCCCTTATTTCTCAAATTCTCGTGAGAGGAGAACCTGTTTGAGGAAACCTTGGGCTATCATATGACACAAAAGCCATTAGTCATAAAGACCAAGGGGGGTGGTTACTGAAATATTAAAACATAAGGAAAAAGTAAAGCCACTACTTCCAGATTATAAGGCGCAGAAAGATTTACATATCTAAGACAGTGAAAATCATCCACCAGTCAGTCAGTCAATCACTTTTATTCGATTTTTTAAAAATCATAAAAAGACACAGGATACATTTCAAAGATTACACACAAAAGAGTAAAACAATCACAAAAAATATTTACATAATATATGTACATAATAAGTCATAAATCATATCGTCAAAACGATGATTTGTAAAAGGACCTATGCATGAACAATCAATGTATACAGTCTAAAAAAGTTAAAAAGCTTTAAAAAGAAGCAATTAAAACATTTTAAAACATCAATATTTCAAAGCATCAATATATCTATTGTCTATTGTGGTTACACTTAGGAAATTTCGTTTACAATTAATCCATTATTACCTTTCCTGCGCTTCTTATTAATGCGTACTCCTGCTACTAAAAAGTTAGCAACATGGAAAGTGACGCGTGCATTGTGCAAAAGTTGCAGGAATAAGAGTGCAGGCTTAACTTGTAAGAAACGAGCCTCTCTAAGTATGGGAAAGAGATATTTACTTCTGATTTTATCATAGTGATCACAGAACATAATAAAATGTAAAGTGTCCTGGGATGAAAAATTGTCGCAATCACAAGGTTTATTATTATCAGGAGTATCCCATCTGTAATATGTGCCCAACAAAAAATGTATTAAATTCAAACGAAATCTAATTAAAAGAAAGCGGTGGAATGGTTTATTGACAAATACCAGGTAAGGTTCTGGACCTGGGACAGTTTTAAGTGTAAAATTCCCTTTCACTGTCATTTTTTTTAGTTCAATTTCCTCTCGCTCTGTTATAAAAAGGTTTCTCAGTGATTCCTTAATTATTTTGACATCCTCCTTTCGTATACTCTCGGGGGAATTAAAAAGGTCAATACGTCCCACCTGGGCTAGCATAGTTTTCACATACATTATCCATGGAATCTTAAGTACTCCATCCATACTTAGACAATCTTCCAAAATATTGTGATTTAAAGAAATCTCATCGTTTAGCCAGGTTTTTAACCAGGAAATGACAGGGGCAGATTTTATGACGTCTGAGACATACCCAACCCCCAATTCCGAATGAATAGTGAAAGTGGGGGTAGACTGGGGAACAGTAAGTAGTGATCTTAAAAACCTGTTCTCTGCCCTTTGAATAAGGACAGGACTTGTGTATCCCCAGATCGATGCCCCGTAGGTGGCGATCGCAATACTCTTGGCATTATATACTTTGAGGATCGCGTTTGTCGGTCTTGACCCCAATTTCCTTGCGAAATTCAAGATGGCTCCTGCCGATCTACTCACTGCATGTGATTTGGCCTTATGTTGAACACCCCAATTGCCTTTATCATCGAATAGGACACCCAAATAGGTGAAAGAAGGAACCCTCTGTACCTCCTTCCCCGTGCAAACCAGGGTTATGGGTTTCCTTCTTCCACCACTGAGTCCCATGATCATGGCATGAGATTTTTGCGTATTTATTTTTAAATCTAGGGAGGTCATGAAATCCCCAAAAGAGGCCAATAATTTATTAAGAGCGACACCTATACTCGCCAAGAGGACCGCATCGTCCGCGTACAGGAGGACCGGAATATTAGTCTTTCCTGCACGCGGAACGTCGGCCCCCAGGGAGGAAAGCGCCGGCTCAAGCATATTTATATACAGTGTAAAGAGGAGAGGGGCAAGGATATATCCTTGCCTCACTCCTCTCTCAGAGCTGAAAGGTTTGGTGCATCTGCCATCCCTAGTAACTCTAACCGAGGCCTCCAAATACCGATGCAAATCAGCCAAGAAGCCTACTAATGATTTTTCAATGCCTATGTCCAAGAGGACCCCCCACAGCCTTGACCTGTTAACCAGGTCAAAGGCTGAGGAGAGATCCATAAATGCCATGTATAAGGCCCCTTTTTTAACTACAGTATATTTACTGATTATCAAGTGTAAGTTGAGGCACTGATCCAATGTACTTCTTTTGGCCCTGAAACCATATTGGGCATTAGATAGAATTCCCCTGCCCTCCAACCAAGATGTTAATCTCCCCAAAATGACTCTGCCCAAGATTTTAACAGCAGAGTCAATTAGGGAGATAGGTCTGTAGCAGGCAGGGTCACTCTTTAGGCCTTTTTTAAAAATTGGCACGATAATGGACATAGCCCAAGACTGTGGGATCGTACCTGTTCTGGGGGTGTTAAACACGTTCGTCAGAATCTTTGCCCAAAATTTAGGTGCTACCTTGTACAGGTCCGCCGGGACCCCATCAGGTCCCGGGGCCTTATTTTTGGATGTTTCATTTATTGCATCTTCAATTTCATCTGGTTGAAAGACCTCAATTGGATCAACATCAAAGTGAGTCGACTTATCCTGTGGTTGATTGTTTGGGATATGCTTATAGATGTTACCAAAGTGGGATAACCACATGTCATCGGGTATGACACACTCCACTGAGTGACTATCTACTCCCGAGAAGTATGAATGATTAATAACTTCCCAGAATTTGGAGCTATCCCGAAGGACCTCTGGTGATTGAAGGTCCAACCATGCCTATTCCTTAATATCCTTCTTCCTTTTACAAATGGCCTGTTTGTACTCCTTCCTTAGTTGTATTATAGCGGTTTTATTTCTTGGTGACTCTTTTAATGCAATTAACAAGGCAGAATGAGCCCCTGAACAATTTGCATCAAACCACCGACCAACATTCTGACCCCCACTTTTTGTTTTCATGGTTAAATCATTATTGACTTGTTGGCATAGTCTATTAAAAGCCTGTACAATGATGGTATTGGCCGAGAGGGGGTCCAGGCAAATGCCAACTTCCTTTTCTACTTTTATTAAAACTTCTTGTAGGAAACTAATTGGTGTTACATTAGACCATTTTAACATTCTCCCCTTATCTTTTGATGTTAAGTTTGTCACTGTTTGTACACCTGATTCTTAAGGGTCTTTAAAATCAATCAATCCGTCTTGTAAAACCTCTAGTACCACAGGATTGTGGTCGCTAAAAATAGAGTCCACAACTCTATAGCTTAAAATATAAATCAAAATAAATGACGAAATAAAAATAAAGTCTATGATTGAACCTGTGTCTTTCCCTTTGTATGTTGATGGTCTTGGTCCTAGCGGGCTACAGCTAGATTCATATAGATTATGGGTGGCCAAAAAATTTTCCAAACCCTCCCCAGCTTTTGTGTGTTCAAAATGCGTTGGGAGTGCGTGCGGTGGGCCATCCATATCATTAATCATACAATTCATGCTACAAGGGTGAATATTAAAATCTCCCAGCAAAATAATCTCATAACCACATTTACTTAATTTATAATTTTCAAGAAATTCATCAAGTAACATCAAGACTTGGTTATTGCTAGCAAGTTCAGGAGAGTTATAAAAGTTGATCAACAGAATAGTAATCAAATTTGCCATTAACAATTCTACAACCAAGAAATGTGGGGAGCAAGTCTGTAACTGTTTGGCTTTCCCTTTCAAATTGAGTGAAATAAAAGTGGATAAGCCGCCTTTTGCTCTACCCGAGACACTTGGCGTAGCCAAAATATTAAAATGCACAAATCCATCTAATTCAAATTTACTATCAGTGGCCCATGTTTCCTGTAGCGTTATGATATCAAAGGATGAGATAAAACTCATCCAATTGTCATCCCTAGCCTTGGATCTTAATCCGGCAATGTTCCAACTAAGGATCCTACAGGTCTTCCTATTTAACACATAAGGGGTCTCATTGGTAACATTTGTCTTCTCTAGTCATACCAAATTTTCCGTAGGCAAAAGTGGGGAATAACGATTAGACAAAGGGACACCTTCTGTGTGTTTGTTATTCGGTTGCGATGGCATTGTCGTGGGTCGTGAGACATACTGAATGGTGGGTGCTGAGGGCCTAGCCTTGGGTTGCATTGCAAAATCACATGGTCCTAAGGTTGGGCTATATTCTCCCCCATCTAGCTTTTGTGTGGGTAAATTAGCATTTTGGACCCTCCTCGATGGGTAAAAGTAGCCATGGGGTAGTGGTCTGATTTCATTGTTAATTGTTGGTGAGCCATCCCAGAATAATTTATCCGCCACTCCTTTGTCTGAGAAGTTAACAACTATACAGTCTCCCATGATGTTCTTGTTTCCGTGTCCAACCCACCCTACCCTTCTGGCCATGATAATATAAGGAGTAATGTCTAATTCACCACTCGAATATTGCTTGCACCATCCTTTAGATTTATCTAAGAGATCTCTAATAGACTCTCTCTCCTTAAGGGGCAGAGATGGAACTCCGCATATCACTGCTACATACGGAGCTGCTTGGGGAGGTAAATGTAATCTAGCAGTACAAGTACTAGTTAGACTGTGGTTACGCAAGCTATTATGACCTATCAGAGTATTTCCATGTGTGGTGGACTGGGTGGTAGTGCCACGGCTGGGCACGCTAGGTGTGGTTGGCAATTGGTTTGGTGGGACCACTATTTGTTGTGATTGTACTTTGGGTGGAATAGTTTTAACTCGAGTGCATTTCATTGACTCCACAGTATGAATAATATTAGACTTAGTGGTTTCCTTTGACAACTGCTCTTTAGCCCGAAAATCATTAATAAATGTATCGATTCTCTCACACCTCTTTAACAACCCTGCCAGACAACTATTCAGGCAGTCCACAATGTCTTTGCCAATTTCTTCCAGTATTGGCTCGAGGCGAGCAGTAACCAAGTCTTCCAGTTTGTCCCCCATTATTGAACAAATGTCTTTAACAAGGTCCTGCTGATTGAGAATTGGAACACCTTTCTTTCCTTTTTCCTTGACGTTCTTTGTGGGATTATTAGGAGATGCTATCCGACCCAACTCCCCATTCTCAAAATGTGGCTCTAATAAATTTATGATATCAGGGTTGTTGGCTGGCAACTCCTCAGCCGGTGGAATCACCACTGTGGGATGTTGGGAAGGTTCAGTGTCATCAGAGTTAGAAGCTTTACCCAATTCTAGTTCTTTCTCAGCATTAGCGATTCTTTGGTTAATGGCTCCTACCGCTGATGTTAGGTAAGATATTATAGTGTCCGCCTTATGGGGAACTTTGGCATCTTTAACCCCCTGTCCTTCAGGGCCCAACAATTTTCGCTTACCCATTTGTTGTTCCAAGGGAGGTGGCCCGGCCCGGCCTCTTCTGGCCCCTGACGGCCACAGACGGCCCCGCCCTTGTCCCGGGCTTCTCCCGGCGCGCTCCTGCGCGCGCTCCGCGGGGCGGAGGTAGCGCTCCTCCTTTCAAGCGCCTCCGGGCGCTTCCTCGTGACGCTGGTGGTGTGCGCCGCCTGGGGGGTGCTGGGACTTGGAGTCCTACCCCTGGCGGCAGTGATGGTAATGGCGTCAGCGGGAGCGGGAGCGGGAGCCGTGCAACAAGGACCCCGGTGCAGCCTCTGCTGAAGATGGGCTGTTTGCGTGCAAGCAGGTAACCCTCCTGCTGTTTGTTTGACCCCCACGAGCTCCGGCAGCGCTCCTCCTTTCAAGCGCCTCCGGGCGCTTCCTCGTGACGCTGGTGGTGTGCGCCGCCTGGGGGGTGCTGGGACTTGGAGTCCTACCCCTGGCGGCAGTAATGGTAATGGCGTCAGCGGGAGCGGGAGCCGTGCAACAAGGACCCCGGTGCAGCCTCTGCTGAAGATGGGCTGTTTGCGTGCAAGCAGGTAACCCTCCTGCTGTTTGTTTGACCCCCACGAGCTCCGGCAGCGCTCCTCCTTTCAAGCGCCTCCGGGCGCTTCCTCGTGACGCTGGTGGTGTGCGCCGCCTGGGGGGTGCTGGGACTTGGAGTCCTACCCCTGGCGGCAGTGATGGTAATGGCGTCAGCGGGAGCGGGAGCGGGAGCCGTGCAACAAGGACCCCGGTGCAGCCTCTGCTGAAGATGGGCTGTTTGCGTGCAAGCAGGTAACCCTCCTGCTGTTTGTTTGACCCCCCACGAGCTCCCGCAGCGCTCCTCCTTTCAAGCGCCTCCGGGGGCTTCCTCGTGACGCTGGTGGTGTGCGCCGCCTGGGGGGTGCTGGGACTTGGAGTCTTACCCCTGGCGGCAGTGATGGTAATGGCGTCAGCGGGAGCGGGAGCCGTGCAACAAGGACCCCGGTGCAGCCTCTGCTGAAGATGGGCTGTTTGCGTGCAAGCAGGTAACCCTCCTGCTGTTTGTTTGACCCCCACGAGCTCCGGCAGCGCTCCTCCTTTCAAGCGCCTCCGGGCGCTTCCTCGTGACGCTGGTGGTGTGCGCCGCCTGGGGGGTGCTGGGACTTGGAGTCCTACCCCTGGCGGCAGTGATGGTAATGGCGTCAGCGGGAGCGGGAGCCGTGCAACAAGGACCCCGGTGCAGCCTCTGCTGAAGATGGGCTGTTTGCGTGCAAGCAGGTAACCCTCCTGCTGTTTGTTTGACCCCCACGAGCTCCGGCAGCGCTCCTCCTTTCAAGCGCCTCCGGGCGCTTCCTCGTGACGCTGGTGGTGTGCGCCGCCTGGGGGGTGCTGGGACTTGGAGTCCTACCCCTGGCGGCAGTGATGGTAATGGCGTCAGCGGGAGCGGGAGCCGTGCAACAAGGACCCCGGTGCAGCCTCTGCTGAAGATGGGCTGTTTGCGTGCAAGCAGGTAACCCTCCTGCTGTTTGTTTGACCCCCACGAGCTCCGGCAGCGCTCCTCCTTTCAAGCGCCTCCGGGCGCTTCCTCGTGACGCTGGTGGTGTGCGCCGCCTGGGGGGTGCTGGGACTTGGAGTCCTACCCCTGGCGGCAGTGATGGTAATGGCGTCAGCGGGAGCGGGAGCGGGAGCCGTGCAACATGGACCCCGGTGCAGCCTCTGCTGAAGATGGGCTGTTTGCGTGCAAGCAGGTAACCCTCCTGCTGTTTGTTTGACCATCCACCAAGTTCACTAGGGGGTGAGAATGAAAATGACCAGTAAGAGAGGAGGAAGCTCAGATTTGACAACACATAGAAGTACATTTCCCACTGAATAATACGGAATTAGGGGGCATATTACCAAGCAATAGCGATAATTATCGCTATTGCTAGGTTAGAGACAAAAATTTACCGCTGAGTTGCGGCGATTTTTATCGCAGATAAACCTTGGTATTACCAAGGTTTATCGCAACTGCGATAAAAATCGCCCCCAATGCATGAATATCGCTGAAAAGTCAGCGATATTCATGCATTACCGAGTGAATGCTCTTAGCCATGTTATCCACCTCCCATTGGATAACATGGCTAAGAACTGCTTAGCGCGAATATCTCCAAAAGTTGGTAATAGGAGATAGCGATGTTAGCGACTGTTTCCAGTCGCTAACATCTTGGCACGCCCACTTTGCATATCATTAGTGATAAATATCACTGACATGCAAAGTGGGGTCCAAGATGGTCGCTATCTCCTACTAGCTGTCGCTAACTGGTGTTAGCGACAGCTAGGTAATAGGGAGATAATTTTATCTCCGCTTTCTTGGCTTTTAAAGCCAAAAAAGCGGAGATAAACCCCCTTGATAATATGCCCCTATATTCTACAAAACTCGCAGAACAGAAAAGTTTGTTACCTGTTAGAAACGTAGGGGCATATTATCAAGGGGGTTTATCTCCGCTTTTTGGCTTTAAAAGCCATGAAAACTCTCCCTATTACCTAGCTGTCGCTAACACCAGTTAGCGACAGCTAGTAGGAGATAGCGACCATCTTGGGCCCCACTTTGCATGTCAGTGATATTTATCACTAATGACATGCAAAGTGGGCGTGCCAAGATGTTAGCGACTGGAAACAGTCGCTAACATCGCTATCTCCTATTACCAACTTATGGAGATATTCGCGCTAAGCATGAATATCTCCAAAAGCTAACACCTGCCCTGAGCAGTTCTTAGCCATGTTATCCAATGGGAGGTGGATAACATGGCTAAGAGCATTAGCTCGGTATTGCATGAATATCGCTGACTTTTAAACGATATTCATGCATTGCGGCCGATTTTTATCGCATTTGCGATAAACCTTGGTAATACCAAGGTTTATTTGCGATAAAAATCGCAGCAGCTCAGCGGTAAATATTTGTCTCTAACCAAGCAATAGCGATAATTATCGCTATTGCTTGGTAATATGCCCCGTAGGGGCATATTACCAAAGATTAGCGAAATTTATCGCTAACGATGCCTAGCAACGATTTTTTTAACGCTAAGCATCGCCGGAAATTATCGCAGAGATAACTTGCTATTAGCAAGGTTTATCTCAAAAGTGATAAAAATCCTCGCGCTAACTGCCAAATGAGAGATTATCGCTGGAAAACCAACGATAATCTCTCGAAGTTTGGCGTTAGCTTGATGATAGGGGCTCACAAACTTAGCCATGATATCCACCTTCCATAAGATATCATGACTAAGTCAGGAAAATACCAGGGGCCTCATTTATGAGGCCTTGCGTGAGTTTTGCGCTTCCAATGCGTCACTTTTTGTGACGCATCGGCGGCGTAAAACTTGCCTCCTGATGCGCACTATTTACAAAGTGACGCATCTAATCAGATCAGAAGTGTCACTTTGTAAACCCCTGCGCTACATTATACCTGCGTCAGGTATAATGTATGCAGAGGGGGGCGTTCTCCCGCAAAAAGCCTCGTAATAGTGACGCAGTGAAATCTATGAGATTTCACTGCGTCACTTTTAGGACGCTGTTGCATCAAAATCTTGCGCCTGCCTCACAGCAGGCGTAAGACTGGCGCAAGCCCTTTCACATGGGGCTTTCCCCATGTGAAAGGAAGCATTGCTGGAGCTGCGTCACTTTTGTGACACACTCCAGCAATGCGTCACTTTTGCGCCTACAGATACGTCAGAAATACTGACGTATCTGTAACTCCTTGCGACATGATGCGTCATATTATAAATATGACGCATCAATCATGTCGCAGGGAGAGCGCAGTGAAAAGTGACGCATCGCTGTTTTCACGCAGCGATGCGTCACTTTTCATAAATGAGGCCCCAGGTGTAAAAAAAGCAGTGCTAACCGCGGTTAGCGCTTCCTTTTTTTATCACTAACAGGGTTAGCGAAATCCTTGAAAATAGGAGAAATGTCGCTTAACAACATTTCTCCTATTATTTTTCTCTGGAACGCCCCCTTTGCATCTCATTAGAGATGCAAGGGGAAGCATAGAGAAAAAGAGTGCTAACATGCGAATTTGCGTGTTAGCACCCTGTTGCTGATAGGGAGATAATTGTATCTCCGCTTTCTGGGCTTTTAAAGCCAAAAAAGCGGAGATAAATCCCTTGATAATGTGCCCCGTAAAGTCTTATGTCTTGGGGAAACTGATACCTATGTTACCATAGGTGTTACTACAAAGTAGAGAAGGAAATTCAGCAACTTTATAGAGCAGTCATACTATACTATAATTGAGAAAGTATTTAAGATGTTTCTACACAATCCACAATACATCTATGCTTCTGTGGAACCAGACTCCCTTACAGTCACTACTGCAAGTGAGTGTCTGTAAGAGGCAGGCCTGAAAATGAAGAGAGCTGTAGCTATAGTGGATAGCCAATTCCAGAGCCCTTTTGAACGCTTGAGTGCACGAACAGTGGGAAAGCTGGATAAACTGTTACAGTTGCCAGAGAAGTAGCAGACCAAAGGCCTTAATAGAACAAGCATTTGCAATGC
The DNA here is from genome assembly GCF_964261635.1 of Lissotriton helveticus. NCBI lineage: Eukaryota > Metazoa > Chordata > Amphibia > Caudata > Salamandridae > Lissotriton > Lissotriton helveticus. The sequence goes on along the minus strand of NC_136058.1, from coordinate 294,063,456 downwards.
AATAGGTCTCACAGTTACGCAAGTTTAAGCTATTGGCATTGTAAAGAACAATGGGCCATATTATCAAGGAAGCTGCGGTAGTTTATCGCCGCTTTACTGGCAGGAAACTGCCGATAGAGTGGCGATAATGGCCTTGATAATATGCAATTCGAATTTCAATCGAAGCCCATGTTAGGCGATAAACTACCGCAGCTTCCTTGATAATATGGCCCAATGCCTTTTATTTAGGTTTTTAAAAAGAAAACAAAAATAAAAGGCATTGTTATTTGCAATGTCATTAGCTTAAACTCTCGTAACTGCGAGACCTATTGCATTGCAAATGCTTGTTTATGAACTCGTCCTGACCTCTAATGTGGGGTCAGGGCATGCATGAAGGTGTGCGTTATGGTGCAAGAGAATGGCCCTATGCCGTTATACAATCCTCAAAAAACACAGTTGATGGACAGAATGTAGAACAATGTCATACATTCACCCCAGTACAAAGATCTGGGCCTAAATCCATCGTTTTTTTGCACTCCACACCACCCTGGGTTAGACACTGGCTATATGCAAATCAGCTCTGACCCTGTGCCTCATGGGAACAGTCCAGTCCGAACTACCAAGCCATGTCTTTCCCAGACCAGAATCAAGCATCCAAGGACCGGTTTCTGGCTATCAGCCTTCATCAGCCTGGATAGCTTGACTCCAGTGGTGTGGATACATTCCTCAACACCTCTGAACAGAAAACACAATGCAAAGTCCAGTTATCATGATCCATTAGGGCATTACAGATCTGTCTCGTATGGGTGAAGGATACATCCTTGCTTTAATCTCACAAACACTTGATGGCACATTACCAACAAATAGCGATATTTATCGCTAAATAGGCTTAGCGACGATTTTTTTATCCCTGAGCATCGCCGGGATTTATCGCTGAGATAATGTGCTATTAGCAACGTTTATCTCCAAAGCGATGAATTTTCCGGCGATAGCGGCGCAATGCGTGAATATCGCTGAGAATACAGCGATATTCACGCATTATCGACGAAATGCTCTTAGCCATGTTATCCACCTCCCATTGGATAACATGGCTAAGAAATGGTCTGGGCAGGTGTTAGTATTTGGAGATATTGGCGCTTAGCGCGAATATTTCCATCGCTACGCCTGCCTTGCTAATAGGCGATAGCGATGTTACCGACTGTTTTCACACACTGTTTTCACTACCCCAGAGCATTGCTGGAGCTGCGTCGCGCTTGCGAGGCAACTCCGGCAATGCGCTGCTTTTACGGCACAGATGCGTGACGCATCTGTGCCGTTTTTTCCCCATGGTGTGCCGCATTGTAAATGCAGCGCATCCATGGTGGTGGAGGCATGGCGCACAACAACTGGCGCATCCCCGCTGATATGCAGGGATGCGCCAGTTATTGTAAATTCGCCCCATAGGGTTTTAGTGAGTGCTTCTTCAACATCAACTTGTTGTGCGCAACCGATGCGTCTGGATTCGTTAAGTGTGTGCATCAGCCTTACTACCTCCCCACTTGCTTGAGGACAGCAGGTCATAATCTTCCTGTGGTCAATGGTTAGGAACTGTAGTTATTTCTTGAAGTCTTGACTCTGCAGCGGGGGCCGTTATCACTCTTGAGGGTATTTGGGATTCCAGATATTGCGAAGACTTTGTCGAGACACTTCCTGGTGTGTTCAAAAATGGTTGCCTGCAGTACTTCTATGACTGGGGACATTGGCAGGCATCGTGTACACTTCGAAAAATCCACCCTGATGTTGCAGCAGCGTGAATCACTTTGGCTGTCAGTTGCAACTGAACAGGATCGGTTTGGTAGCCTGCTAGATTAGCACCAGTGGCATCGTGCGACCAGGTCAATCACAACTTTCGCCTTAGCCGGGCTTTGGGTTTGGTGCTGAGTTCATGGCAGACATTCAAGAGGGCAAACAGGTCATGCTGAGTGATGCTGTCATGCTTCCCAAGAGATCCCGAAGTAAGGGGCATATTAGCAAGGCGGGTGTTACGAGATTATCATCGATTTAGCGGCCGTCTTCGGCCGCTAAGCGGCGATAATTTTATCTCCCTATTAGCAAGCTGTCGCTAACATCAGTTATCGACAACTTGAAGGCGATAGCGAGCTGTTTGGGGCCCGCTTTGCATGTCAGCAATATTTATCGCTAATGACATGCAAAGTGGGCGTAACCAACCTGTTAGTGACTGAAAGCAGTCGCTAACATCGCTATCGCCTATTATCAACACAGGCGTAGCAATGGAAATATTCACGCTAAGCGCGAATATCTCCAAAATCTAATGCCTGCTCAGACCAGTTCTTAGCCTGTATATCCAGTGGGAGGTGGATATTCAGACTAAGTCCCTATTAGCGATAATGCCTGAATATGGCTGGATTTCCAGCAAAATTCACGCATTTTGCCGCTATCACCGGAAACTGTATCGCTTTAGAGAATGTTGCTAATAGCACGTTATCTCTGGGATAAAATCCGGCAATGCGCAGCGAAAAAAAAAGGTTGCTAAGCTTATTTAGCGATAATTATCGCTAGTTGTTGATAATATGCCCCTTAATCCCGCCACTTTCGGGAGGTGTGCAAATCCCCACGCTCTTTGTATACCTGAATCTGATGCAGCAGGGTCAGTGATATCCTGGAGGGTGATGCTCTGGGGCCATGCAAGCTCTGTCAACCAGTGGACATATTATTCTGCTACGAACAAGGAGCTGGATGGGCTACTTTCCATCTGATGTGGGTGTCTGGAGATGTTGTCAGTGGGATTGTAATAGCCTGGTCTATACCCCACCGTCAGGTGGTACTTCTGGAGCTGCAAAGTCCACTTCTCGATTCGGGGCGGAGGGTCCCGCACAGTGCCTGAAAAATCGGTATCAGTGACCTATGGTCTCTGATATCTCGGGAGAAGCCAGCCATATAGGGGGAAACATCCTTTACAATGTAACTGGTACAACGCGGTACCGTTACGACGCAGCTTTAACAAAGAAAGTCGTTACAATGACTTTCGCTGGAGGGCGATCTTGGATAGGGGATAGTTTAATTTACTATCCAACACCTTCCCTACTATCCACGGGGACTGGTGATGGAATAGTAAATTAAACTATTCACTATCAGTGCCCCCCAACGCAAGTCGTTGTAACGACTTGCGTTGTTTAAAACTGCGTCGTAAAGGGACGAGTTGTAACGGTATGCGTTGTACCGTCATACATCCCCATACAGGTATTACTGGAAATGGTAACAGCCCCATTTGATAGCGAGAGTTTCCTTTTTGATGTTCGTAAAGCACTTTTCCCTATCAGTGAGAGTTTTGCTGGCATATGCAACAGGAGCTCAGTGATCATTTCCTGCATAGTGCATCAAGGCAGCTTCTAGACCAATGGGGCTGGCATCAACCACCACTCTGATTCTTTTGCGGGGTCGAAGTAGGCCATGACCGTGTCTTAGAGGAGCACGTTTTTTATGGCTTGGAATATGTCATCTTCAACTGGACCCCACACCCAAAAAGTTGAAACTTTGGTGCCTTCCAAAGTTGCCAAAGTGGGGATAAACCTCCCACATTATGTTGCCAGGAAGAGGATGGCTGGAAGAATTGGCATTTTGCTCCGTTGAGGGTGATGCCAGGGATCTCGATCCTTTTGAGAGAGGAGTGAAGGTGCCAACAATGGCTGTCAAGGGTGGGTGCGCGATGAGGATGCCATCGCTTGCGTTGATTACTCCCCCGAGGCCTATCAGGACTTCCCGGATAGCATTTTGGAAGACCCTCGCTGCCAATGATATTGAGCCGTTGGTAGCGGCGGAGGCCAACATGAGTGGAGAAGGTCATAATGTACCTGCTGTCCTCATGGAGCTCGAGTTGGTGGTGGCCAGAGTTCAGATCTAGTTTGAGAACCAAATTGAGCTATTGATGTAGACAATGAGGTCATTGATTGTGGGGGAGATGGGACATTCTCTTTTAATTGCTTTATTGGGGAGGCCCAATGGTATACCAGATACAGGTGCAGCCTGGCTGCTTGGGTTTGTTGGTGGTCAACTATGGGATCGGGCTGGAGACTCTCTCAATAACTCCTGCGTATTCTAGTTTTTGTAGTTCTGCCGCCACCGCTGGATGGAGATGAAACGGGACTCTGGGGTGTCCGAGTGCCACAGGACAGACTGAGGGGTTGATGTCAAACCAGATCTGGGGCGCTTCAGGCGGCCAAAGCTGGTGAGCAGGTGAGGGAAGTCAGGGAGTAGGCGATCAGCATCACTAATGGGGTCTCCAAGGGACATGGTGAATTGGATAAGCTGTAGTCTTTTGGCAAAGTAGCAGCTGGGGAGCGTTTTACAGTCCACAGAGGTCACAAAGAAATCCCTCCTGTCAAAGGGATGGGGGTCATGCTCCCATACGCAAATATTTACACTTGCATACGTCAGGTTGTGGATCCACTGTGTGGAATTGCCGTGGCTGGTGACATTTACTGAGGCACCTTTTTCGATAATGATGTGGTTGGTCTGGAATCAATGGTGTCTTGACAAGTGAGGCGGAGATGTCATGTCAGTTGTCCTGGCATTAGGGATATGAGGAAGATGTCATCATCCTGCTCCTCCTTATCGTGAGCTGGGTATAGGTAGTGCAAGTTTCGGAGTGGGTGGTTGGAGTTGTGTGACTGCTCTCACTCCTTGGTGTTGAGGTATGCCACAGTCTTGAGGTGTGGGTTATTTGCATCTACTTCTGCAGATCTTGGCAAAGTAGTTGGAGTGAAGGCACGCAGAGCAGGTTTTGCCCCTGGCCAGTGACTCAAGCAGAGGGTAGCGAGAGATTCCCCAGTATCTACACTGATCTTTCATGGGTTCCCTTCCTTGGTTGAAAGTTAACCCTAGATGGGCGGGCGAGAAAGCCCTTTCCAGATGGCCCCTGCTGTTTCCATCATGATGGTCCGAGAGGTGGGCTCTGGCATAGCCGAGAGCTTCTGGAAGACAAGTTCTATCTGCTCCACTTAATTGGGTAATTTGTGGGAATGGGATTTTGTTGAGGAGCATATTGGGCGGGAGAAGGATGTGGGGACTGGGGGGCATATTATTAAGGCAGGCGATATGAACTTATCGCCGCTTTAGCTTTTCGGAGTGGTTTGGGGCCCGCTTTGCATGCCAGCGATATTTATCGCTAATGACATGCAGAGTGGGCGTACCCTGAAAGCAGTCGCTAACGTCGCTATCGCCTATTAGCAAGGCAGGCGTAGCGATAAAAAAAATTGCGCTAAGTGCGAATATCGCTGAAAACGAACGCCTGCTCAGACCAGTTCTTAGCCATTATATCCAATGGGAGGTGGATAGTCTGGCTAAGTTCCCATTGGCGATAATCAGTGAATATCGCTGGATTACCAGCAATATTCACGCATTTCGCCGCTAACGCTGGAAATTTTATCGCATTTGAGATATACGTTGCTAATAGCACGTTATCTCTGCGATAAAATCCGTTGTTGCACGGCGATAGAAAAAATTTCGCTAAGCTTAGTTAGTGATAAATATCTCTACTTGTTGATAATATGCCCCTGAGTGTGGCCAACGGGCAGCTTTGTATGCTCTGAGCGCGCACTTCTTTCTGTGAGTCATCTTTCTGTGCAGGTGCTGGCCAGCTCTTGCAGGTGAGAATAAAATAGATCAATAGATCCTTACTCTCATTGGCAGGTTTCTTTTAATTTAAAATGTTTGAAGTCAGGGGGTCAAAGCACTCCTTGAGGGCTGTACTAGTCATCATCATCTTCTCCCCCGCAAAGTGTATCAGGAGGCCACGTTTAGTCTCGTCTTCCATTTCCTTGGTGACCTTGAAGTAGTTGGTGTGGTGAGCAATCCACATGTGCAAGTGGGAAGCCGTGGTGATGGTGTCCTTGATCTCGCTGAAGGTGGACAACGGGCTTGTTGCTCCCTCAATAAAATGGTCTGGCATAAGCCACTGAGATGGTGCCATCCGCAACCATCACCACATCATCAGAACAACCATTCACAGACTGCCTCGAAAACAACGCCCACAACAGCAAAGAGCGCTTCAACATCGTGAAAGAATTCTCCAATCCCAGCTCCTGCACGAAACGACATCCCGCCGTCGCAAGCTCTGTGCGACACCCGACATCCACAACAGCTTCAACACTCAGATCAACCCAACGCACCCCACCACGACAAGCACACCCAACCCCACCGACCACGACCTTCTGACCACATGGACCAACGTGAGCATCGAAGACATTATCGTGACCATGAGCACCATCCACTCAGGTGCCCCTTCGGACCCTCTCCCCCACCACATCGCCAACAAAGCCAACAGCCTCATCGCACCCCACCTGCGCAACATCATCAACCTCTCCTTCGAAACCGCCACTTTCCCTGGGAGCTGGAAGCACGCCGAGATCAACGCCCTCCTGAAGAAACCCAAGGCGTACCCGAGCGACCTCAAGAACTTCCGCCCATCTCCCTGCATCCGTTCCCAGCGAAAGTCATTGAAAAGACCGTCAACACCCAGCTCACCCGCTACGTAGAAGACAACAACATCTTGGACCCGTCCCAGTCTGGCTTTCGCAGCAGCCACAGTACCGAAACCGCCCTCATCGCTGCCACAGACGACATCAGAATCCTCCTCGACAACGGCGAGACAGCAGCCCTCATTCTCCTGGATCTCTCCGCCGCTTTTGACACCGTCTGCCACCACACTCTCCGCACACGCCTATGACGCAGGGATCCGAGACAAGGCCCTGGACTGGACCACCTCCTTCCTCACCGACAGAACCCAGAGAGTCCTCCTCCCCCCGTTCCAATCCGGAACCACCAAAACCATCTGCGGCATCCCTCAGGGATCTTCCCTCAGCCCGACGCTGTTCAACGTCTACATGGCACCCCTCGCCCGCATCACCAGACTACACGACCTCAACATAATCTCCTACGCCGACGACACCCAGCTGATCCTCTCCCTCACCAAGGACCCACTCATCGCCAAATCCAACCTGCACCAGGAGATGAAGGCCGTCGCTGACTGGATGGAGGCAAGCCGGCTCAAGCTGAACTCGGACAAGACGGAGATCCTCATCCTTGGGCCCCACCCATCGGCGTGGGACGACTCCTGGTGGCCTCCTTCCCTGGGAACCCCCCCGATAACCTAGGGATCATCCTCGACTCCACGCTCAGCATGACCAACCAAGTCAACGCAGTCTCCTCCTCATGCTTCCGCACCCTCCGTATGCTCCGCAAGATCTACAGATGGATCCCAACGAACACTGGGAAAACAGTCACCCACGCCCTCATCAGCAGCCGACTCGACTACGGAAACGCCCTCTACGCCGGAGCCGGGCCAAACTTATTAGCAGACTCCAAAGAATCCAGAACGCCTCCGCACGCCTGGTCCTAGACGTCCCTCACAGAGACCACATCACCCCCCACCTGAGAGACCTGCATTGGCTCCCCGTCGACAAAAGAATCACCTTCAAACTCATGATCCACGCACACAAAGCACTCCACAAGACCGGCCCAGCCTACCTCAACAGCAGACTCTCCTTCTACGCACCCAACAGGAAACTCCGCTCCGCCGACCTTTCTCTGGCCGCCGTCTCGCGCATCCACAGAACCACCTCCGAGGGCAGATCCTTCTCCCACCACGCCGCCAAGACCTGGAACGCCCTCCCCCTCCACCTACGACAGACTACAGACCTTCCGGCATTCAGAAGACTGCTCAAGACCTGGCTCTTCGACCACTGACTGCAGCTCCGCCCCCCCCTTGCCTTGAGACCCTAGCGGGTAGGTAGCGCGCTTTACAAATTACTTGATCGATTGATTGATTGATTGATTGATTGATTGATTGATTAGTACTTGAGGGTAGGATGGGCCCTGATGAAGTGGTGCAGTCTGCACGTTCTCCTCCCAATCCGCCCTCATGGTGAGGGGTGGTGCCCGCTGCTGCGGGTGCTAAGAAAAAGGTGAGGCATGCCAGGCTAGAGAGGATGACCCTGGCACCGGGGGCAGAGAAGATGGTGATCACAGCAGGGGTGCAAGCACCTGAGTGACGGTGCTGTCCAGCCTCAGTGGCTCTGATGAATGCGGGTCAGAAACTGTGGCAGTGGCGTAGTCACAATGGTGTCCACCAGTCTGAGTGCTCCACTGCTAATCTGCCAGGCATAGAAGAGCAGATCGGTTTCCTATGCCAGACAAGGCAGGCACAGGTGGTTACAGGCTGTGAGGGTGAAGGCCTGGCCAGTCAGGAGATTTTCGTGTGTGCCCTTCATGTGAGGACGGGGGCAAAATGTGTCTGAGCCTGGAGTGACATCGAAGAGAACAGGCTGGAGCAGGAAGATGGGACGCCATGAAGTCAGACGCCATCCTCGTCGCTACTGTGGTGTCAGGTGAAGGGCGACCCAGCTGTGCTTGCCGTGGTTGTGAGGAAAAACCAAACTGTGACTTGTCTGCTTTTGAACACGGATGGTGTCCATCCCTTTTAAATCCCACAAGGACCACCACCACCCACTGAAGCCCGAAAGGTACAGGATCAGATGCCGTTAACCGACACTGAGAAAGAACAGAAACCCTCAGGGGTCACAGCTAGAGTGGGATGCAGTAGAAGGGAAAGAACATAGGAAAGAAGGAAGAAAACAGCGGTGAAGAACTACCAGTGGAGTAAAACCAGATGAGGGCCCTGACACTGTGTGCCAAGTGAAAAAAGAAAAGGAAGAGAGAAGGTGGCCGACCAGGTCTGGAGGAAAAGTGGGAACTTCGTCACCACCAACAGCTGTAAACCCTGATCCCAAGACCACCAAGGAAGAGTAGCGGGATGATTAGACCCCCCCCCCCCCCCCAGTGAATCAGCAGGAAGAGGACACGGCCAACAAAGGAAGACTTCTACACAAGTAAGAATATCAACATGGCCTTGGTAGAACAGACAGAGGATGGTACCTCACCTTCAACTCTGAGGATGAAGAAAACAACATAGCAGGACATTAGAGGGACCCTGGAAGGCCCACCTGTGGTAGTCTTAGAGGACCTAAAGATGCTACACCTGAAGATCAATGAGGTACTGGTGGGGTGTGATGTGAGGAGGGACCACATCACACCCCGCCGGTAGAGCTTCGGAACGCAGAGGATATCTCCAAAGTGGGAAAGAGCACATCACAAGAGTCATGACTGACTTTTATGGTGAGCTTTACTCACCGAAGTCATCAGAGAGATCCCAGGCAGAAAGTTCCTAATAGACATCTCGGAGACACTCGGTCCGGAAGACAGAGAGGGCCTGAACGTGCCTTTTACCCTAGAAAATCGGCACTTGCCTGCAACGACCTCCAAGAGAGGCAAGACACCAGGAAGTGACGGTCTCCCAGTGAAACTTTATGTTGAACTGTGAGACCTGATGTGCCCAGACTTGCTAAACCACCACGAGGAAATGATGGGCAAAGGCAGTATGCCGCAATTCCTGCGTGTACACATGATAACACTTTTCTATATGTAGAAGGGAGAGAGAGAAGACCTCAAGAACTGGAGGCCCATCTCACTCCTCAATGTGGACTACAAAATCCTAACAAAGATAATGGTCAACTGTCTCAAGAAGCAAATAGCAAACATAGTTTATCCTGACTAGTCCTGCAGGACACCGGGTCGGCAAATGGATGACAGTCTTGCCCTGGTTCAGGACACGTTCAAGTATGTCAAGTGCCAAAAGGTTCAGGTGGCCGTGGCCAGTCTAGACCAGGTGTCTTCAAACTGGGGTCGAGCCCTACTGGAAGGGGGGGCTCAAGTGATCCAAGGGGGGTTCCAGGCTAAAGGAAGCATTATGCTGATAGCAGTGCTTTGTTTTAAGCAGGGGAAAAAATGAGGGTCAGTAAGCTGCTCTGTAATGGGCCATCAGTAACATCTTTTGTCATTTACATTCTGACTTGGAGAAGGTGTCAAAAGGGAAGGGACTCCAAATATTCTTCAAAACCCCCACCCCCATTTCTAATAATCACAATGCGGATACTTTTACATGTTAGTAAGGCCTGCTTGACCAGAATAATATGTTTGGCAATCATGTATTTAGCTGCATTTTTTTTAATTGAAGCAGAATTTGACTGCAATGTTTAAATATGTCTTGTGTTTAAATAAGTCAAGACATATTTAAACATTGACAATTTAATGAATAATTGTGAAAAATTCGGGGGGGGGGGCGATTCATTACATTTTTTTACGGGGATGGGGGGTGGCATTAGAAAGTTTGAAGACCACTGGTCTAGACCATAAAAAGGCATCCGACCACTCCTCCCATGAGTTCATGGGCCGGACAGTCAAAGCACTGGGACTGAGAGATTTCTTTTGAGACTTGGTGTCCACACTGTATTGCTATATCTCTAACATAGCGTTTGGTAAACAGACGGAAAACTAACCACTTCCTTGTCCTTTCGGGTGTTAGGTAGGGCTGCCCACTTCTTCTGTTCATCTGTATTATAGAGTTCCTAGCGAAACGCATCAGACAGAATAGGAACATCGGAGCCATGACAGTATTGGGAAGAAACAGGAAGGGCGAATTAAAGTGCTCCTTCTACATGAACGATGTGCTGGTCTTTTGTGCAGACAGGCACTCTGTGAAGGAACTGGAGAGAACTTAGATTGAATTGGAAAGATGCCAGGAGCAAAAATCAACAACGTCAAGTCAGAAACCGCACTCTTCGGCCACTGGGCCCCCACCTCAGACCACCTACCTTTCCACATCAAGCTGGATTTCCTGAAGATCTTCAGAGTCTGGTTTGGCGGAGAGGGTGCAGAGGAGAAAACATGGGATATGAGACTAGTAAATACAAAACAGAAACAGGGACTCTCTAGCATTCGGAAAGTGAGGATCGAAGGTAAGTCTTTGGTCCTGCAGAACGAGACCTTGCCAGTGCTCCAGTACATCGCAGTGTGGTCAGTGCTGCCTCAAAGGGTCAGGGCCATAATGAGAATGATCTATTTTATCTGGAACTTTAAGACTGACAGAGTGAAGAGGGATGTAATATTCCACATTCATGACAAGGGAGGAGAAGGTGTGCCTGACATTGCCATCATCCTGAGGGGAATATATGTGTGCCTCTCCGTGATTAGCACCCTAAGAACGGTAAACAACCGTTACAATGGAACTTTTACAACGGACTACTTTTACAACGCAACTTTTACAACGCAGGATCCATTACAACGAAGTACCATTACAACGCATTTTTTTACATCGCAGATACCTTTGCAACGCATGCCATTACAACGTAAGTATTGGTAAGTATATAATTATAGTAAAAATGTTTTAGGTTTGGGTTTTTGGGTAAATGGGTATTTTTAGGGTTCAGGGCTAGGTTTGGGTTTTTGGGTAAAGGGGTATTTTTAGGGTTCAGGGCTAGGTTTGGATTTTTGGGTAAAGGGGTATTTTTAGGGTTCAGGGCTAGGTTTGGGTTTTTGGGTAAAGGAGTATTTTTAGGGTTCAGGGCTAGGTTTGGGTTTTTGGGTAAAGGGGTATTTTCAGGGTTCAGAGCTAGGTTTGGGTTTTTGGGTAAGGGGGTATTTTTAGGGTTCAGGGCTAGGTTTGGGTTTTTGGGTAAAAGGGTATTTTTAGGGTTCAGGGCTAGGTTTGGGTTTTTGGGTAAATGGGTATTTTAGGGTTCAGGGCTAGGTTTGGGTTTTTGGGTAAAGGGGTATTTTTAGGATTCAGGGCTAGGTTTGGGTTTTTGGGTAAAGGGGTATTTTTAGGGTTCAGGGCTAGGTTTGGGTTTTTGGGTAAAGGGGTATTTTTAGGGTTCAGGGCTAGGTTTGGGTTTTTGGGTAAAGGGGTATTTTTAGGGTTCAGTGGTAGGTTTGGGTTTTAAATAAAATTAAATAAAAATTAAATTAAATTATATTAAATTTAATAACTTAATTTTTTTTAAATATAATATACTTACCAATACTTACGTTGTAATGGTATGCGTTGTAAAGGTATTTGCGTTGTAAAAAAATGCGTTGTAATGGTAGTTCGTTGTAATGGATCCTGCGTTGTAAAAATTGCGTTGTAAAGGTATGCGTGCTAAAAGTATGCGTGGTAACGTCATACATCCCCTAAGAACTGAAGACGAAAGCCATGTTGGCTTTCTGAAGGCACACTTCTTCCTGTTGCCAAAGTGGAGGCTCCTTGGATGGACAGAGTGGGTGAACACCATCCCCTACATCTGGAATACCCTGTGGTTCTACAAGGAAGTGGAAATGTTTGTCAAGGAGTTTGGTCTGGCAGCTTCTGCCCAAAACCAGTGGACTCCGAAGATTGTCCAACCCCATATTTGTGTGAGGTGCTTCAGCAAACATATCTGCACCTTCCCCGCTCCTACAGTGGACCACGTGTGTGGGAATATTGCCCCAAATGCCTGACCAACCACCACAATGTTAAATGTTAAATGTCGTATACTTGTAAAGCGCACAGCTGCCCCAGCAAAGGGGCGTCCTGGCGCTGTATACCGCTGGGGAACCTGTCCTGGCTTTCCCTGTGGGATGGTCCCTACTGGGAATCCCCAAGGTGGAGCCAGGCATCCCCGGCGTTGATGGGGCCGTTGTGGAGATTAGGCAAGCTAATGCCCAGAGTTGCTGAGTGGGACCCCAGGTTAGAGTAGGCACCGAGGCGAGAATTGTCAAGTCTGCTGACCCTGGTCCACGACCCTGCCGCGTCGGGAATTGAACCCTGGTCCCAGGCCGACTTCTGCTCCCGGGTCTGCCGCCTCTAACCAGTGAGCCACACCACTCCACAATGGCATGGCCTGAATGGCCATCCAAGGAGGTCTGCCAGTGGGAGCCTTCATTCATGCAAGAAGGCTCAACTGATCCAAGTCCTGCCTGTGAGGGTGCACCATAGACAAGATGTCCTACCATCTCTTCTAGGAATGCCCCTTCACCCAGGACCTGCTGAAGGGCATAAGCACCTTGATACCCACACAACATGCATCACCGCAGATTAAGTAATGTATAGTTTGTTTCCAGAGACGCACGCACTCGGAGACCTCCAGGACTGCTTAAGGCTCCTATGCTCTACTGTTTTCTAGAAACCACCTGGTTGTTGGGAAGAAGGAGACATCAATCCTGGCCTGCTGGAAGATGATGGGATCGGACAATGACAGCAACGACTTGCCAAAGTTTGGGGAGGTGGTGGTCCTGAGGGACCACTAACATCTTGCCTCTTTTTCTCTAACAAGCGTGAACAGCAATATAATATTACCAGCACTTTTAGAGCCTGTTCTGGAGCATTTTCACAGCAGCGAGTTTGCCATTCGCCACGGTGTGAGCCATTTGCAGAGAATGACTGAATATGTTTATTTTTTCTGAGAAAAAGAAGATTGTCGGCATGTGACTCCAGATTGTGCGAATCAAGGAAGAGCAAAATCGCAGCTCGAAGTAGGTAACAAGGCTTGAGCTGCGTTTCATAGCAGTGAAGACAGCACATGAACAAGCAGCACAAGCTTCATGAACTACAGAGGTGTAGACAGCGCGTGAGCAACGCACGAGGACAAGCAACGTACTCTTCAGCAAGCACACACATCGAACAAACGGTGAAGAGAAAAAATGTACTGCAGCTTTACACCCACCTACACTTGACAAAGCCATGGAGCACTGGATTCTATTTCAGGACCAGAGGGTTAGAACTATGCTTTTGTGAAAGTGCAATTTCTTCTCTACTTACCTACAGGGGGGAAGACTTACAAGTCCCTTGCGCCATTTTTGCGCCACTGTTGCGTCACTTTTTGTGACGCAGCGGCGGCGTAAAAATTTGACCCATTTACAATGTGACGCATCTAGGGAGATGCATCACGTTGTAAAGCTCTACGTCAAATTATACCTGCATCGGGTATATTGTATGTAGGGTGGGCGTTCCTCCTCAAAAAAGCCTCTTAGAAGTGACGCAGTGAAATCTGCAAAATTTCACTGCGCCACTTCTAGGGCGCCACTGCGTCAAAACCCTACGGCTTCTTGAAGAAGGCGTAAGGAGTGACAAAGCACAATGAGGATAGGCCTCCCGCTGCATTGCTGGAGTTGCATCATGCTTGTGACATGACTCCAGCAATGCGTGACCTTTGCGCCAACAGATCTGATGCATCTGTCAATCCTTGCGCCATGGTGCGACGTATACGGCACATCCATGGTTGCGGAAGGGTTTCTCAGGGTAGAGCAGGGAAAGTGACGCATCTCTATAGATGCGACACTTCCTTGTAAATCTGCCCCAAGAAGACTACAATCCAGGAGGCAGATTTATGAAGGCCTTGCGCCGCCGGTGCGTAATTTTTAACATGGGAAAAAGTGACGCACCGGCAGCGCAAGGCCTTCATAAATCTGCCCCCAGGTAACTGAAAATGTGTCAAAATGTATTATCACTTGAGCGGGCACAACATCTCAAGGCACTAAGTTGGCCATGAGAAAAGAGAGCACATGTATCAGAAATCTCACTAGCTTTTATATATTTCTTACACAATAGATGCATGTGGCAGGAATCCAAAAACATTAATGTCGTTGGGGCTTGTGGTTACAAGGTAGGTGCTCAGGAAACATATAACTCATATCTGTCATTGCAAAGCTTCTCAACAGTTACACTAGGCCAGGTGTAAAGTACAACAAGCATTTGCAATGCAAAAGGCCTTGCATTTATGCGCGTTTAAGCTATTGGCATTGTAAATGACAATGCTCTTTATTTATGTTTTTAGAACAAAAACAAAGATAAAAGGCATTGTTATTTGTAATGTCAATAGCTCAAACCCGTGTAAATGCGAGACCTATTACATTGTAAATTTTTGTTAGATTAGTGAGTAGAAACGTTCCCTTTCGGCCTGCGGTGCAAATTAATTAAATAAACAAGTGCGGCCTCTAAAGAGAAAGCGGACCATGCTGCAAATAAAAAAGAAATAGTGCTTACTGACTTATGAAGGAGACCGTGTAACGCCACAAGTAAAAGATCCAGCCCTAATGGGAGGTAACAAATGGCAAAAGGCCAGTAACAAGGAGGGACTAACAAGTCTCATTATCAATCGGAAGCCAGCATTTACCAAGCACAATGACACCAGCTAATCAAAAATTTGGGTGGAGAGAAGGCGAGGCTTCCACAGCATACTAGACTACTGCATGGCCCTCACTTTCCCCGTTCCACATTTCCCTTTGTAGGTATGTTTCTTGTTTTGTCTTTTGTTTTTTGTCATAATTCTTTTGTTTGCTCAGTTTGTTCCACAAATTGTATTCATTTGCTTTCTTGGTGTCCTCAGTATTTTACCTTGTTATCCTTTTTTCTACTTTCTTCCTAAACTCATTATTGCATGTCCACTTTTCTTCATTTCTTCATGTCTTCACATCTAACATGGGCTTCGATTGGAATTCATAGAGCATATTATCAAGCACATTATCGCCGCCTTATCGGCAGTTTCCTGCCGATAAAAGCGGCGATAATGTAACGCCCTTTCTTGATAATATGCCCCTCAATTCTCCTATAAAAAGGCAGAGAGTACTAACTCATCTGGCTAAGTTAAATGCTGACATAGTATTCCTGCAAGAGACTCATCTTACAGAAGATGAGTCATTAAAATTTAAAAAAGGTTGGGTAGGGGAATTATTTTATTCCAGTGGAGATGGTAAACGTAATGGAGTTATGTTGTTGTGTCGTGGATCCCTTAACTTTAAATTCATCTTACAAGACTCTGATACAGATGGCCGTTGGCTTAATGTTAAATTGATGCTTAAGGATGTTCCAGTCTCTTTTTTCACTGTTTATGCCCCAACAGGTGATGACGCCTCCTTTTGGCGGTCAGTGGCCAAGCAAATCACTCTTCACATGGAAGATAATTTTATTTTGGCGGGTGACTGTAATCAAGTTTTTGATCCTTTTATAGATCGGAACTCTAAAGTTTCATTTATCCCTAACAAAACACACAAATCCTTTATTCACACGGTCACACAACATAAACTTTTGGATGCCAGGAGATTATGTAATCCTACAACGAGGGAGTACACCTTTTATTCCAGGTGCATTATTCCCAATCATGACTTGATTATTTTATTGTATTGCATAACATCTCACAAGCGCTTACTCGGGCGTAAATAGGCCTTTTTTATTATCTGACCTGTTCTGATTGATTTGGACATTTTACCCAAACCCAACGCTCCCAGAAGATGGCATTTTAACAATACCCTGCTTTTGGATCCAGAATTTTCTTCTTCATTCAAAACCTTTTTTTATCAAATATGTTCTCCTAAATCATACTGATTCCCTGCCTTTTTCAACTATTTGGGATGCTTTTAAGGCCTCCGCTAGGGATTTTATTATATCCTATGTGTCAAGGAAGCGTGCTATTGCTCGCAATCGTACTCGTTCTTTGTTTCAAGAGATTAAGAGACTGGAACATTCTTTTTACACTTCCAACTCTAGAGATGTTCTTCATACTCTCATCAATGCAAAGTTACAGTTTAATAAGGAATCAACAGATAATGCCTCATTATATTTATTAAAATCTAGTGTGAAAATTTATGGTGGTAGAAATAAGGCTGGAAAACTTTTAGCGAATTATTTAAAAATGAAACAGAACAAAGTGAATATTGATGCTATTTTTTATTTTTGTAAGACCTTTATTTTACAATACTACAGACACACAGCATCGAGCCTACAACCCTGAGGGCCGGCTGTGTCATTTAAAGCCACCTCTCAGCACTGTCGGGTTTACACAGCCCTTCAGCCGACAAGACAGGGTCCGGCGGTGTAACAAAGGAGATTCATACAAGGCAGTCATTACTTGTGGAGGATAAACAAACGTCTTACATTTTCTTTTTATAAACATAATAACAGTGTCGCCAAAGGTTTCAGTGGTATAAAAGGGCAGAGGCAGAAAAGAATCACAAGCAGTCTTATGCAATCAAAACTATTCATAGAAGAAACAAAGTGCAAATTAGCGTACATGCCATCCCATTGGCCCCATGGGACATAGCCAGTTCAACTGTAGGAGAGTCACACAGTTCGCCACAGTAGACATTTCAGTGCCCCCATTTTTTATCCCACGTTTTCGGACAGCCCTGTGTCTTGTAGACCGTCTTTTCAGCAATCATGCAACGGTCCATTTCTGCCACCCAGCCCACCACCAACAGTCTATCTGGGGAACCCGACATCATAGCTATGGAACGTTTGGCCAATAGGAAACCTAGCGCCGCCCACCGCAACTCCTGTTCATTTAAATCATTGGCCCCCCAGATATTAAGGACACATTCCCTAGGCGACGGCAAGAGCGGCCTACCCAAGGAGGTGCTCATTTTACGAAGCATACCACTCCAGAACCTCTGCATCATTGGACAGTCCCACAAGATGAGGTAGAAGGTGCCAGGCAGACCACATCCTCGCAGGCACAGTGGGTCAGGGCGTCGTCCAATTTTGGCCAGAGTAAGAGCAGACATATACGCCCTGTGAAGAACCTTCAGTTGAATCAACCTATACCTATGGCAAATAGCAGATTCCCTCGGGGACATTAGGACCGATCGCCAATCCTCCTCATCTAGGGGACCCAGGTCTGCCTCCCAATTGATGCTATTTTTGATGATGATTCTAGCTTAAATTTTAAGGACTTGGACATTTTAGATGAGTTTGCTTTATTTTATAAAAGATTATATTCATCCGAAACAAATTCCACAGATCATTCACTCTCACAGTTCTTTTCACTCATACAACAACCCCAACAAACTTCTGCTGATTTATCACTATTGGATGCTCTGAAAACGCAACAAGAACTCCTAATTGCACTCCAACATTTGAAAAAAGACAAAGCTCCTGGGCCAGATGGATTTACTGTTGAGTTTTTTCTTCATTTTTCCAATTTATTAATGCCCAAACTACACCTTTTAATTGAATCTTTTCAATCCTTAGGAACATCCGGCGGTACCTTTTCAGATGCCCACATTTGTTTGAGTCCTAAAGAAGGGAAATATCCAAAGTACTGTAAGAATTTTAGACCCATTTCACTTGTTAATATTGATTATAAGATTTTCTCCAAATCACTAGCCCTCCATTTAGACTCCTATCTCCCCAAGATTTTAGGCAAGGAACAGTCTGGCTTCGTGAAAGGTTGTGTTATACAAGACAACACCAGACTTTCTTTCAATATTTTATCCAAGGCTACACATTTGAAACATCCCCTTGCAGCTATAGCACTAGATGCTGAAAAAGCATATGATAGAGTAGAATGGCGTTATTTATTTTACACCCTTAAATGGTTCGGATTTGGTCCCAATTTCATTTCCTTAATTTCCCTATTATATTCGAACCCACGTTCTGCTGTTTGTGCCAATGGGTTAATGTCCTCCTTCTTTGACCTTGATAGAGGGGTGCGTCAGGGATTTCCTTTATCCCCCTTTCTTTTTAATTTGGCCCGAGTCGAACCCTTCCTTTCAAGAATTCGTCAAAATGTGCACATACATGGTTTTCAGACCCCTACAACTCATGTCAAACTTGCAGCGTATGCTGATGATATTTTGCTTTTTCTTTCGAACCCCACTGAGTCGATCCCAGCCTTTTTAGACAAAGTTCATTCTTTTTCATTAATATCGGGTTGTAAATTGAATAGTGATAAATGTGAAATACTACCCTTGACTAAGTATACCTTTAAAGCTGATTTTATTTCAACTAATGTTACGTGGAAGTCGTCCTCTATTAAATATTTAGGCTTAAATTTTACACCGACAATAAAAGAAACAGTCACGCTGTGCTTGAATAACTGTATCCAACAACTCACAGAGCTCACCAATAAATGGCATCCTCTTTATTTATCCGGTGGGGTCGCCTGGATACTATTAAGATGATGGTTTCCCCCACAGTTTTATATACCATATCTAACATCCCAGTTTCCATATCTACTAAATTATTTAAATCCATTAATTCAGTGTTATCTTCCTTTTTATGGAACAAGAAAAGACTGCGTTTGTCTATCTCAAAGTTATCAAGTCCTAAAACTGAAGTTGGAATTAACTTTCCGAACTTTATTGCTTATCATAAAGCTTTTCTTTTGCGACAAGCCTCATGCTGGTCGCTTGAGTCTATGGAGGATTATCCTCTTTGGAAATTAGTAGAGCTCTCGATCCTTTCTCCTTTTTCATTTCAAGAATACCTCTCTTTCTCCCGCAAACCTCAAACACTTTCCACTCCATTAATCAAGTTTACCTCAAAATATTGAGCCCTATATTTCCTTTACTTTATGACACTCCCGAATCCTTTATGAATTCACCGATTTGGCATAATAAAACGTTAGTAATATGTAATAGACTTTTTTACTAGAAATCCTGGAGACAACGTGGTATAATTTGTATTCGTCAGTTGTTCTCAAATAAATAATTTCTTCCTTTTTCCTCGCTCAAACAGTTATACGCACTACCTACCTCTTTTATTTCCAAATTTCAGATTCTTCATAAAGCTGTCCTTGATGTATACACATCGTTATCCAATAACATTATTGCCAATCCCACCACTCATATACATAAATACCTTTCAGATCTATTACACACTCAGCCCAAGGCATCTAAATTATACCTTTTCTTGCAATCTAC
Source organism: Lissotriton helveticus (assembly GCF_964261635.1). Classification (NCBI taxonomy): domain Eukaryota; kingdom Metazoa; phylum Chordata; class Amphibia; order Caudata; family Salamandridae; genus Lissotriton; species Lissotriton helveticus. The sequence continues at coordinate 294,043,932 of NC_136058.1, read as the reverse complement.
CAGCACACTGAGACAGAAAACAAGTACTGAAGAGGCATGAGAAAAAGATTTCAATACGGAATGGTCTCTTATTTTGTGGAATAACTTATGGTCTAAAATACGTAAATCCTCCAGATCAGCTAGTTTAACGCAAACATTGTTTTATGTGTATAATAAACGTACGTTATCTCCACAACGTTTACATAAACGATTCCCTAATACTCCGGATACATGCTGGACTTGTACTTCCCCAAATGCAGATCTATTTCATTTGTTGTTTTCATGCACACCAGTATGTTCGTTTTGGAAACAGGTCTGGCTTCAAATTAACTTACACATCTTCTTAGGTAGCCTTTCTTCAGTATGGGATAATAATGCAACTAACTTTAAAATAATTGATCTATTAATAGCTGTCGCTTTCCAACAAATAACAAGAAATTGGAAGGACTTTACAAAACTTTCATACAAGGCCTGGTGGTATGATGTGTGCCACAACCACAGACTGGATACTTATTCCCACCTTCACCCACTGCTTTCAAAAGACTTCAGTTATGGTTACCAATTAAGACATTTTTCGACACCTGTGCCAAAAAGCACTCCTTAATGAAACCCTCTCAGCAAGAAGTACTCAAACCTCCATAGTCTCTCTAACTTCCTTCTCTTTCTTTTGTAACTCATTTATTATATTTCCCTAGTTCACCTGATATGGACACTATTGTTCCTTGTTTTTATTTAAGTATTCATGCTGGAATACAATTGTATTACAATATTTGTTGCTCAATGTTTGTTGCTTAATTACATTTATTGTATAATGACACACCTATATTCCTAAATAAAATAATTTTTTTTAAACTTAAGACTACTGCATACCTCGCAGAGTGAGCAGTTCATGTAACGGCGCGAGATTACCAGTGTGGGTTATTTCTAAAACACCATCCTCACCTGGGCCCATAAAACATTCATACAATAAGCTGGCAATATTAATAATAATAATAATAATAATAATAATAATGAGTTTTGTAGAGCGCGAACAGCTACCTCATAAGGAGGTGTCCCGGCGCTGAGAGAACAGAATGGCAAAGAGTTGTGTAGCGGAACTTAACGTTGTAAAGTGAAATAAAGTGAATATTGCGCTGAGGATCAGGACTTTATCTGACTTGAATTATAATTTACCTGTACACCTTTTCTTACCAATACTTTATACCTTAGTACTTCATTTCCTCTGGTCGATAGATCAGGTAGTTAGAATAATACGCATAAAATAACATTTACTTTATTTCTTTGAATGACCATAGACTCGGGAGAGTTTTAAAAACTTTATCTATGCAATATTTTGTGAGTCAAATATCAATACATGTCAATCACCAACTTCTCAAGGAGAAAGATAACGAGCAAAGCAAAAATCTTTAGAGAATTAGTAAAATTTCTAGACATTGGTACCTGGGAAGGGTGAAAAAAGTGTACAGTACAAAGACATATCACACTGATTTAAATTTACTTAGAATGGTGCGAGGACCAACCCCTGGCCAAGGGCTGAAAAGAAAGGGCTCCCGACTAGTCAGGAGCCAACGGGTCAGGGCAGGTGCAGGTCAGGACAGGTAACCTCTTCTAAGTGCAACACCAGTGTTACACCCCTCTCTGGTGCTACTCTCGTTCCCCTTCTATATGGACAGAGTCTTCTCCTTTAGCAATAACTTGAATCTTCTTTCAGAGTGCTCGACCAGCCCTCTGAGCTCCGTGGCATCCACGATCTCCTTTAGCATACGTTGGGTCAGTGAGAGGTCTGTGACAAGTTGGACAAACTAACTGACTAAGCCTACCTTAGCTATACCATTTTTCAGGGTATGTACCACCCCCCAATGTTTCAATATTTGTGTATTCCCTTCATTCGATTGGTCAGTGGGAAGGGGAGAGGTCATCATACCATACTAATATGAAGTCATCGGGTCCGATTCACAGAACTAACTTAAGACAAATTCCTAAACTTACTACTTTTGGTATTCACAGAAGTTAGGATTTTGTCTTAAGACAGACTTAAGACACACTTAAGACAGACTCCTAACTTAAGTCTGTCTTAAGTCTGTCTTAAGTCTGTCTTAAGACAAAATCCTAACTTCTGTGAATACCAAAAGTAGTAAGTTTAGGATTTTGTCTTAAGTTAGTTCTGTGAATCGGGCCCATTGGACCCGATTCACAGAACTAACTTAAGACAAAATCCTAAACTTACTACCATTTTGGTATTCACAGAAGGCACTTACTCATTTTGGTATTCACAGAAGGCACTTACTCATTTCGGTATTCACAGAAGTTAGGAGTCCTAACTTTAGGACTCCTAAATGCCTTCTGTGAATACCGAAAGTCTTAAAATTAGGATTTTCTCAATTTAGTAGTAGTAAAGTTAGGAATCCTAACTTTAGGACTCTTAAATGCCTTCTGTGAATACCGAAAGTCTTAAAATTAGGATTTTTCTCAATTTAGTGGTGTGGATACATTCCTCCACACCTCTGAACAGAAAACACAATGCAAAGTCCAGTTATCATGATCCATTAGGGCATTACAGATCTGTCTCGTATGGGTGAAGGATACATCCTTGCTGTAATCTCACAAACACTTGATGGCACATTACCAACAAATAGCGATATTTATCGCTAAATAGGCTTAGCGACGATTTTTTTATCCCTGAGCATCGCTGGGATTTATCGCTGAGATAATGTGCTATTAGCAACGTTTATCTCCAAAGCGATTAATTTTCCGGCGATAGCGGCGCAATGCGTGAATATCGCTGAGAATACAGCGATATTCACGCATTAGCGACGAAATGCTCTTAGCCATGTTATCCACCTCCCATTGGATAACATGGCTAAGAAATGGTCTGGGCAGGTGTTAGTATTTGGAGATATTGGCGCTTAGCGCGAATATTTCCATTGCTACGCCTGCCTTGCTAATAGGCGATAGCGATGTTACCGACTGTTTTCACACACTGTTTTCACTACCCCAGAGCATTGCTGGAGCTGCGTCGCGCTTGCGAGGCAACTCCGGCAATGCGCTGCTTTTACGGCACAGATGCGTGACGCATCTGTGCCGTTTTTTCCCCATGGTGTGCCGCATTGTAAATGCAGCGCATCCATGGTGGTGGAGGCATGGCGCACAACAACTGGGGCATCCCCGCTGATATGCAGGGATGCGCCAGTTATTGTAAATTCGCCCCATAGGGTTTTAGTGAGTGCTTCTTCAACATCAACTTGTTGTGCGCAACCGATGCGTCTGGATTCGTTAAGTGTGTGCATCAGCCTTACTACCTCCCCACTTGCTTGAGGCCAGCAGGTCATAATCTTCCTGTGGTCAATGGTTAGGAACTGTAGGTATTTCTTGAAGTCTTGACTCTGCAGCGGGGGCCGTTATCACTCTTGAGGGTATTTGGGATTCCAGATATTGCGAAGACTTTGTCGAGACACTTCCTGGTGTGTTCAAAAATGGTTGCCTGCAGTACTTCTATGACTGGGGACATTGGCAGGCATCGTGTACACTTCGAAAAATCCACCCTGATGTTGCAGCAGCGTGAATCACTTTGGCTGTCAGTTGCAACTGAACAGGATCGGTTTGGTAGCCTGCTAGATTAGCACCAGTGGCATCGTGCGACCAGGTCAATCACAACTTTCGCCTTAGCCGGGCTTTGGGTTTGGTGCTGAGTTCATGGCAGACATTCAAGAGGGCAGACAGGTCATGCTGAGTGATGCTGTCATGCTTCCCAAGAGATCCCGAAGTAAGGGGCATATTAGCAAGGCGGGTGTTACGAGATTATCGTCGATTTAGCGGCCGTTTTCGGCCGCTAAGCGGCGATAATTTTATCTCCCTATTAGCAAGCTGTCGCTAACATCAGTTATCGACAACTTGAAGGCGATAGCGAGCTGTTTGGGGCCCGCTTTGCATGTCAGCAATATTTATCGCTAATGACATGCAAAGTGGGCGTAACCAACCTGTTAGTGACTGAAAGCAGTCGCTAACATCGCTATCGCCTATTATCAACACAGGCGTAGCAATGGAAATATTCACGCTAAGCGCGAATATCTCCAAAATCTAATGCCTGCTCAGACCAGTTCTTAGCCTGTATATCCAGTGGGAGGTGGATATTCAGACTAAGTCCCTATTAGCGATAATGCCTGAATATGGCTGGATTTCCAGCAAAATTCACGCATTTTGCCGCTATCACCGGAAACTGTATCGCTTTAGAGAATGTTGCTAATAGCACGTTATCTCTGGGATAAAATCCGGCAATGCGCAGCGAAAAAAAAAAAAAAGGTTGCTAAGCTTATTTAGCGATAATTAGTTGATAATATGCCCCTAAATCCCGCCACTTTCGGGAGGTAGCAAATCCCCACGCTCTTTGTATACCTGAATCTGATGCAGCAGGGTCAGTGATATCCTGGAGGGTGATGCTCTGGGGCCATGCGAGCTCTGTCAACCAGTGGACATATTATTCTGCTACGAACAAGGGGCTGGATGGGCTACTTTCCATCTGATGTAGGTGTCTGGAGATGTTGTCAGTGGGATTGTAATAGCCTGGTCTATACCCCACCGTCAGGTGGTACTTCTGGAGCTGCAAAGTCCACTTCTCGATTCGGGGCGCAGGGTCCCGCACAGTGCCTGAAAAATCGGTATCAGTGACCTATGGTCTCTGATATCTCGGGAGAAGCCAGCCATATAGGGGGAAACATCCTTTACAATGTAACTGGTACAACGCGGTACCGTTACGACGCAGCTTTAACAAAGAAAGTCGTTACAACGACTTTCGCTGGAGGGCGATCTTGGATAGGGGATAGTTTAATTTACTATCCAACACCTTCCCTACTATCCACGGGGACTGGTGATGGAATAGTAAATTAAACTATTCACTATCAGTGCCCCCCAACGCAAGTTGTTGTAACGACTTGCGTTGTTTAAAACTGCGTCGTAAAGGGACGAGTTGTAACGGTATGCGTTGTACCGTCATACATCCCCATACAGGTATTACTGGAAATGGTAACAGCCCCATTTGATAGCGAGAGTTTCCTTTTTGATGTTCGTAAAGCACTTTTCCCTATCAGTGAGAGTTTTGCTGGCATATGCAACAGGAGCTCAGTGATCATTTCCTGCATAGTGCATCAAGGCAGCTTCTAGACCAATGGGGCTGGCATCAACCACCACTCTGATTCTTTTGCGGGGTCGAAGTAGGCCATGACTGTGTCTTAGAGGAGCACGTTTTTTATGGCTTGGAATATGTCATCTTCAACTGGACCCCACACCCAAAAAGTTGAAACTTTGGTGCCTTCCAAAGTTGCCAAAGTGGGGATAAACCTCCCACATTATGTTGCCAGGAAGAGGATGGCTGGAAGAATTGGCATTTTGCTCCATTGAGGGTGATGCCAGGGATCTCGATCCTTTTGAGAGAGGAGTGAAGGTGCCAACAATGGCTGTCAAGGGTGGGTGCGTGATGAGGATGCCATCGCTTGCGTTGATTACTCCCCCGAGGCCTATCAGGACTTCCCGGATAGCATTTTGGAAGACCCTCGCTGCCAATGATATTGAGCCGTTGGTAGCGGCGGAGGCCAACATGAGTGGAGAAGGTCATAATGTACCTGCTGTCCTCATGGAGCTCGAGTTGGTGGTGGCCAGAGTTCAGATCTAGTTTGAGAACCAAATTGAGCTATTGATGTAGACAATGAGGTTATTGATTGTGGGGGAGATGGGACATTCTCTTTTAATTGCTTTATTGGGGAGGCCCAATGGTATACCAGATACAGGTGCAGCCTGGCTGCTTGGATTTGTTGGTGGTCAACTATGGGATCGGGCTGGAGACTCTCTCAATAACTCCTGCGTCTTCTAGTTTTTGTAGTTCTGCCGCCACCGCTGGATGGAGATGAAACGGGACTCTGGGGTGTCCGAGTGCCACAGGACAGACTGAGGGGTTGATGTCAAACCAGATCTGGGGCCCTTCAGGCGGCCAAAGCTGGTGAGCAGGTGAGGGAAGTCAGGGAGTAGGCGGTCAGCATCACTAATGGGGTCTCCAAGGGACATGGTGAATTGGATAAGATTTAGTCTTTTGGCAAAGTAGCAGCTGGGGAGCGTTTTACAGTCCACAGAGGTCACAAAGAAATCCCTCCTGTCAAAGGGATGGGGGTCATGCTCCCATACGCAAATATTTACACTTGCATACGTCAGGTTGTGGATCCACTGTGTGGAATTGCCGTGGCTGGTGACATTTACTGAGGCACCTTTTTCGATAATGATGTGGTTGGTCTGGAATCAATGGTGTCTTGACAAGTGAGGCGGAGATGTCATGTCAGTTGTCCTGGCATTAGGGATATGAGGAAGATGTCATCATCCTGCTCCTCCTTATCGTGAGCTGGGTATAGGTAGTGCAAGTTTCGGAGTGGGTGGTTGGAGTTGTGTGACTGCTCTCACTCCTTGGTGTTGAGGTATGCCACAGTCTTGAGGTGTGGGTTATTTGCATCTACTTCTGCAGATCTTGGCAAAGTAGTTGGAGTGAAGGCACGCAGAGCAGGTTTTGCCCCTGGCCAGTGACTCAAGCAGAGGGTAGCGAGAGATTCCCCAGTATCTACACTGATCTTTCATGGGTTCCCTTCCTTGGTTGAAAGTTAACCCTAGATGGGCGGGCGAGAAAGCCCTTTCCAGATGGCCCCTGCTGTTTCCATCATGATGGTCCGAGAGGTGGGCTCTGGCATAGCCGAGAGCTTCTGGAAGACAAGTTCTATCTGCTCCACTTAATTGGGTAATTTGTGGGAATGGGATTTTGTTGAGGAGCATATTGGGCGGGAGAAGGATGTGGGGACTGGGGGGCATATTATTAAGGCAGGCGATATGAACTTATCGCCGCTTTAGCTTTTCGGAGTGGTTTGGGGCCCGCTTTGCATGCCAGCGATATTTATCGCTAATGACATGCAGAGTGGGCGTACCCTGAAAGCAGTCGCTAACGTCGCTATCGCCTATTAGCAAGGCAGGCGTAGCGATAAAAAAAATTGCGCTAAGTGCGAATATCGCTGAAAACGAACGCCTGCTCAGACCAGTTCTTAGCCATTATATCCAATGGGAGGTGGATAGTCTGGCTAAGTTCCCATTGGCGATAATGAGTGAATATCGCTGGATTACCAGCAATATTCACGCATTTCGCCGCTAACGCTGGAAATTTTATCGCGTTTGAGATATACGTTGCTAATAGCACGTTATCTCTGCGATAAAATCCGTTGTTGCACGGCGATAGAAAAAATCTCGCTAAGCTTAGTTAGCGATAAATATCTCTACTTGTTGATAATATGCCCCTGAGTGTGGCCAACGGGCAGCTTTGTATGCTCTGAGCGCGCACTTCTTTCTGTGAGTCATCTTTCTGTGCAGGTGCTGGCCAGCTCTTGCAGGTGAGAATAAAATAGATCAATAGATCCTTACTCTCATTGGCAGGCTTCTTTTAATTTAAAATGTTTGAAGTCAGGGGGTCAAAGCACTCCTTGAGGGCTGTACTAGTCATCATCATCTTCTCCCCCGCAAAGTGTATCAGGAGGCCACGTTTAGTCTCGTCTTCCATTTCCTTGGTGACCTTGAAGTAGTTGGTGTGGTGAGCAATCCACATGTGCAAGTGGGAAGCCGTGGTGATGGTGTCCTTGATCTCGCTGAAGGTGGACAACGGGCTTGTTGCTCCCTCAATAAAATGGTCTGGCATAAGCCACTGAGATGGTGCCATCCGCAACCATCACCACATCATCAGAACAATCATTCACAGACTGCCTCGAAAACAACGCCCACAACAGCAAAGAGCGCTTCAACATCGTGAAAGAATTCTCCAATCCCAGCTCCTGCACGAAACGACATCCCGCCGTCGCAAGCTCTGTGCGACACCCGACATCCACAACAGCTTCAACACTCAGATCAACCCAACGCACCCCACCACGACAAGCACACCCAACCCCACCGACCACGACCTTCTAACCACATGGACCAACGTGAGCATCGAAGACATTATCGAGACCATGAGCACCATCCACTCAGGTGCCCCTTCGGACCCTCTCCCCCACCACATCGCCAACAAAGCCAACAGCCTCATCGCACCCCACCTGCGCAGCATCATCAACCTCTCCTTCGAAACCGCCACTTTCCCTGGGAGCTGGAAGCACGCCGACATCAACGCCCTCCTGAAGAAACCCAAGGCGTACCCGAGCGACCTCAAGAACTTCCGCCCATCTCCCTGCATCCGTTCCCAGCGAAAGTCATTGAAAAGACCGTCAACACCCAGCTCACCCGCTACGTAGAAGACAACAACATCTTGGACCCGTCCCAGTCTGGCTTTCGCAGCAGCCACAGTACCGAAACCGCCCTCATCGCTGCCACAGACGACATCAGAATCCTCCTCGACAACGGCGAGACAGCAGCCCTCATTCTCCTGGATCTCTCCGCCGCTTTCGACACCGTCTGCCACCACACTCTCCGCACACGCCTATGACGCAGGGATCCGAGACAAGGCCCTGGACTGGACCACCTCCTTCCTCACCGACAGAACCCAGAGAGTCCTCCTCCCCCCGTTCCAATCCGGAACCACCAAAACCATCTGCGGCATCCCTCAGGGATCTTCCCTCAGCCCGACGCTGTTCAACGTCTACATGGCACCCCTCGCCCGCATCACCAGACTACACGACCTCAACATAATCTCCTACGCCGACGACACCCAGCTGATCCTCTCCCTCACCAAGGACCCACTCATCGCCAAATCCAACCTGCACCAGGAGATGAAGGCCGTCGCTGACTGGATGGAGGCAAGCAGGCTCAAGCTGAACTCGGACAAGACGAAGATCCTCATCCTTGGGCCCCACCCATCGGCGTGGGACGACTCCTGGTGGCCTCCTTCCCTGGGAACCCTCCCGATAACCTAGGGATCATCCTCGACTCCACGCTCAGCATGACCAACCAAGTCAACGCAGTCTCCTCCTCATGCTTCTGCACCCTCCGTATGCTCCGCAAGATCTACAGATGGATCCCAACGAACACTGGGAAAACAGTCACCCATGCCCTCATCAGCAGCCGACTCGACTACGGAAACGCCCTCTACGCCGGAGCCCGGGCCAAACTCATTAGCAGACTCCAAAGAATCCAGAACGCCTCCGCACGCCTGGTCCTAGACGTCCCTCACAGAGACCACATCACCCCCCACCTGAGAGACCTGCATTGGCTCCCCGTCAACAAAAGAATCACCTTCAAACTCATGATCCACGCACACAAAGCACTCCACAAGACCGGCCCAGCCTACCTCAACAGCAGACTCTCCTTCTACGCACCCAACAGGAAACTCCGCTCCGCCGACCTTTCTCTGGCCGCCGTCCCGCGCATCCACAGAACCACCTCCGAGGGCAGATCCTTCTCCCACCACGCCGCCAAGACCTGGAACGCCCTCCCCCTCCACCTACGACAGACTACAGACCTTTCCGGCATTCAGAAGACTGCTCAAGACCTGGCTCTTCGACCACTGACTGCAGCTCCCCCCCCCCCCCCGCGCCTTGAGACCCTAGCGGGTAGGTAGCGCACTTTACAAATTACTTGATTGATTGATTGATTGATTGATTGATTGATTGATTGATTGATTAGTACTTGAGGGTAGGATGGGCCCTGATGAAGTGGTGCAGTCTGCACGTTCTCCTCCCAATCCGCCCTCATGGTGAGGGGTGGTGCCCGCTGCTGCGGGTGCTAAGGAAAAGGTGAGGCATGCCAGGCTAGAGAGGATGACCCTGGCACCGGGGGCAGAGAAGATGGTGATCACAGCAGGGGTGCAAGCACCTGAGTGACGGTGCTGTCCAGCCTCAGTGGCTCTGATGAATGCGGGTCAGAAACTGTGGCAGTGGCGTAGTCACAATGGTGTCCACCAGTCTGAGTGCTCCACTGCTAATCTGCCAGGCATAGAAGAGCAGATCGGTTTCCTATGCCAGACAAGGCAGGCACAGGTGGTTACAGGCTGTGAGGGTGAAGGCCTGGCCAGTTAGGAGATTTTCGTGTGTGCCCTTCATGTGAGGACGGGGGCAAAATGTGTCTGAGCCTGGAGTGACATCGAAGAGAACAGGCTGGAGCAGGAAGATGGGACGCCATGAAGTCAGACGCCATCCTCGTCGCTACTGTGGTGTCAGGTGAAGGGCGACCCAGCTGTGCTTGCCGTGGTTGTGAGGAAAAACCAAACTGTGACTTGTCTGCTTTTGAACATGGATGGTGTCCATCCCTTTTAAATCCCACAAGGACCACCACCACCCACTGAAGCCCGAAAGGTACAGGATCAGATGCCGTTAACCGACACTGAGAAAGAACAGAAACCCTCAGGGGTCACAGCTAGAGTGGGATGCAGTAGAAGGGAAAGAACATAGGAAAGAAGGAAGAAAACAGCGGTGAAGAACTACCAGTGGAGTAAAACCAGATGAGGGCCCAGACACTGTGTGCCAAGTGAAAAAAGAAAAGGAAGAGAGAAGGTGGCCGACCAGGTCTGGAGGAAAAGTGGGAACTTCGTCACCACCAACAGCTGTAAACCCTGATCCCAAGACCGCCAAGGAAGAGTAGCGGGATGATTAGACCCCCCCAGTGAATCAGCAGGAAGAGGACACGGCCAACAAAGGAAGACTTCTACACAAGTAAGAATATCAACATGGCCTTGGTAGAACAGACAGAGGATGGTACTTCACCTTCAACTCTGAGGATGAAGAAAACAACATAGCAGGACATTAGAGGGACCCTGAAAGGCCCACCTGTGGTAGTCTTAGAGGACCTAAAGATGCTACACCTGAAGATCAATGAGGTACTGGTGGGGTGTGATGTGAGGAGGGACCACATCACACCCCGCCGGTAGAGCTTCGGAACGCAGAGGGTATCTCCAAAGTGGGAAAGAGCACATCACAAGAGTTATGACTGACTTTTATGGTGAGCTTTACTCACCGAAGTCATCAGAGAGATCCCAGGCAGAAAGTTCCTAATAGACATCTCGGAGACTCTCGGTCCGGAAGACAGAGAGGGCCTGAACGTGCCTTTTACCCTAGAAAATCTGCACTTGCCTGCAACGACCTCCAAGAGAGGCAAGACACCAGGAAGTGACGGTCTCCCAGTGAAACTTTATGTTGAACTGTGAGACCTGATGTGCCCAGACTTGCTAAACCACCACGAGGAAATGATGGGCAAAGGCAGTATGCCGCAATTCCTGCGTGTACACATGATAACACTTTTCTATAAGTAGAAGGGAGAGAGAGAAGACCTCAAGAACTGGAGGCCCATCTCACTCCTCAATGTGGACTACAAAATCCTAACAAAGATAATGGTCAACTGTCTCAAGAAGCAAATAGCAAACATAGTTCATCCTGACTAGTCCTGCAGGACACCGGGTCGGCAAATGGATGACAGTCTTGCCCTGGTTCAGGACACGTTCAAGTATGTCAAGTGCCAAAAGGTTCAGGTGGCCGTGGCCAGTCTAGACCAGGTGTCTTCAAACTGGGGTCGAGCCCTACTGGAAGGGGGGGCTCAAGTGATCCAAGGGGGGTTCCAGGCGAAAGGAAGCATTATGCTGATAGCAGTGCTTTGTTTTAAGCAGGGGAAAAAATGAGGGTCAGTAAGCTGCTCTGTAATGGGCCATCAGTAACATCTTTTGTCATTTACATTCTGACTTGGAGAAGGTGTCAAAAGGGAAGGGACTCCAAATATTCTTCAAAACCCCCACCCCCATTTCTATTAATCACAATGCGGATACTTTTACATGTTAGTAAGGCCTGCTTGACCAGAATAATATGTTTGGCAATCATGTATTTAGCTGCATTTTTTTTAATTGAAGCAGAATTTGACTGCAATGTTTAAATATGTCTTGTGTTTAAATAAGTCAAGACATATTTAAACATTGACAATTTAATGAATAATTGTGAAAAATTCAGGGGGGGGCGATTCATTACATTTTTTTACGGGGAGGGGGGGGTGGCATTAGAAAGTTTGAAGACCACTGGTCTAGACCATAAAAAGGCATCCGACCACTCCTCCCATGAGTTCATGGGCCGGACAGTCAAAGCACTGGGACTGAGAGATTTCTTTTGAGACTTGGTGTCCACACTGTATTGCTATATCTCTAACATAGCGTTGGTAAACAGACGGAAAACTAACCACTTCCTTGTCCTTTCGGGTGTTAGGTAGGGCTGCCCACTTCTTCTGTTCATCTGTATTATAGAGTTCCTAGCGAAACGCATCAGACAGAATAGGAACATCGGAATCATGACAGTATTGGGAAGAAACAGGAAGGGCGAATTAAAGTGCTCCTTCTACATGAACGATGTGCTGGTCTTTTGTGCAGACAGGCACTCTGTGAAGGAACTGGAGAGAACTTAGATTGAATTGGAAAGATGCCAGGCGCAAAAATCAACAACGTCAAGTCAGAAACCGCACTCTTCGGCCACTGGGCCCCCACCTCAGACCACCTACCTTTCCACATCAAGCTGGATTTCCTGAAGATCTTCAGAGTCTGGTTCGGCGGAGAGGGTGCAGAGGAGAAAACATGGGATATGAGACTAGTAAATACAAAACAGAAACAGGGACTAGCATTCGGAAAGTGAGGATCGAAGGTAAGTCTTTGGTCCTGCAGAACGAGACCTTGCCAGTGCTCCAGTACATCGCAGTGTGGTCAGTGCAGCCTCAAACGGTCAGGGCCATAATGAGAATGATCTATTTTATCTGGAACTTTAAGACTGACAGAGTGAAGAGGGATGTAATATTCCACATTCATGACAAGGGAGGAGAAGGTGTGCCTGACATTGCCATCATCCTGAGGGGAATATATGTGTGCCTCTCCGTGATTAGCACCCTAAGAACGGTAAACAACCGTTACAATGCAACTTTTACAACGGACTACTTTTACAACGCAACTTTTACAACGCAGGATCCATTACAACGAAGTACCATTACAACGCATTTTTTTACATCGCAGATACCTTTGCAACGCATGCCATTACAACGTAAGTATTGGTAAGTATATAATTATAGTAAAAATGTTTTAGGTTTGGGTTTTTGGGTAAATGGGTATTTTTAGGGTTCAGGGCTAGGTTTGGGTTTTTGGGTAAAGGGGTATTTTTAGGGTTCAGGGCTAGGTTTGGATTTTTGGGTAAAGGGGTATTTTTAGGGTTCAGGGCTAGGTTTGGGTTTTTGGGTAAAGGGGTATTTTTAGGGTTCAGGGCTAGGTTTGGGTTTTTGGGTAAAGGAGTATTTTTAGGGTTCAGGGCTAGGTTTGGGTTTTTGGGTAAAGGGGTATTTTCAGGGTTCAGAGCTAGGTTTGGGTTTTTGGGTAAGGGGGTATTTTTAGGGTTCAGGGCTAGGTTTGGGTTTTTGGGTAAAAGGGTATTTTTAGGGTTCAGGGCTAGGTTTGCGTTTTTGGGTAAAGGGGTATTTTTAGGGTTCAGGGCTAGGTTTGGGTTTTTGGGTAAATGGGTATTTTTAGGGTTCAGGGCTAGGTTTGGGTTTTTGGGTAAAGGGGTATTTTTAGGATTCAGGGCTAGGTTTGGGTTTTTGGGTAAAGGGGTATTTTTAGGGTTCAGGGCTAGGTTTGGGTTTTTGGGTAAAGGGGTATTTTTAGGCTTCAGGGCTAGGTTTGGGTTCTTGGGTAAAGGGGTATTTTTAGGGTTCAGTGGTAGGTTTGGGTTTTGAATAAAATTAAATAAAAATTAAATTAAATTATATTAAATTTAATAACTTACATTTTTTTAAATATAATATACTTACCAATACTTACGTTGTAATGGTATGCGTTGTAAAGGTATTTGCATTGTAAAAAAATGCGTTGTAATGGTAGTTCGTTGTAATGGATCCTGCGTTGTAAAAATTGCGTTGTAAAGGTATGCGTGCTAAAAGTATGCGTGGTAACGTCATACATCCCCTAAGAACTGAAGACGAAAGCCATGTTGGCTTTCTGAAGGCACACTTCTTCCTGTTGCCAAAGTGGAGGCTCCTTGGATGGACAGAGTGGGTGAACACCATCCCCTACATCTGGAATACCCTGTGGTTCTACAAGGAAGTGGAAATGTTTGTCAAGGAGTTTGGTCTGGCAGCTTCTGCCCAAAACCAGTGGACTCCGAAGATTGTCCAACCCCATATTTGTGTGAGGTGCTTCAGCAAACATATCTGCACCTTCCCCGCTCCTACAGTGGACCACATGTGTGGGAATATTGCCCCAAATGCCTGACCAACCACCACAATGTTAAATGTTAAATGTCGTATACTTGTAAAGCGCACAGCTGCCCCAGCAAAGGGGCGTCCTGGCGCTGTATACCGCTGGGGAACCCGTCCTGGCTTTCCCTGTGGGATGGTCCCTACTGGGAATCCCCAAGGTGGAGCCAGGCATCCCCGGCGTTGATGGGGCCGTTGTGGAGATTAGGCAAGCTAATGCCCAGAGTTGCTGAGTGGGACCCCAGGTTAGAGTAGGCACCGAGGCGAGAATTGTCAAGTCTGCTGACCCTGGTCCACGACCCTGCCGCGTCGGGAATTGAACCCTGGTCCCGGGCCGACTTCTGCTCCCGGGTCTGCCGCCTCTAACCAGTGAGCCACACCACTCCACAATGGCATGGCCTGAATGGCCATCCAAGGAGGTCTGCCAGTGGGAGCCTTCATTCATGCAAGAAGGCTCAACTGATCCAAGTCCTGCCTGTGAGGGTGCACCATAGACAAGATGTCCTACCATCTCTTCTAGGAATGCCCCTTCACCCAGGACCTGCTGAAGGGCATAAGCACCTTGATACCCACACAACATGCATCACCGCAGATTAAGTAATGTATAGTTTGTTTCCAGAGACGCACGCACTCGGAGACCTCCAGGACTGCTTAAGGCTCCTATGCTCTACTGTTTTCTAGAAAGCGCCTGGTTGTTGGGAAGAAGGAGACATCAATCCTGGCCTGCTGGAAGATGATGGGATCGGACAATGACAGCAACGACTTGCCAAAGTTTGGGGAGGTGGTGGTCCTGAGGGACCACTAACATGTTGCCTCTTTTTCTCTAACAAGCGTGAACAGCAATATAATATTACCAGCACTTACAGAGCCTGTTCTGGAGCATTTTCACAGCTGCGAGTATGCCATTCGCCACGGTGTGAGCCATTTGCAGAGAATGACTGAATATATTTATTTTTTCTGAGAAAAAGAAGATTGTCGGCATGTGAATCCAGATTGTGCGAATCAAGGAAGAGCAAAATCGCAGCTCGAAGTAGGTAACAAGGCTTGAGCTGCGTTTCATAGCAGTGAAGACAGCACATGAACAAGCAGCACAAGCTTCATGAACTACAGAGGTGTAGACAGCGCGTGAGCAACGCACGAGGACAAGCAACGTACTCTTCAGCAAGCACACACATCGAACAAACGGTGAAGAGAAAAAATGTACTGCAGCTTTACACCCACCTACACTTGACAAAGCCATGGAGCACTGGATTCTATTTCAGGACCAGAGGATTAGAACTATGCTTTTGCGAAAGTGCAATTTCTTCTCTACTTACCTACAGGGGGGAAGACTTACAAGTCCCTTGCGCCATTTTTGCGCCACTGTTGCGTCACTTTTTGTGACGCAGCGGCGGCGTAAAAATTTGACCCATTTACAATGTGACGCATCTAGGGAGATGCATCACGTTGTAAAGCTCTACGTCAAATTATACCTGCATCGGGTATATTGTATGTAGGGTGGGCGTTCCTCCTCAAAAAAGCCTCTTAGAAGTGACGCAGTGAAATCTGCAAAATTTTACTGCGCCACTTCTAGGGCGCCACTGCGTCAAAACCCTACGGCTTCTTGAAGAAGGCGTAAGGAGTGACAAAGCACAATGAGGATAGGCCTCCCGCTGCATTGCTGGAGTTGCATCATGCTTGTGACATGACTCCAGCAATGCGTGACCTTTGCGCCAACAGATCTGACGCATCTGTCAATCCTTGCGCCATGGTGCGACGTATACGGCACATCCATGGTTGCAGAAGGGTTTCTCAGGGTAGAGCAGGGAAAGTGACGCATCTCTACAGATGCGACACTTCCTTGTAAATCTGCCCCAAGAAGACTACAATCCAGGAGGCAGATTTATGAAGGCCTTGCGCCGCCGGTGCGTAATTTTTAACATGGGAAAAAGTGACGCACCGGCAGCGCAAGGCCTTCATAAATCTGCCCCCAGGTAACTGAAAATGTGTCAAAATGTATTATCACTTGAGCGGGCACAACATCTCAAGGCACTAAGTTGGCCATGAGAAAAGAGAGCACATGTATCAGAAATCTCACTAGCTTTTATATATTTCTTACACAATAGATGCATGTGGCAGGAATCCAAAAACATTAATGTCGTTGGGGCTTGTGGTTACAAGGTAGGTGCTCAGGAAACATATAACTCATATCTGTCATTGCAAAGCTTCTCAACAGTTACACTAGGCCAGGTGTAAAGTACAACAAGGATTTGCAATGCAAAAGGCCTTGCATTTATGCGTGTTTAAGCTATTGGCATTGTAAATGACAATGCTCTTTATTTATGTTTTTAGAACAAAAACAAAGATAAAAGGCATTGTTATTTGTAATGTCAATAGCTCAAACCCGTGTAAATGCGAGACCTATTACATTGTAAATTTTTGTTAGATTAGTGAGTAGAAACGTTCCCTTTCCGCCTGCGGTGCAAATTAATTAAATAAACAAGTGCGGCCTCTAAAGAGAAAGCGGACCATGCTGCAAATAAAAAAGAAATAGTGCTTACTGACTTATGAAGGAGACCGTGTAACGCCACAAGTAAAAGATCCAGCCCTAATGGGAGGTAACAAATGGCAAAAGGCCAGTAACAAGGAGGGACTAACAAGTCTCATTATCAATCGGAAGCCAGCATTTACCAAGCACAATGACACCAGCTAATCAAAAATTTGGGTGGAGAGAAGGCGAGGCTTCCACAGCATACTAGACTACTGCATGGCCCTCACTTTCCCCGTTCCACATTTCCCTTTGTAGGTATGTTTCTTGTTTTGTCTTTTGTTTTTTGTCATAATTCTTTTGTTTGCTCAGTTTGTTCCACAAATTGTATTCATTTGCTTTCTTGGTGTCCTCAGTATTTTACCTTGTTATCCTTTTTTCTACTTTCTTCCTAAACTCATTACTGCATGTCCACTTTTCTTCATTTCTTCATGTCTTCACATCTAACATGGGCTTCGATTGGAATTCATAGAGCATATTATCAAGCACATTATCGCCGCCTTATCGGCAGTTTCCTGCCGATAAAAGCGGCGATAATGTAACGCCCTTTCTTGATAATATGCCCCTCAATTCTCCTATAAAAAGGCAGAGAGTACTAACTCATCTGGCTAAGTTAAATGCTGACATAGTATTCCTGCAAGAGACTCATCTTACAGAAGATGAGTCAATAAAATTTAAAAAAGGTTGGGTAGGGGAATTATTTTATTCCAGTGGAGATGGTAAACGTAATGGAGTTATGTTGTTGTGTCGTGGATCCCTTAACTTTAAATTCATCTTACAAGACTCTGATACAGATGGCCGTTGGCTTAATGTTAAATTGATGCTTAAGGATGTTCCAGTCTCTTTTTTCACTGTTTATGCCCCAACAGGTGATGACGCCTCCTTTTGGCGGTCAGTGGCCAAGCAAATCACTCTTCACATTGAAGATAATTTTATTTTGGCGGGTGACTGTAATCAAGTTTTTGATCCTTTTATAGATCGGAACTCTAAAGTTTCATTTATCCCTAACAAAACACACAAATCCTTTATTCACACGGTCACACAACATAAACTTTTGGATGCCTGGAGATTATGTAATCCTACAATGAGGGAGTACACCTTTTATTCCCGGTGCATTATTCCCAATCATGACTTGATTATTTTATTGTATTGCATAACATCTCACAAGCGCTTACTCGGGCGTAAATAGGCCCTTTTTTATTATCTGACCTGTTCTGATTGATGTGGACATTTTACCCAAACCCAACGCTCCCAGAAGATGGCATTTTAACAATACCCTGCTTTTGGATCCAGAATTTTCTTCTTCATTCAAAACCTTTTTTTATCAAATATGTTCTCCTAAATCATACTGATTCCCTGCCTTTTTCAACTATTTGGGATGCTTTTAAAGCCTCCGCTAGGGATTTTATTATATCCTATGTGTCAAGGAAGCGTGCTATTGCTCGCAATCGTACTCGTTCTTTGTTTCAAGACATTAAGAGACTGGAACATTCTTTTTACACTTCCAACTCTAGAGATGTTCTTCATACTCTCATCAATGCAAAGTTACAGTTTAATAAGGAATCAACAGATAATGCCTCATTATATTTATTAAAATCTAGTGTGAAAATTTATGGTGGTAGAAATAAGGCTGGAAAACTTTTAGCGAATTATTTAAAAATGAAACAGAACAAAGTGAATATTGATGCTATTTTTTATTTTTGAAAGACCTTTATTTTACAATACTACAGACACACAGCATCGAGCCTACAACCCTGAGGGCCGGCTGTGTCATTTAAAGCCACCTCTCAGCACTGTCGGGTTTACACAGCCCTTCAGCCGACAAGACAGGGTCCGGCGGCGTAACAAAGGAGATTCATACAAGGCAGTCATTACTTGTGGAGGATAAACAAACGTCTTACATTTTCTTTTTATAAACATAATAACAGTGTCGCCAAAGGTTTCAGTGGTATAAAAGGGCAGAGTCAGAAAAGAATCACGAGCAGTCTTATGCAATCAAAACTATTCATAGAAGAAACAAAGTGCAAATTAGCGTGCATGCCATCCCATTGGCCCCATGGGACATAGCCAGTTCAACTGTAGGAGAGTCACACAGTTCGCCACAGTAGACATTTCAGTGCCCCCATTTTTAATCCCACGTTTTCGGACAGCCCTGTGTCTTGTAGACCGTCTTTTCAGCAATCATGCAACGGTCCATTTCTGCCACCCAGCCCACCACCAACAGTCTATCTGGGGAACCCGACATCATAGCTATGGAACGTTTGGCCAATAGGAAACCTAGCGCCGCCCACCGCAACTCCTGTTCATTTAAATCATTGGCCCCCCAGATATTAAGGACACATTCCCTAGGCGACGGCAAGAGCGGCCTACCCAAGGAGGTGCTCATTTTACGAAGCATACCACTCCAGAACCTCTGCATCATTGGACAGTCCCACAAGATGTGGTAGAAGGTGCCAGGCAGACCACATCCTCGCAGGCACAGTGGGTCAGGGCGTCGTCCAATTTTGGCCAGAGTAAGAGCAGACATATACGCCCTGTGAAGAACCTTCAGTTGAATCAACCTATACCTATGGCAAATAGCAGATTCCCTTGGGGACATTAGGACCGATCGCCAATCCTCCTCATCTAGGGGACCCATGTCTGCCTCCCAATTGATGCTATTTTTGATGATGATTCTAGCTTAAATTTTAAGGACTTGGACATTTTAGATGAGTTTGCTTTATTTTATAAAAGATTATATTCATCCGAAACAAATTCCACAGATCATTCACTCTCACAGTTCTTTTCACTCATACAACCACCCCAACAATCTTCTGCTGATTTATCACTATTGGATGCCCTGAAAACGCAACAAGAACTCCTAATTGCACTCCAACATTTGAAAAAAGACAAAGCTCCTGGGCCAGATGGATTTACTGTTGAGTTTTTTCTTCATTTTTCCAATTTATTAATGCCCAAACTACACCTTTTAATTGAATCTTTTCAATCCTTAGGAACATCCGGCGGTACCTTTTCAGATGCCCACATTTGTTTGAGTCCTAAAGAAGGGAAATATCCAAAGTACTGTAAGAATTTTAGACCCATTTCACTTGTTAATATTGATTATAAGATTTTCTCCAAATCACTAGCCCTCCATTTAGACTCCTATCTCCCCAAGATTTTAGGCAAGGAACAGTCTGGCTTTGTGAAAGGTTGTGTTATACAAGACAACACCAGACTTTCTTTCAATATTTTATCCAAGGCTACACATTTGAAACATCCCCTTGCAGCTATAGCACTAGATGCTGAAAAAGCATATGATAGAGTAGAATGGCGTTATTTATTTTACACCCTTAAATGGTTCGGATTTGGTCCCAATTTCATTTCCTTAATTTCCCTATTATATTCGAACCCACGTTCTGCTGTTTGTGCCAATGGGTTAATGTCCTCCTTCTTTGACCTTGATAGAGGGGTGCGTCAGGGATTTCCTTTATCCCCCTTTCTTTTTAATTTGGCCCGAGTCGAACCCTTCCTTTCAAGAATTCGTCATAATGTGCACATACATGGTTTTCAGACCCCTACAACTCATGTCAAACTTGCAGCGTATGCTGATGATATTTTGCTTTTTCTTTCGAACCCCACTGAGTCGATCCCAGCCTTTTTAGACAAAGTTCATTCTTTTTCATTAATATCGGGTTGTAAATTGAATAGTGATAAATGTGAAATACTACCCTTGACTAAGTATACCTTTAAAGCTGATTTTATTTCAACTAATGTTACGTGGAAGTCGTCCTCTATTAAATATTTAGGCTTAAATTTTACACCGACAATAAAAGAAACAGTCACGCTGTGCTTAAATAACTGTATCCAAAAACTCACAGAGCTCACCAATAAATGGCATCCTCTTTATTTATCCGGTGGGGTCGCCTGGATACTATTAAGATGATGCTTTCCCCCACAGTTTTATATACCATATCTAACATCCCAGTTTCCATATCTACTTAATTATTTAAATCCATTAATTCAGTGTTATCCTCCTTTTTATGGAACAAGAAAAGACTGTGTTTGTCTATCTCAAAGTTATCAAGTCCTAAAACTGAAGTTGGAATTAACTTTCCGAACTTTATTGCTTATCATAAAGCTTTTCTTTTGCGACAAGCCTCATGCTGGTCGCTTGAGTCTATGGAGGATTATCCTCTTTGGAAATTAGTAGAGCTCTCGATCCTTTCTCCTTTTTCATTTCAAGAATACCTCTCTTTCTCCCGCAAACCTCAAACACTTTCCACTCCATTAATCAAGTTTACCTCAAAATTATTGAGCCCTATATTTCCTTTACTTTATGACACTCCCGAATCCTTTATGAATTCACCGATTTGGCATAATAAAACATTAGTAATATGTAATAGACTTTTTTACTAGAAATCCTGGAGACAACGTGGTATAATTTGTATACGTCAGTTGTTCTCAAATAAAGAATTTCTTCCTTTTTCCTCGCTCAAACAGTTATACGCACTACCTACCTCTTTTATTTCCAAATTTCAGATTCTTCATAAAGCTGTCCTTGATGTATACACATCGTTATCCAATAACATTATTGCCAATCCCACCACTCATATACATAAATACCTTTCAGATCTATTACACACTCAGCCCAAGGCATCTAAATTATACCTTTTCTTGCAATCTACCAGCACACTGAGACAGAAAACAAGTACTGAAGAGGCATGAGAAAAAGATTTCAATACGGAATGGTCTCTTATTTTGTGGAATAACTTATGGTCTAAAATACGTAAATCCTCCAGATCAGCTAGTTTAACGCAAACATTGTTTTATGTGTATAATAAACGTACGTTATCTCCACAACGTTTACATAAACGATTCCCTAATACCCCGGATACATGCTGGACTTGTACTTCCCCAAATGCAGATCTATTTCATTTGTTGTTTTCATGCACACCAGTATGTTAGTTTTGGAAACAGGTCTGGCTTCAAATTAACTTACACATCTTCTTAGGTAGCCTTTCTTCAGTATGGGATAATAATGCAACTAACTTTAAAATAATTGATCTATTAATAGCTGTCGCTTTCCAACAAATAACAAGAAATTGGAAGGACTTTACAAAACTTTCATACAAGGCCTGGTGGTATGATGTGTGCCACAACCACAGACTGGATACTTATTCCCACCTTCACCCACTGCTTTCAAAAGACTTCAGTTATGGTTACCAATTAAGACATTTTTCGACACCTGTGCCAAAAAGCACTCCTTAATGAAACCCTCTCAGCAAGAAGTACTCAAACCTCCATAGTCTCTCTAACTTCCTTCTCTTTCTTTTGTAACTCATTTATTATATTTCCCTAGTTCACCTGATATGGACACTATTGTTCCTTGTTTTTATTTAAGTATTCATGCTGGAATACAATTGTATTACAATATTTGTTGCTCAATGTTTGTTGCTTAATTACATTTATTGTATAATGACACACCTATATTCCTAAATAAAATATTGTTTTTTTTAACTTAAGACTACTGCATGCCTCGCAGAGTGAGCAGTTCATGTAACGGCGCGAGATTACCAGCGTGGGTTATTTCTAAAACACCATCCTCACCTGGGCCCATAAAACATTCATACAATAAGCTGGCAATATTAATAATAATAATAATAATAATAATGAGTTTTGTAGAGCGCGAACAGCTACCTCACAAGGAGGTGTCCCGGCGCTGAGAGAACAGAATGGCAAAGAGTTGTGTAGCGGAACTTAACGTTGTAAAGTGAAATAAAGTGAATATTGCGCTGAGGATCAGGACTTTATCTGACTTGAATTATAATTTACCTGTACACCTTTTCTTACCAATACTTTATACCTTAGTACTTCATTTCCTCTGGTCGATAGATCAGGTAGTTAGAATAATACGCATAAAATAACATTTACTTTATTTCTTTGAATGACCATAGACTCGAGAGAGTTTTAAAAACTTTATCTATGCAATATTTTGTGAGTCAAATATCAATACATGTCAATCACCAACTTCTCAAGGAGAAAGATAACGAGCAAAGCAAAAATCTTTAGAGAATTAGTAAAATTTCTAGACATTGGTACCTGGGAAGGGTGAAAAAAGTGTACAGTACAAAGACATATCACACTGATTTAAATTTACTTAGAATGGTGCGAGGACCAACCCCTGGCCAAGGGCTGAAAAGAAAGGGCTCCCGACTAGTCAGGAGCCAACGGATCAGGGCAGGTGCAGGTCAGGACAGGTAACCTCTTCTAAGTGCAACACCAGTGTTACACCCCTCTCTGGTGCTACTCTCGTTCCCCTTTTATATGGACAGAGTCTTCTCCTTTAGCAATCACTTGAATCTTCTTTCAGAGTGCTCGACCAGCCCTCTGAGCTCCGTGGCATCCACGAACTCCTTTAGCATACGTTGGGTCAGTGAGAGGTCTGTGACAAGTTGGACAAACTAACTGACTAAGCCTACCTTAGCTATACCATTTTTCAGGGTATGTACCACCCCCCAATGTTTCAATATTTGTGTATTCCCTTCATTCGATTGGTCAGTGGGAAGGGGAGAGGTCATCATACCATACTAATATGAAGTCATCGGACCCGATTCACAGAACTAACTTAAGACAAAATCCTAAACTTACTACCATTTTGGTATTCACAGAAGGCACTTACTCATTTTGGTATTCACAGAAGGAACTTACTCATTTCGGTATTCACAGAAGTTAGGAGTCCTAACTTTAGGACTCCTAAATGCCTTCTGTGAATACCGAAAGTCTTAAAATTAGGATTTTCTCAATTTAGTAGTAGTAAAGTTAGGAATCCTAACTTTAGGACTCTTAAATGCCTTCTGTGAATACCGAAAGTCTTAAAATTAGGATTTTTCTCAATTTAGTAGCAGTAAAGTTAGGACTCCTAACTTTAGGACTCCTAAATGCCTCTGTGAATACCGAAAGTCTTAACATTAGGATTTTTCTCAGTTTAGTAGTAGTAAAATTGAGAAAAATCCTAATTTTAAGACTTTCGGTATTCACAGAAGGCATTTAGGAGTCCGAAAGTTAGGAGTCCTAACTTCTGTGAATACCTAAATGAGTAAGTGCCTTCTGTGAATACCAAAATGGTAGTAAGTTTAGAATTTTGTCTTAAGTTAGTTCTGTGAATCGGGCCCATCGTCTTTAGTTTAATTGTTCTGTGTTCGAACCCAAAATTTTACTTTCCCATGCTTTAATTCCTCCCAGCAACATTCTTATTACTTTTAATACAATGTATTTTATTCGTATGCTGCTTCTTCCCCTCTCCGGGTCAAGAGGTAAAGTTCTCAGGCGCATCACTGGTAAGATGGGAAATGGCATCCTTTCAATGTCACTACTCGAGTTCTTGCTGTGTTCCCAGCGCATGCGTGTACGGGTTTCAAGATGGCGATTCAAGTCACCCCTCAAGCCCAAATACGAGCTAATAGTAAAGTCAAAGAAGGACATTATTAGAATACGAAAATAAATTAATGCACTGTATACCACTTATTTCTACTCTAATCTTTATTTTAACTATTGCATTAGCAGATTAGCAAAACACTCGAGGTTTAATTCAAGCAGAGGCATATGCATTAGCATGTGAGGTTCAAAGCGGCCATTTTAGGCACTACTGCACAGCGCCAAAGAATTCTCACCAAAAGCAAAGGATGTCATACTACGTAGATGCAGTAGACGCATGCGCAGAAAAGTTCCCGCCTTTTCAGCAGCCATATTAAGACACTCGGATTACTTGTTAGTAAAGCACATTTAAAAGCTTACCCTAGATACAGAAATGTTGTGTGGTGCAGTTTATTAGTATTCACAAAACATGTTGGCTAATTTGTTACATGTTATTATTTCGAGAGGGTTGAGTTCAAGCAAGTTTCCGTACCTATGAAACCTTGCTACATCAATCCCCTCTTTGATGTTATTTTATGCCATCACTAATTACTGAACCAGATGCCAACTTTAACAGTTTGCAAAACTAGATAGGGCGGTCGCACTCCTATACTAGATAGTGCGACCGCCCTCTATAGTTTTGCATCATTATCTTTTGCTGATCACGACGGTCTGCACCCACAATACTAACATGTGATACGAAGACATAGCCAACATTACTGGAAATAAAGCAGACACATTTGGTTTCACATCTGAAGATACTAATCATATTTACTCATTGATACAGGAACTAGAAGGTATTGCCACAATCACAAGATCTGTACAATCAAATATTAAACAGCTTCTGTTCGCAGATAAAAGAGAAATTAATCAGCGGCTACACACCAGCATATTGATAAGTTATCACAAAGTCCAAAGGATACCCAGGGGATTACATATACCCCTTAAGTCAACTTTGAGTAAAAATATTGCACGCTTCACTGACCGATGGTATGGAATCCTAAATAAATGTTCACTTGACTTAATTCTTTTAATTGTGGAGGAACTCTCTAGGACACTAAAGAAACTGGAAAAAGAAGTTTCTCAACTGAAGCAGGAAATCAGTGAGAAACAATCTGCTGAAGAATGGAATAAAACTCTTGAAGACATCAATTCTCAGCTAGACAAATACTCTTCAGAAATAAATGAAAGAAAACTACGCAAATTCAAGCGTGACACTGTACATTATAAACTGGGAGAGGTTTACAGCTGGGCAGAGGCGTAAGCCTCCCAAAGACAACAAAGACCTTTTCGGAACCGATCTGCAGAAGAAACATCTTCATCGGAGGAATCGCAACCCAGAACACAGCAAAGAGGACCACTGCCAAGGGACAGTTATACCAGGCCATCTACTTCCAGCACAGGAAACAGAGCCAAGGCTCCTTTTTTAGGGCGAGACCCAGACACACTCGCCAAACCAAGAGGGCAACATTTAACAGAAGAAGATCTTCCAATAGCTAAATCCACCAGGAGTCAGAGAGTCTAGTGAGCAACATCTCTAAAACCGAATTGTCTACCACCCAAATTCAAACATTATGAAAGGGTTTATCTTATGTTACCACATATGAGTCCAGTGAATTAGAAATGCAGGTCTGTTTTTTAAAAATGTATGAGATCTCTCCGCCTCAAGCACTTTTTTATGAACATAATTACACCCAAACCAATTGAAGAAAAGGGGACACTATTGGATTTAAAACCCAAGAGCACGTTCCAAGCACTAATGAGCCACAAGGTTCTTGACTCATTCGAGACCGTTGTACAGAAGAAACCATGGGACATATTATCAAGAACGGCGTTGAAAATATCGCCGGTTTAGCGGCAGAAAACTGCCACTAAAGCGGCGATAATGGGCTTGATAATATGCCCTTGAGAATTCCAATAGAAGTCCATGTTCTGGTGTGAACATGGGCTTCTATTGGAATTCTCCAGGGCATATTATCAAACCCATTATCGCCACTTTAGCAGCAGTTTTCAGCCGCTAAACCAGCGATAATTTTGACGCCGTTCTTGATAATATGCTCCTACATGGCTTATTTAAAACTAGTACAACTAGAAACACAACCTTACAATCAAAGAAAGGAATGCGATAAAGAGCTTGGCCAATAATGACAAAATCATGTGCTGCAAAGCAGATAAAGGTGGAGCACTAGTTATTTTGGATACGGATTTCTATATGGACAGCGTTGAACCCCATGTTACTGATACGACCATTTACATGAAGTTGAACTCAAACCCTACGAAAGAATTTACCCGGGTATTGAGAATTATTATCAACAAAGCTCTCGACATGGGAACTATTAATAAACAAGACAAGAGATTCTTAATCAAAGAAAAACCCAAGCACACCATATCTGTATATGATTTCGAAAATACACAAAAGTGTGGATAAACCTCAGTTTAGACCTATTGGGCCCGATTCACAGAATGAACTTAAGACTCAATCCTAAACTTACTACTATTTTGGTATTCTCAGAATGCACTTACTACTTTTGGCATTCACAGAATGCACTTACTACTTTTGGCATTCACAGAATGAACGTACTACTTTTGGTATTCACAGAAGTTAAGATTTTGTCTTAAGTCTGTCTTAAGTCTGTCTTAAGTTTGTCTTAAGTCTGTCTTAAGTCTGTCTTAAGTTTGTCTTAAGACAAACTTAAGACAAAATCCTAACTTCTGTGAATACCAAAAGTAGTACGTTCATTCTGTGAATGCCAAAAGTAGTAAGTGCATTCTGTGAATACCAAAATAGTAGTACATTTAGGATTGAGTCTTAAATTCATTCTGTGAATCGGGCCCATTGTGAGTACTAGAAACTAGATACACGAGCCTATTGGGAAATATATTGATCGTCACCTTCAACCAAGCGTGCAAAAGATGTCAACTTATTTGCAAGACACCACCGATTTCTTAGTTAAACTTAAAAAAATTGTGCTTAGGGAGGACATCGAGAATCCAATCCTGTGTACCATCGACGTGAAATCATTGTGCACCTCTGTCCCCCATGATTCGGGCTTACAGGGGAAGGAATCTTTCCTTCTTGAAAGTGAAAAAAGCGAGGATTTGAAAATCTTCTTACTAGAATTGATGCACTTGACTTTGTATCATAGTTACTTCACTTGGCAAGACCAATTCTACACTCAATTATCTGGCACATCCATGGGGAATTACGCAGCACCTGCGTATGCTAATCTCTTCCTGCACTGGTTTGAACTTGATCACATTTTGTCTAAAACCATCTGGATAGAGAATCTCATAACCTATCACCGGTACATTGACAACATATTCCGTATTTGGAAAGGATCAGAAAGTACACTGCTTCAGGCCATCAGTGAGATTAACACTATTGATGAATGTTTCCAGTTCACACACACTTTGGACAAACAAAGAATTTTGTTTCTTGACGTAGACATCTCGATACAAGACCACAAGTTAGTGACAACTGTATTCACCAAGCCTACCGACCGGAACAACTTTTTAAATTTTTACCGTTTTCATAAAACAAGTCTAATACTCCCAATTACTCCCAATTACCCAGGGCAATACGAATATCATCATCTGAAGACCTATATCATGAGAATAAAGAAAAGATCATGGTGAAATTCAAGCAAAGAAATTATCCGGAAACTATTTTGCGGCAAGCAGAGGAAAGGGCCAAACAAAAAGATAGGATGGACCTCTTTAAACCTAAAATCCAGGCAGAGAAAAAAGAAGGAAGAGTTTTATTTGTGTCAAAACATTCAACCAGAAGCAGTAAAATCAAACAAACCATTTGAAAGTATTGGTCTTTACTACAGTCAGAAACAGACTAAAAAGGTATATTCCACAAACTTCCTATTTTTGCGTACCAACGCACAAAAAACTTGCAACAATTACTGCAGCAAAAGAAAAGCCGTATTGATTCTAATTACACCAGTACTATTCCCTGCCACAACTATGGAAGTTGTAACAACATCATCAGGGGCACCACTCTGATGCACCCTACTCAAGGTACTCCCATCAAATTACGGGTCACAGTCACTTGCGACTCCAGTAATATGGTATACCTGTTGAAATGCCCTTGCGGATTATCCTATGTTGTGAAGACAGAACGGAAAATTAAAACTCGCTTGGTCGAAACACAAAAGCAACATACGATTGAAAGACTTAAAATCAACAGTTGCTGTATACTACTCTGAGAAAAACCATAATATCAGTCAACTGCGATATCTCATTTTGGAACAGGTAGAGATAAAAGAAGGAAGAGTTAACAAGAATTTTTTGCTACAACGCGAATTATATTGAATTCATAAATTGAATTCATTGAGCGGAGCCCAAAGGGACTAAATGAACGTTTGGAGTACAGTTGTTATTTATGATTCCATACCTTTACCACAGCACAAGCATTTATGACTTATGGATAATACATTTATTCTTTATTGCAAATATTGATTTTTTCGTATCAATGTACTGCAGTGCTTAATCTATTGCATTAACATATGCTTCTTTTTTGAGCCTTTAAGATTCTGTGATCACGTGTTGTTAACGCTTGTTCATTCTTATTCTAATTTGCCCCTTGCAACACTTCACAAGTTGTTATTTTAAACTCTTACGGTATGACCGCAAGAAAATACTGGTTTAATTCACTGACTAATATTTGGCTCAATGTGCACTTCTCACACTTTGGACACCGTTCGTAGTAGCTTCTTAACCATGTCTAAGTCTATTTTCAGTTTCTACGTTCACCGCGGCACACACTTCCGGGTCGGACAATTATTAAGCTCCGGTCTGGAGAGCCGGCTTAAACGATTAACGCAAAGGTTGTTACATGTATTCCGCTCATGACAGAGCATTCACAGGTATGAGGCGCTGTACTTTCTTCGTTTACTCTCGCCACGTTTCATTTGAGAGCAAGTAAGTTCAATGAGACTTCACGGCTTGAGTTCACAATTATCGGTATTCACGTTCCCGAGACTCGATTCTTATTTCATTTTTTACCATGCTAGGATGACGTTGTACTTTTCACCCGTTTTTGAGCACTTCGGAATTCACTCTCTTTTAAAGTCTTTCAGTCACCTTTTATACATCGATGCATGAAAATATCATTGCCTCTCAGAATACACACGTTATTACTGCACGCATGTAAAGACGCCTATTAATTTACATGAGCACATGCGCTTCTCGCTACTTCACTTTGCAATGTGGGCTATTTGGAATGAGGAACCTATTCTTGATACTCATTATGGTTGCTACTATTTCAAAAGTTGCTACTAGATAAACGCATATGGACTCAGGGTCAGTGGGCATATTTCTTTATTTTGTTATAGGGAGAACCCCCTGAAGAAGAGCTGGACCCGAAATGCATCGGGGAATTTTCTTTGTTATCCCTGTGAACAAACACAATGAATGAGTTCTGAACCCAAAGCATTTGAATGCATTTATGAAAGTAATTACAAAAACATGATGGAAATTTCACTACTAGAATATGAAGGCTAATACACCGAATTTAAATAAGTTGAATTGAATGGTGATTGTTTAAAGCGAATCCTTTCGCAACGGAGTGCTTTAAGGAGTTTACCCTTCCAGAGGTGAAGGATTTCATTTGAACTATAGCAGTTTTCCATTTCAATTTCTTCTATTACTTTAGTATTTCCCTTTTCCCTTTTCTTTTGAAAACCTTTCATTCTTTTGTAAATATCCCCTTTCAGTTCTTCAAGTTGAATTTCATCATATTTTCTTTGTTTTCCTTTTTCATTCACTGCATACCATTTTCTATTTCTGCAGCATTTGTACCAAATCATTATCATTAAGACTAATAGTGTTATTCCCATTATTGGCATCAGTATTCGACCTACAATACTTCTTCCAACACTAGAAAACCAACTACCTACAGAAGAAAGACCATCAGTTAATCTTTTCCATGCACTGTCAACTTCCAGTGGTTTCAATTCTTCTTCCAATGTTGTGATGTTTCTGCCATATCTCCTAATTTCGATACTTTTGTCAGGTATGTAGGTGCAATAATGGTGCGCCTTCAACATTTTACAGACTCTGCCCTCTTTTGCCAATAATATGTCAAGAGCAAGCCAATTTGCAAAACCGTAGATCTTATTGCAACTAATTCGGTATTGATCAAAAAATCCTCCAGCAGTGTCAGTCAATAAGCGATCCATCACTGTAGACAATTTACAAATTCTTTGTGTATTCAGAATTACTCCCACTGAAGGTTTCAATGCACTAAATATAGCTCCTACAATTTCTGAAAAACTAGGGGCCTCATTTCTGAGGCTGTGCATCACTTTTACGCCGCCGGTGCGTCACTTTTTGTGACGCACCAGTGGCGTAAAAAATGCACCTTGTTCCGCCATATTTACAAAGTTACGCACCTAGGTAGATGCTTCACTTTGTAAACCCCTGCCCCACATTATACCTGCGCCAGGTATAATGTATGCAAGGGGGGCATATTGATGCAAGCAAGGGTCGTAGAAGTGATGCAGTGAAATCTATGAGATTTCATTGCGTCACTTTTAGGACGCCCCTGCCTCACAGCAGGCGTAAGACTGACGCAGGCCCTTTCGCATAGGGCTTGCCCCATGTGAAAGGACGCATTACTCGAGATGCGTCACTTTTGTGACACCCTCCAGCAATGCGTCACTTTAGCGCTTACAGATACGTCAGAAATACTGACGTATCTGTAACTCCTTGCGACATGATGCGTCAAACATTAAATATGACGCATCAGGAATGTCGCAAGGAGTGCGCACTGAGAAGTGATGCATCGCTGCTTTCACGCAGCGATGCGTCACTTTTCATAAATGAGGCCCTAGCTCTTTTCTTTCGTGTTAGTCCATTATTTTCTTCATTGCTTCCGGTGATTCTTTTTACATGATATACCTTTGGGAATAATATTCCGAAATAGCAACTCCCATACCAATGGTCAGGCAGTTTAAAATAAGCTTTGTTTCCACAAATATAATAGACTCCAGGAAATACTGGATCAGTTCCTCCTTTTAGTCCCCAACCCCCGATTATCAGGAAATTGTGTTCACATTCACTGGAACCAATGAATACATTGTTATACTCTGTTTTTAACCTATGGAGACAGGATTTGCCCTTCTTTTCAAGGTCCAGGAACATAGCAGCAGGAGCCTTGCCAGTTGCAATAAATTCTTCCATCTCAGCCCATTTAGGTATCTGAGGTTTCGGTTCAGTGGCCCTTCTATGGAAATCCTGTTTCCTTTTCTCTACTAAATTCAAAAATATCTTTTCTTCTACATGTAACCTACATGTTAGATTATCCTTATGTGCTTCAGCTATATCTATTGTTTTCAT
The DNA here is from genome assembly GCF_964261635.1 of Lissotriton helveticus. Classification (NCBI taxonomy): domain Eukaryota; kingdom Metazoa; phylum Chordata; class Amphibia; order Caudata; family Salamandridae; genus Lissotriton; species Lissotriton helveticus. The sequence goes on along the minus strand of NC_136058.1, from coordinate 294,012,482 downwards.
TGTTAGAAAATATTCACCCATAAACTGTGAATCTCTACTGCTAAGGACAGGGTTCATGTTTCTGCGCAAAGGAATTTCAGAAAAAAACACATCTATGTTAGTATAATACTATTGTAATTTTCCAGTTTTATAAAATAAGCTAGCTAAATACTACATGAAATACCATATGTCAATGGTAAATGATGATATGTCACTCCTTCTGCTACTGATGTCGGTAATTTCAATAACACATAACAATCACTAACTTCCATGGTTTCTACATAATGTACTAACAGGTTAGCAAAAACATTTAAATCTGTCTCATTTCTATTTATACTTTGGTGTAATTCTGTCTCATCTGGTGCTTCTAATTTTACTCTGTCTTGTGTAAGGTTAGCTAACTTTCCATGTGTACTTGTGTCATTCTGTTTATTTGTAGTCATTAGATAAGGTATGGCTATTGTCAGTCCTAACCATGCTATGAGCACTATGAATATACTACATATGCATATTCTACAAAATGTCTTTATACAATTTCATTTAGGTTTTCCAGCAGCTCTATTATCAGCCATTTCTGACTAAGGAAACTTATTCTCCTCTTTCTAACTTTTGTACGGAAAACAGACTGTAAAAGTTTAATTATTTCAAGTTGGTCTCACTTCTTTGTCAATTCGATCAGCACTTAATTCTTCATCACTGTTTCCACTTATTTCTAGATTCTCAAAGTCCTCAAGAATCACATATGTTCATTCCGGGCTCCTGAATTTATTATTCAATCTTTTCAACCATGGACTTCTCCTTTTTCGCTTTTCTGTTGACGGTCCAGATTGACTTGTTACTTCATCTATTTGGTCTGGTTCTTCACTTTTTAGCTGGCACTGGTCTTTTAGCTGTCACTGTGCTTTCAATTTCTCCAAATGCTCTTTTGTTTTTGTTGATCTGTGCCACACTTCGATTACTTTTGCCTTCAGAATTCCTCTCTATCTGACTTAGTACAGAGCTTATTACTTTTGGTATTTCTGCCTGGATGAGTTCTTCTACACTATTCTGATCTGTTCAAGAATTTATTTACTTTGACTTTGTTCTCCTTCTTCTTCCTGAACTGGTTTGTCTTTACCTAACTGATCCTGCTCAAGCCTTACTATTTCTTGATTGTCTTCTGCCTGGGTGTTTTCTCTAGTGCCTATCTGTTCCTCCTCAGACTCACGAGTGCTGTTTCTATTTTCTTCTGTCTGAGTGCATTGCTCTTTCCTTATCTGGTCCTCCTCAGATTTGGGTGTCGATTCCGATCCGGTAAAATGCGCTCCGAATGGTCGTACGGAGAGTTTTTTCCCCGTACGAATCGTATCCGTAGACGTCCCGTACGTACGATGAAGTACGATCCGTACTAGGTGCCGAACTCCGTACGAGTCGTACAGGACTCCGTACGACTCAAATCTCCGTACGAATCTCACTCGGAACCCGCAGTACGCGACATCGCGGCACGTTTTTACGACCCAGCAAGTACGATCCGTGTCGGGTACGCGTCGTACGACCCTTTTCCTACGGGAGCCGAAAACAGTCGTAAACGCAGAGTTCGCGCCGAAACAGGTACGGAAGGCCCCCCCCCGGGTACGGCACGTACCCCCCATGATCGCAGGGGTACCCCTGTGGTCATGCGGGGTACGCGCCGTACACCCAGCGTACATGGGGTACGCACCGTACCCCATGTACAGTGGGTGTACGGCACGTACCCCATGTACGCTGGGTGTACGGCACGTACCCCGCATGACCAGAGGGGTACGCCGCGTACCCCTGCGATCATGGGGGGTACGCGCCATACGGTGTGTAGGTGAGCGTGCGATTTTCCGTACGAATCGACGTGAACCGTACGAATCGCGTACGGGTCGGCCGATCGGGATCGGAATCGTCCGGTCGTACGGCGTCTGTACGAGTCGTACGGAAACGGCTCCGGATACGATTCGTACGCCGGATTATTTTACCGGATCGGAATCGACCCCCTAGATGTTAGGTTTATTTTCTGTAATCTTAGTGTGTTCTTCTATTCCTGTCTCATCTTCACTATCACTCTGACTTTCGAGTTTGAATTCTGGTCCTTACAATAATTGCAAGAATATCCATTATTGGGATCCAGTCATCCTGACTAGTGCTAGGTTGTTCAGAATCTATTGCTTGTGATTCTTCAACTGTGCAACCATCTGTCCTTTTGACTTCTCCAACTTGTTGGGTTTCTTTTTCATCAGGTACTGGTATCCTTTTTGTGTGACTGGCTTGTATCCAGTTAGGCAATCCTGCACATTTTACAGCTGTTGTTGTAACCAATATAACCTAATGTGGCTTTCCCCACCTTGGTGCTAGACAAGATTCTCGAGTGGGCTCATTCACTACTACCCAGTCACCAGGACTCAGAACATGTGCATGGTTCGGCTGCCTGGCAACATCATCTTCCCCAACCTGGTGAGAGATAGAACGCACTTGGTCAGCCAACTCTTTGCAATATTCCAGTACCAAATCATCAGTTATATTTAATAGCTTATGTCCTGGTATACATGCTTGCCTCATTGCCCTTTCCATGGAGACTCAAGCCTGTATTTATGTCTGGTATGCTTCTGAGTCCCATCAGGACAAGAGGTAAAGCATCAGGCCACTCCAGTGGGGTGGATGCACACACTTTTCCCAGTCTTGACATAATTATGCCGTTTAGTTGTTCTACCACTCCAGAAGCCTCTGGGCGGTATGCAGAGTGCCGCTTTTGCTCAATTTTAAAAGCTTCACAAATTAATCGAATTATTTCATTATTAAAATGGAACCCTCGGTCTGATTCAATAGTTACTGGAAAACCGAACCTAGGAATGAGGTCTCTCAATAGGAGTTTGGCCACAGTTAAACTGTCATTTCTTCTGGTCAGGTATGCCTCCACCCACTTGGAAAATAAACAAACAAGGACAAGGACATATTTTAATCCTCGACAAGCAGGTAACTGAATGAAATCAATCTGTAGTCTTATGAATGGACCCTCGGCTTTCCCAATCTTTCCTAGATAAACTACAATTTTTCTGCCTGGGTTCATTTGTTGACAAATTAAGCATCTCTGGCAAAGACTCTATGACATTCCTGAAGCTTGCATTAAACCAATCTTGTCAGAAAAGTCGAACCCTTGCATCTCTGCCTATGTGTGCATCTCCATGATACATTCTAGCCGGATCACTGACATAATATCGACTGACAGAATATCGACTAGCAAAAATATCGAGGAAAAAATATCTACAGACAAAATATCGAATTTGTATCTACAAACAGGTAAGTACAAAAATATCGAGTACAAAATATCGTTTACAAAAATATAGTTTTAAAAAATATCGACTTTATTAAAAACAGCGTTAAATTAAATTAAAATGAAAAATTAATTACTAAAATACACTTAAAAATACTTAAATTAACTTATAATAATTAAATAATTAATGAAAGTTATAAAAAAATTACAATCATATTTGTTAAAACATATATATATATTAACATAATATAATTAAATAATATCCAATATTATTACCGTTCAATAGCATAAGTGTAAAAAATAATATTCCCACTCCACAGAGTGCAACTGTAGGGAAAGCGTTGGATAGCGTAGGGGTAATTATTACTATTCCCACTCCAGTGGGTACAACAGTGAGGAAAGCGTTAGATAGCGTAGGGGTAAAAATTACTATTCCCACTCCAGTGGGTGCAACTGTAGGGAAAGCGTTGGATAGCGTAGGGGTTAAAATTACTATTCCAACTCCAGTGAGTGCAACAGTAGGGAAAGTGTTGGATAGTGTAGAGGTAAAAATTAATATTCCCACTCCAGTGGGTGCAACCGTAGGGAAAGCGTTGGATAGCGTAGGGGTAAAAATTACTATTCCCACTCCAAAGAGTGCAACAGTAGGGAAAGCGTTGGATAGGGTAGGGGTTTAAATTACTATTCCCACTCCAAAGAGTGCAACAGTAGAGAAAGCGTTGGATAGCGTAGAGGTAAAAATTACTATTCCCACTCAAAATAGTGCAACTGTAGGGAAAGCGTTGGATAGCGTAGGGGTACAAATTACTATTCCCACTCCAAAGAGTGCAACAGTAGGGAAAGCGCTGGATAGCGTAGGGGTAAAAATTACTATTCCCACTCCAAAGAGTGCAACAGTAGGGAAAGCGTTGGATAGCGTAGGGGTTTAAATTACAATTCCCACTCCAGTGGGTGCAACAGTAGGGAAAGCGTTGGATAGCGTAGGAGTTAAAATTACTATTCCCACTCCAGTGGGTGCAACAGTAGGGAAATCGTTGGATAGCGTAGGGGTTAAAATTACTATTCCCACTCCAAAGAGTGCAACAGTAGGGAAAGCGTTGGATAGCGTAGGGTTAAAAATTACTATTCCCACTCCAGTCAGTGCAACAGTAGGGAAAGCGTTGGATAGCGTAGGGGTAAAAATTACTATTTCCACTCCAGTGAGTGCAACAGTAGGAAAAGCGTTGGATAGCGTAGCAGTAAAAATCACTATTCCCACTCCAGAGGGTGCAACAGTGAGGAAAGCGTTGGATAGCGTAGGGGTTTAAATTACTATTCCCACTCCAAAGAATGCAACAGTAGAGAAAGCGTTGGATAGCGTAGAGGTAAAAATTACTATTCCCACTCCAGTGAATGCAACAGTAGGGAAAGCGTTGGATAGCGTAGAGGTAAAAATTACTATTCCCACTCCAGAGAGTGCAACAGTAGGGAAATTAAATCCTTAATATATTATTTCAATAAATATAAATTAATGTCTATCAAAAATTTATTGAAAGTAATTACGAATATTATATAAAATAATAATTAATCAATTAAAATTACAAATTAAATTTAATTATTACAATTATTTAACTATTAATACAAATTAATTACAAATTACAATTAATAATTTAACATTTAAAAATTAATTTACAATAAATTAAAATTAAATACAATTAAAAAAATTGCTTTATTTAATTATTATAAATAAATTACTTCCCATCCTATTCCCCTACAAACCCACAACCCACTACATAAAATAAATTATTAAATTAACGTAATTAGCAATTAATCAATTAAATAAAATTAATTAGGAATTCTAATGTAATTAATTACCCATAAAAAATTAATTAACAATTAATTCTAAAACAATACCAATAAACATGTTAGCATATTTAATTAATTATAAATAAATTACTTGCCACCCAATTCCCCTATAAACCCACAACCCGCTACAGAAAATAAATTCATAAAATTAACATAATTAGCAATTAATCAATTAATTAAAATTAATTGCCAATTAAAAGTTAATTAATTACCAAATATAAATTAATTAACAAATAATTAAAAATGAATAACAATAAATAACTTTACATATTTAATTAACTATAATTAAATTACTTCCCACCCTATTACACTATAAACCCACAACCCGCTACAGAAAATAAATTTGTAAAATTAACATAATTAGCAATTAATCAATTAATTAAAATTAATTGCCAATTAAAAGTTAATTAATTACCAAATATAAATTAATTACCAAATAATTAAAAATAAATAACAATAAATAAATGTACATATTTAATTAATTATAATTAAATTACTTCCCACCCTATTCCCCTAAAAACCCACAACCCGCTACAGAATTAAATTACGCAAAAATTAAAAAATTTAAATGACATTAATTAAAATTATTTATAACATAAATACACACTTTTAACACATATAATAACATAAAAAAGACTATAAAAATTTCAATATTATCAAAAATTCGATAATTTTATTAACCTATATTATATACTTTGATATTTTAAATGTCTATATTTTTAACATTCGATATTACATTACTTACCTTAAAAACGATATTTTTGATGTCTATATTCTGTCCAGTCGATATTTTGTCCATTCGATATTTAAAACTCGATATTGTGTCCAGTCAATATTTTGTAGTCGATATTTTGACTATGCACCATTCTAGCCATTGGTGCAAGCATACAGTCAGGTAACACAGGTCTCTCATCTAAGTAAATTATTACACCCTCATCAGTTCTTCTCTGACAACCTATTTTCTCCCATTCCTCTTTTTCTTTTGTTTCTGCTTCATTCTGTAATTCTCTCACTTCCTCCCATGTTCCTATGCCCCCAAGTAGCATAAGTTGGCAGCTGATTCCACATGCATCAATTTTCTTGTTTACTGCTATTTTGTATTTAGCACAATGTTGGGCAAATTGGTCAGTATAACGATTACCAGCTGTCACTTTATCGTTTCCACATAGAAGCAGGCTTAACATAACATAACACACTTGACCACGGCCACTTCTTTTGGCAATTGAATTGCTTCAATTAATTCTTTGACAAAATGTCAATTTTTAATAGGGGTTCCTGAAGAAGTCATTACATCCCTTTGCATCCAGAGTTGGCCAAAGTCGTGCACAACCCCGTAACTATATTGACTGTCAGTGTAAATGGTTACTATCCAATTTTTCCCAATTTTTCAAGCTGTGATTAAAGCTACCAATTTGGCTAGTTGTGCAGACTTGACTCCTGGTAAATAGGATGCTTCGACTATTCCAGCCAATATACACACAGCGTAAGCAGCACTCAATCCTCCTTCTCCATGGCGCATGCATGAGCCATCTACAAACAGCTCATGTTCTGCATTCTTTAAAGGTTCTTCCTGTATGTTTGGGCATGGTTTGGTACTTAGCTCAGTAACATCAAGGCATTCATGTACAACCTCATCTTTTATTTCTTCAAAGGGTGAATCAGGCAACAAAGTTGCTGGGTTTATGACAGTACATCCGACTATTGTCACATTTTCTGCACCTAGTATAACTCACTCATACTTAGTCAGCCGACTAGGAGGAAGATATTGGGTACTAGTCTGCGTTAGCAGAATCACGACTGCATGAGGGACATATACTGTCACAGGGTGTCCCATTACAATGGATTCACTTTGTTTCAGACTCATGCAAGTTACAGCTACAGATTTTAGGCACCCTGGTAATGCAGATGCCACTGGGTCCAAAGTGGCAGAGAAAGATGCCACAGGACGTCGCATTAGGCCATGTGTCTGTGTTGGGACTGAGAGAGCACAATTGTCTCTTGCATCACAGAATAATGCAAACTCTTTGTAGTAATCTGGCATACCTAATGCAGGTGCTTCACATAGACAGTTGCGTAATTTCACAAAGGCTGTCATGCTTTAATCATCCCACTCTACTGGATCTCTTGCTCTTTTCTTTGTCAATTGTATCAATGGTTTAGCTAGCACTGCAAATCCCACAATCCACTGCCTGCAATAACCTAAAACTCCTAGAAACATTCTGATTTCTGTCTGAGGTAATTTCTTGTTTCTAATCATTTTGATACTTTCTGAAGTCACTCTTCTGACCCCTCTTTCTATTTGGTGTCCCAAATATTAGATCGAAGTGGTACAGAATTGTAATTTCTCAGGTGACACTTTATGTCCACCTTCAGCCAAGTGATTCAATAATGCAATGGAGTCAATGATACAATCATTGCGAGTTTTAGACGTGACTAATAAGTCGTCAATGTATTGCACCAAGACAGATTGTCTGGGCAACACCAGAGATTCAAGACAATTTTTCAAAATCTGATTAAAGATCGATGGACTTTCTGTGTGCCCTTGAGATACACGATTCCAAATTTAAACATTCTCATAAAATTTGAATGAAAATAAAAACAGGGGGCCTGATTCACAGAACTAACTTAAGACAAAATCCTAAACGTACTACCATTTTGGTATTCGCAGAAGGGGCCTCATTTATGAGGCTGTGCGTCACTTTTACGCCACCGGTGCGTCACTTTTTGTGACGCTTCAGTGGCGTAAAAAATGCGCCTTATTCCGCCATATTTACAAAGTGACGCATCTAAGCAGATGCGTCACTTTGTAAACCCCTGCGCTACATTATACCTGCATCAGGTATAATGTATGCAGGGGGGGCGTTCCCCCGCAAAAAGCTTCGTAGAAGTGACGCAGTGAAATCTATGAGATTTCACTGCGTCACTTCTAGGAAGCCATTGCGTCAAAATCTTCCGCCTGCCTCACAGCATTCGTAAGACTGACGCAGGCCCTTTCACATGGGGCTTGCCCCATGTGAAAGGACGCATTGCTGCAGTTGCGTCACTTTTGTGACACACTCCAGCAATGCTTCACTTTTGCGCTTACAGATACGTCAGAAATACTGACGCATCTGTAACTCCTTGCGCCATGATGCGTCATACTGTAAATATGACGCATCATTAGTGTTGCAAGGAGGGCGCAGTGAAAAGTGACGCATCGCTGTTTTCACGCAGCGATGCGTCACTTTTCATAAATGAGGCCCAAGGCACTTACTCATTTCGGTATTCACAGAAGTCAGGAGTCCTAAATTTTGGACTCCTAAATGCCTTCTGTGAATACCGAAAGTCTTAAAATTAGGATTTTTCTCAATTTAGTAGTAGTAAAGTTAGGACTCCTAACTTTCGGATTCCTAAATGCCTTCTGTGAATACCGAAAGTCTTAAAATTTGGATTTTTCTGTTTAGTAGAAGTAAAGTTAGGACTCCTAACTTTAGGAGTCCTAAATGCCTTCTGTGAATACCAAAAGTCTTAAAATTAGGATTTTTCTGAACTTTACTACTACTAATGTTTTACGGGTTTTACCTACCCAAGCTATTCTTCTAGCCATCTTGAATTCACAGAAAAGGGCGTCAGTTAATCCTGTCCGAGTACTTAGCCAATGTATGGATTTATTTCTTAGTGCAATCCAAGATTCCCCTTTATGATCCAAAAGTTGAGGGACATTTGTTAGCACCACAGTGTAGGGAGTACCTTCAGGGAGGGGTTCTAATGAATGTCATTTTGTTTCAAAGGGGGCCCCAGTAGTAAGTGGCTGTTCAGGTTTAGCCTGATTGTTTAAAAGAGGTATATCATTTTGGGCCATCTTCTGGGAGATTTTATAAGTCTCTTGATTACTAGTATTACCATAACAGTATTGGCCTTCCCGCCCCAAGGCAGGATTTCCTCCCAAACATATCCGATTTGTTCCTTGGGTATCCCTGTTTTCCCTTGTTTTGCTCTCCGTGAGGACCTGCATGGATAATTTGCCTGTTTGGCAGTTCTATCTTTTGTGGCTGGGATGCACTACCGGGTCCAGTCCTTAGACAGTCGGAGCTCTTGGACGTATCTATGCCACTATTGGTAGTTTCATTTCTGAGGTGTTTCTCTATTGGGGCCTCTACATTTTTTAGTCTCTCCGTCAAGTTTACCAGGGCATCCTTTATTATACTCTCTAAACCCTCCATCTGTTTGGCTAGCTTCTTTAGGTCATCTTGTGGGCTATAAGACTCTGTGATAATTAATGATCTCTCACGTGTGCCTTCATGTGGTGTGCACAATGCTTCTTTACACTTTATTACCCTCTTCCGTGGCTTATTGCTCACTAATGTTATATTTGTTTGGCCACCTTGTACTATCCTATTATCTTCAATCGGATTTCTGGGCTGCTTTGGAGGATTTGGGTATCAGTATCTTCATCAGTAACCCATAGTCTATCCGATATATTCTGCAGACACCCATTTTTAACTATTCAACCATCAGATCCTTCAGATGTTGGAGACGGTAGTGGCCCAGCCGGGCCTCGTCGGTCTAGGACGGGCCTGTCTTGGCCCAGTCTGTGCGGACCGCTCCTGTCCGCATTTTAGGCAAGTATAATCCATTGATTTCTGGTTGACACCCCTTGACATCACCAAGTTGATGGGATCTTTCTGTCTCATTGGAAAGTTTCTAGAGGATGATATTATGTAGTAGGTAAAGAAAACAAATCGGAAGATTAAGCAATCCATTACTTTGGATGTTCCATTAGACCACACATTTTTATTCATCTGATTCGTTATGACATCTAGGATGTAGGTGAATCCATGCTCTCATCATTTATCAGTCCTTTCCCAAGCATGTACGCTGGGATGTAACACATTTGTTGCAAGTCCGGTCAAGTAAAATACAAGCGTAAAAGGAATTATTGGGGCATATTATCAAGGGTGGCGATAGGGAATTTTCGCCGCTTTGGCGTCCGTTTTCGGCCGCTAAGCGGCGATATTTCTATCGCCCTATTAGCAAGCTGTCGCTAACAGCAGTTAGCGACAGCTTTTAGGTGATAGCGAGCGGTTTGGGGATATTTATCGCTAGAGACATGCAAAGTGGGCGTACCCAAACTGTTAGAGACTGAAAACAGTCGCTAACATCGCTATCGCCTATTAGCAAGGCAGGCGTAGCGATGTATCTCCAAATACTAACACCTTCCCAGACCAGTTCTTAGCCATGTTATCCAATGGGATGTGGATTAAATGGCTTAGAGCATTTCGTCACTAATGCGTGAATATCGCTGTATTCTCAGCGATATTCACGCATTTCGCCGCTAATAGCACGTTATCTCAGCGATAAATTCCGGCGATGCTCAGCGATAAGAAAATCGTCGCTAAGCCTATTTAGCGATAAATATCGCTACTTGTTGGTAATATGCCCCAATTGAGTTTTAGAGCACAAGTAGAAACTTTACGAAAAGTTCTCATAGGCTTCTAGGCTCTAGGCTTTCTTGTTCATGCTAGAAAGGAAAAGATATTTTGAGGCCTATATGAAATGCAGCTTGTGTGTGTTGCTGAATTGAGCTCAAATATGAATTTCATATTACTGAATACAATTTATTAGTTCTTCATTTTTATATCAATTAATAATTGCATCGACATTAGCAAGTATACGGTACCTATATCAAAATTATTACACTATTCAGTAACTGAAACAATTCTAAGCTAAATTTGACAAAACACAAATTAGTATAGCATTGGTTATCTCATCAATATCGGTGCTCTCGTTACACATCCTAATGTTAGTGTTCATTTTCTCAATACCTAAAACGACTTTATTCATAGACGTATAAGGAATTTCTATATTATCGTTTGCCTGTTAACGTTCATTTATGCATTAAGAAAATACATATCAATATCTTTATTACCTTCTCATTAGTTCATCAGTGGTTAGGTATCATTACGAATCTACTTCTAACATTGTGCATACTTTTATGATGCAGTATCTAGATCAAACTTCATTTTCGTGCGTGGGTCTTAAAGCATGATAACTCTACACACATTTGTCATATCTGTAAATTATTGTCATAAGTCCTTTTTTCAGGGAGAATTCATTGAGATCAGATGAACGATAACATCCAGGCTGTGCCTCTCCAACTCACCTGAATTACCCCCACTTACCGCCTCCACACAGGTGAAAAGGAGGTGGTGGGGTAACGGGGTGTGACCATGTGGGATGGCAGGGGGGTGAGAGGGAGATGGGGAGACAAAGGGACTTTAGGGAGAATTACTGGAGCCGGTCAGAGGGAGGTGCTATGAACATACTTCATGCAGACAGATCAGTGGCCCCTCTGCAGGTTGTCTCCACCCCTCGCATGGACTTGAACCAACAACCCAAGCCAGGAGCCTGTTTCTGTACCAGGCGGCGGCACAGGCGCTGAACCTACCGTGCTGTCTGCACTGAAGGAGCCTGACCCCTAGCGACAGAACTGAGCACTGCACCGCGTGCTCTCCCCTGAGACGGCTCCTGTTAATTTCCGTACAAAACCGGAAATATCAGCTTGCTCCTTGCAAGTACAATTTATAGGTATTAACGTCATTCCTGTCACACACAAAGACCAGGGGCCTCATTTATGAGGCCCTGCGTGAGTTTTGCGCTTCCGATGCGTCACTTTTTGTGACGCATCTGTAGCGTAAAACATGCCTCCTGTTGTGCACTATTTACAAAGTGACGCATCTAAGCAGATGCGTCACTTTGTAAACCCCTGCGCTACATTATACCTGCGTCAGTTATAATGTATGCAGAGGGGCTGTTCCCCCGCAAAAAGCTTCGTAGAAGTCACGCAGTGAAATCTATGAGATTTCACTGCGTCGCTTTTAGGACGCTGTTGCATCGAAATCTGGCGCCTGCCTCACAGCAGGCGTAACACTGACGCAAGCCCTTTCACATGGGGCTTTCCCCATGTGAAGGGACGCATTGCTGGAGTTGCGTCACTTTTGTGACACATTCCAGCAATGCGTGACTTTTGCGCTTACAGATACGTCAGAAATACTGACGTATCTGTAACTCCTTGCGACATGATGCGTCATACTGTAAGTATGACGCATCAATCATGTCGCAAGGAGTACGCACTGAGAAGTGACGCATCGCTGCTTTCACGCAGCGATGCGTCATTTCTCATAAATGAGGCCCCAGCTTTTTACGTTACTTGAAAAGACGAAGCTTACGCTTTTAACGTGATAATAGGCTTCAGGGTCCACTTTCAGTGCGTGCAATACGATTACTTTATGACAATAAAGCAGACAATTCCTCCAGGAAGTGTCTTCCAAAAATTCTAACAAATAATAAATCACTGCCACACGAAGTGCAAGTGACTTTTTTTTTTTGTAAAAATATACTGGGGCAGATTTATGAAGGCCTTGCGCCGCCGGTGCGTCATTTTTAACATGGGAAAAAGTGACGCACCGGCGGCGCAAGGCCTTCATAAATCTGCCCCACTTTATTTAAAACTAGCAGCCCGTCCCGACTTTGTCCGGGTATGAATTGCTGCCGGCCAGTAGTATATTGTTTTGTAGGATTTCGTTTTGATAGCATTTCTTATCTGTGACAGGCCTGTGAAACGCTCCGATTCACAGTGCACTGCTGATGCACTTAAGAGTGCGCGTTCAGTAGTGTGTAAACTCGAGTTTCCCTACTTTATTTTTCCTTGCAATAAATTACTGCCGGCCAATAGTATATTGTTTTGTAGGATTTCGTTTTGATAGCATTTCTTATCTGTGACAGGCCTGTGAAACACTCCGATTCACAGTGCACTGCTGATGCACTTAAGAGGGCGCGTTCAGTAGTGTGTGAACTCGAGTTTCCCTTCTTTATTTTTCCTTGCAATATTATATAGCGCGAACTCGACAACATGGCATGAGCACAATTTACAGAAGAACACATTCATTTGTGGTAGGCACGGGAAGAAAAAGCGATTTGCCTGGAATCACAGGATGTTGAGCTGATGCCGAGATTCGAACGTAGCTCCCCAGCTCTAAAGTTCGCAATTCTAGAACTTGTGGTAGGAGATGTGTCTGAAATTGTATGTCGGTGCTGGCCATCAATGAGAGAGACCTGTGCATTTTTCAAATCGGCGGTGAAAAAATATGAGTATGTTGCTGGAGATGTGGGCCGCTGTGCCACCAATGTACTAACCGGGGGAGGGTAAACCCCCATTATTCCGCAACTTTCTTTCCGCATACCATCACTCCGCATACTTTCATTACGAAGTACCATGACTCCGCAATGCCATTATAACGCATGGCATTACATTTTATATGTTTTTACCACGCATACATTTACAACGAAATTCGTTGTAAATGCATGAGTGGTAAAAGCATGTTTTTTTTTGTTTGGATAAGGTAAGTATGGGCATAGGGGTAAATGTTTTGGGGTACTGAGGTATATGTTTTGGGGTGTTTGGGTATTTTAAGGGTTCAGATATAGTTTTGGGTTATGGGGTAGATTTAGGGTTTAGGGATAGGTATGGGTTTTGGGGTACAGGGGTATTGTTAGGGTTCAGGGCTAGGTTTGGGTTTTGGGGTATGGGGGTATTTTTACGGTTCAGAGGTAGGTTTGGGTTTTGGGGTACAGGGGTATTTTAAGGGTTCAGGGCTAGTTTGGGTTTTGGGATACAGGGGTATTTTTAGGGTTCAGGGCTAGATTTGGGTTTTGGGGTACAGGGGTATTTTAGGGTTCAGGGGTAGCTTTGGGTTTTGGGGTACAGGGTTATTTTTATGGTTCAGGGCTAGGTTTGGGTTTTGGGGTACAGGACATTTTTAGGGTTCAGGGGTAGGTTTGGGTTTTGGGGTACAGTGGTATTTTAAGTGTTCAGGGCTAGGTTTGGGTTTTGGGGTACAGGGGTATTTTAGGGTTCAGGGGTAGTTTGGGGTTTTGGGGTACAGGGGTATTTTTAGGGTTCCCAGCTAGGTTTGGGTTTTGGGGTACAGGAGTATTTTTAGGGTTCAGGGATAGGTTTGGGTTTTGAGGTACAGGGGTATTTATAGGATTCAGGGGTATTTTTAGGGTTTTGGGGTACAGGGGTATTTTTAGGGTTTAGGGATAGGTTTGGGTTTTGGAATACAGGGTGTATTTATAGGATTAAGATGGGTTAGTGTTTAAGGGTGTTGGGGTATTTTAAGGAGTGAGGGTGGGTTATGATTAAGGGGTGCAGGGGTATTTAAAGGGAGCAGGGTGGACACCCGGAGATATTTGGCACAATGCTCGCTTTTTTTCCCCATAATCCCGCGCCCAGCACACGATATAAGACATGGCATGAAGGGCGGAACGTAAAAACAACAGTTGATGGATAGAATGCAGAACAATGTCATACATTGATTACAGTACAGAATTCTGGACCTAACTCCATCATCTTTTTTACACGTCACACCACCCCACCCCTCCCCAGCCCAGCCCATACGAGACATGGTCATATGCAAATCAACATTGAACATTTGCCTCATGGAAACAGTCAGCCCGAACTGCCAAGCCATGACTTTCCTGGACGGGAATTAATCATCTTAGGACCAGTTTCTGGCTATCAGCCATTTTCAGCCAGGATAGCATGACTCCAGTGGTTTGGCGAGCATGGGACTAACGTCTGAGCATACCCATTCCACTCGGGGTAACAAATGAAAAAACAACAGTTGATGGACAGAATGCAGAACAATGTCACACATTCACCCCAGTACAGAAATCTGGCCCTAAATCCATTGTTTTTTTGCACTCCACACCACCCCAGTTCAGACATGGCCATATGCAAATCAGCCTTGACCCTGTGCCTCATGGGAATAGTCTAGCCCGAAGGGCGGAACGTACCACAAGCCCCGAACGTTTGTCACGTCCCCAGCACACGCCCACAGCACAACGCAGACATGCCCACAAGGGACTACTTTGCTGGCAAGGTTCTGTTACCTTTTAAATGTATATGGTGGGCGTCTGCATAGCCTATGTCCTTCTGCTGCAACTGCCCTTTCCAACGCTGTATTGGGTGTTGTGATTGGTGCTGTGGTTCCTGAGATTACCCGCCTCAAAGGTTTAGGCTCTCTCTTTATTATATTAGTATGGATTATTTGTCAGGTTTACATTTTAAGCAGTCCCTTATATTTGGGTGATGTACATTTAACCATTCTCAAAGAAGCGCATGCAGGCTATCTATGGTGGTTTTCCATCAAGATTTCTCATTTTACCCATCCAGACCAACTCCTGATTTTCCAGGTTTCCTTTGCCCACCCTTGTCCAAATCTATGGGTGTCTATGCACATGTAAGAGAACATTTTAGTGAAAACAAGTTTTTGGCATTCTTTTTCCGTGATTGCTTGGTGTTTGTACAAGGAAAGGTTCCTGTTTTCCCACGTCGCCTCTCACGCAGTTTATTATTCTCCATAGCGTCCTTTCTTTATTTGCATTGTAATTCATGCCCAAACCATAGAGAACCAGTTCATAGGACAGGGATGCCTGTCCTGTTAATTCTTTAATGAGCTGTCCCATTGCCTTCCACATGCTTTGTGCTCCGCCGCAGTTCCAAATGAAGTGCAGCAGGGATTCATCTGCTGCACAGCCTGGTGTTGGACATCTTGCTGTTTTTGCCAGTTTCCTTGCATGTTGGAATTGCTTCACTGGTAGGCATTTGGATACCATCATCCATGCCAAGTCTTTCTGGGAGTTTATCAAGTCTTTGTGGTTCACCATTTCCCAAACCTTCCCTGATTGCTTCTCTGATAAGTTGTTTACCATTGTCACTTCTTTCAGTTCTTTGCTTAAGGCCATCTGGGGTGTGATGTCCTTCGCTTGAATTTGCCTCTCTTCCAGCTTCTTGAAGAAAGGTTTGATGCCTTTGTACGCAGGGGGTGGTTCTAGTAAAAAAGGCTTTGTATTGTCCAGTTTACATATGCCCACTCTTGATAAGATGAAGCTTGTAGCATACAGTGTGTAGGCAGCCACATGTGAGTCTTTCTTTGTATTCCCCAGTACGTTTTTAACAAACATTTGGCAGGTCTTTCCCTCCTTTTGTGGGTAGTTTGAAAACTGTGTCTCTTTTTAGTTTTTCAATTTTTGACCCCCAAAAGAAGTTTGCAAAAAGACTTTGTGTCACTTTTGTCCACCTGTATGATGGAGGGAAAATCATGGCAATAAACATCAGGATTGGTAGACATATTGCTTTCAGCACCAAGACTTTCCCTTCCAGGGAAAGTTTTCTTGTCATCCAGAGTGCCATTTTCTGCTTGAGCTTTGTCTGCATCTTCTCCCAGTTTATTTCTCCCTTGATGTCCTGGGAAAAAAGAATCCCCAGTATTTTTACCGGGTCTTTGGAAGGTTTCACTGGGAGCTGAGACAGTTTGTCCCATTGTCCCACCGTCATGCAGTGCGTTTTCTCCACATTCACTTGGAGCCCAGCTGCTAGGAAAAAGAGTTGGGTTATAAGGAAAGTTCTTTTTATGGATCTAGCGTCAGTGCAAGCAATGGTGACATCGTCCATGTATGCTACACATTTGACCTGTTTGCCTTGGCTGCCCGCTACCAGAGGGCATGTTATGCACTTGTCCTTCCTGATGACACATAGGAGAGGTTCAATTGTACATACAAAGAGTGCCGGTGATAAGGGGCATCCCTAGCCGACCCCTGATTCAATGTGGAACCCCTCAGATAGTGTACCATTTATAAGGACCTGGCTTTCACATCCAGTGTATATTAAGCCAATAGTTTTGATGAAACCTTCTGGGAATCCCATTTTCCTGAGCACTTTGAAAAGGTATTCATGACTTAGGGAGTCAAAGGCTTTCTGGAAATCAAGGGCCAAGATAGCTAGTGGATTCCCCCTGTCTTTCGCTAACCACAAGGTGTCTCTAATGATGGTCAAGCTGTCCCAGATTTTCCTACCTGGGACCGCACATGTTTGGTCTGGGTGCACGATGGAGGCCAGCACCTTTCTGCATCTTCCTGCCAGGACTTTACTTAGGATCTTACTGTCCACATTCAAGAGGGTGATTGGCCTCCAATTGTTGATGTCCAGCTTGTCCCCCTTTTTTTCCAGCAGTTTGATGATGCCCTGTGGAAAGGAGGGGGGTAAAACATTTTTTCCAAGCATTCTTTCAACAGATTCCAAAAATCCTTTGCAATAAGCCCCCAGAAAGCGTTGTAAAACTCCCATGGAAGGCCGTCTTGCCCAGGGGCTGATCCTTTTGGGGCTTCCAGAATGATTTGGAAGAGTTCTTCTCCTGAAATGGGGGTGGTTAGAAAATGTTGTTCCTCTTGGGATAAAGAGCTCTGCAAAGACCCGAGAAAATCTTCACATGCCCTAAGTTTTCGGTGCAAGACTCTACAGAGGCCATTCTGTTCGAAATTTCTGAACATGTTTGGTCTACTTTTTCAACGACTCCTCGCAGTTCCTGGATAGCAGCATGATTCCTGTTACTATCGTTCTTAAAGTCTCTATGAAAGTGCTTGATTGAATTTAGAACTTCGCTTAAAGAGGGCTCCCTCATATTTTGCATACCACAACCCTCTTCATTTGGCAATATACTGCTTTTCTGTGGCTCTTGCCAATGTTGGCTGTGTGATTGTTGTTCTCTTGATTCCCTTGAACGGCTACTCCTATGTATGCCATGTTTGCCATGCTCCGTGTTGCCTCCGGGATCCGTAGTTTCTTCGCCGGTTGATTGACGGTGCCTTCTATGTCTTGTTCTTCTTTTCCCCCATTCCTCTTTTTTTTCCCCTCCTTTAGGGATAGTATCTTGGGTAAATGCCTGTGGCGCACCCAAGACTGTGATGTTCGAAGCCTCCAAGATTGTTGTCGATAATTTGTATGTTGCACTCCTCTCTCCAATCTCGGCACCCTCTCCTTCCTCTACTTTCTCTTCCTCCTCATTTGAGCTGCTTGTTGCACTAGAGATAGACACTCCAGTCTCGTAAATATCTGAGCCAGAATCTCCGCTTGATATTTCAGATTCTAGAGGCAGCTCATTTTTTGGGGAGGATGTCTATGCTTCCGATGAGAGACGTTTGGTCCCCGGGTTTTGATTTAGTGGTGGGGGTGAGGATTCTCCCCTTATAGGGATACTTAAGTTTACGCAAGACTTTTCAGTTACTTTTTCTTTCATTAGTTCAGTGCCAGCTCCCGCATTTTTTGGAGCATTGTTTGTATTGGAAATAAAACCCATACTGTGCCTTCGTGCTTCCTGGTGGTCTTTCTGGTGTTCATACTGATTCCTTTTGTCTTCTGGAATCACCAGGTGGTAATATTGTTTTTTAGTTATTTTCTCTTGATTTTCTTTAGGGATTGGACTAAATATATTTGATATTCTCGGCTGGGAATCTGGCTGCTGCCCAGTGCCCTTAGCAGATGCTTTCAAGTTCTTTATCGTCTGCAATCTCCTTGCTTTCTTTTCCAACAGGTTCTCACTGTCTTTATCCAGCTCATCATCATCATCCCCCTTGTTTTTTTCCTGGTGTTTACTTTTCCCTTTCCCTTTCTCCTTTACCTTTTCAGATTCTTTTTCCATCTTTTGTTCCAAAATTTTGTCAGTTTTTTTCCCTTTAGTTTTGTTGGATTCCTTGCCCGACAGCCTTTCAGTACTACTCCTGTCGCTTTTTTCCCCACTCAGATTGCACTCTTTGGCTTTAATTGCTCTCGTTTCTGGCCTTCCATTAGGTCCCTTTGTCACCTTAGGGGGTTTAATTGTGGCTTGTTCCTCTATAGCACCCCCTGTAATTTCTTGTCCGTTTTGAGTATCCGGATGTCCTTGAAATTTCTCTTGGACCTGATCTAGGTCTTTATCCTGGTCTTTATCCTGTTCCATATCTGCTGCGGAATTGTGTAGGTGGTCAACTGTTTTTCTAGTCGCACCCGGCATAGCGGGCATTCCAGGTGGCCCCTCTACTCCGGTTCCTGTTGCCATTTTATTTGGGTCGTTCTCTGAGGGTCGAAGATGAGCCAGCTGTAGATGTAAATGTAGATGTATACCTACTCTGACATATATTTTCAGACCCCACCGTTTCGCCTTCTTAGTTGCAGGGAAGAAAGTTTTGACGCTTGATTTTGATTTAGTAGTGCAGGCAGTGCAGACATTGCTGTCAAAGCAGGCTGTACTAAGTTCGAGATTTTTAATAGTTCTGAGGGGTTTGAGATCTTTGAGGATATTGTAGTCTGCTCTGCTCTTTGTGATTGTTGAATCGATAGCCAGGCTGCTTCGCCCCCAGACCCCACTCTCCTCCCCTTTACTGCCAACTCTCTCTAGGTGAACGCTGTTGAGATTCTGAGGGATCGTCTCCGTTGTTGCAGCCCTTTGCTCAGCAATTATTGGTGCATATGCAGCCCCCTCCAGCGTGGCCCCCCTCCTCTTTTTTTTTATTTTTATTCCCAACAGTTCGCGTCTATTTCTGTTATCTCCGATTTTTTTTTTATAAAGTTTTATGGCAGTATTCTGGCAGTATTCTGGCACCTAATAACTGTAAATGATAGTCAACAGACTGGCAGTTAACATCTCCTGCTATCTCTTTGCTCTTGTCCGTACTTTTGGTTACAGTTAGTAACAGCATGCAATAGCGTTAATGTCAAACAGTTTTGCTATCCTCATTATCAAGCGCCCAGTACCTGCTGAAAGACTTCCTCATCCTCTGCCAGCGTTTCTGTCGTTCGTCTAGTTGCCCTGCAAGGCAGTTAGCAGATCGCTTGGACAGCTGCCAGGAGTGCTGTCATCACCAGGGGCCAGAGGGCTAGGAAAGAAGGCAGAAAACAGAGAGCCACGAAATCGCTGTACCCCCGCGCGTTACCACTGCTGTTTAACTTTTTCACTGAGCTTCACTGAGCTCAACCGATGGGCTTGAAAGACTTGAGGGAGCGGCAGTCGTGGCAGACGCCGATTCCAGGTTAGTCTCCGAAGCACAGATTAGAGCACAGATTACAGTGTTTCTAAGCTAGTAACAGCTGATAGCCGCTGATGACAGCCGCTGCCACTTTTTACCGCTTTTTTACACAGATTTACCGCTAAAGTGACTTTGACATACTGCCGCAGTAATCCACAGTTTGTAGCGTCAGGCAAGCGGCAAACGATACAAAGCTCCCGCCACTCAAAGCCTCAGAGCCTCCGGGCCTCCAGGCTGCAGGGTACGAGATGCTCCATCGCTCCTATCGCTCATGTAGGATTCCCCTCTCTCTCCCTTCCGTAATTATGCAAGCAGGGGACGGGGGTCAGGGAGCAGGGAGCAATCGCTCCGGATAATAGTTTAGCGACCATTCTCCCCCAACGATTCGCAGAGATTTCTCCTCACACACACTCTAAGCACGCCAAGTCCGGGCTCACGGAGCGTCCTCTGACCAGTCCGCTCACACTGACGCCATCTTGTCTGACTTCAGTAAACTCCAGAAGCAAGGGGCAGAACATGAAGGAGTTATCAGGGATTTGATGCAAAAAGTTGAAGTTGAAGACTTAGAGAACAGGAGCAGGAGGAATAACCTTCGTTTCCTAGGTATTCCTGAAGGAGTCGAGGGAGATGACCCCAAGGGGTATATGATCAACCTGGTAAAGACAGCCTTTCCGGAGCTTGAAAGCTGTGATATGAACACTGAACTTCAACGGGCACATCGCTTCCCCCTGGCACTCCCAAAACGTAGCCAGAAGCCAGCACAGTACCCTAGAGCTATGCTGGTCAACATAGGACATTTTAGGCTAAGAGAAGCCATTTATGACATTGCGAGGCCCTCAAGGAAGAAGGAATTCAACGACTTTTCCTTTTTCGTACTCCCAGATTTTGCTCACGCGACTGTAGAACGCCGGTGGAGGATGAGGCAGCTGATTATTCCATTTGAACAAAAGGGTGCAAAGATATTTCTTCAAAACCCAGCAAGATTAAAAATAACCTATAAAGGCACAACTAAAACCTTTACCAGTGAAGTGCAAGCAGAATCTTATCTGAACGAAATCGGGGGGAATACTAACCAAAAAGCTGGCAAATAGCAAAAGTCTTGAAAGCCTTTTAAATGAATAAATAAACAACAGCAACTTAAAATGTAGGACATAACTCTCACATGTCAGCAAAATAAGTAGATATTGAGCAGAACTTTTATTGTAAGGTAGAAGCTTTACTTATATTGTAAGGCAGAGGTTTCTATTTACGTACTAAAGAAATCTAGGGAATACATCTCTTTGATTTCGGGCCACGGGGCACGTCTGACACGTACTGCCCTAACTGACAACCACAACTGGGAACTTGTACCCAGGGCGTCTCAATGGGGAGGGGGGAGGTGGGTGGGGGGAGCACAGAGAGGGTAGGGCACGGGGTGTGAGAAAGGGGGGGATAGTAGGGGTGGGAGTGGAAGGGAGAGGAAAGGGCAGAAATGTTGCACATGGAAATGGTGTTTTGTTATTGGCATTACAAGTTTGGGTAGGGAAGAGAACACAAGATATACAGCAGAGTAATGATAAAATAGACAACTATCAGCATAGGGTCGAAAGTACTAAAACTATATGGCATGTAGAAGAGCCTCGATAAATGTATGTGGGCTCAATGACCAAAAAAAGAGGTTCAAGGTAGCAGCTCTACTCAGAACATTGCACGTTGATTTGGTTTGTCTGCAAGAGACCCACATAGAGGGTACCAACGCACACCTGTTGGGCCAATTTGGGTTCGAAGTTATGGCAAAAACAAATCAAGGGACCAAAACTAGAGGTGTGGCGGTGCTGTGCAGGAGCAGTGACACAATTATAAAGAGGAAAAGAGAAGATCAATGGGGGAGGTGGGTGCTGACCGAGATAGCCTTTAAAGGGGAGACGTTTACCTTAGCTACAATATATGGGTCCACAGAGGATGACCCAGACGTATTTCAGTACCTGGATGTGGAATTGGCACAATGGCCTGAGCCAATTGTATGTTGCGGCGATTTTAATTTGCATGACCCAATCAGCTCATTCTTGCAATCAGGCTCACAATATCTAGGCAGGAAAAGGAAAATGTTTAGGGCACTATCGGATATGGCCACCCATAACTCACTGGAAGATCCGTGGGTAAAATGGCATCCGAACTTAGATGGTAGCACTTTCTTCTCCGCTCCTCACCAGGTGTTGGTCAGGCTCGATTACTTTCTAATTTCAAATAATCTATTCGCTGAATCAAAAATTGAAAAACAACCCCGAATAATATCTGATCATAGCCCATTGGTTCTGACGATAAGACTAGGGCATTCCCATAAAAAAAACAAAAAGAGGTGCAATGGACTTTTGAAAGGGTGCTGCTACAAGATAATGGATATCGGGTGTATATAACAAAATGGATCAAGGACTTCTGGGATATAAATAGAGGGACAGCACCCCCAGGGATAGTGTGGGACGCCTTTAAGGCTGGTGTTAGAGGGGAAACGTTAAGCTTTGTATTGTCCGCACAAAACAAAGAGAAACGGAAGACTGAAGAAATACGACAAAATGTATTGAGGGCCGAAGAAGAATTAGCAGTAGCTATTCAACAACAGGTCCCGATAGAACAAAACATCCTTAAGCTAATATCGCTTAGAGCAGATGCCCTGGAAGGAGTTGCCCAAAAGACGGCGGAGAAATATATGGCTAACAGGGAGAACGCATATGAGCTCGGTGAAAGGGTGGAACATATTCTAGCTGTGCGGACTAGGCAGAGAGTAGCAGCAGCAGATATTAAAGAAATTACCGATACTCAAGGAAATATGGTAACAGAGACAGGACAGGTAAGGGAGGTCTTTAAACAATTCTATACAGATCTCTACACTTCAGATATATCAGCCAGCACGGAAGAGATAGAAAAATATCTGAGCGAGGCGCCTTCTTCGGTGATCTCCGCAATTGAAAAGGAGGAGTTAGATGCTGGATTCCGGTTAGAGGAACTGGCCCCTGCTCTTGGCAGTCTTCCCTCGGACCAGATCCCAGTGGAATTCTTTAAAATATTCCAAACAGTGATCATAGGGGACATGTTTAATATCATGGTAATGGCACAAAAGGGTGAATCTGTCCCTGAGTCTTGGAGAGCAGCCAACATCATCGTAATACCAAAGAAAGGTAAACCTACAACCGAACCAAGCTCGTACCGCCCAATTACGCTGATGAACGCTGACGTCAAGGTCTACTCAAAGATACTAGCTAAAAGATTAGCAGGGGTGGTTGAGGGTTTGGTTAGTCCCTCCCAGCATGGGTTTATCCCAGGAAAAGGAACAACACAGCACATCAGGCAGGTCATTACCATGTTTGATGCAGCAGGTACCCTAGGAGACCCTATGGCAGCGCTGTTTCTAGATGCAGAGAAGGCATTTGATAGGGTCTCCTGGGGATACCTATGGTCAGCCATGAGGTTGAACGGAATTGGGGAGGGCTTCATCAAGGCCATACTGATCCTGTATACCAACCCAATGGCTAATATTAGGGTCAATAGGGGATATTCGGCAGCAGTCAAGATTTGTAGAGGGACTAGGCAGGGTTGCCCGTCATCCCCCCTCCTGTTTGCACTATACTTGGATCCCTATCTACGCAGGCTGAAACAGAATCCACAGATTGCTCCGATGAATATAAACGACTGTGTAATAAAAACTCTTGCGTATGCGGATGACGTTGCCATTTTAACACCTAACCCCTCCATCGCCATTAGGGAGATTGAAGCAGAGGCGGAATGTTTCGGTCAAATCTCGGGATACAAACTGAACAGATCAAAGACACAGATTGTTGAAAATAGATATTCAGTATGTAACGACGCAAGAGTAGTTGGTTCAGCCGTGTACTTGAGGGTGGCAATATCAGCAAATCTTGATATGGTGGTAGAGATAAATATGGATCCACTGATGACAAGAATAAAAACGGATCTAATAAGGATGAACAACTTACACTTATCATTGATGGGCTGCACCAACGTTATTAAGATGTTGATTCTCCCCAAATTACTTTATTTTTTTAGATTGATCCCTTTATTCTTTGATAATAAATAGTTTAACACACTAGAGGCAATATGCAACAGATTCATCTGGGCACATGGGAAGACGCGTAGGGCATATAGATAAATCACGCTCCCAAGAGAAAGGGGGGGTGGGGAGCACAGGACTTCAGGTTATACTATATGGCAGCTGCCCTACAATATATGCAAGGGTTAATAGGAGGAACAGATCTGGATCAAAGAGTTAATAACCTGTCTACGAAAGTATATGCTACGGTGATAGGGATAGATGTGGGAAACTGCTTTTTAAATTGTATCGATTTTGGTTACTTTAAAAGAACCAGGTTCAAGACACTTTCCGCTGCAGTCAAGATCTGGATTGCCTTCTTGAAAAGAAGTAAATTGGGGAAATACAATAGATATATTAGACTCTATAAAAACAGGTCATTTCCTCAAGCAATCTTCGCAGATGAAGTAATGTTAGAATGGGTAAATAACGGTATCGTCCAGATTGGGGACTTATTTGATGCAGAGGGGATGGTACAGTTCGCAGATCTAAGAACTAAGCATGGAATCGATAACAGAGGCTTTTCAAGTATCTCCAGGTCAGGAGTTTTTGGAATAATAAAACAAGGGGATCAGTTGAAGCAAGTAGGAATGAGATACTGGAAAAAATCAGACTTTTGGGGGATCGCACCATTAGGTCTTTTTATGCCTGTTTGGTTAAAGGGAAAACTGATGACTTAGGAAAAGTGGGTAATAAATGGGCGGAAAAACTTAACGTGGAAGTAGGGTGGTTTAAGAAATCACTGGACCTAGGCAGTACTATATTGTGTTCATCCTCCATTCAGTCACAACATTATAAAACTCTGTATTCACTTTATCATACCCCCGCTAAGATAGCTAAATGGGGCGGGACCATGGGTGCAAACTGTCCCCGATGCAATGCTAGCGAAGCTGATAGTATTCACATATTTGCTACCTGCCCTCAACTACATACGCTAGTCAGAGACATCGAGGGTTTTCTAGACAGATCATTGGGGATACAAATCAAACTTAGCCCAGCTCGGATAATCTTAGGTCTGGGTATGGAAGGAGCCGATACACAGCTGGGGCCTCATTTATGAAAAGTGACGCATCGCTGCGTGAAAGCAGCGATGCGTCACTTTTCACTGCGCTCTCCCTGCGACATGATTGATGCGTCATATTTATAATATGACGCATCATGGCGCAAGGAGTTACAGATACGTCAGTATTTCTGACGTATCTGTAGGCGCAAAAGTGACGCATTGCTGGAGTGTGTCACATAAGTGACGCAACTCCAGCAATGCTTCCTTTCACATGGGGAAAGCCCTATGTGAAAGGGCTTGCGTCAATCTTACGCCTGCTGTGAGGCAGGCGCAAGATTTTGACGCAACAGCGTCCTAAAAGTGACGCAGTGAAATCTCATAGATTTCACTGCGTCACTATTACGAGGCTTTTTGCGGGTGAACGCCCCCTCTGCATACATTATACCTGACGCTGGTATAATGTAGCGCAGGGGTTTACAAAGTGACGCATCTGCTTAGATGCGTCCCTTTGTAAATAGTGCGCATCAGGAGGCATGTTTTACGCCGCAGATGCGTCACAAAAAGTGACGCATCGGAAGCGCAAAACTCACGCAAGGCCTCATAAATGAGGCCCCAGGAATTTCTGTTTGTGGCAATGTCAGTATACAGACTGACCGTAGCAAGGGCATGGCTTGACAAAAATCCACCGGCACTACAAACCTGGCTGGCTAATCTGCTGAATGCATATAATATGGAGAAGAATATCTATGCACGAAAAGGGAAAAGGGGAAGGACATCAGGCTTAAGAATATGGCAACCCATAAGTAGGTGGAAGGAAGGATTTGGGCCGTAGGTAGACCCAAGAAGGGCTTAATGTTTATTGGTGGTAAAGTAAGAAATATAAATGATGTCTGTGGAAATGCGTTATGAAATGTTTGTATATCTTGTAAATGAGCTTATTTAGCTATGAAGCATGAAGTTTTAATGCTGAACAATGTATAATGTATAAAGTGTGTGCAACAAAGAAAATAATAAATATAATAAAAAATTTAAAAATTAAAAAAATCTTCACATGCACTTATATCTGATGGCTCTTTTTTGTACAATTGGGAAAAAAAGGCTGTTGTTATTTTCCCTACTTTCTCTGTGCCCTTTTGTGTTTGTCCATTTGTGTCTTTCAGTTCATTCATTACCTTTTGCACTTGCTGTGCCTTTTTGAAAAAGAACCTTGAGCACTTTTCATCTTCCTCAAAGATCTTGACCCTGGAGTTAAAAATGTGTTCTTTCCCTCGTTGTTTCAGGCATTCTTTCAGTTCTGTTTTTGTTTTTTCTCTTTCCTCCCCTACTTCCATTCCACCCCTTTCCAGGTTTTCTAGCGTGATCATTCTTTGTTGTATTTCATCAAATTTTTGAAACTTTTCCTTGCTTTTGATCATGCTCTGTTTTCTGAAAAAAAGTTTTGTTTGTTTTTTTACCTCTTCCCACCATTCTGCTAAGGATGGGAAACTTTCCTTTCTGGTTTTTAAGTTGTTGTACATATCACTGTAATTTTTACATATATTTTCCTCTTGTAATAACAAGATGTTCATTTTCCACACACCCCTCCCCATTTGACACATGTTTGAGATTTCAACGGTTGCTTTCAAGATTTTGTGGTCTGACATACCACTCTCGTTTGTTTCATAATTCCTTGCTTTTATATTTTTGGAGGTGAAAATGAAATCAATTCTTGATTTGACTTAGCCACTTTCTGCTTCCCAGGTGAACCTTTGTTTTGACCCTGATTTTGCCCCTGTATCTGACAGTTGCAAATCTTTACACATGTTTTTGAGACATTTTGCAGACTTATCAATTTCGTAACAATTTTTCTTGCCACATCTATCTGTGGGGTTTATGATGCAGTTGAAATCCTCTGTTAACACCATTGGGGTTACACCTGCAATAAAAAGTGGGAGCATTTCAAACAGGGACATTCTTTCATTCTTGTCGGTTGGTGCATAAATATTACAGACCTTAAAGGTGGTGTTTCTGTATTGTATGGTGACCATCATAGCCCTGCCTGGCTGTATAATTTTTGTATCAAGGATTGACATTTCTTTGTTTTTTATAAGAATACCTATTCCAGCATTCTTGCTTCCACCCCCAGACCATTTGGAGGGGCCTTCTTCCCAATATTTGGATATGTGACTGTAGTCCGTGGAGTGGGGAATTGCACATTCCTGTAAACATATAATGTCCCCTTTTTGTGCTTTGCAGAGCTCAAACACTGGCTCTCTTTTCACTTGTGAGCCCATTCCTCAGGCATTCCATGATATGATGTGAAACATTATATTTGCAATGGTGATTACTTTGCACGGTATACAATACATGTTAAACCTGAACATTTTCAAAGCTCAATGGCGACCAATGCTGTCACATATTTGCTGATTGCTTTCACTATTTTGCGTCTCTTGCCCGCCAATTTCTTCTGCTCCTCCTAAGTATGGGGACTGTAGAAAAAGGTCTTTGTGGGGGGTTACTCCTACCTCTTGTGAGAATAAGCTATATCCTAGGTCTTCTGAGAGGTCCCCTAGTACACTATACCTGGACCCTGAGCAGTTCTCTTTTGGTAGAGTTTTCTTCCTAGTTTCTTTATGTTCTGTTGCGGCCGGACCACTTGAGTCCGTCGTTTGTTTTTTAATTTTGATTTTATTTCTTTTTTTAACCATCTGCATTTGACCCTCGGTGGTTTTTGTTTCCTCTTCTGAGGAGGTCTGTTCTTCTCTTTCCCTTTTTTCCTGTGCCCTGTCCTTGGCTTCTTTGATGATGTTATATATATCTGTAGGGATAAGCGTACAATCTGAATCTATTTCCCTGTCTTCCACTTGTGAGTCTATGTCTGACATCCCTTTAACTTTCTTTTCACTTTCCTCTATTTCTGTCATTTGAGTTTCCTCTACTACCTGTGTACTTTCCTTGGTTTGTTCCTGTTCTGCCTGTGGGGTAGGGGTAGGTGCAACTTGTATTACTTGTTTTTTTGTGTTGGGTGTTTACCCGGTGCCTCCATCACTAACTGTCTTAAAGATTAATGGTGCCCGTACTGCGGCGTAAGGTTTACTATCCCCTGGCTGGTGATGTTTGGCAGCTGCAGATGCCGCATATGAGAATCTTTGCTTTGGGCATGCTCTATAAAGGTGCTCTTTGGATCCACGTAGGTTACATGATTTGGGGGCATTACATTCGGTGTGTTTGTGGTATATGTCCCCACAGAACTTGCAACCCTCATTTTTGCATTCTTCTTTAAGGTGGCCAAAACTTAAACAGTTCCTACAATATTGTGGTTGGCTTGGGTAGTTTAAATAGCCTCTGTTTGGGCCCAATGCAAAGGTTTGTGGGAGGTGGGTCACTCCCCTAGCAGGGTTTGGTTTAAGTATCGCAAAAAACTTCCTCTTGCCATTCCAGATTCCAAACTTATTTCTCTGTAATATCCCTCCCCTCACCTTTGCGCAAAACCTGTTTAAAAAACATTCAATCTCCCATGTAGACACATGGGCATTGTACATATGGACAATTACTGGCACCTCCTTTGCTGCTGCCATAGCAGTAATTTTAACCCCCCTTGAGGTTCTCATGTGAACACATGAGTGACACACCCTGTAGAAAGATTTCATATTTCAGCTCTGAAAAAAACGTAATTTCAAATAAACCTCTATCTTTGTTTTGCTGTACACATTTTAAATCCTTAGCAGTACATTTGAATACTTTCTCAAGTATTTCCTTCACTACATACTCTAAATCCTTACCTCTGTACTCTTCTTCTATTTCGATTTTTATGGCCAGCTCCCCATACTGGAGCGTTTGTTTTGCCATCCTATTAGTGCACTTTCTCCCTGTACTTAGGGCAACATTTTGGCTCTGTGATTTTAGGCCCTCTGTGGCCGAGCCCCGTGATTGCCCACACAAGTTTACAACAGGTTCAAAGTCAGTGTCCAAAGGTCCCTCGTTTTCCCAGGGATGCAGTGCCCTTCTGTGTGCCACTCGCTTTAAGTCAGAAGTGAGCCGAGGTGCCGTCGAGGAGCGCTCTGGGTGGAAAGTGGGGGCGTGGGCCTGATAAGACGAAGAATCCCGAGTGAGAACCAGGGAAGGCAGGACAAACACTGATGGGGGCACGGGTCTCTCTGTGCCTCAAAACGGGGATGCACTCGAGTGGAAGTGCGAGCCCCCACTGATGTTTGGGGTGGTATTTGCGGGGGGATGGAAAGGGGCTTCCTGCCCAGTGCTAGCAAAGTGGGGAAATCCTTTCTCTCTCGCGTGCGCCACCAGCCACCTTCCGAGTGAAAAGGGGGCCTCGACTCACCTCACTTGATGGTTAACGGCTCCGGCCCGGCCTCTAGGGACCAAAGGAGGTACTGCAGGGGGGTTTTAGATATCCCGGCAGCCTCCTTCGCCAGTGCAGGGGGTCCAAAGTGAGCTCGTCTGCTGCCCGTGCGTATTCCTCTCGGGGGTGGGGGCACCTCACAGGGGTCAAGGACAAGGGGCGATGCCTCGAATCCCTTGTGGCCGGTGATCCTGGTCAGATTTAGACCAAGGCTGTGGCCGGAGGACCCGACGGGCCACAGTGGATTCTTGTCGTGTGCAGAGCCCTGCACCCTCCTTAGGGGCCCTTGGACGGACGCTGGCCCCGAGTGGGCTCATGGTAAATCCCTCGGTCCGATGCACAGAAGTGACCCTGCCTGACTCACGGCCCGGTTCTCCTCGGCGGGGTCAGCTCCCCCTCCCTCTCAGCATCGGCAGATGGACATCAGGAAAGGCAAAAAAGGCAACCAATGATGCGTCATATTTAATGTATGATGCATCATGTTGCAAGGAGTTACAGATACGTCAGTATTTCTGACGTATCTGTGGGCGCAATAGTGACGCAACTCCAGCAATGCTCCTTTTCACATGGGGCAAGCCCCATGTGAAAGGGCCTGCGTCAGTCTTACGCCTGCTGTGAGGCAGGCGCTAGATTTTGATGCAACGGCGTCCTAAAAGTGACGCAGTGAAATCTCATAGATTTCATACATTATACCTGGCGCAGGTATAATGTGGCGCAGGGGTTTACAAAGTGACGCATCTACCTAGATGCCTCACTTTGTAAATATGGTGCAACAAGGCACATTATTTACGCTGCTGGTGGTGCAACAAGGCACATTATTTACGCTGCTGGTGCATCACAAAAAGTGACGCACCGGCAGCGTAAAAGTGACGCGCGGCCTCATAAATGAGGCCCCTGGAGTCCACACGAAATGTGACTAAATCCAAACAAGCATCCTAGCTACGATACTGCCACTGCACAATGCCAGGCAATTAGATCCTTGTGAGAAATTTCCAAAGAGCGAATTAATTCAGGACAACCTAATAATTATATTCACCTAATAATAGTAGTGTGACAATGCAGCTTTTTGCAATAAAATATCTATAGCATAGTAGTGAACATCAGCATACTGTAGTACATATGAATCAATAAATAATTTGTAACCCACTAAAATGAAAGAGAAGTTCTATGTGAGGCTGTATGTAGATATGACGCAAAGGATTGTGGGGAGTGTGGGTGTTGAACTCGGGCGAGGCCACGTGATTGGACCTCGGGTGCTGCTGCTGCTTTTACCGGGTCATGCATGAGAGGGGAGACTGCCCGGGGTACCAGGCGCGGTGTGTTCCTCTCTCCTGGAGCCGCTGCAGAGCAGTGCTTGTCCCAGTTGCCTCCTCGGCAAGGGTGGCCAGGCGTCCCGGATTTGACCGGACAGCTTCACCAGCTGTGCGGGCAGATTTTACCAATTTTGACTCATGTCCCGGTTTTTAGAGGGGGTCGAGTCAAACTAGAGGGAAGCACTGATTGGGTGTTTTCAAGCTGTTTGAGTTAGCAGCTGTTAGAAGGATGCAATTTAATTATCAGGTATGATGCTGGTTTTAGAAATTACATTTTATTTATTTTCTTAGTGCTTCTTTTGTGTTCTTATGTTGATAGGAGTTGTCATTCTGCACAGCATGGTTGATTTAAAATTGCAGTCCATCTTCTATTTTTTGCAAAATGTCCCAGATTTTGGTTCTCAAGATCTGGTCACCCTATCCTATGCTTACCTCCCTGGTTAAATAGTGAGGAAACACTTTGGGGCATATTACCAACAACTAGCGATAATTTTTGTCTCTAACTTGTTTAGAGACAATAATTATCGCCGCACATCGGCGATTTTTATCGCAGATAAACCTTGCTATCAGCAAGGTTTATCGCAAATGCGATAAAAAAACGGCCGCAATGCATGAATATCGCTGAAAAGTCTGCGATATTCATGCATTATCGAGCAAATGCTCTTAGCCATGCTATCCACCTCCGATTGGATAACATGGCTAAGAACTGCTCAGGGCAGGTGTTAGCTTTTGGAGATATTCGCGCTTAGCGCGAATATCTCCAAAAGTTAGTAATAGGAGATAGCGATGTTAGCGACTGTTTCCAGTCACTAACATCTTGGCACGCCCACTTTGCATGTCATTAGTGATAAATATCACTGACATGCAAAGCGGGGCCCAAGATGGTCGCTATCTCCAATTAGCTGTCGCTAACTGGTGTTAGCGACAGCTTGGTAATAGGGAGATAATTTTATCTCCGCTTTCTTGGCTTTTAAAGCCAAAAAAGCGGAGATAAACCCCCTTGATAATATGCCCCTTTGTTTAACCCTTCCCATGCTGGTGGGAACCGCTCCGTCACCAGCCTCGGACGCGCTGTGCTGATGACGGAGCGGTTCCGTCACGGCCTGCTTGGCGAGCCTGCGCGGCTCGGATTCCGTGCCTGCGCTGGACGTTCTGTTGAGTGGGCGGGCCGTGACGGAACCGCTCCGTCACAAGCACAGCGCGCCCGAGGCTCGTTATGGAGCGGTTCCGTCACGAGCATTGGAGCGCCACGCGGCCCTCCTCCCCCCTAGCGCTGCGGCGGAATTGCCGCCGCAGCGAAGGGGTTAAGGTGTTTACCCTTTCCCTTGCCCAGGCAGAGTATGCTGTCCCCTCTGGCTGGGCCAGGGCCTGTCTTTTTAGGTTCGAGCTTCCATGCAGCTCCTGTGATCCTGGGCAGATCACGTCCTTGTGGTGAAGGATGAGGCCCCATAAAATTTAGGGTGACCAGGCGTCCCAGATTTGCCCAGACAGTCCGGGTTTTCCACCAGCTGTCCCGGCAAATTTCAGGAAATTTTGCTCTTGTCCCGGTTTTTTGAGAGGGTCGACAGCATACAGAGTGAGGTGCTTTTATTTTTATGTTTTACTAAGCAGGGATTGTTAGCACTTGTTCCAATAAAGCAATTTAATCAACAGGCACGCTTCTGGGTTAAAAAATTGCATTTTATGTATGTTCTATCAGCCTCTTCCGTAGTTCTCTGTTGCAGAACGCTGTCATTCTCGGCGCTAGCTTGAAGTAAAACTGTAGTCCTTCCTCTATTTTCACGAAATGTCCCGGTTTTTGGCTTGACAATTCTGGTCACCCTACCATAAATGACTACAGGAGCTGCTGGTAACTGTAGACACCTTTATTGTAACATGGGAGAGAGACGTGCGTGTACTCTCGGTAGTGTCCACATTGAATTATGCCCGCGCCTAGGAATGTTCCCAGAAGGCACCCTGCCGCTCACGTGGGTGCTGAGCACTAGACTGCGACACTACACATCTTTCCCCTTTAACTCCTTCGATGCTGATGACGGAACCGCTCTGTCATCAGCTGCGGTGGGGCTGTGCTGATGACGGAGCGGTTTTGTCATGGCCCGCTCGCCGCGCCTGCGCGGCGCGGATTCCGCGCCTGCGCTGGGCGTTCCATTGAGCGGGTGGGGCCATGACGAAACCGCTCCGTCATGAGCACTGCTCAACCGAGGCTGGTGACGGAGCGGTTCCGTCACCAGCATGGGCGCGCCGCGCTGCCGCCCCGCCCCCTTAGCGCTGAGGCGGAATAGCCGCCGCAGTAAAGGTGTTAACAACAACGCAAATAGATATTCAAATAAGGGTAAACGTAGTTGACAGAGTACAACTACACGGAATTCCAAGAAGTAGAATAGTAGTGGGTGGAATTTGTGTAGTCACGCTACGCAAAGCTCAGCGAAACAGTAAATAATCTCTGCGAGCACGCAAAAGTTCAGCGAACACGTGGAATTGCTTGTTCCAACCATTCGCGATTATTTTATTCTGTTCGCGAACGCTGTTTGCGTGCTCGGGGAGAAATATCTCGCAAACATGCATTTTGAAAGCGAGAACAAGCAAAAAAATCAGCGAACCCGCGATTTGCAGAATTTTTGCCAATTCTGCATTCTCCACGGACCGCAAAATTACCCAAATTCCGCGAGCGGCACGGAATTTACTGCCCAGGCCTAATATATAGGTCTTTGTGTATTGTGTTGAGCGCCTTTTGTCTTATATGTTTTAAGATTGAATTATTTATCATTGTGAATAAAATGTTTTCTATGAATTTTTATAATAAAACATGGTTTTCTCTTTTTTCTCTTTCCTTTTTCCTTTTCTGTGTCTTCATTGATAAAACTTTCCATATTTTTCATATTATAATGTTTTCTTAAGGTTTTTTGATTTTTTGTTTAAAATGTAATGCACGTATTGTGTTAACTTGAACCCTTGTTAGGATTCTAGCATCTTTGCATACTGGCACGTGTAGTTGAAAGCACAAATGAGGGTCTTATATACTACAGTTTGATGCAGGGCAATGTTGCATTTCAATTTGCTGCACTGTCCTGTGTAAAAAGAAAAGGGCAGTAATGTATTTTATATATGATAGCGAATTCAGGTTCTTGGGTCTCACCATATTTTGTCTATGTCCAGTCTCCCCTACAAGCAAAAACATATGTATTTTTAAGATGTAAATACTTCACATCATGGTGGCGGAAGGGTTTTGCACGCAGGCGCAGGAAACTGACGTATCTATACAGACGTGTCAGTTTCTTGTAAATAAACACCGTATTTTGTGCGGCTGGAGTGTACATAAACAAAACAGCTCCTCAATATTATCGTTTGTCTGTTATTGTTCATTTAGGCATTAAGAAAATACATATCAATATCTTTATTAACTTCTCATTAGTTCATCAGTGGTTAGGTATCATTACAAATCTACTTCTAACATTGTGCATACTTTTATGATGCAGTATCTAGATCAAACTTCATTTTCGTGCGTGGGTCTTAAAGCATGATAACTCTACACACATTTGTCCTATCTGTAAATCATTGTCATAAGTCCTTTTTTCAGGGAGAATTACTGGAGCTGGTCAGAGGGAGGTGCTATGAACAACCTTCATGCAGACAGGTCAGTGGCCCCTCTGCAGGTTGTCTCCGCCCCTCGCATGGACTTGAACCAACAACCCAAGGCAGGAGCCTGTTTCTGTACCAGGCGGCGGCACAGACGCTGAAACCACCCTGACCCCTAGCGACAGAACTGAGCAGTGCACCGCGTGCTCTCCCCTGAGACGGCTCCTGTTAATTTCCGCACAAAAACGGAAATAACAGCTTCCTCCTTGCAATTACAATTAATAGGAATTAACGTCATTCCTATCATACACAAACACTAGCATTTACCGTTATTTGTAAAAACGAAAATTACACTTTTAACGTGATATTAAGCGGAAGAATCCATGTTCATTGCGTGCAATGCAACTAATTTTTGACAATAAAGCAGACAATTCCTCCTGGAAGAGTCTTCCAAAAATTCGAACAAATAATAAATCACTGCCACACGAAGTGCAAGTGACTATCAATGCCCGCAAAAGACATTATAAAGGTAATGATACTTCAGGACAAAGTACTACTTATATTCACTTATTAATGGTAGTGTGATGCCTCAGCTTTTTGCAATCAACAATCTATAGTATAGTAGTGAACCTCAGCATACAGTAGTACATATGAATCAATTCATTATTTTAATCCACAAAAATTGAAAGAGATGTTCCATGTGGGGCTGTATGTAGATATGACGCAAAGGATTGTGGGAGTGTGGGTGTGGCTCATGGCCGGGGATGCTGCTGAGCTGCCTTCAGACTGGACTCGGGCGAGGCCACGTGATTGGACCTCGGGTGCTGCTGCTGCTTTTACCGGGTCATGCATGAGAGGGGAGACCGCCCGGGGTACCAGGCGCGGTGGGCTCCTCTCTCCTGGAGCCGCTGCAGAGCAGTGCTTGTCCCGGTTGCCTCCTCTGCCAGGGTGACCAGGCGTCCCGGATTTGACCGGACAGTTTCACCAGCTGTGCGGGCAGATTTTACCAATTTTGGCTCATGTCCCGGTTTTTAGAGGGGGTCGAGTCAAACTAGAGGGAAGCACTGATTGGGTGTTTTCAAGCTGTTTGAGTTAGCAGCTGTTAAAAGGATGCAATTTAATTATCAGGTATGTTGCTGGTTTTTGAAATTACATTTTATTTATTTTCTTAGTGCTTCTTTTGTGTTCCTATGTTGATACGAGTTGTCATTCTGCACAGCATGGTTGATTTAAAATTGCAGTCCATCTTCTCTTTTTTGCAAAATGTCCCAGATTTTGGTTCTCAAGATCTGGTCACCCTTTCCTATGCTTACGTCCCTGGTTAAATAGTGAGGAAACACTTTGTTTAACCCCTCCCATGCTGGTGGGAACCGCTCCGTGACCAGCCTCGGACGCGCTGTGCTGATGACGGAGCGGTTCCGTCACGGCCCGCTCGGCACGCCTGCGCGGCTCGGATTCCGCGCCTGCGCTGGACGTTCTGTTGAGCGGGCGGGCCGTGACGGAACCGCTCCGTCACAAGCACAGCGCGCCCGAGGCTCGTGATGGAGCAGTTCCGTCACGAGCATTGGAGCGCCGCACGGCCCTCCTCCCCCCTAGCGCTGCGGCGGAATTGCCGCCGCAGCGAAGGGGTTAAGGTGTTTACCCTTTCCCAGGCAGAGTATGCTGTCCCTTCTGGCTGGGCCAGGGCCTGTCTTTTTAGGTTCGCGCTTCCATGCGGCTCCTGTGATCCTGGGCAGATCACGTGCTTGTGGTGAAGGATGAGGCCCCATAAAATTTAGGGTGACCAGGTGTCCCAGATTTGCCCAGACAGTCCGGGTTTTCCACCAGCTGTCCCGGCAGATTTCAGGAAATTTTGCTCTTGTCCTGGTTTTTTGAGAGGGTCAACAGAATACAGAGTGAGGTGCTTTTATTTTTATGTTTTACTAAGCAGGGATTGTTAGCACTTGTTCCAATAAAGCAATGTAATCAACAGGCACGCTTCTGGGTTAAAAAATTGCATTTTATGTATGTTCTAACTACCTCTTCTGTAGTTCTCTGTTGCGGAACGCTGTCACTCTGGGCGCTAGCTTGAAATAAAACTGTAGTCCTTCCTCTATTTTCACGAAATGTCCCAGTTTTTGGCTTTACAATTCTGGTCACCCTACCATAAATGACTACAGGAGCTGCTGGTAACTGTAGACGTCTTTATTGTAACATGGGAGAGAGACGTGCGTGTACTCTCGGTAGTGTCCACATTGAATTATGCCCGCGCCTAGGAATGTTCCCAGAAGGCACCCTGCCGCTCACGTGGGTGCTGAGCACTAGACTACGACACTACACATCTTCCCCCTTTAACTCCTTCGATGCTGATGACGGAACAGCTCCGTCATCAGCTGTGGTGGCGCTGTGCTGATGACGGAGCGGTTTCGTCATGGCCCGCTCGCCGCGCCTGCGCGGCGCGGATTCCGAGCCTGCGCTGGGCGTTCCATTGAGCGGGTGGGGCCATTACGGAACCCCTCCACCATGAGCACTGCTCAACCGAGGCTGGTGACGGAGCGGTTCCGTCACCAGCATGGGCACGCCGCACTGCCGCCCCGCCCCCTTAGCGCGGAGGCGGAATAGCCGCCGCAGTGAAGGTGTTAACAACAACGCAAATAGATATTTAAATAAGGGTGAACGTAGTTGACAGAGTACAACTACACGGAATTTCAAGAAGTAGAATAGGGGTGGGTGGAATTTGTGTAGTCACGCTACGCAAAGCTCAGCGAAACAGTAAATCATCTCTGCGAGCACGCAAAAGTTCAGCGAACACGTGGAATTGCTTGTTCCACCCATTCGCGATTCTTTTATTCTGTTCGCGAACGCTGTTTGCGTGCTCGGGGAGAAATATCTCGCAAACATGCATTTTGAAAGCGAGAACAAGCAAAAAAATCAGCAAAGCCGCGATTTGCAGAATTTTTGGCAATTCTGCGTACTCCACGGACCGCAAAATTACCCAAATTCCGCGAGTGGCACGGAATTTACTGCCCAGGCCTAATATATAGGTCTTTGTTTGTGTATTGTGTTGAGCGCCTTTTGTCTTATATGTTTTAAGATTGAATTATTTATCATTGTGAATAAAATGTTTTCTATGAATTTTTATATTTAAACATTTTTTTCTCTTTTTTCTCTTTCCTTTTTCCTTTTCTGTGTCTTCATTGATAAAACTTTCCATATTTTTCATATTATAATGTTTTCTTTAGGTTTTTTGATTTTTTGTTTAAAATGTAATGCACGTATTGTGTTAACTTGAACCCTTGTTAGGATTCTAGCATCTTTGCATACTGGCACGTGTAGTTGAAAGCACAAATTAGGGTCTTATATACTACAGTTTGATGCAGGGCAATGTTGCACTTCAATTTGCTGCACTGTCCTGTGTAAAAAGAAAAGGGCAGTAATGTATTGTATCTATGATAGCGAATTCAGGTTCTTGGGTCTCACCATATTTTGTCTATGTCCAGCCTCCCCTACAAACAAAAACATATGTATTTGTAAGATGTAAATACTTCACATCATGGTGGCGGAAGGGTTTTGCACGCAGGCGCAGGAAACTGACGTATCTATACAGACGTGTCAGTTTCTTGTAAATAAACCCAGTATTTTGTGCGGCTGGAGTGTGCATAAACAAAACAGCTCCTCAATATTATCGTTTGTCTGTTAATGTTCATTTATGCATTAAGAAAATACATATCAATATCTTTATTAACTTCTCATTAGTTCATCAGTGGTTAGGTATCATTACAAATCTACTTCTAACATTGTGCATACTTTTATGATGCAGTATCTAGATCAAACTTCATTTTCGTGTGTAGGTCTTAAAGCATGATAACTCTACACACATTTGTCATATCTGTAAATTATTGTCATAAGTCTTTTTTTCAGGGAGAATTCATTGAGATCAGATGAATGATAACATCCAGGCTCTATCAACTGCCTGAATACAAACATTTCTGTGGCTCTCCAACCAACCTGAATTACCCTCATCTTACCGCCTTCACACAGGTGACAAGGAGGTGGTGGGGTAAGGGGGTGTGACCATGTGGGATGGCAGGGGGTTGAGAGGTTGATGGGGAGACAAATGGACTTTAGGGAGAATTACTGGAGCCGGTCAGAGGGAGGTGCTATGAACAACCTTCATGCAGACAGGTCAGTGGCCCCTCTGCAGGTTGTCTCCACCCCTCGCATGGATTTGAACCAATAACCGAAGGCAGGAGCCTGTTTCTGTACCAGGCGGCGGCATAGGCTCTGAACCCACCGTGCTGCCTGTTGGTACTGAAGGAGCCTGACCCCTAGTGACAGAACTGAGCAATGCACCGCGTGCTCTCCCCTGAGACGGCTCCTGTTAATTTCCGTACAAAACCGGAAATATCAGCTTGCTCCTTGCAAGTACAATTTATAGGTATTAACGTCATTCCTATCACACACAAAGACTAGCTTTTTACGTTATTTGAAAAGACAAAGCTTACGCTTTACGCTTTTAACGCGATAATGACATTGCATGAAATACGATTACTTTATGACAATAAAGCAAAAATGTCTCCAGGAAGTGTCTTCCAAAAATTCTAACAAGTATTAAATCACTGTCACACGAAGTGCAAGCGACTATCAATGCCAGGCGATTAGATCCTTGTGAGAAATTTCCAAAGGCCGAGTTCATTCAGGACAACCTAATAATTATATTCACCTAATAATAGTAGTGTGACGATGCAGCTTTTTGCAATAAACTATCTATAGCATAGTAGTGAACCTCAGCATACTGTAGTACATATGAATCAATACATAATTTGTAACCCACTAAAATGAAAGAGAAGTTCCATGTGGGGCTGTATGTAGATATGACGCAAAGGATTGTGGGGAGTGTGGGTGTTGGACTCGGGCGAGGCCACGTGATTGGACCTCGGGTGCTGCTGCTGCTTTTACCGGGTCATGCATGAGAGGGGAGACTGCCCGGGGTACCAGGGCCCTTATTTATGAAGAGCTTGCGCCGTCAATGCGTCAAAAATAATGATGCATCGCCGGCGCAAGTCCTGCGCCATATTAATGAAGTGACGCATCTCCGACGATGCGTCACTTTCAACCCTCTGCGACGGAAAAACCACTGCGTCAAAAAGCCCTGCAACACGTAAGTATTAATTTATGCAAGGTGGGCGTTACCCCGGAAAAACTTGCGCAAATGTGACGCATCCACATTTATGCCTTTTCCCACTTTTGACGCATCCGTAGCGGAAATGGCGCAGCCATGCGGTTGGGTCGGAATTGGTGTGCCTACAAAACGGACTCGTAGGAAATGACGCATCGGCACATACAAAGAGGAGAGGTCAGAGTGGACATTGCTGCAACTATCCCTACACCATGGAGGTGGTAATGCTGCGACTAGCAGCCAGACGGAGACGAATAGCACCAGGAATCCCACCACAAGCCCCCGCCCCACAACCCCCTCCCCCCCCCAGGCAACGCCGGAGAAAGGAGCGATTATTCCGTCAAAGGAGCGTCCTGAGAGGCCTCAGGGATGAGGAGGTCATAAGTCTATTCCGTATCAAGAAGAGGACCATAGAACACCTCCTATGACTCATTGGACCAAGGCTAGAGGTTACAACCAACAGGCCTACCAACATACCGCCATAGGCAAAGCTCTTGGCTGTGTTGCATATGCTAGCGTCGGGCTCCTTCCAAACAACAGTTGCCAAAGTGGCAGGAATATCCCAGCCAGCTTTCTCAGCATTCCTACCCACTGTCCTGGATGCCATCATCCATCTGACACCCTGCTACCTCCGTTTCCCCAACAACCCACAACAGCAGATGGAGATCAAATGTAAATGTAAATGTTTTTGAGCTTGTAAAGCGCACTGCTACCCGTCCATAGGTTTCCTGGCGCTGTATAACTCTGGGGAACCCTGTGGGGTGGTCCCTTGCTGGGAGTCCCCAAGGTGGAGCCAGGCATCCCCGGAATTGGTGGGGCCGTTGTGGAGATTAGGCAAGCTAATGCCCAGAGTTGCCGAGTGGAACCCCTGATTAGAGTAAGCACCGAAGCGAGAATTATCAAGTCCGCTGACCAAGGTCCACGACCCTGCCGCGTCGGGAATTGAACCCTGGTCCCGGCCAACTTCTGCTCTCGGGCCTGCCACCTCTAACCAGTGAGCCACACTACTCCACAAGCAAGGATTCTATGATATAGCAGGCTTCCCACATGTGCTGGGTGCCATGGACTGTACACATGTGCAATTAGTACCTCCTGCAGCAACGGGACATCTGTACATAAATCGAAAACATACTTATTCCATCAATGTACAGGCCATTGTGGATCACCGTGGACTATTTACAAATGTGCTGGCTAAATACCCTGGCAGTGTACATGATGCCTTCATATTCCGGAACTGCATCATTAATGACCGCTTCAAGAATGGCCAGTATGGCAATGGCCTACTTGTAGGTAAGCAAAAGAGTATGATACAATCCAATCCAATCAATCCAATCAGAAATTTGTGTAGAGCGCTACTCACCCAGAGGGTCTCAAGGCGCTTAAGGGGGAGGGGTTCGCTATTGCCAGGTTTTGAGTTGTATTCTAAAGGAGAGGTGGTCCTGGGTAAGACGGAGGTGGGTGGGGAGGGAGTTCCAGGTCTTTGCCGCCAGGTAGGAGAAGGATCTTCCTCCCATGGTGGCTCTTCGGATGCGTGGAATCGTGGCGAGGGCTTGATTGGATGATCGCAGTTGGCGGGTGGGAGTGTAAAAGGTTAGGCGATTGTTGAGGTATTTGGGTCCTAGGTCGTGGAGGGCCTTGTGTTTGTGGGTGAGGAGACGGAATGTGATTCTCTTGCTGACGGGGAGCCAGTGAAGGTCTCTTAGGTGTTCGGATATGTGGCATTGTCGAGGTATGTCCAGGATGAGTTGAGCGGAGGTGTTCTGGATGCGTTGAAGTCTTTTCTCCAGTTTGGCTGTGGTTCCGGTGTAGAGGGTGTTACCGTAGTCCAGTCGGCTGGTGACAAGTGCTTGGGTGACCGTCTTCCTTGTTTCGATGGGGATCCATCTGAAGAACGTTCGGAGCATGCGTAGGATGTTAAAACATGATGATGAGACAGCGTTGACTTGTCTGGTCATCGAGAGGGAGGAGTCTAGGATGAAGCCCAGGTTGCGAGCATGGTCCGTTGGTTTGGGTGCGCTGCCAAGGGCCGGGGGCCACCAGGAGTCGTCCCAGGCAGAGGGGGATGATCCTAGGATGAGGACTTCTGTCTTGTCTGAGTTCAGTTTTAGGCGGCTGTTCTTCATCCACTCGGCTACTTCTTTCATCCCTTCGTGTAGGTTGGTTCTGGCGGTGGTTGGGTCTTTGGTGAGGGAGAGGATTAGCTGAGTGTCGTCCGCGTAGGAGATGATATTTAGGTTGTGTTGGTGTGCGATGGATGCGAGGGGGCTCATGTAGACGTTGAAGAGGGTGGGGCTGAGTGATTATCCTTGTGGTACGCCGCAGATGACTTCGGTGGCCTCTGATCTGAAAGGGGAGAGGTGGACTCTCTGGGTTCTTCCGGCGAGGAACGAGATGATCCAATCCAATGCCTTATCTTGTATCCTGACGTTTCTGAGGCGTTGTACTAGGGTGCAGTGGCAAACCGTATCGAAAGCTGCGGAGAGGTCCAGGAGGATGAGGGCCGCTGTTTCCCCATTGCCGAGTAGGGTTCGGATGTCGCCTGTGGCTGCGATGAGGGCGGTCCCGGTGCTGTGGTTGGCTCGGAAGCCGGACTGAGAAGGGTCGAGAGAACCGTTAGACTCAAGGAAGGTGGCGAGCTGCTTGTTGACGGTCTTTCTCTATGACTTTGGCGGGGAATGGGAGGAGCGAGATGGGGCGGTAGTTCTTGAGTTCGGTGGGGTCTGCTGAAGGTTTCTTCAGAAGGGCGCTGAGTTCGGCATGCTTCCAGCTCTCCGGGAAGGTAGCGGTGTTGAAGGAGCAGTTGATGATGTCCCGGAGTTGAAGTGCGATGGCGGAGTCGACCTTGTTGAAGATGTTATGGGGGCATGGGTCGGTAGGCGATCCGGAATTGATGGAGTTCATCATGCGGATGGTGTCTTCGGTGCTGATCGGGGTCCAGGCGCGAAGGGTGGTGGTGGGGGGTTTCGGTTCAGTGGTAGGGGCAGTGGTCTGGTCGCCGAAGCTGTTGTGTATGTTTGCGATCTTGCTTTGAAAGAACGAGGCGAGAGAGTCGCAGAGGTCTTGAGAGGGAGTGATGTCGTTGTTGCCGGCGCTGGTATTGGTGAGCTCTTTGACAATGCTGAAGAGTTCCTTGCTGTTGTGGGCGTTGTTGTCTAGTTGATCCTTAAATGCTGACTTCTTGGTGGTGCGGATCAGCTGGTGGTGTTTGCGGGTGGCGTTCTTGAGGGCAGTCATGTTGTCTGTGGTTGGGTTTCTTCGCCAGGCTTTCTCGAGGGTGCAGCAGTTCTTTTTGGAGTTCTTGAGGTCGTCGTTGAACCAGGAGGCTTTTTTGCTTCCTGGCTTGTTGGGATTGTTTTTCAGGGGTGCTAGGTCGTCAGCACAGTGGGTGATCCACTGTGCGAGATTGATGGCTGCTTCATTTGGGTCCGTTGATCTTGCGGGAGCGTTTTGATTCAAGTGGTGAGCTGGTCTGCGGTAATTTTGTTCCAGCTTCTGCGGGGGACCTGTTGCGGGAAGTGGTGAGTTGTGTTCTTTCTGAAGCTGAAGTGGACGCAGCTGTGGTCTGTCCAGTGGAGTCCGGTGGAGTGGCTGAAGGAGATGTGCTTGCTGGAGAGGAAGATTGGGTCGAGCGTGTGTCCGGCGTAGTGGGTTGGGGTGTTCACCAGTTGTTTGAGTCAGAGATTAGCGAGGTTGTCCAGCAGGGTGGTGGTGGTGTTGTCGTTGTAATTCTCCAGGTGGAAGTTGAGGTCCCCTAGGAGAATGTAGTCAACGGAGGGGAGGGCGTGTGGGCTGACAAAGTCAGTGATGTCTTCGCTGAATTGTGTGCGGGGTCCTGGGGGTCTGTAAATGAGGGTGCCTCTCAGTGTGGTCTTGGGGTCGGTGTGTATCTGGAAGTGAAGGTGTTCGGTGGCTTTGAGGGTGTCGTCAGAACTGGTCGAGATGCGGATGGTGTTCTTGTGGACGATTGGATGCCTCCTCCTGTTTGGTTGATACGGTCCCTTCGGATGATCTTGTATCCGTCCGGGATGGCTATGGCGATGTCGGGCGCTGATGAGGCGTTCATCCAGGTTTCCGTGAGAAAGGCGACGTCCGGAGTTATGGTGTCGAGTAGGTTCCATAGATCAATGGCGTGTCTGTGGACCGAACGGGTGTTGAGCAGGATGCACTTCAGGTGGTTGTTGTTTGGAGCTCTGTTTGGCGTGTGCGGTTGTAGTGTTGGTCCTGATGCAGCAGAACTTGCAGGCTTGGCAGGTGAAGGGTCCGTGGGTGCGTCCTGGGGCGGCTCGGTGGCAATCGGGGAGTCGGCCGGTGTTGAGTGCAGTGAGGGTTGCGGCGTTATATGTTTTGCGGGAGGGATGGCCTCTGCGGGAGCCAGGGGGTCTAGCGCTGGGCGCGGTCCAGGCGCAGACGGGCTCAGACAGGCTTACCTTTGGCTCGCCTTCGGCGTGCATAGGGCGTGCCCGCTGCGCGTTTGCCACTCTGTCATAAGTGGAGAGCGGAGGGGGGCGGAGCGAGGGAGGAGCAGCTGGGAGGCGGGAGCGGGGTGGCGAGGTCCGGGGATGCTGGAGGGAACGGGGTGGGGCCGCGGGGGAGCAGCGGCAGGGAGCGGGGAGGGTTAAGAAGCACAACAAATGGCACCAAAACAATGCAGGCGAGACCGGGGGCACAATCTGGCACAAATACAGGTTAATAAACAATATTGATACGATACCAGGCACAATTGCAGGCGAGATCGGGGGCACAAGTAAGGCACACCAAGGAGCGAGTGGAGCGACCGGTTCTGACCAGGTCAGGACGGTCACAATGCACCATCCATGCTGACATACTGGTAATATTGCTTAAATGACCCATTAATGAGGTCATAGATGGAATAATGTCGTACTAGTATATACATAATCATAAATATCAGGTCGTGTAGAGCCACATAGGGTGTCAATCCATGTCCTTCAAAATATGTGTCCGTTTTCATGCATAAATATGTGCAAAAGGTGTCTTGGATGTGAGTTACTGGGTGTGTTCTCTGCAACATCCATGCCCAATGGACACTGCCATATGAAATATTGCACACAACACATGGCCTTTAGTTTACCTGAACCATTTCAAACATTTCATTGTACCTTCTAATTTTTTTCATTTCAGCTGACCAGGGATATGGCATCCAGCCGTGGGTCATGACACCTCACGGAAACCCACAGTTGCCACAGGAAATAGCCTACAACCAGGCACATTGCAGGACAAGAAACATTGTAGAACGAACATTTGGTCTGCTGAAGGCCAGGTTTAGACGCTTGGACA
The DNA here is from genome assembly GCF_964261635.1 of Lissotriton helveticus. Lineage (NCBI taxonomy): Eukaryota > Metazoa > Chordata > Amphibia > Caudata > Salamandridae > Lissotriton > Lissotriton helveticus. The sequence goes on along the minus strand of NC_136058.1, from coordinate 293,967,736 downwards.
AGTCTTTTGGATGTATGTTGTACTCACCGCAAACAGTCTGTAAAATCATATTGGCATGTGCAATACTGCACAACATATTTGTGCTGACAAAAGTCCCCTGGGATGAGGAACCTGAAATAAATCCGCAAATGCCGGAGGATGACCAGGAGGATGGCCATGCTCCAGCAAACCAAAACACAGCAGCAGGCATCCGCAGACGTGCCAACATAGTGCGTCATTTTTTTTAATAATGTGAAAAATAACATTATCATCATGCATCTTGAATTTTGTTCACACAAATAAAAATACATCAACCAACCTTTTCTAGCTTGTGCATGATTGTTACATAAAAAATTTACACTGCAAGTTGCATGAGAATCTCATATGTGGAGTATATACATTAAATTGTCTCTCATGTCTGGAGGCTGGCATCAGACATACATCTGCCCACACATCCATTTACATTGTACTGCCTTGCTATTTCACCTGCAATGGCCACACTTAGCAGTGTCTGGCCAACACAGGTACCCTGGCACCATCGTGCATGTGTGTCTGTGTGCAGGGTACGAATGCATATGTGTATGAAGGTGACCCTTCCTGGACAAAAATATACCTCAATGCAACCCAGCAACCATAGTGCAGGTAGGCAGGCCGTCCATTGTGAGTCAGCGCAGTTGAAAAGCACAGGAATCTCCCATATCTTATAGATACAGCACCTTCCCGCCCTATTTGCTTGCTGTAGGGAAGTGCAGCAGGAATGCATGCTGTACTTTTCCACGGCAAAACATCATAAATGAGGTTCAAAACTCACAATTGTCAATAAGCAACATTTACCATCCATATTTTGGGGTTCACAATATGAAAAATGCACAGGTGAAGATGAGCCCACATAATGAAATCTCACAGCAGGAAAAACAATAAAAATATACTTGTATGTTGTAAAGTCATGTTGAACCAAAAGAAATAATAGGACAAACATTACATTCATAAATATGTTACACAGTGGTTGCCTGACAAAATATCACCATCCATGAAACAGTTGCTCTCAGTGCTCACCCAAGTTTGCATATTTGAAAATATGGGGCAGGCACATAAATGAAGTTTGTGTATCATACTTCATAATCTGACCCATGCATTCCTGACGCTAGGCACAAATGCCTACGTCACAATCTCACCCATGCATTCCTGACTCTAGGCACAAATGTGTCGTTAGGTCTGCATACGTCACAATCTGACCCATGCATTCCTGACGCTAGGCACAAAAGTGATGTATTGATCCCATGCATTCCTGACTCTAGGCACAAATGCCTACGTCACAATCTCACCCATGCATTCCTGACTCTAGGCACAAATGTGACGTTAGGTCTGCCTACGTCACAATCTGACCCATGTATTCCTGACTCTAGGCACAAATGTGACGTTAGGTCTGCCTATGTCAGAATGTGACCCATGCATTCCTGACTCGGCACAAATGTGACGTTAGGTCTGCCTACGTCACAATCTGACCCATGTATTCCTGACTCTAGGCACAAATGTGACGTTAGGTCTGCCTACGTCAGAATGTGACCCATGCATTCCTGACTCTAGGCACAAAAGTGACGTTACACAAGGCCCAAAAGTGACTTAGGTCATCATATGTCATAGTCTGACTCAGCTGAATATACTAACACCACCAATTTACACACAAACATTTAGTGTGCCTGTTGAGACACTTACATGCTAAGCGTAAATCACGCATCTTCTGCCCAGCGTCAAAAATACAGCAGTGAGTTTCAGCAACAACATTGACAGATAAAAAGAGCAATGCGCCATTAATGAAGATTGTGACGCGTGCCAATAATGACGCATCGGTGAAAACTGGTCGCACCTTAAGGGGAAAATATGTCATCAGTCAGCCATGCTCCAAATTAACGATGCAACATAATAATGATTTGTTCGCAGGCCAATAATGACGCATCGGAGATAACTGGTCGCACCTTAAGGGGAAAATATGTCATCAGTCAGCCATGCTACAAATTAACGATGCAACATAATAATTATTTGTTCGCAGGCCAATAATGACGCATCGGCGATAACTGGTCGCACCGTAAGGGGAAATATGTAATCAGTGTACCATGCTACAAATCAACGATGCAACATAATAAGGTTTTATTCGCATGCCAATAATGACGCATCGTCGGAAACGAGTCGCATCGCAACAGGAAATGTTGTAACCAGCTGCCATGCTCACAAACAGCAAGTTAATTTCAACTTTCACTTTCTATTCCACTCCTTTTTAGTCTCTGGCAGGTGTAGGAGTGTGTTTGGCAATTGCTTGAGTGTTGTGTCCTGTTCTGAAGTTGTTTTTGTGTGTGTGTCTTGCTTACTGTCTCTAAATTGTCTCTGTACTGTTGTGTATTGTGTAGCTGTCTGTTGTCTGTAAAGGGGTGTCTGTTTGTTTAGGGGTTTTAATAGTTAGTAATAGGGGGATAAGTGTTCTGTTTCGGGGTTTTAATAGTTAGTAATAGGGGGATTAGTGTTCTTTATTGGGGTTTTAATAGTAATAGGGGGATTGTTGTTCAGTAAACATTTTTTTTGTAGCTTTTACAAAGCGTGGCTTGTGCTTTGTCACAATGCCAGCCAGGTCCAGGAACCTCACTGAGCAGGAGTTTGGGGGGCCAATGTGGTTGATAGTCCACTACCTCCCAAATATGATTGGGAGTGGAGGCAGGGTACTGCAGGGGTATCCAACCCAAGAAAGAAAGATGAGGTGGGAGAGGGTGCGGTACCAGATGTTACGAATCTTTGGAGTGGACAGGACCCTGAGACAGTACTAACATCGGTGGGCTGATATTATCAACCGTGAGCAGGATCTCCTGGACCACCTTGGAATTGAGGTTGACGGAACAATTGGTAAGTCAACTTACATTAATGTCATGTATTAACAGGTGTTTTTTAAGGTATTGCTATTCCATTTTGTAACCATAGGGGCCTCACTGACGAGTCCCTTGCGCCGCTGTAACATGTAACAAGATGTAGTGACGTTCTGGTAACGCAGAAGCCTGAGTGATATTTATCATGCCGGAATATGCCACTCATTGAGGCATAATGGTGCATGATAAATATCTGCCCTTTCAATGCATTGTTCTGTGTCAAAGGGGTGTGCAATGGGTGTTGTTTTGGCTTTGTCCACCAACATCCATGGCCTTTTGTCACTGCTCCAGGGGCCTTCTTTATGAAGACCTTGCGCCGCCAGTGCGTCACTTTTAACATGGGAAAAATGAGGCACCAGCGGCGCAAGGCCTTCATAAATAAGGCCCCAGATGTACGAGTCTGAGGCAGCGCTAAAAGCACATGCCTGCCCAGGGGAGGCGTAAGGGAGGCGCAACGGGGAGTACATTCTTCAGGTATCCATGTATTTACAATTCCCCTGTGTGCAGCTGCATTGTGCAGCACACAGCCAAAAATGTCAATGCAGTTTCTGACCATTTCTGTACAGGAAGGTATCCCTTACGGTACCTACAACATCTTCCAAGCAACACAGCCATCCTTGCATCATGGTGCGAAAGGTTTTGTCCCACTGCATGACAGCAGTTTGTGGGCAAGGCCAGGGAAAGGGACAAAGATGCTACCTTAAGGGAACAACATGTTCCATCATGTTATATCATATGTATGCATAATGGATCGTTGAAATAATAGTTCACGCACTGACAATAGTCAATTAATAATGGCCCAAAACATCCAAAGTGGTGCATAACATTGACATGAATTTAGAAGCAAACTTCATGGTCCCCCCTTCATCACACATTGGAGGCCCTGTACATACTGTACTAATCTACAGGGACATCACCTTAGAGGAGTATATGTCTGCCAGCATCACAAGTAACCTTGTAGTGATTCTAAATTTCTCCACAAACGTGTTTGTCTGTGTATTTCACAATACACAATGTGCTACATTACCATCTGTATGCAGCGAAGATGCACAAGTGTCAACTGAGTGCAAACCATACAATGCCTTCATTCATTCATCATGACTGTGTGCAGGAAGGATCACATTTAATTGCATGAAATCTACACAATGACTGGATGTACACTAACTAGTTGTGACGTTAATTGCAGTGCAGATTGCACAACAAAATGAAGAACTAAAGACATTTGTGCATCAATGTGCATACATGTAAATGTAAATGTAAATGTGTTGTATTTGTATAGCGCGAACAGTAACCCGGAGGCATCCCGGCGCTTGTACTCCTACCACAAGGGAACCCCTCCTGGCTTTTCCTTGTGAGGTGTCCACTCCTGGGCATCCCATGGTGAAACCAGGCATCCCTTGTGCATCGGGGGCCGTTGTGGAGACTAAGAAAGCTATTGCCCAGAGTTGCAGTGTGGGGCCCATGCTTAGATTCGGCACTGAGGCGAGAATATCCGGTCAGAGGAATTTAAGCCCGACCCCGCCGAGGCGGGAATCGAACCCTGGTCCCTGGCCAACGTTCTGCATCAAGGTCTGCCGCTCTAACCATTGAGCCACACTTCTCCACTGATGGAATACCATGGGCTAAGTAAGGTTTGGTAGCATACCCAAATATAGGATTCCGCAGACAGCTGGGATTACGTCCGGTCACATGTATGATGTGTTTAAACAACAACATCAATATAAATGATAGGCCACTATCGTCATCAGTCACGTGGGAAAGAAGCACACATCTACAAGGCCAGGAAAAGTGTATGTAATATTAATCCCATGTACACGTGTACATGGTCTACTTGCACACAGATCTATGTGTATGTGTTTAATTGCATGTTGCTTGCAGTTGTAGTCACAATGCACATATCAATGAAGCTGACACACTCACACATCTAAGGGTCCCAGTACATCTGGGAATGATCAATAAACAAATGCTAAGCCATGTGCGCATTAGGGAGGTCAATCGGCTCTAAATGGACAATTAAATACCACGAGTGGTTGAATACATATGGTGGATATTTGATTTTTGTTGGTGTGTGACGCATTATTCAGCTGGCACATCTGTGAATTCTCAGATGTTCACATTCACCATTGTACAAAAGTCCCCCATAAATGCACAATCACGGGGGGAGGAGCCAAGCTCGCGTCCGAGATGGCCGCGTTTTAGCTCGGCTCCGTTCGCTCTCCTGTTTGGAGCGTCTATCCTGCGTTTTATCCTGCCCCGGGAAGAATTCTTCGATACGCTGTGGAACTGAGAAGTTTTGTTGGCACTTACCGTTTGTTCCGTTTGTTCCTGGGTGCCGTGGAACCTGAGTTACGCCCCTGTTCGCCTCGGGGCCTCCGGAGCGAGCTGGCCTGACTCTCCTCGGCGGCGCCTAGAGGGGGCGGAGCACTGTGGTCGGCCCTGGATGGCGCTGTGGGCTCGGTCGGAGAGGCCGTTGTGCAAGTAGACCAGTCCTGGCTCTCCGGTCCTGGTCCGGCGGTCCCGCGGCCTGGTGTGGAGGTGCTGCCTTCTGCTGACGGTGTTGACCGTGTGTTTGGCCCGTCTCCCCTTTGTTCTCCGGTCCGGCCATTTTGAGTCCCTCCGCCCGGACTCGGAGAACGGGGCCGGTGGCGTTGGGGAGTCGGCGACCCTCCTTCTTCTGGTGGCCCGCCTTCCTGCTCTGGAGGTACCTCTGCTGGTGATCGGCTGTATCCTGTTTGCCTCGCTGGCGGCCGGACGGGGGTCCGGGATTGCCGCGGCCCCGTCGGGCTTCTAAGATGGCGGCCGGCCCCATGTATATCTGCCGGGCTGGGACTGGTGACGTTGGTCCGCCGCATGGCCAGTTTGCTGAATACTGTGAAGGTATTCCTACACTTCGCGACATCCTCGCCGCCCTACGCTCCTGGGGTGTTCCTGTGGCTGCACCCGCCGTTCGCCTGGAGGAGGATCATTTCGCCGGGCCTGTTGGGCCCCCCCTGGTGTGTGCGGCTTCGTTGTCGCTGGGTGCGGATGGACCTGTCCTGGATGTCGTGGGCCCGACGACCGCTGCCGGTGTGGAGGTTCCTTTGTCTGCTGCCCTTCATCATCCTGTGCTCCCTCCGGTGCCGGGGGTTTGCGGGCCGGGTCCCGTCCGGACCGGTTGCGTTGGTTCCCCCTGTTCTCCCTCGCCTCGAATGGTCGACCATGGATCCTGTGCTTGCCCCGCCGGGTCAGCTTTCCTCATTTTGTCTTCGGAACTGTGCCTGCCTTGTCTGCGTGGGTTGCTGTCTTTTCCGGTTCATCCAAGTTGTACTCAATATGTCTTCTGTGGACTGCCGCTTGGCCTCCCTGTTCTTTGCATCCTGTTCCTCGTGGTCTGGTTCCCCGTGAGTCGGACGATTGCGACTTTGGTAAAACAAGGACAGGGTTGAGCCGAACTTTCCTCTGTGGCTTCTTCTTTTGCATTATGGTTGGATGATCTGTTTGTAACGGTATGATTATGTCCGAATTTCCTTCCGGTTCCTGGAGTTTCTCCTTGTACTTCTTCTCTTCCCGAGGGCCCTGTATACTCTCGAACGGGAGGGTGGGTGCTGATGGTCCTGTTCTTTGTGGCTCCTCTCCCGTGGTTTTTTCCCTACTTTCCCTTCTTCTTCTTTTTGTCTTTGTGTTTCATTCTTACTTTGCTCTTCTATATTTCGGGTTCTGGTTAGGGCGACAGGCACGCTGCTGGGGGGTAGGCCATAGCCTTCTGCAGGGGTGCAGGGTGGGCTTCTGGGGTGGGGGGGGTCTGTCATTTTGGGGTTTTTTCCCCTCTATCTTTCCTTTTTTGGTTCTATGGCGCTTACGTATTTTCTTTTTCTGACGCGGTCTCTGCATGTGCCCCCCTGGGATGTTCCTGATACATGGGCCTTTTGGTTTTATTGTTGTCGTATCGGTTTATTACGCCATCTTAGTTCCTTCACCACTGCATGAGGCGGCGTTCTTCTTTCCCCCCTTTTTGAGTTTTTCCTCCCCTTTCTCCCTTCCCCTCCTCTCCCTTTTTTGTTGTTTTTCTTGTCTCCTGGGTTGTGGTGACGGAGGGCTTTATATGGAAGGCCTCTTTCCATTCTATTCGTTATTGTATTTTTGTTGTGGTGGGTGGGCGATGGGCAGCGGGCTCAATTGCCTTTTACAGTGGGACTCGCATTCTGCATTGCCAAAATGTATTTATTTTTCGACTTATCCTGTATTTTGTATCTTTGCTTGCTCGCGACCCGCCACGGCCCTCTGGGTGTTACTGTTTGCCATAATCCTGTTTTACCCATTTCTTTATTAGAAAATTGACCTTCTCTTATCCTGCTCATGTTGGTTGCTCCATGGCTACTCGCCTTTGCCTCCTGTGTGGTTTACTGTATTATCCTGTTGGCGCTTATACACTGTTCGCAGTGTTTCTCATATGTGGTGGCCGGCCCGACGGGTTGTAGGCCCGTATTTGTGAGCCCTTTTTGTACAATAAAGGTTTTAAAAAAATAAATAAATAAATAAATAAATGCACAATCACATACATCAACACAATGCAAACATATTTGCAACATGGGACAAATGTGCATGTATTTAGCAAATGCCATCTTAATGTGACAACACAAACAAGGGAGCACATGTGTGTTAAACATGCAGTCGAAGAGTGTGCTTCACATGTGAAGCACTTAGCCAGAGACTGTTGTATTAATCTGGTAGCCTCATGGGACGCAACGTAAGCCCCTGGTGAAGATACCAGTCACTCTCATGAAATATCTGTACTGTGTTGAAATGTCCAACATACGCTGATAATTTGGTCTATTGTCTTTCCCATGTAGGTGGGCCACCCCCATACACAAAGGATGAGGTGGAGTCGTTTAAGAATCCAAAGGCCACTGGTGAGTGTGAACTTATTTCTATCTTTGTCTGTATGCGTACAATGTCTCCTCATGCATGCCTTGTATGCAGACAGTCCAGAAGCATCTTCCTTGCATGCAGCATGTATACACATCACATGTGCATGGAAGTGTCAAGGACTCCTTGGCACTATGTGCAAATGCATCATGTCAAAGATAAGGGTCACATGTATGAGGTGTGACTGTGTGCGAGGCCCACAGTAACGCTTCTTGTGCTGCTGTATGTATCTACCACATAAAAGGAGACCACATCCAAAGATTAAATCTATACCTTCATAGAGCACCATACTCAGGTGTGAGGGTCTCAAGGCGCTGAAGGGAGGGGGTGTGCTGCTACTGCGGAAATAGCCAGGTCTTGAGTAGTTTAATGAAGGTAAGATGGTCCTGGGTCAGTCATAGGTGTGCCGTAAGGGAGTTTCATGTCTTGGTGTCCAGGTGGGAGGATGATCTACCTCCGGTGGTGGATCAGCAAATCCTTGGGATGGTGGCGAGTGCGAGGCTTGCGGAGCAGAGGTGGCAGGTAGGATCTGAGAACGAGAGGCGGATGATGAGTCATACTGGGCCCATGTCATGAAGCTCTGTGTGTGTGTGGGTGAGGAGCCTGAACGTGATCCTTCTGTTAACGGTGACCCCGTGTCGGTTTATATGGTTGGTAGATATGTTGCTGTGGTGAGGGCTGTCCAGGATGAGTCGTGCGGAGGCGTTTAGTATGGGTTGTAGTTGTTACTGTAGTCTGGCTGTGGTTCCTGTGTATAGGGCGTTCCTGTAGTACAGTTGGCTGGTGATGAGGGCCTGGGTGACCGCCTTACACGTTCCGGTGGTGATCCACCAGAATATCTATCAGAGCATGCGCAGGGTGTTGAAGCATAAAGATGAGATGATGTTCACTTGTTTGTTCATTGTAAATGAGTAGTCCTGGATGAATCCCAAGTGGCGTGTATGGTCCGTGGGTGTTTTTCCAGTGACCGGCGTTGTGGAGAACCATGAATCGTCCCTGGCGGATGGTGATTTTCTAAGGATGATGACCTCCGTATTGTCTGAGTTCAGTTTCAGCTGACTGAGCTTCATCCATAGTGCTGCGTCTTTCATTCATTCATGGAGGTTGATTTTGGGGGGGCTGGGTCTTTGGTGATGGAGAGTACCAGCTGGGTGTCATTGGCATAGGAGATGAGGTTAAGGTTGTGTGTGCATGCAATGGCGACAAGAGTGCTCATGGAGATGTTCAAGAGTGTTGGGCTGAGCGAGGAGCCTTGGGGTACGTGAGAGTCAGTGTATTTAAACAATCCCTACATGACACATGCTAATTGTAGTACAACATACATATACGTCCTATATGTATTAATTCCTTGTGCCCCACGTGTGTCAGCACTTGCCATTGTTAGAGTGATGCAACAGTGCTGCAAGTCCTTCATTAATTATGCTAAAAATGTATGCAGTTACCTATGCAACTAAAAGGGTCACCTGCAGATTTCCAGATTGACATCACTACTTCATATGCAATGATGTACTTGTGTCTAAATGGTACTTGCATCATTTACCAGGCATAGTCAAACCACATACCAGGCTTTAATGCTGGCCATGATTTGACGTCCCCTGTCAAGATGTCTCTACCATGAAAGTGTTGTGTAGTGTGTGTTGCGATGTGTGTCAAAATCCAGCACGTATCTACTCCGAAGCAGCACCCCATGTACAAGTGTAAAAGAAATAGGAGGCGGTGCCCAAATGAATGCCAGAAACCGGTCCCCAGAAGCTTGTTTCCTTCCCAGTGTAAGAATTGGCTTTTGTAGTCTGGTCTGCCCTGTTCCCATGATGCACTGGGCCAGGGACAGACTAATTTGCATACAGCCAGGTTCTGAAACTGGGATGGTGCAATGAGCTAAAAAACGGTGTTGGATCTAGCCCTGATCTCTTGACTGGGTGAGAGTACTCTGCTTAATTCAGAGACTCTGTCCATCACCACCCCTTGTTGTAAATAATTTTGTCCACCCTAAGCGTGGAAGGGTATACTCAGATGTGAGTCCCTTGCTCATTGCACCATCAGGATTCAAGCAAGCCGGGCTGAAGACGGCTGAAATGCCAGAAACCGGTCCCCGGAAGCTTGTTTCCTTCCCAGTGTAAGAATTGGCTTTTGTAGTCTGGTCTGCCCTGTTCCCATGATGCACTGGGCCAGGGACAGACTAATTTGCATACAACCAGGTTCTGAAACTGGGATGGTGCAATGAGCTAAAAAACGGTGTTGGATCTAGCCCTGATCTCTTGACTGGGTGAGAGTACTCTGCTTAATTCAGAGACTCTGTCCATCACCACCCCTTGTTGTAAATTATTTTGTCCACCCTAAGCGTGGAAGGGTATACTCAGATGTGAGTCCCTTGCTCATTGCACCATCAGGATTCAAGCAAGCCGGGCCGAAGACGGCTGAAATGCCAGAAACCGGTCCCCGGAAGCTTGTTTCCTTCCCAGTGTAAGAATTGGCTTTTGTAGTCTGGTCTGCCCTGTTCCCATGATGCACTGGGCCAGGGACAGACTAATTTGCATACAGCCAGGTTCTGAAACTGGGATGGTGCAATGAGCTAAAAAACGGTGTTGGATCTAGCCCTGATCTCTTGACTGGGTGAGAGTACTCTGCTTAATTCAGAGACTCTGTCCATCACCACCCCTTGTTGTAAATAATTTTGTCCACCCTAAGCGTGGAAGGGTATACTCAGATGTGAGTCCCTTGCTCATTGCACCATCAGGATTCAAGCAAGCCGGGCCGAAGACGGCTGAAATGCCAGAAACCGGTCCCCGGAAGCTTGTTTCCTTCCCAGTGTAAGAATTGGCTTTTGTAGTCTGGTCTGCCCTGTTCCCATGATGCACTGGGCCAGGGACAGACTAATTTGCATACAGCCAGGTTCTGAAACTGGGATGGTGCAATGAGCTAAAAAACGGTGTTGGATCTAGCCCTGATCTCTTGACTGGGTGAGAGTACTCTGCTTAATTCAGAGACTCTGTCCATCACCACCCCTTGTTGTAAATAATTTTGTCCACCCTAAGCGTGGAAGGGTATACTCAGATGTGAGTCCCTTGCTCATTGCACCATCAGGATTCAAGCAAGCCGGGCCGAAGACGGCTGAAATGCCAGAAACCGGTCCCCGGAAGCTTGTTTCCTTCCCAGTGTAAGAATTGGCTTTTGTAGTCTGGTCTGCCCTGTTCCCATGATGCACTGGGCCAGGGACAGACTAATTTGCATACAGCCAGGTTCTGAAACTGGGATGGTGCAATGAGCTAAAAAACGGTGTTGGATCTAGCCCTGATCTCTTGACTGGGTGAGAGTACTCTGCTTAATTCAGAGACTCTGTCCATCACCACCCCCTTGTTGTAAACAAATGAATAGCAGGGCACACCTGTGCTTTTCCTAACAACACAACCAAAATTGCCATTGTTTGTTTCACTAGTGCATTTGACACGTGTGTTGCCTTGTGCAGCATACAGGAATGATGTTCCGTTAAACTTGCATTGTATCTGCGTATGAAGTGTCAACTTTCAATGCCTAAACAAACCTTGCCTGCACACAGATGCACTGGCATCATGTTGAAGAGGGGCCTGCATTTGTGCATGCAGAGCATTGGGTTCATGCGCAGGCAAAATGCATTGGAATGTACCGTCTCATATGTATTGAGGCATTTCATGTCATCTAGATTTGTCATCGTGTTAGGAATTACTCAACATTACTTCGCATCCCTGTGTCTGAGCATCAATGATGATGCCAACATGCGTCGAAATTGATGCCCTGTTAGCAATAGGCCCTTGACAAAATGTGCCTAACATTGCATGAATGTGCATGTGTACAGGTGTCAATGTGTAAGTGCAGACTGATGTGAATGTTCTTGCTCCATTGCAGAAAACATGTCACAAGATGAGGAGAGACAGTATAGGATTCCTCTTGAAAGATACCGCCACATCCGCAATGTTGGACGCTCATTCAGGCAGATGGGACGCAGACATGAGCAGACACGTGCAGCTGGAGCCTGGAGATCACCAACTCCAACTCCACCATCCAACACGCGGACCCGGAAGCAAAAGGGAAAGAAATCTGCCATGGACACCGGACCAGGACCTGAATCATGGCAAGAACATCCTCCCCAAATGGACACCACATCCCCAAAACAGAGTGGACCCTCAAGCCTACCCACCACTGCACCATCAACATCAGGTTCGTCTGCACCCCCAGCTAATCTTGCGTCCGTCATCAACATATCCCACTTCCGGACATCCCTCTGCTTTGACCCCTGTGACCACCACTGCTCCACCATCTGGAACCACCACTGCTCTGCCCCCTGCAACTAACCCAGGTCTATCAGCAGTAGCGTCAACTGAACTGCCCCATGCGGACGTCACACATCCTACAACTGGACATGCAGCAGCACCCCCAGAGCTCGACGTTGGCCTACTGATGGCCAAAATTGCCACACTTGAAAAGGGCCAACAGGACATTAACTTGAAGATGGCGGGCATACAACTGCAGCTGGCCCCCCTGTTGAGCATGGTTGCTGACTTAAATGCCACCATTAGCCAAATGGATGAGCAGCAATAGCCACTCACTCAAAAATGCCACTACAACTGTGGTCGTTGTCCCGGACATGTAATTTCACATGCAAAGTTACAGAGAATGTTATTTTTTACCTCTTAAATAGTTAGATAGCCGTTAGGATAGTTGTAGTAGTTAGGAATAGTGTTAGGATAAGTGTTAAGTTATTAGGAGTGGGTGGGGGTTGATGTATAGTGTATGTTAAATGTATTTTAATATGAAAAAATAAAAACAATTACAAAAAAATAGCTATTTGTTTAGTTAGGTAGGTTAATTAGTATGTGTTTAGATTAAGTGTATGTATGCCTGATGTGTGATTGTTGAATAGGGGGTGGGGGGTCATCTGTGTGTTGTGGTGTATGTGTGAGGTAGGTTTAGGAACATTAAGAAAGTATAAGTGTAGATGTTAGTGCCTTAGATTAGCTTAGTGTAGGAATTATCTTCAAATGTTAATAAGTGTAGTGTAGTTGACCATTGCATTTTATTTGTGTGAACTTGTTTGTAAATAAAATATGTTTTAAATTTACAAAATGTCTGACTTGTAGGCATATGAAGTTGTGAAATCAGCTTAGTGTGAGCCTTACACTTGCTGTCCAAGGAATGTCAACAATGATCTTATATCTGACATTACCGTTAAATGTTAGGTTTTGTAATCCAAATGTTCATAACACTATCACTAATTCATAGAGGCCACTACTCACCCTTGAGGGACTTAAGGTATTGTGTGGCAGGTGAGCCCCTTTTATGATGTATTGCCGTAGTGAAGCACAGCAGGCCTTCCTGTTGCGCTACTCGTTTGCAGGATAAAGAGCAGGACCGTGCCGTATCTGTAAGATAGTGCGCAGTCCTGTCGTTTTCACCAGCACCGGTACACAATGGCCTGTCCTGCACAAACGCAGGCACCTTTGCGCAAGGGTGGCTGCCTTGCGGGGAACATTAATCTTGTACAGGAACGGACACCTCTCAGTTAAGTAATCATCACAACAGCCTCTTCCTCATACTATATGTGCTGCATTGTGTGGAAAAGGGAAGACAAGGAGAAATGATGATATTTCTCACCATTGCGCCTTCCTCACACCTGCCCTGGGTCTGTGTATTTTTTGTCCAGTGCCCCAGATTTCATGTTCCTATTAAATCTGGGGCAGTGTCAAAAGCAAATGGATGTTGCTGGGAATGCACCCAGCAACACTCATTGCACGTGCCTGCAACGCAGAACACTGCGTTCAAGGGCCGGATTTTTAGCATGCTGCATTATCCCATGACTATGGGCCTTGGTGATGGCTGATAAGTATTAGGCAGGGTTCGGCATCACAGGACGTCACTACCAGTGAGGGACAGATGGCGCAAGGGGCGTCATTAATGAGGCCACCTGGTATTGAGACTGTAGCTCAATGCTTGCAGTGTTGGCCCAATGCTGAGGGGGAGTATGATCCAGGTCTTTTCTGCAAGTGGAAAATAAATCGGCATCACGGTCTGGCTATGTTGATGCATGGAAATTTGACCATGGCTAGGTATGTATTGAAGAGGTATGTCTTGTGGGCGTGGAAGCAGATTCATTGGTAGAGGTTTGCTGGTCCAGGGTTGTGGCTGACTGTGGAGGCGTGTGTGAGCTCCTTGAGTGTCAGTATATCTGTCTGGGTGTGGATGCAGTAGAGCTCCTTGTAGAGATGAGGCTGAGACAGGAACTGCAGTTAGTAAGTTTATTCAAGAGAGAAGAGAGCCGTCCAGCATGAAGGACAGGAAGGGCAGCTGCAACTGCCAAACAGGGAACACAGGAGGAGAATGCACAGTACATGAAGAACCCACTGGTGACATAGTGGGGTTCCAATAAGTATTGCGTAATGACAAGTATTGCATAATACAGATCACCACACTCCTGTTAGTGCTGGCTGATTTGGCATTGTCATGGGACCCACAGGGAACGTCTACCTACGGTGGTCTGGACATTCATCATTTTTTTCCTTAGGGAATTTGTGATACTGATGTAGAGGGCTATCACATTGAACAGGCTGATGATGATGGATGTGTGGCTGATGTAATCAATGAAATCTGTGCCAATTAATGTGATGCTCTTGCTGAGTTTGCGGAGGGTGAAGAAGTATGGTGAGGATACTGTAATTATCCATAATGACATGGTGAGGGATGAGTTCTGTACAATGTAGAGTTTGCGTGCCACATATGAGTGGGGTAGTGTTTGCCCAGCCCACAGGACCACCAAGTATAGTCCCATTTGGTAGTGGTGGTTGTGAGGATGATGACCTGTTTTGAAAACAAATAGAGATTTGCCCAGCTGAGGCACATACTTGTTGGCACATCTTGCATCCATTGTGGTTAGTTGTGTCCTGTGATGTTGGGTACCTTGGGGAGGGAGAGGCAGAGCGGGGTGTATTAGGCGTAGGATACTATGCTGAGTCCATGTTCAATGATGTTGTCAGCAAGTGGGGCCATGTAGACGTAGTAGACAAAGGTACTGAGGGACAGTCCCTGAGGAACTCAGCATCAGTACTCTGTGTGTTTTGATGTGAAATGTATTAGGCTGATTCATCTGCCACGGCCTGCAAGGGAGGAGACAGTCCAGTGTGGTGTATTACCTTGCGTCATGCCATAGTGGAGTCTGGCAGCTAGTGTGTTGTGGAACATTGTTTCTTGAAATGATGAGATGTATTGTGTATATGGAGTGGCAGTGTGGCCTACTTTGAGGAGTGTGTGGATGTTGCAGTGGAGTGTAGGAGGGATCTATTGATGCTGTTGTTTGTCATGGAGCAGGATTGGGGATGTTGTATGTTAGTATGAACTTCACTGGATGCATGTTGACCCTCTGGTTTGTGACTTTGTATGCAAATGTGTGTGGAAAGATGTGCCTGTGGGTCTTGCCGTCTGTTTGGTCAGCAGGGGTATCATTGGTAATGTCATTTAGCTCTCACCATTTGCAGTTATTGTGGAGGTGCATGTTCCAATGGTGGAGTCTATATACTGTCACTGTTTATGTGCAATGGGGGATGCAGCCCTGTGGAAGATGTGCTGTTGGCAGGGTTGTCTGGGTGCTCCTTAATGTATGGCCATCAAGGTGTTTGTGGTGTCAAACATGTTGACATGTGGCCAGCAGCGGATGGTGTGTAGTGTGGCTTACTTGGGCAAAGGTGTTGTGTGGGATGCCTTGGTTATGTTCTTCAAAGTTGATATTCACTTTGCTGATCTAGTGGTAGGAGACTGATCCAAGTGTCTTGCAAATTTCCGTGGAGTGAGTGCGGCCTGAGCTGGGTCATATTGTGAAATTTTGTATGGAGTTGATGATTACCATGGATTGGCAGGATGTGTAGAGGATTGTGCCCTTGATGAATTTGCTTTTGTGTGTATCAGATGAGTTTGACATTTTGCTGTGATGTTGGCCCTGTAGGCGGAGTGTATTTCCTGGGGTTTGGTTGACCCTCAAAGCTAACTCCAGTAGCCTGCACATGAGCATTGAAAATTGTATGCCCGTGGATACACATGTGACATTGGTGGTGTGTTGTATGTTGTGCTTCAAGGAGGTGTGCAGGCATGTATGTGCATATGTAGTACAACATCTGTAATTCGTAATGATCTGAGTTTGTGTGGCACATGGTGGATGGAGGGGTGTGTATCAGTGCTGAGGCAAGGGGCTCTGTGTTGATCTTGCACCAGTGTCTGCACAGGGAATGTGGCCTTGACATGTGTAAGGTGTGTTTTGTTAATGATGAGAGGATGCATTGGGCCTGTGATCTGGGAGGATGTGAGGGATGGCCAAGGAAAATGTTGTTATCTTGGATGAAAATGTGTTCAAGGGTGTGTCCCACCTTGTGAGTTGTGGTGATGACAACGTGGGTATATCTGATGTTGGCAATGTTGTCTAGGAGTGCGGTGAAGTTGAATTGGCAGAGTTTGTCAAGGAGTTATTTTGGTGTCTGAGCTGTACATAGTCCCTGTATTGGTGGTTGTTGTGCGCTCTGTGATCTGCATTGGAGTTGCCAAATGCTGTGGCACATCAAGGATGCCTGTATGCGAGGGTACAACATGGAGTTGTCCTGTAGTTGACTGTGATACAGGACTGGACATGTTCAGGACTGTGCAATGACTTGATCCTAATGGCATTAGTCTGTTGGAGGCAGTTCCTGGAGATGATGGCAAGTCATCCCTCCATGGTGTTTGTGTCCATATATCTGCATGATCTTGTAAAAGTTGTGCATTGCGTATGCAATGTTCGTTACAGATGAGAGCCAGGCAACATAACTTGTGCCAGAGGCTGTTGATGGCCTCACACATTTATATGACTGTCTGTGCAGAGGACATGTGTGTAGGAGGATGCAGCTCAGCCATTACTGTGCATTGGCATACAGCTGGCTGTTCATAGCTGACATTGTCTGGAGACGGGGTAAGGTGCTTCAGCTGTGTCAACATGAGACTGTTGCTTGTTAGTTGCATGGTGTTGAGAGCTGACAGTTGTATTATCTTACACGGTTGCATACATGGAGTGCTGCATTTGTAGTGGGGGTTGTTTTAACGACCAGGGTCACTTGAGCTGGTCTTGCTCATGTTGTGTATGTTCACTGATGTGCTTGAACTCTGCACAACAATGGTACCTATATACATCATCCCCCATTCAGCTGGGGTTGTGTGTAGGGTGAGCAGTTTGGAGGCAGGAGCATGGACGTGTGTGGGTGCTGGATGGACAAGTAACTGCAGTGGAAGTGGCAATTAAAAGTCAGTGTGAATACAGAGAAAAACAGGGGATACACAACAGACAGCCTAAATTAGCGCTATCAGGAACAGCAGAAACACACAACAAGGGCACAAAACAGTGAACAAGGCACAGACACAACATGGTGCCACAGGCAAATGGGCTCATTGGCAATCTACATTGTACTAGTGGTACGGATCGTACCACGAGTCTAGAGGCGCATTTCAATTTGGCAATGGCATTTCTTGTCTGTTGTTGTACAAAAATCTGTGTGATGGGCCTGTACATTAGTAGTTATTGTGGATGTATGCTAGCTGACTCATTCTCACATTGCATTTTTGGGGATTTCCTAAATGACTCCAACCTTGAAATCTGTGACGTTGTCACATCTCCAAATGAAAAGTGTAACCGTGCTCAAGGATCAGTGGTGTGCCGAGGCTTTGCCATTCTCTCCGATTGACATCTGTGTTAGGACATCTCAATTCTGACATGTCATGTAAGTTATCTTGCCATGGCTAATTCCACGGCCAGTTTTGTGCATCAGTGTGTCAACATACATCAGGCACACTTGGCCTCATCTATGACAGCCTTGCTTCACTTTTGACATGTGAAAATAGTGACGCTTCGGTGCTACAAGGCTTCAAGGAATGCCACTGTCTTTGCAGCAACACTAAAGTGTTTGTAGGATTTCATACATGATACACAATTAGAGTGATAAGTGATGTGGTTGGTTGCAGGCACTGGTGTGATGCATGTCCCTATTCCTATGCTTAAGCTAATTGCATTGTCTGCTACTTACCTCACGTTAGGATGTGCCTTTGATGCCAGCCACGTGCAGATGTTTCACATGTATACATACATGTGGTATGTCAGATATTTCATCATCACATACATACACCTTGGACTGACCCACATTTATGCTAGGTGGCAAGCAGATCTGATTTTACCATTCACACCCTCCTTTTACAAATTGTAGTGTTTGTCATAACAACTTGTGACATCATGTGCTATCTTAGACATTTCCAATCCTGTACTACACACGTTACTGGTCACTTTATGTACGTTGCCAGTTGGACATTGCATGTTGTGTTTGCAAAATAATTTAAGTGACACAACTTAACAAGTAGCAAGGTATGACAGAACTCTACTAATCAAGGGACACATACAGTAGGGTTGAGGATGTACATGCACAGTCCATACAATAACATGATATTTGTGAGATGGATGTGTGAGTAGGTTTTTATTGTGTGGTAAGGGAGTGTCAAGATCATACGTTCACCTCATGGAGGGAGGCCACAGATAATTACTTGTAAATACATTGACTAGCAGTAATTGGTATTTCTTCATTACTGGGGTACAATGTCAGTAGTATGAGCTCCGGACAGTGTATATTTAGTGTCCTAGTACAATAGGTGATGCTAACGTGCAGTTTTGTGGAGGACTGGACATTCATCAATTTCTTCATCAGCAGATGTATGAGTTGTCTCAGCTGATGGTGTCATCACTGGTGCAGTCGACATAGGAGGCATACCCACATCAGGGACAGCAGATGTTGAAGGGAGTGTTCCTGCATCATGTTCCTTGCCCATCAGGTAACGCATAAATGCACTGAGCATGACTTGCTGGTTTACCAGCACTGCTGTAACATCCCGTTGGTAGGCAGCCAAGTTGGTGAGGTATGCATCCTGTTTTTGATTCATTACTTGAAGTATGTCCTGAATTTCCCTCAGCCTGTTGGCAACTTCAAGGCTGGCACTTGTGTTGGGCATTTGTTTGTGCCTCTGCTGCATGACTTCAGAAATGTCATTCAGGGCCTGGAACAAACCACGTGGTGGAGCATCGTTGCTGCTTCCAGTTTCCGCACCGCCACAACCAGATGTTAGGCAACGGAGGACTCCCTCTAGGGTGGCTGCCATGCTCTCTATCCCTTTACGCACCTCCTGTGCCAACTGACCCTGTACATCAACAACACGTTGTTCAAATGCATTTAGCGTGTCCTGCGAGTGGTGAGGCTGAGATGTTGTGGGAGGTGGCGTACGAGTGATTCCATGTTGGTCAAGCGGAGATCCCACTATGCTGCTTTGCGTTCTTGTGCGGGGAGACGGTGTTTGAATTGATTGTAACAGGTCCTGGAAGAGGCCTATGTCCACGCTTGGTACACTGTCAGCGTCCTCATCATCGGCTTCAAACAAAGGTTCCTGCTCACGAGTAGGTGTAGCATGCCCTGAAATGTAAGAAGATGTAGGTTTATGCTCATGTCTGACATATGGTCTACAGAATCACAATTTTGAGTTATCTTGACTTTTGGACTTTGATGTGTGTCAACATGTCAAAGTTAAAGCTACACATCATCACTTATGTAACCTAAAATGACATGGCATGATTAATTTAATCCATTCAAATAGTGTTACCTATCACATGGCACATGGCCAGACAGTGCATGCACACTTGCAACATTCAACTTGCGTGCATGTCCTGATGGGTGTATTTTTGGTGTATATTGAAGACACATTCCAGCCCAGTAGCAAGTCCAAGTGGCATTATGCACTCTGTATGTGTGTAACAGGTATGAGTCCACAATTACAGATGAATTGGCACATGGATTTCTTAACATCGCACATCATCCCACCTGTCATAGCCATCATGGCTGTGTTGTTTGTGTGCGACCCATTTCCTGTGCCTTCATGCTAATGACGTTATATTGGAATGATACAGATTGCTCCTGGTATGTTGCTCAACCTACACGCAGCTCCGCCTGTGTGCCCCTGCTGCCGCTGCCGAGTACACACTGGTAGGTGTGATTAACCACCGTTTGTGTGTCCCGTTAGTGCCCTCTGTGCAACTGATTTTCCCCCTGTTTGCACACGATTTTGCTTTCTGTGCCACTGTTTCACCACCATATACACACTTGCTGCTCCCGCCTACGAGCTGCTCCTCCCTCCCACATCCCCATATATGCCAGACTTTGCGCGGCTGTGCAGCTGCTGCACCAAAGGCACACCTTTAGCAAGCCAGTCTGCAGCCATCTGCGCCTGGACCGTGCCCAGCGCCAGGACCCCTTGAGGCCACAAACGCCACTACACCAGACTCTAGTACTACGCCTGTACCCTCCACGCACTCAATGCCGGCCAGTACCACACTTGCTTCCAGGCCACCACAATAACATACACACGGGACACTTCTCCTGCCGCACATGCAGCTTCACATGCGACTGAGCCACCAAACCTCCATGGACTGGACCCAGCCACCTCCAATGCATTATCCACAATACCCACTCCGCACACAAACAGCCCATGTGGCTCTGGGATCTGCTCGACACCTCCGCCCCAGATGTGTGAATCTTAACCGTGACCTGGTGGAACTACTCCTCTGCGAACAACATCGCCATAGACATCCCAGACAGCTACAAGATCAACCGCAGCGATTGTGCAGACTGTATTGGTGGATGAATCACCATCGACCAGAAGTCCACCCTCAAGGTCGGCACCCATGCAGACAACACCATCAACACCCTCGACCACCTGCACTTAACGATCCACACCGACACCCAACACCACCCTCAGAGGAACACTCGTCTACAGCACCCCGGACCCTGTGCTCAGTTCTGCAACTCCATCGATGACCTCGCCAGCACCCACGCACTCGCCTCCACCCACTACATCATCCTCTGGGACCTGAACTCACACCTCAAGAACAACAACGACGCCAACTCCGCCATACTGATCAACAACCTCACCAGACCCTGCCTCAGACAACTCAAGGCCGCACCCACGCCACCGGCCACAAGCTGGACCCCGTCTTCTCAACAGGTACCCACGTCACCTACAACCACACCACTGAACTCCACTCGAACAACCACCGCTGCATAAATTTGACCTTCAAAAAATCAACCACACACCACCGCAACCAACAGCTGCATCGCCAATGCTGGGTCAACATCAACGAAGAACAGCTGGTCACCCCCCTTGGCCAGAACGCAAACAACAACCCCACCAACCCAGACGCCACAGCCCAAAACCTCTGACAGTGTATCTAGGACTGCACCAACACCTTTGCCCCACTCAAGTTACCCTCCAACAGCCACGCCTGGTTCACAGACTACCTCCAGACCTACCAACGCGCATGCCGGTAACTGGAGTCAAAATGGCTCCACGGACACACACCGCACAACCACACAGTCCACAAGGACACCACCTGTAGACATCACCACCTCAACAGATTGGCAAGGAGCTCCTCCTTCAGAGCCCGGCTGGATACCAATTCACACGACAGCAAAGAGCTCTTCAGCATTGTTATAGTACTCTCAAACCCGTGCGCAAACGTCAACAACATCCCACCCTCACAAGAACTGTGCGACTCACTGTCCATCTTCTCACAGCGCACGTTTGGTGACATCCATGACAGCTTCAACAGCACAACCGCCCCAACAATGCCAGACTTCACCTCCCCTGCGAGGACCACCAACACCATGCGCCTCACTTCCTGGTACAACGTCAACGAGTACGCAACACACAAGGTCATTAACTCCATACACTCTGGATCACCAGCAGTACCATGTTCATCTACATCTTCTTCGATGCAGCAACATTCCTGGAAAGATGGAGGCACGCCAAAAGCAATGCCCTCCTCAAGAGGCACAAGGCAGACCCCAAGGCCCTCAAGGACTCACGGCCCATCTCCCTGCTCACGTTCCCAAAGAAGGTCATCTAGGAAATCATCAACATGCAATTGGGCCGCAAGCTTGAAGACACCAACATCTTTGACCCGTCCCAGTCCGGATTCATACGTACATACAGCAGCAAGACAGTCCTCATGTCCGCCACAGACAACATCAGGCGCCAACTAGCCGGCAGCAAGATATCAGCCCTCTTGCTCCTGGACCTGTCAACCGCCTTTGACACGGTATGCCATTACACTCTGAAGACACACCTCTGAGAATCCAGAATCCAATTGAAGGCCCTAGACTGGACCACGTCCTTACTCTCCGGCAGAACCCAGAGCGTCCAGAGCGTCCAAATCCCATCCTTCAAATCGAACGCCAACAACATCATCTGCGGCGTCCCCCAGGGGTAATCCCTCAGCCTGACACTGTTCAACATGTACATGTCCCCCTCGCACAAGTGGCCCGCCATCACAACCTCTACATCATCTCCTACACTGACATCTCATCCTCTCAATCACCAGGGACCCACACACAGCCTAAACAAACCTCCACGAGGGAATGAAGTCCCTCACCAACTGGATGAGGAGCAGCAGTCTGAAGCTGAACTTGGACAAGACAGAGGTCCTCATCCTCGGACCCACACCCTCAGCCTGGGACGACTCCTGGTGGGCAACCACACTGGGAACAGCACCAACACCCACTGACCATGCACACAACTTACGATCCATCCACTACTCCTCCCTCTCCATGTCTGAGCAGGTCAACGCCATCTCCTCCTCCTGCTACGACAGCCTCCGCATGCTATGCAGGACAAAACGAATGGTGACACAGACCCTCAGCAGCAGCAGACTGGACTACGGCAACGCACTGTACGCAGAATTCCCAGCCAAACACCTACAACAACAGCAACGCATCCAATACACATAGGGCTAAATGATTGTCAACGTCCCCCACCGCAGCCACATCATCCCCCAAATGTGAGACCTACACTGGTTCCCCATCAGCAAGTGGATCACCTTCAAGCTCCGGACCCACCCACACAAAGCACTCCACTTGGCCGGACCAGCCTACCTGTACAGCAGACTCAGCTTCTACACCCCCACACGCCAGCTCTGCTCCCCCAGCCTCGCCCTCACCACTGTCCACCGCATCCTATGACCAACGTCCAGCAGCAGATCCTTGTCCTACCTCGCCGCCAAGACCTTACACACCCTCCCTGCCCACCTACGGCAGACCCAGGACCTACTCGCATTCAGAAGACTCATCAAGACCTGTCTCTTTGAGCGGTAGCGGCAGCCCCCTCCCATCAGAGTGGGAGATCCAACAGGTGTTGTTGCATGCTGAAGGAGTGGTTCCAAGGACACGGACTTCTGTATTCTCTGATTTTGTCTTCATGCAGCTGTGGTTCATGCAGACTGCGAAGTCATACATTCGTCAATGTGTTTCAAGTCTGTGGTTGGTGTAGTCTTAGGTGTGAGGGGGGGTGAGCTGTGTGTCATGAGCAATGGATACAATGTTGAGGCCGTGTTGGTTTCAAATGGCGCAGAGGCAGCCCTGTTGATGTTGAAGAGGGTCAGGCACATTGATGGACCCTCTGGCATTCAGCATTGGATTTTCGTGTTTTTATAGAGGAAGGTTGTCAGTCTGATCATTGGACCTGTTGCTGGGATGAATGACCCAGTTAAGCCGTGTTCCTTGGAATCCTGCATCATGTAGTGTCGCTAATACTGTGTGGTGTTAGTCTGTGTCGGAGCACACTCACGGCTCTTGGTCCCGGAGGGTGCGGATGTCATCTGTGGCTGTGAATAGGGTGATCTTGGTACTGTTGTTGATGTGATAAGGACAGGGCTCTATGTGATCCCACAGGTGGATGTATCTCATGGTCAAGGGGGTGCATTCAGCTGTGACTGGTGTCCCGGTGGGGAGGGTAGTATGGCTGTTGTGTTGGGAGAGGTTTGCATGGGGCTGCCTGTGGCATCTTGTGTGTACCGCAAAGTTGTTATTGTGTATTTCTTAACTTTAGGGGGAACTTTGTTGCACACTTATCACAGGGCTGTAGTGCCAGGGTGATGTCTGTAGCTTTGCTGCATAGGTTGGTGTATTCATGCTTGACCTTGACGAGTTAGCAGGAATTTCTCGATTCTTAGAGTATTTATTTGTGGTAGTCCGTCATTGCGTCCATGTATGTGTTGGTCATTTCAGGTGTCTTGGGGCCCGATTCACAGAATGAACTTAAGACTCAATCCTAAACTTACTACTATTTTGGTATTCACAGAATGCACTTACTACTTTTGGCATTCACAGAATGAACTTACTACTTTTGGTATTCACAGAAATTAGGATTTTGTCTTAAGTCTGTCTTAAGTCTGTCTTAAGTTTGTCTTAAGACAAACTTAAGACAAAATCCTAACTTCTGTGAATACCAAAAGTAGTAAGTTCATTCTGTGAATGGCAAAAGTAGTAAGTGCATTCTGTGAATACCAAAATAGTAGTAAGTTTAGGATTGAGTCTTAAGTTCATTCTGTGAATCGGGCCCTTGGTGTTTATCCAGTTCTTCCCAAGGTATCTGCTGGTGCGTCTTGCTTCTTAGAGATCAGTGATCTACCATGCGGTGTCCCTGTAGTGCTGTTTGTCAGGCTTGCAGAGGGTGGAGGGCTGGTATGCGCAGTTGTGAATCCAGGTGTGAAGTTCACTTGCTGAAACGCTGGCGTTGGCTGTGTTTGAGACCAGGGTGGTGGTTGAGCTTTGTCAGCAGTGTAGGCAGGTGATATGGCTGTGGGTCATGTTTGCCAAGGCCTGGTGTCATTCTCCGATGTTTTCCATGTGTGAGTGCATGGAGGCTGGCAGAGCTGCATCAGTGAGTGACTCTAGATCAGTTGTTACTGGAAATGCTTGCGTTTGGGACACGAATGTGCACATACAGACTTGCCATAGGCGTGCCTTCAGCACACCATGTGCATGCGTCTGCTGTGCGCTTGCACAACGGCTGACATTGAGATGGGTAAGTGTGAGGTACAATATTCTGTGATGCCGGAGCACATGAAGACAGGGGTGGGGGCCTTAGTGGTAGAAGGTAGAAAATATGTGGAGTGTGGGCTCAGATGAGAGCAATTAACTAATTTCTAATGAAGACACAAGGGATAAGTGACTGATGAGATCATGCTATGTCTCATCATGGCATGGGAGGGTGGGAAGGGGAGATCGAATATGAGGTGGGGCATGTGCAGATTGGCAAGATGACTCAGGTGCCACCCATGATGACCAGAGCAGTAATACCAACTTCCATGTTTGCTATGCAGGTTGCATTTCAGCCTCCATGGCAAACATGGCCAACACTCCAGCATGTGGCTGCATGACATCCCATTTCCAATTGCCAGTCACACCAGCACTTCACAGCGTTGTGATTGACTCAGAGTAGGGAGCCTGGCTGCCTAATTCCTTTTACGTGATACAACGGCAGGGTTGCATAAGCTCAAGAGACATGGGACACAGCTTTGAGCTAACACTTCCCTCAATATATGTTTAGCAGCACCCGCTCACACACACATCCCCGCATCCATACGACATTCATTGTTATTTCCTGCATTTCCAAACTCACAGCTGTCCACCCCCGCAATTGCCAATGTTTGCCACTGTGCCCCCATGCAGAGCAGGTGTACCACTCTTGTGCCAAAGGCAAATACTTATTTGCAAAACATGGCATGACATCACATTCCATTGAATTAATTTTTAATACTAGGCATGTTGCAACTATAGAGTAGGTGTAGCACAGCGGAGACTTTAAGTACACTGTTCAAACTTAAGTGAGTACATCCCCAAACTATCCTTGTCACCACACACCCAGACATGAAGCATGAAAATCCTTTATGAACAACAACCACACATACAATGGAGTCAGATTTGTGACTAATGCACACACCATTTTTCATTAGCAAAACAAATATACACACCATTTGTAATATTTTACAACATTTCACCCCCTATTTCTCATGATGTACATCAATACAAATAAGAGTAGGCCATATTTTACCACATGAGACACCCAAATGTTCTTAATTGACGCATAAATGCATTTTACATATTTTGTACATTTGTCACATTATTTTCTTTTTTTACTACTGACACACATAACCACATGAAGTACTTACATCACAACATTATTGTGGTCACAATGACGTATTTTGAAAAGATATTTCGCAACACATGCGTTGCATTGTTAACATTGTACTGCATGCATTGTAATGGTCATCTCAAAACACGAAGGCAACCATAGTCTACGCTGTTTGCATCTGACTGGCTCAGGTCCACACTCTGAACCAAGGTTTATTCCTCTTGGACACTGCAATAATACAATGGCAGTAACCTCCTCACCATCAACCCTGTACGCCACCTCACCTGCCAGGACCAACCTCTGCTCCAGACATCACCATCACTGTCACTGACAACTTCTGTGTCACCTGCAGGAGGCAGCACGTCAATCATGGAAGAGGCATTGAAAACCCATACACTGGTACACTCAGAATGAGCAGGCACTCTAATGTGCCATGGATGACCATGTACTACGGCAACTACATTATCGTGACCAGGCCCATGGCCATACTCAGCAGCACACTCATGTGCAGGACACCCAGGACATGTGCCCCATTCTCTAACACCATTGTAGACCTCATTGCACCCCAGTGTCTGACATCCACAGACAGCATCCCTCTCGATGACCTCAAGTTCCACCTCAGCAGGTAAAGTTACCTGAGCACCAATACCTCCTGGGTAAATTCACTGACATCAGACACAAGCATCAATGGACCTCAACATACCACTGAACAGGACACGGTTAAGTACATGTACTACGGCTGCAGGTACTTCTGATTCTGGCTAGACTTCTGACTCTCCTGGCACTACCATCATTGGATGCATGACATATGTGACTTGACCAGCAATCACCACCGCCATCCTTGCACCCTCTTGCAGCTGGAGCAAGGACACTGCATGACATCTCATCAACTCCTTGTGCAATGACAGTCCACCAATGCTTAAATACTTGTGACACTGCAGCACACAACTACCACTGTTAGGATCTCTAATGACACCATCATTTCTGCACCCCTCATGAATGTACTTGCGTCAGTACTTCCCCCCTGCCTCATGGCAGGCATGAATGTGGGGCAGTGCCATTGGGATCGGCTGGCGCAATGCATTGCTGGAGTTGCATCATGGTTGTGCATATACATACATAATGATTTCAGATGGATCAGTCATTACTTGACACATGGAGCAGTGTCCAGTGAGTACTGTACATCCATGCTATTGCAAGGGGGGACATGGTGAGAAGTGTTGCCTCACTGTCTTTTTGCAGCAACACTTTTCATGGTTGGGGCATAGGAATGCACACATTATTGTTGTAGGTGCACATTCCTAGAGTGTATCTTTGTCACAGGGCAACCCTGAGAACTGTTTGCAGCGCTGTCCAGTCCCATGCATAGATGTTGTCCCACAAATTGTCACCTTCCTTAGGGACATGTATGTTGTGGCTTTACATTCCAGCAGCTAATGTGCATTTGCGTGAGTTTGCTTGTTTCTTTGCATGTCTGTGACAGCCTTGCTAATCTTGCAAGGTGCAGTTAGTTAGTTTGTTAGCATTATTTGTATACGTAACGCCTACCTTGCATGTCATTGCCATAGTTTTGTTAGGACATGCAATGCCATTGACATACAAGTTGCTATTACTCCTAAGCCCATGCTCTTATCTGTATGCTACAGCTTGCTAATGCAAAAATACATTATTGGCACTTTAGATGCACAAACAGTGCTGCTGACTCGCTGATGATCCATTTGTATAATGCACTATGGAGAATATTTGCTCAATGTTTTGCAGCTGGACTGCCCCACTTGCAATATAGGTGTGCTGCAGTGCATTCATAGGTACAGGGCATGAATGGAGTCCATCGATGAGATGGTGCACATTCCTGCACACTATTGATGTTGGGTGTTGTATCACTGCAACAACACCAATGGTACACTTATGTTTTGGACATTCTCGTGACAACATGGATGTGCTCTATTCACTGTGTGACACTACATGTTGCGATTCATGTTATATACGTCATTCATCCAGACGTAGCTGGTCAGTGCTTTAGTCATGCATTCATGCAGTCAAGTCAGGAGCATCATTCAAGTACAACAAGCCTTGGTGCAAGCATCGCCCTGTGGCACTGCCTCACCCCTACACCTACCATGATGGAGGTGTGAGGTACTGACACACTTGCCGGATGGTATTTTATTTGCAGAAATTAGATGGATTGCACAGCACCACTACTAAAACTTTTTATTGGATGTGCAGACCCACCCTGCATACGTTATGCATGATGCTTGTATAATGTGGCACAGGGCTTCACATGCTCACTAACATTCCTGAGTACTTACCCTTACATATGCAGATTATGAAGCTGAAATCATCATGCAAAAAGTAGAACGATAAAAGATTTTGGGCCAGCATGGGGTAAATATCAGTTGTGGCTCATTATTGGGCTCACCTGTCCTTCGCAACGACATAGGTGCACAATGCTTGCCATGCACCTACCCCGGCAAAGTTGCACCCTGTTGCAGGGGGTGCTGCGGTGCAGGGGATCATTGTTTGTGTGCATGGAAGGGACACATTCCTGCATGAAGCAGTCATCAGAAGATTTTTCCATCAATAAAGCTTTTTCAATCAACATATCCCCACAAGACTTCATCTCCCAGCATCCAATGCCAATCAGCAAGTGCAAACTTCCATAAGACTACAATTCCCAGCATTCAATGCCAACCAGGAAGTGCAAACACCCAGTGCAGCGTTTTGGACGGCTTTGGAGCAAGATGGGCTCGCATGACGATCTCCTGAGTAAGTTTCTAAACACTGAGGGTGAGGACTCCGTTTTATTTGCACTACTAAGTTCCTGCTAATATTTTTCTGCACAGCGTACTGATCGACAACAGGAGAACGTTCCCTTTCACAAGTACACTGCGCACTAAACGCCGACAGAGGTAAGCGGCAACTTTCTGCCCTTCCAGACTTAACTGTGCGACTGAGGTCAAAATGTAAAGTCACACGCACAAATTGTCTCCTTCACTTGCAGCATATTCATTGACACCGGCAATCCGTCTCCAAAAAACGCAGGCGCCCGACTTGCCAGCAGAGGTAAGCGGCCCTCCCCCCATCCATCCGTGCGCACTGTCATTAAGTATATTGGATTTGCGGGTTCTGACTCAGCCTCCCGTTTTCTCTTTTCTCCGCTGTTTTCATACAGACAGGCGGGACGGGCTGAATTTAAACGCCTTGCCACAGCTTGAAGTAAGTTTGTGATACAAATGGTGTATTGTGGTGTTCTGGAATGGTTGATATGGTGCAACACTGATTGGTTTCTTTTGACAAACTTTTTAGATCAATCTTTTACTGAACTTCCCAGCTTCTTGTAGCCAAGTGCAAGGTAGGTGAGGTCACTGGAGTTTTGGGGCTAGGCAGCATATAGGAGTGTCTTTTCCCCCTCAAAAAAACCTTTGTTTTTCTGTTTCAGATCGGTCCTGATGAGAACTACACAGTTATGTTAGTTCGAAACGCGTAGACCTTTCAATAGCCAAAATTGGTTTATTTACAATTGACACAGAAATATTAATTTACATCAAATTTACTGTGAAATCAACATTGGCTTTCTTTGCTGTTCATGTTTACAGCATTTATTGAATCATTTATGTTTTCATTGTTAATTGTTGTTTTGTTGCGGGATGAGTGAGGTATGAATGAGGATTGACTGATATATAACGAGTTTATAATCACTGTAAATAACGTTTTTTGTGCACTCCAGATTTTTTAATATTTGTACCAAATTTGTGTGAGTCACTATCAAAATAGAAGTGAAAAATTGAAAAATGTATAAAAAAATCAGTTTTGATTTATTCAATAAACATATCGTTCAAGTCGTATGTTTATACAAATAAGTTTGCAGTTTTGAATTTTGCGGCATTTGCACTGTGTTTGTTCATTATGCACCTACCCCGGCAAAGTTGCACCCTGTTGCAGGGGGTGCTGCGGTGCAGGGGATCATTGTTTGTGTGCATGGAAGGGACACATTCCTGCATGAAGCAGTCATCAGAAGAGTTTTCCTCTTTCTATGTGTCCACTTGGATGCAACACCTATATGTAGGGGATATCGAAGAGGGAACAGATCATATTTCTTCAGGTTGGGCATGCCTTACACAGACCCAGAGGATGCATTTGTTTGTTGCGCAGCGTAATAGTTACAGTTTGACTTTGCTATTGGACATAGTCAATTGGACATGTATGTTTCTGGGTAGACCCCCAGCAACAGCCCTGGAATTCCACTTTCTCACACTTGAATGTGGGAATGATGCCAAATACATGATATGTTGTACTATGTAACATGGCTGTCTCTGGCCTATTATTGTGCCTGTGGCACATTGTGCCACCAGTACATAATCACAGTTACATCCTGGCAGCACAGTGGTGGCAGTCCAGGTTAAAAATGTGTTAAACTCGGTCTGTTGCAGGATGTTGTGTGATTGGTATTTCATTAGGGTAGTTTTATATTTGCACCTGTGTGTGGCAATTGTCAGATGTGCCAGTGGGCTAGGACTTCACTTTTGAAATATGTTTTTAGTTTTACATGGGTAGATGTTTACAAAATGTGACATCTGCATGTCCGAGGTACAATACATTTGGAAGACACTTCACAGTTAATGACATGCATGACTTCTCTTTCCACAACACGTCTGTAATTCAGCCAGCCACCTTAGTTTATGCACTGCACAACATTACCTTGTTTGCAACATTGCCCCTTGTAGGACCTTACCATGTGTGTCTTGCGGTTCCTCGTGCTGTGCACTGTTCTGTCCTGCAATTCCTACCACCAACTCGTCTGGGATGACCGCCGCAACCCGCTCCTCAAGGTCATCCAGCTCTTCCTGTTGTGATGGGCTGCCTCCTCCTGTCAGCGTTGCTTCCTTGCGATTTTTTGCCATTTTTTCTTTTGTCCTGCGTTTGATGTCATTCCAGCGTTTTTTAATGTCAATCACTGTCCTCTTTGATTGGGCCACACAGTTGACCTTTGTCATTATGGACTGCCAAATGGCCTCTTTTTTTGATAATGGCTACTTGGAACTTGCGAAAAGCTGGTGCTGGTGGTCTGTCACCTCATTGATGAGAATGTCGTTCTCCTCAGCACTGAAATTTATTTTCCTTTTCCTCTTTCCCTGTGTTTCTCCCTGTGTTTCAGGCTGGGCATCCTGGCTGCCATGTGGAAGGTTCCCTTGACTGCTGCTGTCTCCTTGCTGCTCCATGGTAGCTATTTTTCGCTTTGCGGGTGAATTAGGAGATAGATGCGTTTATTTTTGGCGTTTTCCGGGAATCTGACGCAACGTGAAAGTGGCGCAGAGCGACGTAGCCTTGCGTCAGAACCGCGATTCTGACTTACGGCTCTTTTCCGGCAGTTGCGTGACTTTCCGTTGCGTCAAGACTGCAGCGTCTGCGTCACTTTTTTTCTACTTTCGGCGTCACTTGCGACATGATGCGCCATTGCATTAATTTGACGCGCATCGGCGTCGCAAAATTGTGACGCAGCGCGTCGCACGGAATTGTGACGCATCCCTGCGCCTGCGTAAGGATGCGTCACTTTTCATAAATAAGGGCCCGGGTGCGGTTGTTTACCGCAGTGTTGTGTTATATATGTACAAACCAGAAAGTTCAGCGGCATTTTCAGTATAAAGTCCCAGAGACCTTCGTAATATTCAGATTAAACAATGGGTCACTGCAAAAATTGGAGAAGCATGCACCGTTCTGCAGTGTGCATTTAATATTCGGCAACTGGCGGAGCGCTGGTTCCCGCCCGAACGGGGGGAAGGGGTGTTTCATGTAAATACGGTGCTCGGTAAGCGTCCAATTCTTTTGGTCGAGTTAACGCTATATAATTCTAAATGGTCTGGCTTTACCATGATGTGGCAGTAAAGTGTTAGGTCGAGCTGGAACTGGCTTATTTTTGCTGTTATTACAGATTTTCATCGCAACAGTTTGCTTCCAACCTTTTTTGAATCCTTTCCCTATTGTTTGCTTCTTGCTGGCAAGATAGCTCGGAGGGTGCATCCCCTCCAGGGTATTGAGCTGCGTAACAGGGTGTTTGTATACCAGCGCGGCAGAGCGAGTTTTCAGTAAAAACTTGTGTTTTCCAGTGAGTAATGCGTGTTATGGCAGTGCATACCAATTCAACGCCTAGGGTCCCCAGGTGCTTACACCTTCTAAGTACAAGACATTATTATTGTGATCCAACTCTTGGCCCAGTCGATCTTTCTGTTTAGTATGCATAACCTCTGTCTTTTCTCGCACATTCATATTGCTCTCTATAACACTTGCATAACAGTTCCCACATTGGTCATCAGTGTTTCTTGACAAATCCTCATCTCCCGCACTTTTATGGTTTCACGCGCGGTGCTCGCTGGTGCACCATTACGGTCCGGTGGTCTTGCCTGCGAGGACAGTGCTTGGGTGACGCAGTGGGGAGCAGCTCAAAATGGAGATTGCATTTTGGCGTTTAGCAGAATACATCATTTAAACTGTCTTGGTCCACATGTAGCACGCTGACCGCGTATAAGGACAAGTAAAGATAACGTATGGCAAGACAGGGCAGACCTCAAGCACAGGAACAAACGTTACGTAGGCAATGCTGGCACTTGTGCAGGTATCGAAAGGAAACACAATGTAAGAGGTAGCAAACAGTGTGTTACAATTAAAAAGTGATGGGTGCGTGTTGCAAGAGAGTGCCTAACATGGGGAAAAGGGTAATACGGCAATTAAGTGGCAAACTCTCAAACCACAGAACACACTGAATAGGCATGTCCTTAGTCAAGGAGCATAGAATTTTCTATATTAAAAGGTCTTACTTGAGATAATAGGGAGGGCAGGAACTTCACTAGGAAGTGTTCTTGAAGGGCAAGAACCTTGAGGTCAAATTGGAAGGCCTGGGACGAGGTGGTTCTGGGAAGAAAAGTAAGGGAACGAGCAGAGCTGTGGTGTCCCGCTTGTAGTTCCCCGACGTGCACGAATTGCTGTTGATGCGGGGGAACCGGGCTCGTGTCCGGTTTTGACGCTACGCATCCCGTTGCAGTTCACTATCATGTATCCACTCTTAGGGATGCCTTTAGACTGCGTGGACTTTCCCGAAGGTGTCGGAGCATTTCTCAAAAAGCAGATAAATGAGGGCATGAGAAGGGAACAGTTACAAAGGCAAACGCTAAGTTACATGAAGAAAATTGACAATCTAGAGCAAACACTAAGAGGTAGCAAACGGGGCATTACATGAAGTAAAAGTATCATGTGTGCAAGTTACATAAAACGGTTAAGTCCAAGTAGAGGTAGGTTACTGCAATACATGGCGGACAGTCAATTAAAACAACACACGCTACGTAGGTAATGGTGGCACTTGTGCAAGTAATGGAGGCAAACACAATGTAAGAGGTAGCAAGCAGTGTGCGACAATAGAAAAGTAATGTGTGCATGTTACAAAAGAGTTCCTAACACAGGTAGAGGGGTAGTACTGCATTAATTGGCAGACTCTCATACAACAAGAACACACTGGGAAGACACGTTCATAGTCTAGGAGAATGGAACTTTTCTAATAAATGGTCTTCCTTCAGTTGATAGGGCGTGAATTGAATTTAGAAGTGTCATTGAAGGAGGAGAACGCTGAGGTCAGTTTGTAGGCCAAGGAGGAGGTGTGTGGAGATAGAAGGGTAGGGGATGAGTTAAGAGGTGGTTCTAAATCACACGCACTAAAGTGCAATGGTCATTAACTGACTGTGCATTGGGATAATTGACTTAGTTGCAAGCCACTACGCTACTGCATCAGGCGCTGGAGGTATGAGGATATAAAGTGGACAATTTAGTTCTCGTAAATGACAAACAGGCTTGGCCTTGGTAGCATGGGGGCATTGATGGCCCCTATCTCATTGCAGAGAATACATATTGGTATATGAGGAGGGCAGGGCTTCTATGGATATTGTATGTCTCATATGCAGGAACCGCGTGGAGACCCGCCCTACTCGCATGGGGGGCCACCTGAAGTATCAACAGGTATAAGGGTCAGTACGCACTGTGGGCAGTGTGCTAGGGTCTGGGACACCCAGGTTCTCCCCAGGGTCATTTCTGTCCCTGTTGTGGGGCACGCAGGTTACACCCAAAGGAAGTAATAAATTGGTAGTCAACTGGTGAGTCTAAGCACAGCAGGTAGCTCCTGTGCAATAATGGGATGTTTTCTCTGGTAAAACAACTGATGTATCTGGGCAATTTGTTGACTGACTGGGCAATAATTGGGGTGTCCTCTCGGTAAGCAGTGGCAGAGTAAGGGCAAATCTTGCATCCCCTGTGACAAAATTGAAATGCGTTTTCTTTTATACAAACGGGTTGTCTGGGCAAATCATGCATCCCATGTGCAGTAAGGGAATGTGTTCTATTCTACAGCAACTGGAGCGCAAGTAAGGGGCTCTGATTCTGGTGACCGAGTTAGCGATAGGCTTACCTGCCATGGCTGGTTAGGGGCTGTTTTCATGGATTTGTTCTCTCTTCCAGATACGCATGGGTTTCGGCTATAAAGGGTCAAACCACGCGTAGCAGGCGGGCCTGCCAGGGCTTGGAGCAGGACAATCGGATCGAATATACAGACACCACTCGGAGAAGGTCAGGTGGGATCAGAAGCAAGAATGGCCGGGGTGTGCTCTGAGCCCGGAGCCGGAATGCTATGCTGGGTTATGTTCTCTTGGGGGGGCAAGGTGGCAACCCGTTTCAGACTTCTATTAGGGGAGAGTGGAAGAAGTGTTAAGTGTAGCAGGTGCTATTACCATGACATCCTTACATATCAGCCTCAGTTGTGCTCAATTACCTTTTGCACCTACTGGCCTCAGTGCTGGGATGGCAGGAGGGGTAACGACAAGGATAGTTGGGCATGACTGGTATGTTGATCACTAGGGGGGTGCCCAGGTGTCTTTCCAGAAGTGATCAGAAGGTCAGTAGTTATGGCACACCATAGGGTTGCACACAGCAGGGGAGAGGGCCTGTCCAGGTGGGAAGGGGCAATGGTATTATCAAAGTCTGGATTTCCATAAGCACGGCTAGGGACCGCCCAAAACAATTTGTTAACAGGAGTACTCCTGTGATATAGTTAGATAGGGGGTTGAATCATTGTTGTTCACTCTGTAAGTCAGGATCATGGTGGACAACTGCCTTCGGGCCAGGGCATCCTTTTAGCCTTAAGGGGGCGTGGTTTGCTTCTTCTGACTCGCTGCGAGTTGGTCACAGATGGGTCAGTTTGTTGGGTGAAGGCTGCGTAATTAGTGAGCTCTTTGGGGTAAGGCGGCAGCAGGGACCTGGAGTACCCAGCTCAAGGTTGTCATGGGCTGGTCAAGCTTGGATGTTTTGGACCAATTGATGCTGCACCATGAGTGAATGATATAGTACAGCACATACTTTACCGGTCCTGGATGGGACCATCAGTAGCAACAGCAGCTGCGCACAGGGGTAACAGTATAACTTCCGTTCATTCACCCGGGGGAGGCTGACAAGGTCATCAGCATGGTGGCCGGAGTGTAGGAAATTCCTGATCCACGAAGGTGCAATGCGCACTCGCCAGTCAAGCAAGATAAGTTTCAGCAGAACAATGATGCATTGTAGGGAATATATGCAAAGCCATGGGCTACACATATAGGCCTTTCCGTGAGCAGGGTGTACGAATGAGCCTTTCCCAGGAGGGTGCGACTGGCCTCGGGGGTGCTGAAATGGAAGGGATGGAGTAGTATTACGGACAACTCCAGAGCACAGTTTGCAGTCATAGTTCCGAGGAGCAGGGACAGTACTGATACAGTTCACGGCCTATAGAGCGTGATCAATTGGCACAGAATCTTGGGCATGCTTTAGCCACACATACCTCCTTCAGTCTGACCCCACTAGGACCTTCTAGTCTGGCTCCCCTTCGGGTCTGGCGGATACAAGAAAGCCGCTACTAATCTCTCTGGACACAGGTTGGTGCGTTTTCAGGCCATGTAGGCGATTGTTTGGGCTGATTTTACTTGAAGGGTCCGGATGTGGGCGGTTGACACGCAGTGGAGGACCTTTAGCTAAGTCCACTGGTAAGCTTTCAACTGGACAGTATTTTACTTTATGGTTATTCAGGTACTAAAATAGGGGTTCCTTTTGCAGTTGTCACATGCCAGGGAGTACGAGTGATGAAGTGATACTTCCCCTAGTTGCACAACATGTATATACGGGTGTATAGGGGTCTTGCTAAAAGCTTCATAGGGTCCGGTGAGTGCCAGGCGAAGGGGGACGACTTGTACAAGGGATAAACATGAGGAGATACCCTACACAGTGTTAGAAGGGATGCCGCCGAAGCAAAACTCAAACTGGCCTTATACTCATGAGGGAGAAGCTTGCGGCCAGGCAGTGGACTGTCCAACTATTGTAATATGTTAAAGGTAGCAAGCACGCACCAAGAGGGGGATCCTCGAGATCATCCGAGACAGACAAAAAAGACCAGCCCTAAAGCCAGGCTTTTGAGGGTTGCGGGGCAATAAGGCGATGGGAACATAGGGTCAGAGCATTTATTGGCTACTACCTTTGAAGGGGCCCAGTGGATCCACCACATGGACTACAGCGAAACAGGTGACACAGAAGCTGGTAGTCCGACACCATTACTGGTGGAAGTATCAAGGCACTCACAGGTGGATAGCAGGGACCGGGCGTCAGTGACCGGTCAGAGGTTCAGCAAGCAGGGTAGGCTGCGTAAGTTGGCACTTCTTGAAAGATTGCAGTGTCTAGTATCAGGCACTTTACCTCTGTACCTCCAACAAGTTGTGACACCAGGCTATGTTCGCCGGGGATCAATTGACAAGAACGGTGAACTTGTCTGGTCAATGGGGAAAATTAATGCACTCCAGAAGTAGACCAAAAGGTGCAATTGGCAACCAGTGGGGGCAGGTGAACTTTAGTGGTCTGAATTCACCCCCTGCTCCCGTGGCATGGAGCTCTCTTGGGGGGTGGGGGTGAGGCAGCCGGCGCGCAGGAGGTCATCGGCACGATTCGTTAATTTATTGAGAAGAGAGGTGGCTTTACTAGACATGAGTGCTACATGCCAAATTCGCAGGGTGTCTCAGTACTATGGGGTACAGCTGTCCACTATATGCAGAGACCTGTTTCTTTTTGGATAGGGGGAGTCCCTAGAAAGAGCACGTAAGAAACAGTAAGGAGGAATGCTGGCCTTGGTGGGGGGCCCTGGCTGTGACGGTCGCCACACCCAGGGCTGTGGCGGAGTTACAGGGCGATCCAGAAGCGGAAAGGTGCTCAGAGGTACCCTCTGCAGGAGCACAAAGGGTGCTGAGGCCTAATATCCCCAGGAAGTATGTGCGGTGGACCCTGGGGTGCGACGGCGCCCCGTTATTCTATGGGCGGTTGGAAACCTGTACAACCGGGAGTCGCTTGAACGCTCCGCCCCTCATAGGGGGGGCGTGAGCAAAAGGGTGGACAGATGGTTCACCGGAAGTGGGAGTGGCTATCTCCTCACCACAACCACTAAGCACCGATTGGCTAAGGCCACGATGCAAGTTTGGCCCATCAGGTGGTAGGCCGCAAGGGGCGGCTTGCCTTTGGATCGCCTGTAAGATAACCCACCTTGTTGGCATAATGGTATGCTAATAAACCTGCAGCAAGTTTTCCACCAAAAAAGTTGTCTTGTCTGCTTATTTATGCTACATGTATGTTGTTGCGGGGGGGCTGGTCAGTGGGGCCGATATTGGCACTATGCGGGCTGACTGACTCGTCCCCGCAGGGGACCCTCATAAGAGGACAGCCCCCTTAGTGCCACTGGATGGCACACAGAGCAGCCTAGTGTTCCCAGACCCCGGTAGGGTCCCGCTCGTCACTTCCGGCCGGGGTGGGGGTGGGGAGAAGTATAAATTCCTCCCCCGCCCACCTGGCGGCCTCTTTGTCCCTTCACCCTGATGCCGTTTCCCTCCCTACCGCTTACCCGGCATTTTCAGGGTGTGGGGAAATATGTTCTAATGTTTTTATTTGTGTTGTAGGCGGAGTTACATGGCGATCCAGAGGCTGAAAGGTACTCAGGGGTACCCTCTTCAGGAGCACAAAGGGTGCTGAGGCCTAATATCCCCAGGAAGTCTGTGCGGTGGACCCTGGGGTGTGACGGTGCCCCGTTATCCTACGGGCGGTTGGAAACCTGTACAACTGGAGGTCGCTTGAACGCTCTGCCCCTCGTAGGGGGGGGGGGTGTGAGCAAGAGGGTGGACAGATGGTTCACCGGAAGTGTAAGTGGCTATCCCCTCACCACAACCACTAAGCACCGATTGGCTAAGGCCACGATGCAAGTTTGGCCCATCAGGTGGTAGGCCGCGAGGGGCGGCTTGCCTTTGGATCGCCTGTAAGATAACCCACCTTGTTGGCATAATGGTATGCTAATAAACCTGCAGCAAGTTTTCCACCAAAAAAGTTGTCTTGTCTGCTTATTTATGCTACATGTATGTTGTTGCGGGGGGGCTGGTCAGTGGGGCCGATATTGGCACTATGCGGGCTGACTGACTCGTCCCCGCAGGGGACCCTCATAAGAGGACAGCCCCCTTAGTGCCACTGGATGGCACACAGAGCAGCCTAGTGTTCCCAGACCCGGGTAGGGTCCCGCTCGTCACTTCCGGCCGGGGTGGGGGTGGGGAGAAGTATAATTTCCTCCCCCACCCACCTGGCGGCCTCTTTGTCCCTTCACCCTGATGCCGTTTCCCTCCCTACCGCTTACCCGGCATTTTCAGGGTGTGGGGAAATATGTTCTAATGTTTTTATTTGTGTTGTAGGCAGAGTTACATGGCGATCCAGAGGCGGAAAGGTACTCAGCACGTCAATCATGGAAGAGGCATTGAAAACCCATACACTGGTACACTCAGAATGAGCAGGCACTCTAATGTGCCATGGATGACCATGTACTACGGCAACTACATTATCATGACCAGGCCCATGG
The DNA here is from genome assembly GCF_964261635.1 of Lissotriton helveticus. NCBI lineage: Eukaryota > Metazoa > Chordata > Amphibia > Caudata > Salamandridae > Lissotriton > Lissotriton helveticus. The sequence continues at coordinate 293,928,964 of NC_136058.1, read as the reverse complement.
CCATACTCAGCAGCACACTCATGTGCAGGACACCCAGGACATGTGCCCCATTCTCTAACACCATTGTAGACCTCATTGCACCCCAGTGTCTGACATCCACAGACAGCATCCCTCTCGATGACCTCAAGTTCCACCTCAGCAGGTAAAGTTACCTGAGCACCAATACCTCCTGGGTAAATTCACTGACATCAGACACAAGCATCAATGGACCTCAACATACCACTGAACAGGACACGGTTAAGTACATGTACTACGGCTGCAGGTACTTCTGATTCTGGCTAGACTTCTGACTCTCCTGGCACTACCATCATTGGATGCATGACATATGTGACTTGACCAGCAATCACCACCGCCATCCTTGCACCCTCTTGCAGCTGGAGCAAGGACACTGCATGACATCTCATCAACTCCTTGTGCAATGACAGTCCACCAATGCTTAAATACTTGTGACACTGCAGCACACAACTACCACTGTTAGGATCTCTAATGACACCATCATTTCTGCACCCCTCATGAATGTACTTGCGTCAGTACTTCCCCCCTGCCTCATGGCAGGCATGAATGTGGGGCAGTGCCATTGGGATCGGCTGGCGCAATGCATTGCTGGAGTTGCATCATGGTTGTGCATATACATACATAATGATTTCAGATGGATCAGTCATTACTTGACACATGGAGCAGTGTCCAGTGAGTACTGTACATCCATGCTATTGCAAGGGGGGACATGGTGAGAAGTGTTGCCTCACTGTCTTTTTGCAGCAACACTTTTCATGGTTGGGGCATAGGAATGCACACATTATTGTTGTAGGTGCACATTCCTAGAGTGTATCTTTGTCACAGGGCAACCCTGAGAACTGTTTGCAGCGCTGTCCAGTCCCATGCATAGATGTTGTCCCACAAATTGTCACCTTCCTTAGGGACATGTATGTTGTGGCTTTACATTCCAGCAGCTAATGTGCATTTGCGTGAGTTTGCTTGTTTCTTTGCATGTCTGTGACAGCCTTGCTAATCTTGCAAGGTGCAGTTAGTTAGTTTGTTAGCATTATTTGTATACGTAACGCCTACCTTGCATGTCATTGCCATAGTTTTGTTAGGACATGCAATGCCATTGACATACAAGTTGCTATTACTCCTAAGCCCATGCTCTTATCTGTATGCTACAGCTTGCTAATGCAAAAATACATTATTGGCACTTTAGATGCACAAACAGTGCTGCTGACTCGCTGATGATCCATTTGTATAATGCACTATGGAGAATATTTGCTCAATGTTTTGCCGCTGGACTGCCCCACTTGCAATATAGGTGTGCTGCAGTGCATTCATAGGTACAGGGCATGAATGGAGTCCATCGATGAGATGGTGCACATTCCTGCACACTATTGATGTTGGGTGTTGTATCACTGCAACAACACCAATGGTACACTTATGTTTTGGACATTCTCGTGACAACATGGATGTGCTCTATTCACTGTGTGACACTACATGTTGCGATTCATGTTATATACGTCATTCATCCAGACGTAGCTGGTCAGTGCTTTAGTCATGCATTCATGCAGTCAAGTCAGGAGCATCATTCAAGTACAACAAGCCTTGGTGCAAGCATCGCCCTGTGGCACTGCCTCACCCCTACACCTACCATGATGGAGGTGTGAGGTACTGACACACTTGCCGGATGGTATTTTATTTGCAGAAATTAGATGGATTGCACAGCACCACTACTAAAACTTTTTATTGGATGTGCAGACCCACCCTGCATACGTTATGCATGATGCTTGTATAATGTGGCACAGGGCTTCACATGCTCACTAACATTCCTGAGTACTTACCCTTACATATGCAGATTATGAAGCTGAAATCATCATGCAAAAAGTAGAACGATAAAAGATTTTGGGCCAGCATGGGGTAAATATCAGTTGTGGCTCATTATTGGGCTCACCTGTCCTTCGCAACGACATAGGTGCACAATGCTTGCCATGCACCTACCCCGGCAAAGTTGCACCCTGTTGCAGGGGGTGCTGCGGTGCAGGGGATCATTGTTTGTGTGCATGGAAGGGACACATTCCTGCATGAAGCAGTCATCAGAAGATTTTTCCATCAATAAAGCTTTTTCAATCAACATATCCCCACAAGACTTCATCTCCCAGCATCCAATGCCAATCAGCAAGTGCAAACTTCTATAAGACTACAATTCCCAGCATTCAATGCCAACCAGGAAGTGCAAACACCCAGTGCAGCGTTTTGGACGGCTTTGGAGCAAGATGGGCTCGCATGACGATCTCCTGAGTAAGTTTCTAAACACTGAGGGTGAGGACTCCGTTTTATTTGCACTACTAAGTTCCTGCTAATATTTTTCTGCACAGCGTACTGATCGACAACAGGAGAACGTTCCCTTTCACAAGTACACTGCGCACTAAACGCCGACAGAGGTAAGCGGCAACTTTCTGCCCTTCCAGACTTAACTGTGCGACTGAGGTCAAAATGTAAAGTCACACGCACAAATTGTCTCCTTCACTTGCAGCATATTCATTGACACCGGCAATCCGTCTCCAAAAAACGCAGGCGCCCGACTTGCCAGCAGAGGTAAGCGGCCCTCCCCCCATCCATCCGTGCGCACTGTCATTAAGTATATTGGATTTGCGGGTTCTGACTCAGCCTCCCGTTTTCTCTTTTCTCCGCTGTTTTCATACAGACAGGCGGGACGGGCTGAATTTAAACGCCTTGCCACAGCTTGAAGTAAGTTTGTGATACAAATGGTGTATTGTGGTGTTCTGGAATGGTTGATATGGTGCAACACTGATTGGTTTCTTTTGACAAACTTTTTAGATCAATCTTTTACTGAACTTCCCAGCTTCTTGTAGCCAAGTGCAAGGTAGGTGAGGTCACTGGAGTTTTGGGGCTAGGCAGCATATAGGAGTGTCTTTTCCCCCTCAAAAAAACCTTTGTTTTTCTGTTTCAGATCGGTCCTGATGAGAACTACACAGTTATGTTAGTTCGAAACGCGTAGACCTTTCAATAGCCAAAATTGGTTTATTTACAATTGACACAGAAATATTAATTTACATCAAATTTACTGTGAAATCAACATTGGCTTTCTTTGCTGTTCATGTTTACAGCATTTATTGAATCATTTATGTTTTCATTGTTAATTGTTGTTTTGTTGCGGGATGAGTGAGGTATGAATGAGGATTGACTGATATATAACGAGTTTATAATCACTGTAAATAACGTTTTTTGTGCACTCCAGATTTTTTAATATTTGTACCAAATTTGTGTGAGTCACTATCAAAATAGAAGTGAAAAATTGAAAAATTTATAAAAAAATCAGTTTTGATTTATTCAATAAACATATCGTTCAAGTCGTATGTTTATACAAATAAGTTTGCAGTTTTGAATTTTGCGGCATTTGCACTGTGTTTGTTCATTATGCACCTACCCCGGCAAAGTTGCACCCTGTTGCAGGGGGTGCTGCGGTGCAGGGGATCATTGTTTGTGTGCATGGAAGGGACACATTCCTGCATGAAGCAGTCATCAGAAGATTTTTCCTCTTTCTATGTGTCCACTTGGATGCAACACCTATATGTAGGGGATATCGAAGAGGGAACAGATCATATTTCTTCAGGTTGGGCATGCCTTACACAGACCCAGAAGATGCATTTGTTTGTTGCGCAGCGTAATAGTTACAGTTTGACTTTGCTATTGGACATAGTCAATTGGACATGTATGTTTCTGGGTAGACCCCCAGCAACAGCCCTGGAATTCCACTTTCTCACACTTGAATGTGGGAATGATGCCAAATACATGATATGTTGTACTATGTAACATGGCTGTCTCTGGCCTATTATTGTGCCTGTGGCACATTGTGCCACCAGTACATAATCACAGTTACATCCTGGCAGCACAGTGGTGGCAGTCCAGGTTAAAAATGTGTTAAACTCGGTCTGTTGCAGGATGTTGTGTGATTGGTATTTCATTAGGGTAGTTTTATATTTGCACCTGTGTGTGGCAATTGTCAGATGTGCCAGTGGGCTAGGACTTCACTTTTGAAATATGTTTTTAGTTTTACATGGGTAGATGTTTACAAAATGTGACATCTGCATGTCCGAGGTACAATACATTTGGAAGACACTTCACAGTTAATGACATGCATGACTTCTCTTTCCACAACACGTCTGTAATTCAGCCAGCCACCTTAGTTTATGCACTGCACAACATTACCTTGTTTGCAACATTGCCCCTTGTAGGACCTTACCATGTGTGTCTTGCGGTTCCTCGTGCTGTGCACTGTTCTGTCCTGCAATTCCTACCACCAACTCGTCTGGGATGACCGCCGCAACCCGCTCCTCAAGGTCATCCAGCTCTTCCTGTTGTGATGGGCTGCCTCCTCCTGTCAGCGTTGCTTCCTTGCGATTTTTTGCCATTTTTTCTTTTGTCCTGCGTTTGATGTCATTCCAGCGTTTTTTAATGTCAATCACTGTCCTCTTTGATTGGGCCACACAGTTGACCTTTGTCATTATGGACTGCCAAATGGCCTCTTTTTTTGATAATGGCTACTTGGAACTTGCGAAAAGCTGGTGCTGGTGGTCTGTCACCTCATTGATGAGAATGTCGTTCTCCTCAGCACTGAAATTTATTTTCCTTTTCCTCTTTCCCTGTGTTTCTCCCTGTGTTTCAGGCTGGGCATCCTGGCTGCCATGTGGAAGGTTCCCTTGACTGCTGCTGTCTCCTTGCTGCTCCATGGTAGCTATTTTTCGCTTTGCGGGTGAATTAGGAGATAGATGCGTTTATTTTTGGCGTTTTCCGGGAATCTGACGCAACGTGAAAGTGGCGCAGAGCGACGTAGCCTTGCGTCAGAACCGCGATTCTGACTTACGGCTCTTTTCCGGCAGTTGCGTGACTTTCCGTTGCGTCAAGACTGCAGCGTCTGCGTCACTTTTTTTCTACTTTCGGCGTCACTTGCGACATGATGCGCCATTGCATTAATTTGACGCATCGGCGTCGCAAAATTGTGACGCAGCGCGTCGCACGGAATTGTGACGCATCCCTGCGCCTGCGTAAGGATGCGTCACTTTTCATAAATAAGGGCCCGGGTGCGGTTGTTTACCGCAGTGTTGTGTTATATATGTACAAACCAGAAAGTTCAGCGACATTTTCAGTATAAAGTCCCAGAGACCTTCGTAATATTCAGATTAAACAATGGGTCACTGCAAAAATTGGAGAAGCATGCACCGTTCTGCAGTGTGCATTTAATATTCGGCAACTGGCGGAGCGCTGGTTCCCGCCCGAACGGGGGGGAGGGGTGTTTCATGTAAATACGGTGCTCGGTAAGCGTCCAATTCTTTTGGTCGAGTTAACGCTATATAATTCTAAATGGTCTGGCTTTACCATGATGTGGCAGTAAAGTGTTAGGTCGAGCTGGAACTGGCTTATTTTTGCTGTTATTACAGATTTTCATCGCAACAGTTTGCTTCCAACCTTTTTTGAATCCTTTCCCTATTGTTTGCTTCTTGCTGGCAAGATAGCTCGGAGGGTGCATCCCCTCCAGGGTATTGAGCTGCGTAACAGGGTGTTTGTATACCAGCGCGGCAGAGCGAGTTTTCAGTAAAAACTTGTGTTTTCCAGTGAGTAATGCGTGTTATGGCAGTGCATACCAATTCAACGCCTAGGGTCCCCAGGTGCTTACACCTTCTAAGTACAAGACATTATTATTGTGATCCAACTCTTGGCCCAGTCGATCTTTCTGTTTAGTATGCATAACCTCTGTCTTTTCTCGCACATTCATATTGCTCTCTATAACACTTGCATAACAGTTCCCACATTGGTCATCAGTGTTTCTTGACAAATCCTCATCTCCCGCACTTTTATGGTTTCACGCGCGGTGCTCGCTGGTGCACCATTACGGTCCGGTGGTCTTGCCTGCGAGGACAGTGCTTGGGTGACGCAGTGGGGAGCAGCTCAAAATGGAGATTGCATTTTGGCGTTTAGCAGAATACATCATTTAAACTGTCTTGGTCCACATGTAGCACGCTGACCGCGTATAAGGACAAGTAAAGATAACGTATGGCAAGACAGGGCAGACCTCAAGCACAGGAACAAACGTTACGTAGGCAATGCTGGCACTTGTGCAGGTATCGAAAGGAAACACAATGTAAGAGGTAGCAAACAGTGTGTTACAATTAAAAAGTGATGGGTGCGTGTTGCAAGAGAGTGCCTAACATGGGGAAAAGGGTAATACGGCAATTAAGTGGCAAACTCTCAAACCACAGAACACACTGAATAGGCATGTCCTTAGTCAAGGAGCATAGAATTTTCTATATTAAAAGGTCTTACTTGAGATAATAGGGAGGGCAGGAACTTCACTAGGAAGTGTTCTTGAAGGGCAAGAACCTTGAGGTCAAATTGGAAGGCCTGGGACGAGGTGGTTCTGGGAAGAAAAGTAAGGGAACGAGCAGAGCTGTGGTGTCCCGCTTGTAGTTCCCCGACGTGCACGAATTGCTGTTGATGCGGGGGAACCGGGCTCGTGTCCGGTTTTGACGCTACGCATCCCGTTGCAGTTCACTATCATGTATCCACTCTTAGGGATGCCTTTAGACTGCGTGGACTTTCCCGAAGGTGTCGGAGCATTTCTCAAAAAGCAGATAAATGAGGGCATGAGAAGGGAACAGTTACAAAGGCAAACGCTAAGTTACATGAAGAAAATTGACAATCTAGAGCAAACACTAAGAGGTAGCAAACGGGGCATTACATGAAGTAAAAGTATCATGTGTGCAAGTTACATAAAACGGTTAAGTCCAAGGAGAGGTAGGTTACTGCAATACATGGCGGACAGTCAATTAAAACAACACACGCTACGTAGGTAATGGTGGCACTTGTGCAAGTAATGGAGGCAAACACAATGTAAGAGGTAGCAAGCAGTGTGCGACAATAGAAAAGTAATGTGTGCATGTTACAAAAGAGTTCCTAACACAGGTAGAGGGGTAGTACTGCATTAATTGGCAGACTCTCATACAACAAGAACACACTGGGAAGACACGTTCATAGTCTAGGAGAATGGAACTTTTCTAATAAATGGTCTTCCTTCAGTTGATAGGGCGTGAATTGAATTTAGAAGTGTCATTGAAGGAGGAGAACGCTGAGGTCAGTTTGTAGGCCAAGGAGGAGGTGTGTGGAGATAGAAGGGTAGGGGATGAGTTAAGAGGTGGTTCTAAATCACACGCACTAAAGTGCAATGGTCATTAACTGACTGTGCATTGGGATAATTGACTTAGTTGCAAGCCACTACGCTACTGCATCAGGCGCTGGAGGTATGAGGATATAAAGTGGACAATTTAGTTCTCGTAAATGACAAACAGGCTTGGCCTTGGTAGCATGGGGGCATTGATGGCCCCTATCTCATTGCAGAGAATACATATTGGTATATGAGGAGGGCAGGGCTTCTATGGATATTGTATGTCTCATATGCAGGAACCGCGTGGAGACCCGCCCTACTCGCATGGGGGGCCACCTGAAGTATCAACAGGTATAAGGGTCAGTACGCACTGTGGGCAGTGTGCTAGGGTCTGGGACACCACCCAGGTTCTCCCCAGGGTCATTTCTGTCCCTGTTGTGGGGCACGCAGGTTACACCCAAAGGAAGTAATAAATTGGTAGTCAACTGGTGAGTCTAAGCACAGCAGGTAGCTCCTGTGCAATAATGGGATGTTTTCTCTGGTAAAACAACTGATGTATCTGGGCAATTTGTTGACTGACTGGGCAATAATTGGGGTGTCCTCTCGGTAAGCAGTGGCAGAGTAAGGGCAAATCTTGCATCCCCTGTGACAAAATTGAAATGCGTTTTCTTTTATACAAACGGGTTGTCTGGGCAAATCATGCATCCCATGTGCAGTAAGGGAATGTGTTCTATTCTACAGCAACTGGAGCGCAAGTAAGGGGCTCTGATTCTGGTGACCGAGTTAGCGATAGGCTTACCTGCCATGGCTGGTTAGGGGCTGTTTTCATGGATTTGTTCTCTCTTCCAGATACGCATGGGTTTCGGCTATAAAGGGTCAAACCACGCGTAGCAGGCGGGCCTGCCAGGGCTTGGAGCAGGACAATCGGATCGAATATACAGACACCACTCGGAGAAGGTCAGGTGGGATCAGAAGCAAGAATGGCCGGGGTGTGCTCTGAGCCCGGAGCCGGAATGCTATGCTGGGTTATGTTCTCTTGGGGGGGCAAGGTGGCAACCCGTTTCAGACTTCTATTAGGGGAGAGTGGAAGAAGTGTTAAGTGTAGCAGGTGCTATTACCATGACATCCTTACATATCAGCCTCAGTTGTGCTCAATTACCTTTTGCACCTACTGGCCTCAGTGCTGGGATGGCAGGAGGGGTAACGACAAGGATAGTTGGGCATGACTGGTATGTTGATCACTAGGGGGGTGCCCAGGTGTCTTTCCAGAAGTGATCAGAAGGTCAGTAGTTATGGCACACCATAGGGTTGCACACAGCAGGGGAGAGGGCCTGTCCAGGTGGGAAGGGGCAATGGTATTATCAAAGTCTGGATTTCCATAAGCACGGCTAGGGACCGCCCAAAACAATTTGTTAACAGGAGTACTCCTGTGATATAGTTAGATAGGGGGTTGAATCATTGTTGTTCACTCTGTAAGTCAGGATCATGGTGGACAACTGCCTTCGGGCCAGGGCATCCTTTTAGCCTTAAGGGGGCGTGGTTTGCTTCTTCTGACTCGCTGCGAGTTGGTCACAGATGGGTCAGTTTGTTGGGTGAAGGCTGCGTAATTAGTGAGCTCTTTGGGGTAAGGCGGCAGCAGGGACCTGGAGTACCCAGCTCAAGGTTGTCATGGGCTGGTCAAGCTTGGATGTTTTGGACCAATTGATGCTGCACCATGAGTGAATGATATAGTACAGCACATACTTTACCGGTCCTGGATGGGACCATCAGTAGCAACAGCAGCTGCGCACAGGGGTAACAGTATAACTTCCGTTCATTCACCCGGGGGAGGCTGACAAGGTCATCAGCATGGTGGCCGGAGTGTAGGAAATTCCTGATCCACGAAGGTGCAATGCGCACTCGCCAGTCAAGCAAGATAAGTTTCAGCAGAACAATGATGCATTGTAGGGAATATATGCAAAGCCATGGGCTACACATATAGGCCTTTCCGTGAGCAGGGTGTACGAATGAGCCTTTCCCAGGAGGGTGCGACTGGCCTCGGGGGTGCTGAAATGGAAGGGATGGAGTAGTATTACGGACAACTCCAGAGCACAGTTTGCAGTCATAGTTCCGAGGAGCAGGGACAGTACTGATACAGTTCACGGCCTATAGAGCGTGATCAATTGGCACAGAATCTTGGGCATGCTTTAGCCACACATACCTCCTTCAGTCTGACCCCACTAGGACCTTCTAGTCTGGCTCCCCTTCGGGTCTGGCGGATACAAGAAAGCCGCTACTAATCTCTCTGGACACAGGTTGGTGCGTTTTCAGGCCATGTAGGCGATTGTTTGGGCTGATTTTACTTGAAGGGTCCGGATGTGGGCGGTTGACACGCAGTGGAGGACCTTTAGCTAAGTCCACTGGTAAGCTTTCAACTGGACAGTATTTTACTTTATGGTTATTCAGGTACTAAAATAGGGGTTCCTTTTGCAGTTGTCACATGCCAGGGAGTACGAGTGATGAAGTGATACTTCCCCTAGTTGCACAACATGTATATACGGGTGTATAGGGGTCTTGCTAAAAGCTTCATAGGGTCCGGTGAGTGCCAGGCGAAGGGGGACGACTTGTACAAGGGATAAACATGAGGAGATACCCTACACAGTGTTAGAAGGGATGCCGCCGAAGCAAAACTCAAACTGGCCTTATACTCATGAGGGAGAAGCTTGCGGCCAGGCAGTGGACTGTCCAACTATTGTAATATGTTAAAGGTAGCAAGCACGCACCAAGAGGGGGATCCTCGAGATCATCCGAGACAGACAAAAAAGACCAGCCCTAAAGCCAGGCTTTTGAGGGTTGCGGGGCAATAAGGCGATGGGAACATAGGGTCAGAGCATTTATTGGCTACTACCTTTGAAGGGGCCCAGTGGATCCACCACATGGACTACAGCGAAACAGGTGACACAGAAGCTGGTAGTCCGACACCATTACTGGTGGAAGTATCAAGGCACTCACAGGTGGATAGCAGGGACCGGGCGTCAGTGACCGGTCAGAGGTTCAGCAAGCAGGGTAGGCTGCGTAAGTTGGCACTTCTTGAAAGATTGCAGTGTCTAGTATCAGGCACTTTACCTCTGTACCTCCAACAAGTTGTGACACCAGGCTATGTTCGCCGGGGATCAATTGACAAGAACGGTGAACTTGTCTGGTCAATGGGGAAAATTAATGCACTCCAGAAGTAGACCAAAAGGTGCAATTGGCAACCAGTGGGGGCAGGTGAACTTTAGTGGTCTGAATTCACCCCCTGCTCCCGTGGCATGGAGCTCTCTTGGGGGGTGGGGGTGAGGCAGCCGGCGCGCAGGAGGTCATCGGCACGATTCGTTAATTTATTGAGAAGAGAGGTGGCTTTACTAGACATGAGTGCTACATGCCAAATTCGCAGGGTGTCTCAGTACTATGGGGTACAGCTGTCCACTATATGCAGAGACCTGTTTCTTTTTGGATAGGGGGAGTCCCTAGAAAGAGCACGTAAGAAACAGTAAGGAGGAATGCTGGCCTTGGTGGGGGGCCCTGGCTGTGACGGTCGCCACACCCAGGGCTGTGGCGGAGTTACAGGGCGATCCAGAAGCGGAAAGGTGCTCAGAGGTACCCTCTGCAGGAGCACAAAGGGTGCTGAGGCCTAATATCCCCAGGAAGTATGTGCGGTGGACCCTGGGGTGCGACGGCGCCCCGTTATTCTATGGGCGGTTGGAAACCTGTACAACCGGGAGTCGCTTGAACGCTCCGCCCCTCATAGGGGGGGCGTGAGCAAAAGGGTGGACAGATGGTTCACCGGAAGTGGGAGTGGCTATCTCCTCACCACAACCACTAAGCACCGATTGGCTAAGGCCACGATGCAAGTTTGGCCCATCAGGTGGTAGGCCGCAAGGGGCGGCTTGCCTTTGGATCGCCTGTAAGATAACCCACCTTGTTGGCATAATGGTATGCTAATAAACCTGCAGCAAGTTTTCCACCAAAAAAGTTGTCTTGTCTGCTTATTTATGCTACATGTATGTTGTTGCGGGGGGGCTGGTCAGTGGGGCCGATATTGGCACTATGCGGGCTGACTGACTCGTCCCCGCAGGGGACCCTCATAAGAGGACAGCCCCCTTAGTGCCACTGGATGGCACACAGAGCAGCCTAGTGTTCCCAGACCCCGGTAGGGTCCCGCTCGTCACTTCCGGCCGGGGTGGGGGTGGGGAGAAGTATAAATTCCTCCCCCGCCCACCTGGCGGCCTCTTTGTCCCTTCACCCTGATGCCGTTTCCCTCCCTACCGCTTACCCGGCATTTTCAGGGTGTGGGGAAATATGTTCTAATGTTTTTATTTGTGTTGTAGGCGGAGTTACATGGCGATCCAGAGGCTGAAAGGTACTCAGGGGTACCCTCTTCAGGAGCACAAAGGGTGCTGAGGCCTAATATCCCCAGGAAGTCTGTGCGGTGGACCCTGGGGTGTGACGGTGCCCCGTTATCCTACGGGCGGTTGGAAACCTGTACAACTGGAGGTCGCTTGAACGCTCTGCCCCTCGTAGGGGGGGGGGGGTGTGAGCAAGAGGGTGGACAGATGGTTCACCGGAAGTGGAAGTGGCTATCCCCTCACCACAACCACTAAGCACCGATTGGCTAAGGCCACGATGCAAGTTTGGCCCATCAGGTGGTAGGCCGCGAGGGGCGGCTTGCCTTTGGATCGCCTGTAAGATAACCCACCTTGTTGGCATAATGGTATGCTAATAAACCTGCAGCAAGTTTTCCACCAAAAAAGTTGTCTTGTCTGCTTATTTATGCTACATGTATGTTGTTGCGGGGGGGCTGGTCAGTGGGGCCGATATTGGCACTATGCGGGCTGACTGACTCGTCCCCGCAGGGGACCCTCATAAGAGGACAGCCCCCTTAGTGCCACTGGATGGCACACAGAGCAGCCTTGTGTTCCCAGACCCGGGTAGGGTCCCGCTCGTCACTTCCGGCCGGGGTGGGGGTGGGGAGAAGTATAATTTCCTCCCCCACCCACCTGGCGGCCTCTTTGTCCCTTCACCCTGATGCCGTTTCCCTCCCTACCGCTTACCCGGCATTTTCAGGGTGTGGGGAAATATGTTCTAATGTTTTTATTTGTGTTGTAGGCAGAGTTACATGGCGATCCAGAGGCGGAAAGGTACTCAGGGGTACCCTCTTCAGGAGCACAAAGGGTGCTGAGGCCTAATATCCCCAGGAAGTCTGTGGGGTGGACCCTGGGGTGCGACGGTGCCCCGTTATCCTATGGGCGGTTGGAAACCTGTACAACCGGAGGTCGCTTGAACGCTCTGCCCCTCGAAGGGGGGGGGTGTGAGCAAGAGGGTGGACAGATGGTTCACCGGAAGTGGAAGTGGCTATCCCCTCACCACAACCACTAAGCACCGATTGGCTAAGGCCACGATGCAAGTTTGGCCCATCAGGTGGTAGGCCGCGAGGGGCGGCTTGCCTTTGGATCGCCTGTAAGATAACCCACCTTGTTCGCATATTGGTATGCTAATAAACCTGCAGCAAGTTTTCCACCAAAAAAGTTGTCTTGTCTGCTTATTTATGCTACATGTATGTTGTTGCGGGAGGGCTGGTCAGTGGGGCCGATATTGGCACTATGCTGAAATACAGGACAAGCAGCGTCCACAGACAAAGGGCAACAGGAGTCAATAGGTGGCTTTTGATAGTGATGGAACTTTCGGAGGACAGAGTGAGCTAAGCTGGGTGAGCAGAGTACTAGGGGGGCCGCTTCACTTTGCTCACACTCAGCTTACACTCAGCTTGCTCGCCAGCCTGCCTCCTATTATCGAGCTATCACCGCTCCACTAGAAGCAGTTGAATTTACAACCCCTCTCCATTTGACCCCACTCCCGCTGCACAGGGGGGTCAAGAGAGGTCAAGGGAGGTCCGCAAGAGAGGTCAGCGGTTCCCTGGGGATGCCCCCCCCACAGGGGTAGTGATGGCAGGAGGCAACAAGAGGCTACAAGAACAACGGTAGGAGGCTGGAGGCGCTGGATTGCAGGTAGGCGCGTTCAAGCGCCATGGTGGGCCCGCGGGTGCACGGTCAGCAATCCTCCGTCGTGCTGTGAGCAGGTACTGTAAGGAGAAAATCAACGGGGCGACCAACAAATGTAATGTAATGTAAATTATTTTTTGTATAGCGCGTAAATCACAGAGCGCTGCATAGACACAAACATCAGACAGGGCGTGGTAGGCAGATATATGCATTTAAAAAAAAAGTGAAGAGTAGCTAGAACAGCCAAGTTTTCTGATTTTTTCGAAATCTAAGGTAGTTGGATTGGACCCTGATTGATAGGGGCAGAGATTTCCGGGTAACAGGGGCTGATTTGCTAAAGGACCTATCGCCGTTTCTCACTGTACGCCCTTTAGGGATCTTTAGGAGCTGTTTGCCAGCGGACCTAAGGGCTCTAGTAGGTGCATGGAGTTTGAGCTTTCTTTCCAGGTAAGCTGGCCCTTGTCCATGAATGGTCTTGTAGACTAAATTGGATACGTTTCCTGATGGGCAGCCAGTGCAAGATCCTAAGAGAGGGAACAGATGGGGTACGGGGAGGAAGGTCTAGTACCAGCCTGGCTGCGGTATTTTGCAACACCTGTAGTTTTGTCAGAAGGTTTTTATTTATAGAATTGAGGAGGGCATTCCCATAATCAATGCGACTTATAATGAGGCCTTGGACTAGGGGCTTGCGGGACGGGAGGGGCAGCCACTTAAAAAATGTGTTTAGACAGCGCATCAGGCCAAAGCAGGTCTGTAAAAATGTATTGACGTGTTCTGTCATGGACAACCTATTGTCAATGACCACTCCCAGGTTCCTAACTGAAGGGCTGGGGGGCGGACAGGGTCCGAGAGTGGTTGGCCACCAGTCATTGGTCCAGAGTTTTTCATCTGCTCCAAAAAGCACAATCTCCGTTTTGCTGGTGTTAAGTTTTAAGAAATTGTTAGTCATCCAGTTATCTATCTCGATCATGCAGTTTTGAAATCTTAATTTGGTTTCCACGGGATCAGGGCAATAGTAATCAGCAGCTGGGTATCATCCGCGTATGATACGGTATCGAAGCCGTAGGATTTGATAACTTTCGCCAGGGGGGAAACATACAAGTTAAAAAGCGTAGGGCTTAATATTGAGCCCTGGGGGACACCTTTATCATTTTCCTGGTGGCTGGAGGAAAACCTTCCGATTGCACTTTAGAACGCCTATCGGACAGATAACTTCTTATCCAAAGTAGCGCTGGGCCTTCGACACCAATCTCTTCCAGCCTCTCAAGGACAATATGGTGCGAGATGGTGTCGAAGGCAGCAGACAAGTCAAGCAGGACCAGTATGGCAGATTGTCCTTTGTCTAGAGTCATTCTGACATTGTCTACAATTTCAAGAAGGGCAGTCTCAGTACGATGATGAGCCCTGAAGCCGGACTGGGAAGGGTCTAGAAGTTTATTATCTTCTAAGAAAGAGACCAGCTGCTTATTAACCAGGGATTCCATAACTTTGCCGAACGGGGGAGGAGGGAAATGGGCCGATAGTTTACAAAGAGTTTAGGATCGGCCGATGGTTTTTTGAGAATAGGTCTAATGATAGCCTCCTTCCAATGCGTAGGGACCGAAGCACAAGATAGAGACAGATTAAAAAAATGTGTGAGATCGGTAATGAAAGCGGGTGCTATTTTAACCAGGATCTGCGCTGAGGCAGGATCATCCGGAGAACAGGATTTGATGTTTCTAAGGGTGGATACAACTTCTGTTTCTGAGAAAGGAATACATTCATTAAGAGCTATGCTAGAAGTATTCAAATTAGTACTAATACCATTAGCGACAGAAGCCTGCTGATTCAAAGGGATTGATAGAGGGAAATTTTTGTGTATTACATCTATTTTGTCATGAAAATATACCGAGACCGCCTTGACCCAATCTTGAGATTGGACGGGAGATGGCTGACAGGCGGCGGGATTGGTGAATTCTTTCACAATTTTGTATAGCTCTTTATGGGAATTCGCTGCCTGAGTTATTCTGGCCTCGAGATGGACTTTTTTGGCCGTGGCGATTTCATTCATATATTCTCTATGCATCTTTATATATTTATGCCTATCTGAAAATGCTTTTGTATGCCGCCATTTCCTTTCTACTGCCCTAACAGCTTGTTTGATTTTTTGCAAGTGCAGAGTAAACCAGAAGGTTGTTTTGGGCAGGGATTTGGAGGCCTTTAATGGCGCAATTATATCCAATGATACCGCGATTGCGTGTTCCAAATCAATGGCTGCAGTATTTGGATCAGTAACTTCAGTAATCTGTGGAGGGGAGAAATGGGTCATGAACGAATCTAAGTTGATCTTGTTCCATGATCTACTTAGTTTTTGTGGGTTACTAGGCTGGGGTGTATCAATGAGGTCAGAAATAACGAATTTAATAATATAGTGATCTGACCATAATACAAGAAGAATTTCAACAATTTCTACACATGGGGAGTTGGAGCACAACAGGTCTAACGTGTGCCCCGCGATGTGGGTGGGGTCCATGCTTAGCACTTTCAATCCTAAAGAATTAATGCTTAGAATAAGGTCATTCGTATAAGGGTCTTGAGTACAAGACCGGTGCCGCAAATGGTTTGGTTTTCGGCGGCACAGGCTTTCGGGAGCACTTCTCGGCACCCTCCTGTTCCTGCTCTTGCTCCTACTGAGGCTTGACCTCCCCAGGACAGGTAACATCAATCACTGCTCTGTGATGGGTGTTGTTGTAATGCAGCACGTCAAGCAGAGCCAACTTCTGACAATCTCCAGCAGCCAAAGCTGCTCTGGCACCATGCCCTCCATGACACGCTGGCTGTGCCTTGCAGTGGTCCGTGGACCACCATGCACAGGCCCCGCTCCATGAGGGAGGTTCAGGCGCGAAAGAAGCATTGAAGAACATGTGTGCCACAGGGCACAGCCACACTCCGCCTCTTCAGGGGCACATAGATCAGGCCAGGGCATAGCAGACCTCTCGATTGCACCCAGGTCTGCAAATCCCACTCTCCGCTGTACCCTGCCTGGCCACAGTACAGTTGCACCAGCGGCCAGCAAGGAGTGCGGAAAAAAGGACCGCAATCCATGAACTGCAGGCTCTATGCACCTCTGGGTAGGAAACAGATAATTGGGAAGCCTTACCGCTTAGCCAGAAAGGGTCTGTCACCAGCATCATCCAGAATTGGGCCCACAAGCAGACCTCTCCCAGCTGTTAGCCATATCGTGGCTCCAATGCCACAACCTCTGCAGCAAGTCATGGAGGCCTCCGGGAGCACAACGCTGCCGCGGATACTTTCTGTTCAGCGACCAAAACCAGGGGCAGAGATGGTGCTGCAGAGTATAATTCCCAAGGGGACGGTACCATACAGCTCAGCCAGTGCCTCCTCTTCAAGCCAGGTCTGTGGCACTCTGGGATACCCAGTCCCCTTCTGTCACCGGCAGTCAGGGGGTGAGCACACAGTGGAGGGGGCCATCGATCAGGCGTGGCACCCCCAACACACAAAGGTGCACCTCAGAAGAGCAGAGAGAAGAGGCAGCTCCTCCACTATGGCGGAGGAGCTTCGCCCCCTCTCTGCCAGCAGCAGCTGCTGCACAACCTAAAAAATAATATGATATAAATGTGGTTTATTATCGTTTTAGTTTTCTGCTACCGTAAGAGGTTGGCCAATCCATCATGCGCATTGAAGATCTCTCCAACCGAGCTGCGTTACTGGGTTGGAGAGAGGAGGCACAGGCCTCCAGTCTCCCTGTGAGCACAAATCAAGGGCGCTCAGTCCAATCCCGACGCTAATCTCATGCTGTGAGATCAAGTGGCCACATTTATGAAAAGTGACGCATCGCTGCGGGAAAACAGCGATGCGTCACTTTTCATTGCGCCCTCCTTGCGACACCAATGAAGCGTCATATTTACAGTATGGAAAGGGGCGACCACTCAGTCCCCCCGAACGTATGGTGGAGTACCCCGATCCCCCCGGGAAACCGTTTTGGGCGGGAGGCGTGGCTCGGCTGGTATGCCCGTAGTGGCGTAGCCGGGGCGCGCCTTTTCCCGCCCAGGAGGGGTTATCCTAGACCCCTACACCGTTCGAACCGCCCCGTAGGCGTGTTGGGGAAGGTCCACGCCCTCCCGAAGAAGGATAAAAGGAGCATCTTGCCAAGGAAGCATCCTCTTGTTCCTGTGCTTGGAAGCTGCACCTCCTCGTTGCTCGTGAGCCCGAGACGGAACAAGGAGCCAAGTTTGAGAACTTGTAATTTTTTGTGTTTCTCTTTCAGTGAATCCGAAGTTTTGGATCCAAGATCTCGTGTGAATACCCGCGATACGATGCCTGGCAAGAGGGTCGGAAAGAAAGTTGGGACTGAACAACTGCTTCGCACGCTGGTGAAAGATATGGCGGACATGAAGAAGCAGATGGCGGCAATGAATGGTAGACCGAAGAAAACCATCGGGCCAGCATTGCCGGGAATAGTCCCTGCCGGGAGAGGTAAAAGGGTCAGGAGTAGGGCGGCAGGTGGGGAGGCCCCGGTTCTCGAGTCACCACCAGCGAGCCCGGTCGGTCCAGTAGGGGCCCCAGTTCCAATCCCGAACGCGGGACAGCCGATCCCTGTGGTAGTTACGCCCATGAGTGAGGGGGATATGCCTCCCAAACTGGCCGCTCAGTTGGCGGCATGGTTGGGTAAAAACAACGAGAGTGCTCCGGCACCAAGAGACACGGCGGCGGAGGCCAAATTGATAATGAAGCAGTTGCGGCAATCGAGAGATGCTGCGAAGGCACCTTGTCCTCTTGTTTCCCCGCAGGTTCCCTCGGAAAAACCGGCTCCGGTCGTTGGAACAACAGCTGCAACAGATATGGCTCATGGTTCTGGTAAGCAGCCGTTGCCGATAGCAGGGGAGGGGTCGTTGCCCTCTAGGAGGGAAAAAATTGTTCAACATATCCCGATGGATGTGAAAGAGAGGATTTGGGCCGATAAATATGTGAACATGTTTTCGTTGTTGACCGATCACTATGAGATAGAACACGTTAAAAATCAGAAGGAGTTGTTGCATCCGAGTGTATGGCGTGCAAAAATGGCGGGTTTCAGGGTGGAGGAAACAATCGCTAATTGGGCCAGGGCGTTAGGTATGTTTACTGCAATCTTGGGGGAACGTAGGCCTGAAGTATTGTCAGAGTTGGCCTGTTATCAGACACGTATTATGGAATTTTTTGAAACATATGAAGGTAATCAATGGATGGGTTATGATAACAAATTTCGTAAGGCCAAGGAGCACGACTCATCCCTGACGTGGGATTGTTTCGACTCCATTTCCTGGCAGAAGCAAGTTATGCCGAACACGGCGAGGTCGTCTGCTTTTGGCGGGAATGGCGCAGAGCCTCCCCGCCAGTACTTGGCGGCGCCCTTTCGGGCAGGCGCCAATGGAGATCAGCACAACAAGAATAATGGGAACTCAGGTAAAAAAGGGGTGTGTTGGAGCTTTATCAGAGGCAAGTGCACTAGGCCACAAGGAACATGCAAGTTCAGGCATGAGTGTGCAGGGTGTGGACAGTCCTCGCACCCCGAGAGTTCGTGCAGAGCAAAGAATGGTGAGACGGGAGGTAGAGGGGGGGCCAAACAGGTCTGACATCGCCCGAAGGGCACAATTACCCACTCCTGTTGACATCACGGCATTGATCCCTTGGCTGAACCGATACCCAGACCATGTCTCTGCTGGGGTGTTGCGAGACGGTTTCTCATATGGTTTCCGCATCCCGGCGGGGGGTTTACGGGGGGAAGCACAGTGTAAGAATCAACTATCTGTGCAACAAAACACGACGTTGGTGCAGGAAAAAATTGCAAAAGAGGTGACCCGAGGTCGGGTTGCGGGGCCGTATGTGCACCCGCCTGTAGTTAATTTTGTATGTTCACCATTGGGAGTAGTCCCCAAGAAGGACCCAGGTGAGTTTCGGTTGATCCATAATTTGTCTGCTCCTAGGGGTCTTTCGGTGAACGATGCGATTGACCCGGGGCTGTGTTCGGTGCGATACGCATCCTTTGATGAGGCCGTCGCTATGTTGAATCGCCTAGGGCCCGGAGCACTGATGGCTAAATCTGATATTGAGTCAGCATTCCGGTTGCTCCCGGTACATCCACAGGATCAGCGCCTCTTAGGTTTTGTGTTCCAAGGTCGTTATTATATGGATAAATGTATGCCGATGGGTTGCTCCATTTCTTGTGCATATTTTGAGAAGTTCTGTACCTTTTTGCAATGGGCGTTCACTAGAGCCACGGGCCTCACACAGGTAATGCACTACCTTGATGATTTTCTGTTTCTGGGGGCAGCGGGGGGCACGGAATGTGAACAGGCTTTGATGGAATTCTGTAATCTCATGAAAAGTTTTGGGGTGCCATTGGCACCGGGGAAGACAGTGGGGCCATCTACGTCTCTCGAGTTTCTCGGAATTGAGCTTGATTCAGTAGAGGGGTGCTTCCGTCTACCCAGGGAGAAGGTGAGGAAGTTTAAGGCCGCACTAGAAGTATGCATTGGCGAGAGAAAAGTAACTCTCCATCAGCTGCAACAGGTTGTGGGTCAGCTTAACTTTGCCCTCAGAGTAATACCGATGGCCCGCCCCTTTTCCCGCTCTATCGCACAAGCCATGGTGGGTCTCAAGGAAGGACATCACCGTACAAGACTGTCAGCCGAGGTTCGTCAGGACATGCGCATATGGTTGGCATTTCTGGGGGATTTCAACGGTCGTGTCGTGTGGAACAAGCCAGCAGTTTCCTCCGAGGAGCTGGGGTTGTGGACCGACTCGGCAGGGAGTGTGGGTTTTGGCGCCATATTTGGTGAGAAATGGTCGGCACAAACATGGCCGGCGTGGTGGCACGATAGTGGGCTCACAGGTAACATCGGGTTCCTCGAGCTATTCCCCATTCTGGTGGCCTTGAAAACATGGCCAGAGGGGTTGCATGATCGTGCCGTGGTGTTCTGGTCTGATAATATGACTGTTGTTGAATGTATCAATAATCAGGCAGCACGCTGCAAATGGATTTTGAGATTGCTGAAAGAAATTGTCCTGCTATGTATGAGATTAAATGTCCACTTTAGGGCAAGACACGTGCCGGGGGTACTGAACCAGGCAGCTGATGCACTCTCTCGTTCCCATATGCAGGCCTTCAGGGGTTTTCTGCCTTCAGCGGACTTGGTGGCGGCACCATTTCCCGAAGCTCTCTGGTCTCTCGGTGCCCCGGATTACAAAACCTCGTGGGAGAAAGTTTAGCACCCAGGACAAGGAAGGCATATGAAGGAGCGTTCCGTTCATATTGGGCATTTTTGGGTTCAACGGGGGGGGAGCATTGGGGACAGGAGTCGTCTGTTCTGCAATTTCTGGTAGCACTTCATCAGGCAGGCCGATCACTTGCAACAGCCAACAGGCACAGGGCCGCCATTGCCTTTATGGCGCAGGCGCATGGCATCCAGGACCCCACATCGTCTTTTATCGTGAAAAGAGCGTTGCGTGGGTGGCAACGCCTTGAGGGGCGGAGAGTGGATGGAAGGCCCCCGATAGATCTGGCTAGGTTGTCCCTATTAATGTCCGTACTCCCTGCGACTTGTTCATCTCAATCAGAGACGGTGCTGTTCCGGGCCGCCTTTGCATTAGCATTCCATGGGGCTATGCGGGTGAGCGAGCTGGTAGCAAGGAATAAGTGGGATACGGGGGGAGGTCTGTGTCGAGACCACATTCAGATCAGGGGTGACACAATGGTGGTCACGATAGCCAGTTCCAAGACCGATCAGGAAGCCATCGGGGACAGTGTGGTAGTCCAGCGGATCCCGGAGTCTCCCATGTGCCCGGTAAAATGCGTGGAGGAGTATTTAGCGCAGAGGGCGGCATCATGGGGGGGGGAGTTTGTTGAGACACACCGATGCCACCCCACTGACGAGGTTTCAGTTTCAGAGGGTGTTATCAATGGCAATCGCGTCAGCGGGCTTGGACCCGAGCGATTTTGGGACCCATTCCTTCCGGATAGGGGCTGCTACGGAGGCTACAGCCAGGGGTCTGAGTGTTGAAAAAGTGAAACAATTGGGGCGTTGGTCCTCGAATTGCTATAAGAGGTATGTGCGGTTGCACATGTTGTGAAGCCTATGTCATGCACTCACGCTTCTTGTTTTCTGTTTGTTTTCAGTTGCACGAGCAGGCCTAGCGGGGCGGTCAGTGCTGTTGACCCGACACCTGGGGACCAGCGGTCAAAGTTCACCGGCTGAGGAAAGAGTGGTGTGGGTCATTGGCCACTCATACGTGAGGCGCGCCGCGGATGTATTCAAAGCAGGTGACATGATTCACGTTGCGGGGGAATACGGGTACAAGGTGACCTTCCACGGAAGGGGCGGGCTCTGTATTGACCAGTTTCAAGGTTTTATGGAGGGTCTGTTAGGGCGGACAAGGTCACCGCCGTCTGTAATCATAGTACATCTTGGGGGCAATGATTTTGTGACCATTGGTCGACGAGTACTTCTTGAGTTAATCTTGGCCTCTGTAAGCTGGTTGTCGAGGAGGGTTCCGGGGTGCACGATCGCATGGTCACACATGATCCCTCGGAAGGTGTGGCGGGGGGCCCTCTCTGTGTCAGCTTTGAATCACTCGGTAAAGAAGGTTAATAGCAAATTAGGTAGACTGTTTCGCACAGGAAAATTGCATTGTGTACCACATGGATGTATTCGGGGGGATCGTATGTATCTGGAGGATGGGGTCCATTTGTCCCGGGAAGGAAATATCTTACTCATAGGGGACTTCCTAGCTTGGTTAAACAGTTTGAGTAGCCATGACCTATAGTAGGAGTTTTGGGGGGTCCGGATAGCCGGTCAACTATCCGGCCTGTGGCGGTAAGGTCATGATCGGTGAGCAGTAATTGGAAGATCCCTAGAGGTGGGGCGCCACCCAATATGGATGGGAGCGCCCGGGGTGAGGCGGCCATTGGCCCCTCACACGGGGAGGCGGTACCCTCTAAGGATGGGGACGCCGAAAGGGAAGGCGGTCATCGGCCCCTCCCTGGGGAGGAGGGGCTACGGGCCCCTCCTGGGAATTTCCCGGGGCCAGGACATCCGCGACGGCGGATGTGGTAAGCAGTGTGGGGTGGGAGGGGGGTCTACGCTACCTTCTAGACACCTCACACGAGTCCTCGGACGACCACCAAGATGGCGCCGAGTAAATATTGGGCCCCCGTTAAGACAAGGGAAATTGGAAGTTGGCACAGAGGTACAGTCCTCTGTGCACCCGCCCCTCACAAGTGAGGGGGGAGTTATGGTATTAGGGATCTGACACCGGTTACGACCTTGCCGTTGGCCCGTAATGCTAGGATGTACAATTTGATTTTGAGAAAATGCATCGTAATGTGTAAATGAAATTGTACATGATATGAAACTGTTCATTTAATGTTTTAAATTTTGTTTCATATTTTAATAAATACGGCCGGTGAGGGTAACTCCCTCACCGCCTTCCAAAAGCTCAAGAACCGTTTCCGTCTTCCCATTCTTGGGGATTGTGTTGGGAGGGGGTGACGGGTATCCCGCCCATATGGAAAGGGGCGACCACTCGGTCCCCCCGAACGTATGGTGGAGTACCCCGATCCCCCCGGGAAACCGTTTTGGGCGGGAGGCGTGGCTCGGCTGGTATGCCCGTAGTGGCGTAGCCGGGGCGCGCCTTTTCCCGCCCAGGAGGGGTTGTCCTAGACACCTACACCGTTCGAACCGCCCCGTAGGCGTGTTGGGGAAGGTCCACGCCCTCCCGAAGAAGGATAAAAGGAGCATCTTGCCAAGGAAGCATCCTCTTGTTCCTGTGCTTGGAAGCTGCACCTCCTCGTTGCTCGTGAGCCCGAGACGGAACAAGGAGACAAGTTTGACCCACCCACCAGCCCCTGATGACAGCGAGTTGTATTGCAATAAAGTCATTTGACATGGATATTATCTCTTCTCAGGTTGTTTCGAAAAGTTGGGAGGGTTGTGTTATGACAATAAAATGGTTGTTCTTTTCGGGTGAGGTATCACAGCTAAGTGTAAAAACTGTTATGGCATAAGTGGAGGTTGATGATTTGAAATGCCCAGTATAACTGTTATTCTCTTTAGTTTAAAAAACTGTCGTATTTATTTTCTGGTCGGGCGGTAAGGTCATGATCGGTGAGCAGTAATTGGAAGATCCCTAGAGGTGGGGCGCCACCCAATATGGATGGGAGCGCCCGGGGTGAGGCGGCCATTGGCCCCTCACACGGGGAGGCGGCCATTGGCCCCTCACACGGGGAGGCGGTACCCTCTAAGGATGGGGATGCCGAAAGGGAAGGCGGTCATCGGCCCCTCCCTGGGGAGGAGGGGCTACGGGCCCCTCCTGGGAATTTCCCGGGGCCAGGACATCCGCGACGGCGGATGTGGTAAGCAGTGTGGGGTGGGAGGGGGGTCTACGCTACCTTCTAGACACCTCACACGAGTCCTCGGACAACCACCAAGATGGCGCCGAGTAAATATGGGGCCCCTGTTAAGACAAGGGAAATTGGAAGTTGGCACAGAGGTACAGTCCTCTGTGCACCCGCCCCTCACAAGTGAGGGGGGAGTTATGGTATTAGGGATCTGACACCGGTTACGACCTTGCCGTTGGCCCGTAATGCTAGGATGTACAATTTGATTTTGAGAAAATGCATCGTAATGTGTAAATGAAATTGTACATGATATGAAACTGTTCATTTAATGTTTTAAATTTTGTTTCATATTTTAATAAATACGGCCGGTGAGGGTAACTCCCTCACCGCCTTCCAAAAGCTCAAGAACCGTTTCCGTCTTCCCATTCTTGGGGATTGTGTTGGGAGGGGGTGACGGGTATCCCGCCCATATGACGCATCATGTCGCAAGGAGTTACAGATACGTCAGTATTTCTGACGTATCTGTAGGCGCAAAAGTGACGCATTGCTGGAGTGCGTCACAAAAGTGACGCAACTCCAGCAATATGTCCTTTCACCAAGGGATTTTGCACTGTCGACAATGATGGGTTTATTGTTAAGTAGATTCATCTGATCCATCCATGATTGAACCGGGGGAGGAGAGAGTGAGGAGGAGAGGAGGAGAAATTCAGTTTTGGAGGAATTCAGAATCAGTTGATGAGTTGACATCCAGTTTTGAAAGGAGTCGAGAGTAGAGCTTAGGATGGAGAGATCGTGAGTGGAGGCAACCTTGAGGTAGATTTGAGTGTCGTCTGCATAGAGATGATAGTGGATCCCGGATTTACTTAGGAGATTTACCAGTGGTTCTAAATAGAGATTGAACAATGTGGGTGCAAGTATAGAGCCTTGAAGAGCACCTTGACCTACCGCCACAGGAGATGAAAGACTGTTCGCTATTTTGATCATTTGAGATCTATCTGAGAGGAAGGAGGTAAACCATTTGAGCACAGTGCCCTCCATGCCCATTTTCTGTTGAAGAGTGTTGAGGAGGGTGTTGTGATTGACAGTGTCAAAGGCTGCAGAAAGGTCTAGGAGAATTAGAAGACAGGACCCCCCGAATCGAGTATCCTCAGCGCGTCATCAACCACTTGCAGTAGGGCTGTTTCAGTGCTACAGTTTTGGATGAAGCCGGACTGACAATTGTCTAGAAGATCATTGTCCTTGATATGACGAGAGAGTTGTTTCGCTACACATCTTTCTGTGATCTTCGCAAGAAAGGGTAGATTAGTGATGGGGCGGAAGTTGTTGAGGTCATTCGCATCAGCAGTGGGTTTTTTAAGTTGAGGGATGACCTGCTCAGTTTTGAAGCAGACAGGAAGGGAGCCTTGACAGAGGGAGAAGTTGACCAGAGTGGTCCAATAGGAAAGGGAATGGGTATAGAAGTCAATGGCAATGGCACTGGGGATGGGGCCCAGAGAATGGTGACTCTTAGAGTATATCCATTCGTATCTCTTCCTTGAGTGACTTTACTATTTGTAGATTTGCAATTTTTCTTTCTGTTTGTATCTCTTCCTTGTGTGACTTTACATCTTGTACATTAGCAATTTTTTCTGTTTGTATCTTTTATGTAACGCATGTAATCCTTAGTCCTTATGTTTTGCAACTGGTTCTTATGTAAAGCGCTCTGACACCTTTGGGTAAAGTTTGCGCTCTATAAAATTGCATTAAATTAAATAAATAAATAAAATTAAAATAAATAAATCTGTAATACAGACGACACATTCACAGAATCCGGCGCATGCGCAGACAACGATGACAGCGGAAACGCGGGCCAGTGCTAGAGATGAGGCGCAGGAAATGACGTTTGTGGGCTCACATTCGTTCTGGTATATCCGGATCCCCACATTCTTTTGCGCCATGGGAAGCAATGCGCCGCTTTTACAGCACAGATGCATCAAGCATCTGTGCCGTTTTTGCCCCATGGTGCGTCGCAGCATCCATGGTGGCGGAGACATGGCGCACAATAACTGGTGCATCGATGCTGATATGCAGGGATGGACCAGTTATAGTAAATCTGCCCCCTAGTAATGGCCTGGAGTACTTCACCTTGTGCTGCTGACTCTATAGGGACATCTAGTAATGGCCTGGAGTACTTCACCTTGTGCTGCTGACTCTATAGGGACATCTAGTAATGGCCTGGAGTACTTCACCTTGTGCTGCTGACTCTATAGGGACATCTAGTAATGGCCTGGAGTACTGCACTTTGTGCTGCTGACACCACAAGTACATCTAGTAATGATCAGTGGTCCTGCACCTTATGCTGTTGATTCTACTGGTAAATCTAGTAACAGCCTGTTGTACCGCAGCTTGGGCTGCTGACTCTACAGGGACATCTAGAAACAACCTGCAGTACTGCACCTTGTGCTTCTGGCACCAGAGAGACATCTAGTATTGACTTATGCAACTTCACCATGTGCTGCTGGGTCTATAGGGACATCTAGTAATGACTTGCGTTACTGCACATTGTGCTGCTGACTTGCGGGATTGTAACTACAAGAGCAACCCTTCAACCCATGTTGGGCGTATAATTCCTATGTGCTACAGTGGTTCTCACAGGCAACCTTTTTAAATATTATATTGTGCTTAGTTGAGATTACAATTAATATGAAAAAATCTTGTTAAAAGACACTTATCAAACTTAAATTCTGTCAAATTTCATTGGTGGGTGCACGAGAATGCCATGCTCCTCCCATGAAACTCCCACCACTTTGAAATGTAGTACAGTTCAGTGCAAGCTCCTGCTGTGTTGATACAAATCACCCCTTGTGTGGTTTGGTAAATGTCACCTAAGGACTCGCGCTGCCTTGCATTGACTTGCATGACACAAGGACAACACAAATCCTTAGAAATATGGACCCTGGTGCCTCGGGTCTGTGGGTAGGGTCGCACCATCTGCGAAGACTCCAATAAATGAATGCCGGTTTTCAGGATGCGAGAGTTCATGGGAAACAAGCACTTATACCCCAGCAATAAACAATGCAATCACAAAAGAGCCGCTTCACTGGGTCCCCTGCTAATCTCCCCTCTAATCACTAGTATATGCAGTAGACCTTTGTACTCTATACCATTCCTTTGTGACTCTGAGGGCCCGATTCACAGGACTAACTTAAGACAAAATCCTAAACTTACTACCATTTTGGTATTCACAGAAGACACTTACTCATTTTGGTATTCACAGTAGACACTTACTCATTTCGGTATTCACAGAAGTTAGGAGTCCTAACTTTAGGACTCCTAAATGCCTTCTGTGAATACCCAAAGTCTTAAAGTTAGTATTTTGCTCAATTTAGTAGTAGTAAAGTTAGGACTCCTAACTTTAGGACTCCTAAATGCCTTCTGTGAATACCGAAAGTCTTAAAATTAGGATTTTTCTCAGTTTAGTAGTAGTAAAGTTAGGACACATAACTTTAGGACTCCTAAATGCCTTCTGTGAATACTGAAAGTCTTAAAATTAGGATTTTTCTCAGTTTCGTAGTAGTAAAGTTAGGACACATAACTTTAGGACTCCTAAATGCCTTCTGTGAATACCAAAAGTCTTAAAATTAAGATTTTTCTCAACTTTACTACTACTAAACTGAGAAAAATCCTAAGTTTAAGACTCAGCTTCAATATACCGGAGATGTTGGCGACTGATTGATCAAGGCCAGGAGTTGGACTGTTGTTGGTTTTGTCCTCATTCAGGTTGCCGGGTTCTGAGTTCAAGCATCTGAGATGGCCTGTAGTGTACCTCCCACACTGTCCACAGCCACATGCACCTCTTTCAGAAGGTCACACTGTAGAACAAAAGCTGTTTTTTTCAACTGAAGCTGCGTATCCTCAGAGTCAGGGGGTGGATGTGTACTGACAGATGAAGTATTGGAACTTGTTTGGGGTTCGTCTTAAGCTGCAACAACATTGGTGTCACTCTCAGGAGGTGGAGATGGTGACCGTATGTTGTACAGGATTTGATCAAAGGTATCATGGTCTATGGAGGGCAGATTGTCGTCGATCTCTTGGAAATCATGTGTGTCATCAACATGTCTTGATGTTGTAGGTGCATCTGGTGCATAGAGATGGAAAGGTGTCACTACTGCTTGCATGTTTAAGATTTTAAATGTTTTTGCAACAGATTCACGTGTTTTTCCAAAGGTGATTGTTGTTCGGCAGGCATGAAATCTATATTGTTATGCTGACCTAGGAGCAAAACTTATACCCCCTTGCCTGATCATTGCTTCGCCTTTTGGTGACACCAGTGGTGCAGTGTAGTGTGACATATTTTCAAAGACACATGAAGACACACTGCCTTGCTAATGTTTGTCGTGATGGTATGTGCCCTTTGCAGGCAACACTATGAAGGCACATTTAATATTGAGTGGTATTGCAAGGCATTAACCTCCTTTGCAGCACACCATACTACACCCCTTCTGATATTTTGGACTGCAACATCTTTACATCATTGTGGTGCATAAAAGATGTTCTGCCTGCACAGCCACTGAGGGGGATATTTTGAAGCACCTTGGACCGCCAAAGCATCCCTTTTTACTATGTTAAAAGTGACACACTGGTGGTGCAAGGGGCTTGTAAATGACCCAACCCCTAAATTTGTAGGAACGTGCCAATGAAGGCACCCTTGCACCATAGTGCACGGCTGTATGTTTGTGCGCAGGGAGGGACACCTTCTTGCACATGCACAATCAATGGCATTTGTATATGTATTTGTGAGCTGCACAACGTACCACTCATGGCAACAGCATGAAAAAAGGATTTGGCACAATTGAACGATTCCCAACATTTTGAAAATGTCAGACCATGTTATCAATAACATTGTTTTTTGGTTATGCATGCTTTTGCATCAAGCTTTTGATGTATGTGTCAGCGTCAACACTCAGTAGGTGTAGCAATTGTACACTTACATGGACACCCATTGCCTGCAACTTTCCCAAGGAGTGAGGCGTGAATGGGTGACATATCTACAACACTGCGTGGAGCACCGTGAAGTGGCTTGACAGTACTTTGTGATTGAGCCAAGAACCATATTGATTGAGTTATTTCCAATTAGGTGATAGGGGTTTGAGATCTGGCTTGTAAGATTGCCCCTCTATGTGTATGGTCCATGCCATGAGTCTTGATTTGTGTTTTCACATGATGCCACAGCTGACACTCAGTTGACAACAGTTTGAGAAGTCTTTGGTCTCTGACATCCATTTCCCCAGACTGCATTTGATGCCCCCAATTTTTTTTTTTAATTTAGAAAATGGTATCATTATTCAATTTGTTTCTTATTATAACTATGGTTTTTTACCTCAAATTAACAAAGGTTCTCCAATTACATCAAATTATTAAATTAAACTAAACGAGTAATGACGCATTGTCATCACTGTTTCAGAAAAAAGATACAAGGGGGCAGATTTATGAAGGCCTTGCGCCGCCGGTGCGTCACTTTTTCCCATGTTAAAAATTACGCACCGGCGGCGCAAGGCCTTCATAAATTTGCCAAAGGTTTCGCTTACTACTTCTCTGACGTCGTAAGCGTCGTGCTTTAAAATCTTGAAACCCGCCCCATGTCACATTTAAATAACTTATTCAATCTTCTTTTCAGCACTATGTTATTGGATCTTCGCAACTAATGCAGATCCTCCAAAAATTATTTTTATAATAGTTACAGATCTGTCCTCACTGCTACACAAGGTAGACTAACGCACCTGCCGCCACCGCCGAGAGTCGCTTGCTGGCACTTACCTTAATCTAACTGGGCAGAATTCCAGCCGCCACCGCCGAGAGTCGCTTGCTGGCACTTACCTGAATCTAACTGGGCAGAATTCCAGCCGCCACCGCCGAGAGTCATTCCAGGGCATATACAACTTACCTGTGCTGACGCTTTGACCGCCACCGCCGAGAGTCAATCCTGGGCATTGGAATCCGCGCCGCCGCTCCGGGGGACTACAACTCCCGGCAGGCCTCGCGGCGGCGCGTGGAGGTGACGCAACACGCGCCAGCGAGCGCTTCCAGGCAGCATAAAGGGAGAAAGAGCCCCGCGTCGCGGGACGCGAACGGGACGCCCGGGGCTAAGCCCGGGCAAAGGGCGGGCCCTCTACGGCCCTCATCGGCACGAGGAGGCAGGGGCAGTGCCAGAAACTCTACAGGACTTACACGCAAGTAAGCTACACTGTCGTAAACATTACAAAAATTAAGTATTTTATTTTGAAAAATTAGGCTGTGAGAATATTGAAAATTATGCCTGCGAAAGTGAAGGAAGCCCCACAGAACACCCTTGACAATTATCTTGTCCAGACAGTTAGGAAAATAAACACGCAAAGGAGAGACTCGCTTGGGTTAAGTCAATCCCCAGACCTTCGCTGTTTGTCACCCACTGCATCTACTATGATTGATGACACTATTCTGCAGGAAACTAGTCAGGAGAATGCAACTGGCGGCCCCATTCTCCTAGATTTAAGTAGTGCACCTGATAATGCAGTCCCGGCTATCGAGACTTCTAACATACAGGCCGAGGGTGGTACTGACATTGACTCTGATCAAGAGAGACATGTACGAGTTGCACCTGAAGAGATGACACCGAAAGGGCGTGCAACAAGGCCAAGACGTTTATGCACCAAGAATCCTCCTAAGCTGAGTGGCCCACGCATAGGGGCAAGAAGGAAAAGGGTTACTACCCCAAAGATAAAGCAAGCAAACGTCGTGGAGGATAATCAGAGTCATACCTCCGAGGATGCCTTCTTCGAAAGGATTGCTGACTTTCTTGAACTAAAAATTAATGCCATTGTTAAACCCTTAATATCTAAACTAGACAAATTGCATGCAGAGGTTAAGAGGTTGGGTGGTCTAAACACTCTGGTCGTAGATGGGGTAGAAAATATCACTAAGATAGTCACAAACTTGCCTAATAATATAGGGGGAGATGTGATTAGTGAAGTCTTTTGTGATAATGAAGGGACTCAGGGGCATATTACCAACCAATAGAGATAATTTTTGTCTCTAACTTGTTTAGAGACAAAAATTATCGCCGCACATCGGCGATTTTTATCGCAGATAAACCTTGCTATTAGCAAGGTTTATCGCAAAATGCGATAAAAAACGGCCGCAATGCATGAATATCGCTGAAAAGTCAGCGATATTCATGCATTATCGAGCAAATGCTCTTAGCCATGTTATCCACCTCCCATTGGATAACATGGCTAAGAACTGCTCCTGGGCAAGTGTTAGCTTTTGGAGATATTCGCGCTTAGCGCGAATATCTCCAAAAGTTGGTAATAGGAGATAGCGATGTTAGCGACTGTTTTCAGTCGCTAACATCTTGGCACGCCCACTTTGCATGTCATTAGTGATAAATATCACTGACATGCAAAGCGGGGCCCAAGATGGTCACTATCTCCTATTAGCTGCCGCTAACTGGTGTTAGCGACAGCTTGGTAATAGGGAGATAATTTTATCTCCGCTTTCTTGGTTTTAAAGCCAAATAAGCGGAGATAAAGCCCCTTGATAATATGCCCCTCAGTTACCTGTTGAAAATGTATTGCCCCAGCCATTAATACCTTTGACTACCATCACTGAGGGCCCTCTTCTAGTTAACATCCCAACAGATGATATCCCTTCTGCTAGACCACCCCCAGCAACTACCCACACTACGGTCCCCCTCCAATTTCTAGTCGAGGCCACCCCGGTGGTCCTGGTGCTAGCAAATGTACCCCCCTTGGAAGGGGGAACAGTGGAAAGCCCTACCTCCCTTACAAGTAAGGCTCTGCATTGGCTAACCAGTAACATGCGGTTAGCCCCAGGGGGGAAACATCAACTGGCAAATGTTTTTAAGTCCGCGACCAGGGTCCCCTGGCTGGGAAACCGGCCGAAAAAGTTTAAAGGGGACTGCGTGGCAGTGACCCTCTCGA
Organism: Lissotriton helveticus; assembly: GCF_964261635.1. Taxonomy (NCBI): domain Eukaryota; kingdom Metazoa; phylum Chordata; class Amphibia; order Caudata; family Salamandridae; genus Lissotriton; species Lissotriton helveticus. The sequence goes on along the minus strand of NC_136058.1, from coordinate 293,897,446 downwards.
ATCAAGATGTTCTTCCTAACATACTGGCTAATTTATTCCCTCCCCAACGCAGACAAGGTACTGTTGTTCCTCTAACCCTGAAGTTTTTTTATGGGGAGCAACAAAATGTCACTTATCCAAGGACTCCTGCGATAGGGTGGGATAGATTCTGGGATTCTAACCCCAGACGGGGGCAGGATATAAGGCATAATTCAGTGGCCCATTATCCCCTTCTACCACAGCAAAACTCTTTTGTTGAACCTCTCCAGTTATTTAATCGCTACGCCCCATTGTCCTTCATGGATCAGAATGATTGACTCGCTCTTACAGAAGATACCAATAATGAGGGTTCTTTACCTGTCCCTGCACTCCTGGACCTAAAAATCACAGGTAACAGGGTTTGTAGTATCTTGAGCTGGAATGTCGCTGGTATTAGATCTAAACTCAGCAATAAGAACTGGTTGGAAATGGTCAGATCAAACGACATTCTTGTATTTCAGGAGACTTGGGAGACGTCCGACAGATTTGTTCTAGACGGCTTTTCCCATTTCTCTGTACCTGCTGTACCTAGCACATCTGGAAGGGCAAAGGGAGGCTTGGCTATATATATTTCCTTAGATGTCCAAGGAAAGCCAAGACAGATCAAAACTAACTCAGCAAATATATTAGCGGTTGAATTAACAACATATAACTCACAGCCTATTTTATTAGTTAATTTTTATAATTCCCCTGCCAGTCAAATATTGAACGAGCATTTGGTAACTCTAGAGGATTTCTTGTCTACCCACAGCGAGAATAGTGCCCACGGCTTTGACGTGATTCTCATGGGAGATTATAATATTCACCCATGCAACATGGATTGTCGTGAGGAATATGAGGATTTTCCCCCCTTCCTCTGTATCCCGCACTTTGAACACTCACCGCGTGGAGAGGCTTTGGAATCACTCTTAGCAACTTTTAACCTTTATGAATTTTCTAGTAGTAATAGAGGCTTGAGGTTACCAACATTCGTGGGTAACAATTCGGGCACAATAGTAGATTATATTTTTTTGTCGCCTAGTATTTTGTCTGAGGTTTCAACCTATAAGGTGGAAACCTCAGTCTTCAGTGATCACAACCCAGTAATTTTAGAGATTTTATCTCAGGGAGTTCTGGGAAAGAGAGAGGCTGGAGTTTTATGTGCGACTAACTTAGTCCTGGGTGATCAGAATCGTAGGCTGAAGTGGGACCAAGTCACCCCAATCACTTTTAAACAGGACACTCTGTCCAAAGTTGAGGGTGAGGTTGCAATCTGCCTGGATAATAATAATCCGGTTATTACCCTGATAGAAGCATTTAACACCATCTGCAGCCAGGTTAATCTAGATCTGACTGTAAGGAAAATGGCCCAGATATGTAGGGGCCAAAAATGGTTTGATTCAGATTGTTCAAAGGCTCACTCAACCCTCTTGAAGGCTTTAAAAATTAAGCCAAGAGATAAAGCACAGATAGCGTCGCTAAGGAAAAATTATAACGACGCTATCAGGAAGAGAAAATTAGAGATTAAAAAGGAGGCCTGGAACGACTTGTTGTCGCCCGACATACAGAGAGACAGCTCAAAATTTTGGGCGATAATAAATCATCCTTTTTTTGTGGGTCTAGACAAGCAGAGAGCAGATTGCACCATACCGGACGAACAGTGGGTCACACACTTCAGTAATATCTATAGTTGTCCTGATAATATCCCAGGCTGTGGATTACAATCCACACAAGCAGCAGCTCTTATTTCCCCTTTTAGCATAGAAGAGGTAAAAAAAGCGATCAGCGACACACACTCTAAAAAGGCTCCGGGCCCCGATGGGGTTCCCGCAGACTTTTTTAAGAGTGCTCCTGAATTAAGTGCCAAAATTCTTACTAACATCTTTAATGCCACAAGAGATTTTGTTTTCCCTATCAGCTGGTCAAAGTCTACTATTATACCGATTTTTAAAAAGGGCCAAAGAACAGATCCGGCCTGTTATAGGCCAATTTCCCTAATTGATTCTAGTATCAAGATCTTGGGAAGAGTCCTTTTAGGAAGACTGACCCAGCTTTTAGAAGGGAAGGGCATTTTATCGAATGCACAATATGGCTTTAGAGCCAAAAGAGGAACCTTAGATCAGTGTTTAAACTTAGAACTGATTATAAGCAAATATGTAACTGCCAAGGGGGGCTCTCTGTACATGGTCTTTATGGACCTCTCCTCAGCTTTTGACTTGGTCAACAGGGCTAAGCTGTGGGGGGTCCTCTTGGCCATGGGCATTGATGCCCCCCTGGTAGGGTACCTGGCAGAGCTACATAGAGACCTCAAGACGTCGGTCAGAGTGACCAGGGAAGGAAGATGCACCTGCCACTTTGAATCAGGGAGAGGGGTCAGGCAAGGATGTATCCTTGCACCCCTTCTCTTTACACTCTATATAAATGGTCTTGAGGCAGTCCTGGCAGTGTCCCATATTGACATTCCGCGCGCAGGAGAGATAAAGATACCTGTCCTCCTGTACGCGGATGACGCTGTCCTCTTAGCACGCTCTGGAGTGGCACTGAATAAACTCCTCTTGGCCTTTGGGGATTTCATGTCCTCGCTGGACATGAAAACTAATGTAGAAAAATCCCACGTAATGATAGCAGGAGCCGCAGGCAGGAAAAGAAAGACTAAAACGTTCTTCTGTGCTGGGAAAGAGGTTAGGAGAGTTCCATCTTTCCCCTACTTAGGCGTGATCTTTGATGAAAAAGGCAAGTGGGGCCCCCAGCTTTTGGCTAAAAGCAACGCAGTAGCAAGAGCGGCTGCTGGGCTGCTTGGGTTCGCTAAAAAGCTCGGAGCTCGCCCCATGGAAAGCATTATAAAGGTCTATAAATCCAAATGTCTGTCGGTTGCTCAATACGGCTCTGTTATCTGGGGGCACACTAATCACGAGCACGACAAAATTCAGAAAGTAGAAAACAAATTCTTGAGAACCCTGCTTTCTGTCCCCCAGTCGACTTCTACATATATAACACATACAGAGCTTGGTCTGGGCTACATTACCGACATTTTGAAGGCAGCCCCAGTTATTGGTTGGTTGAAAGTGTGGCTCAACCAGGAGCTTACTCTAAACCACCATATTTTTAAAGACTGTTTAGCCCTGGACAAAGCATATAACATTCCATGGTTAAAATATGTTAAGACGCAGTTAACTCTAGTTGGCCGATCTGAACTTTTTTCCTCCCCACATTTGATAAATTTGGAAGACGTAAAGATAGTCAAAAATCTTCTGACTGACCGTTATGTCTTGGAGAGGGAAGCCACAGAGTTGAACAAACCTACGGTTAGGAAACATTGCATGATAACATCTGTCCCAGGTATGGAACCATATCTCTTTTCGGTACATAAACCATACCACCGTTTCCTCCTAATAAGATTTCGTCTTGATTTAATTCCTTTTATTCTGGGCAATTTTAAAAAATGGACTAGTCCTGAAAATGCTGATCCATGTGATTGCGATCAAATAGACACGACCCATTTTATCCTGTTCTGCGGTCACTACAAAGAGAGTAGGAAAAAATTCTTGCTGCCTATATTGTGCAATATGGGTTTTACACAGGTAAAACCAGCTATGCTGTTGCTGCAACTTTTATCTAATTTTGGTTGCCGGTGCACGTATAAATAAGCATCGTTTTAGTATTAGGCACTCTGTCCCTGACTAATGTGTACCCTCTATATTTTACTGATTTTATTCTTTTTAAAGATTATTGCATATTTTATTCTGTATAATGTGTTTTTAGGATTTTTTAATAATGATTTTAAATAATCGAATAAAGAAATTTGACTGACTGACTGATTTCAGAAATTATAATTGATCTTTGAGAAATTATCAGAGGAATAATTACCAGGACACCAATCCAACTAAACTAAGTCTATCTGAGTATTAGGACAGGTATTTTTTTTTTTTTGATGTTATAATCCTAAAAAATGTATTAAAAAAATAATCACGAGCTGAAGGTATTGCTGTACATTCTCATTGACTAATAAAACAGTTCTTCGGATTTTAAAGACAGACGTTCGTATGCAAATATCTGCAAAGGAATATGGGTATTTAGTTATTTCACTGAGGATTATGGGTATTCAGAGGCCTGTGCTTACACGCCTTTCTGTGAAATAGCCGGTACTCGTGCAGGAGTGACTGCCAGGATATATGCAGGCAACTCTTCAAAAACTATGCTTTAATAATTTGGGGCAGATTTATGTTAACTGGCGCATCCCCAGGGATGCGCCAGTTAACATGCGCCACAGTGCGCCACTGCTCCGCCACCCATGGTGCGCCGCATTTATGATGCGGCGCACCATGGGGCAAAAACGGCACAGATGCGTGACGCATCTGTGCCGTAAAGGTGGCGCATTGCTGGAGTTGCGTCGCAAGCGCGACGCAGCTCCAGCAAGGCTCGGGGGTGCCCATCTTAACAATGCTGCGTCAAGACCTACGCCTGCTTCAAGCAGGCGCAGGCTTTTGACGCAGCATTGGCCTGAAAGTGACTGAGTGAAATCTCATAGATTTCACTCAGCCACTTTTGCGAGGCGCACCTGCCCCGGAACGCCCCCCCTGCGCCGGAACGCCCACAAGCAGCGCAGGGCTTTACAACGTGACGCATCTGCCTAGATGCGTCACGTTGTAAATCGTTCGTAGGGATGCGCCACGTTTACGCTGCCTTGCGTGACGCAACAGCGGCGTAAACGTGGCGCAAGGGCCTCATAAATCTGCCCCTTTGTGTTTAGTGTAGTCCACAGTCATCAGCGTGGTTATTAAGGGGCAGATTTATGTTAACTGGCGCATCCCCAGGGATGCGCCAGTTAACATGCGCCACAGTGCGCCACTGCTCCGCCACCCATGGTGCGCCGCATTTATGATGCGGCGCACCATGGGGCAAAAACGGCACAGATGCGTGACGCATCTGTGCCGTAAAGGTGGCGCATTGCTGGAGTTGCGTCGCAAGCGCGACGCAGCTCCAGCAAGGCTCGGGGGTGCCCATCTTAACAATGCTGCGTCAAGACCTACGCCTGCTTCAAGCAGGCGCAGGCTTTTGACGCAGCATTGGCCTGAAAGTGACTGAGTGAAATCTCATAGATTTCACTCAGCCACTTTTGCGAGGCGCACCTGCCCCGGAACGCCCCCCCTGCCCCGGAACGCCCACAAGCAGCGCAGGGCTTTACAACGTGACGCATCTGCCTAGATGCGTCACGTTGTAAATCGTTCGTAGGGATGCGCCACGTTTACGCTGCCTTGCGTGACGCAACAGCGGCGTAAACGTGGCGCAAGGGCCTCATAAATCTGCCCCTAAATGCTCCTATTGTTGGGAGTATAATGAGCGGAACCGTATGTTGTTACTGGAGAGGCAGCAGCACAGAGTGCAGTACCTTAAATTGTAACTAGATGTCCCTGCAGAGTCAGCTGTACAAGGTGCAGTAGAGTCAGCAGATTAAAATGCCTTACTTAAAGTGGTTACTAAGGGGTGTATTTACAAGCCATTTGAGCCAGCTGGTCTGTCACATACGTCCTTTTACCGGTAGAGTTAGGAACAGACATTATTGGCTGGTTTAAAATATGAATATTGTTAAAACCTTGCTTTACAAAATGTCCTTAATAATTTCTTGAGTTTAATTTTATTCAATATGGAGTAAGGGGATTATTTACAAGCGCGTTGCGCCGTCATTGTGACACTTTTTTTGTGATGCTGCAAAGGTGTAATCAATGCGCCTTAATTCACAAGCCCTTGCGCCGCCGGTTTGTCACTTTTCCCGTTTTAAAAGTGATGCAATGGTGGCGCGAAGGGCTTGTAAATAAGCCCCTATGTACAAGTTGACACATCTCGGCAGATGAGTTCATTTGTGAAAGCCTGCGCTAAATTATGCCTGCGTCAGATATAATATATGCAGGGTGGGTGTTCCCCTGTAAAAAAGACTTGGAGAAGTGGCACAGTGAAATTTATGGGATTCACTGCGCCACTTCTACAACTAGACTGCGTCAAAATCCTTACGCCTGCTTCAAGTAGGCATAAGGATTGATGCAGGTCTTTTCACATGGGAATCGTCCATGGGTTGTAACAAATCTGTGCAGTTGCATCAGTTTTCTGATACACTCCAGCAATGCCTCATTTTGGCACCACCAGATTCATCAGAATTCCTGACGTATCTGTAAATCCTTGTGCCGTGTTGTAAATATGGCTCATCCATGGTGTCGTAAGGACAGCGCTATGAAAAGTGTAGCATTGCTGTTTTTGCCCAGCGATGCGTCACTTCCCATAAATGAGACCCTAAAGAAGTAGCGGTACATATATTCAACATAAAGGGTTGACGCAACGCAGGGCAGCGAGAAACATTGCTGCGCTGCTTTACATCAACTAAAGCGAGCAAAACTGCGCCATATCTCCAAAGAAGTGGTTCAGGTCTGCTCTCTCCTGTAGTAGTGCATTTTCTGCAGTAATGTGCGAAGGCAGGCACACTTACTCCATAGTGCAGGGGTGCCTGCGATGTGGTCAGTATAGTGATTGTGCACAAAAACTATAATGTAAGGCAATTTCCTCTCTGCATTTGTGCTGCAGAATGCAGCAACACAAAGAGGCAAACGAGTGGAGAAATTAAAACATTTCCCCTTGTTATGGCAGCCTCAGGGAGGCGCAGTATTTTGGCGCAAATTCATGTCTACAAGTGTTTGTAGATATGTATTTGTGTCAAAATCTATGAGTGGATACACAGGAATGCCCTTTTGAGGCAATATAGCGCAATCAAAGCATTGCGCTATGTTGTCATACTTTTGGTCACAAGCCAACACAAATCGTGGGGCTATATTACCAAGAGGTGCGTTAAAAAACGCACATCGCACATTTCCCTATCGCCGGCTATCGCCGGATTTTATCGCCGTGTTAGCGCGTCATTATCAACGCCCAACACGTAGAAGATATTAAATCCGGCGATAGCCGGCGATGGGGAACATTAGCGCGTGGATTCAGCTTTATGATCCACACTCCCATGTAATCAATGCCTAACACCTGATCAGAGCAGGCGTTGTGTAGGAATTGGCCCTGCCCACTACCAAAGTTCTCTTCCGCCTGTTCATAAATAATAAATGTCTCGTTGGGAAAAAAGTCAGCAAGAACTTCGCAGCCACCCTCCCTCCAGGGTTGAAAGGACATGTACCTTCCCATGTCTATAAAGGTTGTTAGTATCCAGATCGAAAGCTCCCAATGAAAGGGCGCTTTCCGTAAGACTTTCTCAGTAAACCGCTGCCATATGCCGGCCGGATGTCTCACTATATAGGGAAGAGTTGCCTCCGACCCCCTGCCCTGCATCAGTGCTTACTGCAGTGTCTGGGTGTCCACCCTGCCAGAGAGAAGGGTTTTTCCAAGTTGTCTACGTCAGTCAGCCATTGTTATGTATTTTAGTATGAATTTTATATGAATGTGATGCATGTTATATATATTCCTATGTATTGCATGTTTTATTGCACCTGTTGGAGTCAGCAGCCACGGGTACAATACTATACCCAGTGTAAGAACCCCTATTGACTCAGCAGTGAGGGAGCAGGGGTTCTTGAATCTCAAACCCTGGTTGGAATCGTCATACAAACCCGTCACTGGTCGTATGGACCTTCGTTTGTTGGTGTGGAGAGAAATATAGAAGTAATCATTTGAATACATTTCCATACACAGTAAAGTCCAATGGGTCTCCACAGGAAGCGACCAGGAGAATTGTAATGAATGTAAAAGATTTATTAACAAAATGTAATCAAATTAGTTTTGTTAATTCATTAAGTAGTCGGAATTTAAGCATCATCATTACATTGTTAAATGGTCTAGAAGCTGATATTTTAGCGTAATGAAAAATAAGACAGGAACAATAACAACATAAAGCAAAAAGGATATCACAAAAGTGTGTTCCATGAAGGAAAATCCCCTGGTCTAAATAAAGCAATTGTGCAATGGGTTAGACAAATAAGGCAAGGAGTCAGTTTCAGAACCCAAGTAAAGATCGCTGATGAGAGAATAAGAATGCTTAGACAAGGAGCTTTTGTAATTGGGCAGTGGAGATTAGCAGAGGCAAGAAAGTTCTTCTCAGCTTGAAGTCAGCAAGCATCTCCTCTCTAGTCTAAGGAGTGCATAACATCTCAAAAAACTTTAGCTAAATTTGAGTTTTAGCACACCTGAAGGCCTGGGAGTAGGTGAACTCCCGGATTTCTCAGGACAACACAATGGTCAATGCATTGCAACTTCCTTGAGATGTTACTTCGGACCGACTGTCTAATACAGTCATCTCTTCACACGAGTCACACTCCCATCCTGGCACATCTTCTTTTCGATGACAATCTAACTATCAGTCATCTAATACATAACAATATACTATTCTCTAGCAACAAACAAAGGCATCTGGAAAACAGCCTCTCAATACACAAAAGAGTACCTAAAGGTCGAAAAAACACTCAACTGTAGATACAGCCCCAACACCATACAAACAACGTAGTGGGAACTAACGGTGTGACCTAAGTGTGATAATATTTGAGTTGAAACTCAAGGGCATAGGGAAAGATTCCCATCAGAAAGCCACACTGTACCGCCCTTTTTGCATAATTTGGGTACTCCTTGCCCAGGAGACATAACAAAACACAACAAACGGCTAGTAATTATCTTAACCGTATTCAAATGTGCATGAAGTATACTTATAAAGGGAGGTAATGTAAAAGTTTACAGTATTGGTGCGGCTAATGAAAAAGCAGTGTGAAAGTAAGTGACAAAAGTGAAAGGTGCAATATTTAAAATAGGATAGGCTAGGTGGATATAAGTAATTTATTGGTATCCCCCAGACTTCCAACTCTAAAAACTCAGTGCAAACACAGATTTAACAAAATATCCGTGATCAGTAGTGGTCTACATGTTTCAGCATATAAACGAACATTTTTCATGCCTTCTTCAGGACCCGTTGTAACATAACTACTGCTTTTTGTGTGAAAGATAAAAAGTCATATCACCTGATAGCCAGGTTGTTAATACAACCACATACTGTTGTCGCACCACGTCAGAGACACGACATCCACAGGAGCAGATATATGAAACACATGACAAAACATTGTGTCAGTTACATCAAGATCATGTCATACATTCCAAATGACTACCAATGTATAGTCATCACATTCATTTGCATTTGCATAGATTGTAAACCACTCACCCATTTGTTGTGGTTATTGCGCTTCACCCCACCTGGCCACAGCTCAGGTTTAGAGGAGCACCGCTCTAGATTGAAAAGCGAAGGAGTAAAAAAAAAAATCACATTCATGGCTTCTTGTATCTTGTAGTAGTAATCTGTTTGGAAACTGTATGGCTATATTGTTTCAATAGAGGTAAAAGATAATAGATAATGTGGACTCGTGATATTGTTCTCAATCCACATTATCAGCGAACCACTATCTTTAGAAGTAGCCAAAATGGAACAGCTTATCTGATGAGGCGGTGTATTCCTCACGCTACAAATCAAGAACCGCCAGGCTTTAATATAAACCCCGGAGTCTGAGACATCCACTCGTCAAAGTACTAAACAAGTATTAAACATTCCCCAATTTTGTCTCTCAACATTACCAGTAAGCTAATCATAGGCATAGGCATACCTAGAAAATAGTATTGCGCAACATCGTATGAGCCCTGCACGCTGCATATACGTGCCGATTTATGCAGGAAATAAGAGGCTTTTTACACATTAAAAGGGTACAGGGGTTCCACTCACCTGTTCGTCGGTCTCTCCCGGCAGTCTTCCGAACTGTCTGGGGGGCACCGAACGGCAAACGAGTGCCATATTTATCCCGGAAGTGTACCGCGCTGATAGTATCGGTCACGTGACTCTCGGGTTAGGCGGGAGTTGTAGTCCGTGTTTATCCCGTTTCTGTAGTTCTGCAGTTGCAGTGATCAGAACAATTATTACTTCTGTTATGTGATACAGAAATTAGATGGACCGGAGAAAACAGCCTCTGCAGGCAAAACACACAGGTCCTGATTCACAGAACTAACTTAAGACAAAATCCTAAACTTACTACTTTTGGTATTCACAGAAGTTAGGATTTTGTCTTAAGTTTGTCTTAAGACAGACTTAAGACAGACTTAAGACAGACTTAAGTTCGGATTTTGTCTTAAGTCTGTCTTAAGACAAACTTAAGACAAAATCCTAACTTCTGTGAATACCAAAAGTAGTAAGTTTAGGATTTTGTCTTAAGTTAGTTCTGTGAATCGGGCCCACTATGTACAAAACAAGCAGAATGAAATGCTTAGGACTTTCAGTTCTAATTGTGTAAAATACGACATTCAAAAAGGCAGTAAAGGCATAACTAACTTTGGTGTACAGTATGTGAACTTGGATACTGCGTGCAATGGCTAAGTGCAGTCACCTATTTCAATTTATGAATTTATTATGCACACACATTGTATGTGATAGGTCTGACAATATACATTTATGCTACTCTGAATTCCCCCTCTGATGGCTATAATAACCATCACACCACACACAAATGAACCTTCAAGCGCACCTCATTACTCTGCTTAGTCCAACATTCTGGGGCATATTATCAACAACTATAAGCTTAGCAAATTTTTTTCTATCGCCGTGCATCGCCGGATTTTATCACAGAGATAACATGCTATTAGCAACGTTTATCGCAAATGCGATAAAATATCCGGCGATAGCGGCGGAATGCACGAATATCGCTGGAAATACCGCGAAATTCAGGCATTATCGCTAATAGGGTCTTAACCTGAATATCCACCTCCCATTGGTTATACAGGTTAAGACGTGGTCTGAGCAGGTGTTAGGTTTTGGCGATATTCGCGCTTAGCGCACATTTTTTTATCGGCACGCCTGCGTTGATAAAAGGCGATAGCGATGTTAGCGACTGCTTTCAGTCACTAACAGGTTGGATACGTCCACTTTGCATGTCATTAGCGATAAATATCGCTGACATGCAAAGCGGGCCCCAAACCGCTCGCTATCAGCTAAAAGCTGTCGCTAACTGAACTGATGTTAGCGACAGCTTGCTAATAGGGCGAGAAAATGATCGCCGCTTTGCGGCTGAAAACGGCCGCAAAAGCGGCAATAATCTCATGTCGCCCGCCTTGATAATATGCCCCTTTATGTTTTGAGTTCTGCAACTCCTTTGTCTCTTTGTAAACCTTATACTTTCTTTCCTCCATTTCTTTTTCAAGTTTCTTCCTTTCTATGTTTTCTCCTTTCTCCTGCTAACTTTCTTACTTTCAAACATCCAAATCCCATATACAAAACAACTATGAAACAAAGCAAATGCCAGTAATCAGAATAGGCATTAATACAGTCCCTACAAATCCACTAGCAATACTTCCAAGCCATGTCCAATGGCAGAAATTCCATTATTTGAGGTTTCAAGAACACTTTCTGTTTTTAAATCTTCTAATTCAGGCTTAAACGAAGAAATGTTCTTCACAAATTCCTCTATTAGCTCTTATTGGGGATGTGAGTACAGCACTGCTGCACATTCAGCACTGCTGCACTTTCAGCATCTTACAGACTCCTCATTTCTTTGCTAACAATATATTTAAAGCTAGTTTATCTTGCAAAACCATAGACCAAATAGCTACGAATTAAGGGACTCATTTACAATATTTTGATGCACTGCAGCTTAGCAAGTCTTCCTGCTGCGCTGCCGTGCATCAAAATTAGAGGACAGGAATGCGCAGTATCTACAAGATACGGCGCATTCCTGTCCTTCTCACCTGCGTCAACGCACAAGTAGTAGCCATGCTCCAACGCAGACACCATTGTGTCATATTGCAAGGGTGCCTGTATTGCGGGGATGATTGTTTCTTCCTGCAAAAAATACAATAATTGATGGCATCAGGAAAAAATGAGGAGAAATAAAAGCGTTTCCCCTCATTTCACCACTCCTGTGCCTTCCCTGGGGAGGTGTCATATTCTGACGCATTTCCAGCTTTACAAAACATTGTAAATCTGGGAATGTGTCAGGTTCCATGGATGTTGCCTGGTACCTAACTGTCTCCATTTCTATGGCTCATGTATAAGGGTTCAATCTCTTATTCCGAAAGAATAAGATTATAATTAGATAAATAACGCTCAAGTCTTTCTGTCTATAAGCTAAGCAATATACCACAGGTGATTCCATATTAAAGTGGACTTTGGTGGTAAGTTACATCCTCTGCAGGCGAAGCAGGTATATGTGCACAGATATAGCAATCTTTGGCATCTATGGCGTGTGTGTATTCTTTCATTAATCTAGCAGGGGTGTAACCAAGACTACCACAGCCCACAGCAAAGTCGGTGGCCCAGCAGCATGTCTGCTTGTAAATGTGTGTTTACTGCATCTCAAAACTGTGCTTCCCTGGTGGTCCAATCCTCCTAGGACCACCCCAAGCACGTTTATTATGGGCAAAAATTCAATCCCAACCAAAGGCCCTGCTAAGCATTACGGGAAGATATTCCAGGGTGCAGTGAATATTATAGTATCCAATATCAAAATATTCCTCAAGGGGCAGGCTCTCAGGCTCAGCTGAAAGCTAATACTATAATATTCACTGCACTCTAGAATCCTAATACTGCTTTGCTGGGCCTTTGGTTGGCATTGTATTTTTGCCCATAACTTTGCTTGGGGTGGTCTTAGGAGGATGGGACCACCACAATCGTTGAGCATGATATGCTTTTTGTTGCTCAAGGCATCTGCTTGGTACGCCCACTAGGTTAAGGGGGGCCCCAAAATCATCACCTCTCTTATTGACTGATATTTGTCAAAGCTCACTTTTGTGAATTAGTTATATGCTTTTTAGCATGTAAAAGTAAAGTCAGACGTGCAAGGATGGGTGGCAAAGCCTTTTCCCATCTTGGTATGCGCAACATGGAATGCAATACCCACAACTCTTCAGAAAGAGCTCAACTATTCACATTTCCGAAAGGCTTTAAAAACTTGGGGGCATATTATCAAGAACAGGCGATAAAATTATCGCCGCTTTATCGGCAGGAAACTGCCGATAAAGCGGCGATAATGGGCTTGATAATATGTCCTTGTAAATTCCCATAGCAGAGAAAAGTGAATGAGTGATGTTTTTATATATATTATTATCATTCACAACAGGGTGCTAGGCTCTCTCTTACACATGGAAAGATGGGAGCACAATGTGCTTTTTAAAATACCCCTCACACTCTAAAAAAACCAAGTAGAGTCATGCTTCATCATAGGGGTCTTCCCGCCCCTATAACGGGACGGGGCGTGCTACGACCAGACGAAATACGCGGGAGCACTAAGATGTGACAGAGGCTATGTGTGGGTGTATAGGAATCAGTGCAAGTGTAGGGACCTAACACTAGTGAGTGTGCAAAAAGTGAAAAATTGAAAAAGATTTAAAAAATTCCCTGGCTTGGTAGAAAAAAACAATTTTATTAGCTTCTCCAGCTGGGAACATTAAGAAGGGGTTGTGTGGTAGAGCATTAGCCACTACCTTGTCGACATGTTTCGTAAGCAGTCCCCTACTGCTTACTCATCAGGACCAAAAGAGAAGTCCCTACTGGTATTTACTCAGTTTCTAACAAGTGATGCCTACTGTCCTATAAACAGCCAACAAAAATAAGTTGGCTGTTTAGGCCTCAGGGCATGAGTTGGCCCAAGTGAGGCAGGAAAAATCGACCTATTATGGTCTCTGTAAGGAAAAAGGAAGAGAAAGACCAACATAAATTTATGACTGGACATTGTTTTCTGAATGGAAAAGAAAACAAACAAACACACGAACAGGTTTTTTTGTGTAGAGGACCACAATTTCAATTATTCAAAGCGGTTCTTTTTTCATACATGAAAATCAACATGTAATTATGTGTCTCTCGGTATCACTGCCCTTTGTCGGAGACATCAATGGTATCGTTTTGTCGGGACCTTTATCGTAGTGTCACACACACACAACAACAATCGTGACTCAATGCATTTACAACAGACTAACAGAAGAGAGGGGAGGGGGACCTCCTTGCTAATGTTTCTGAAATGGTAATGGTGACATACTTATCTCAGCAGTTATCTATGCCCCATGAGGTTTTGCAGACGAAGGGTAATCTGCGCAGTTTACTATGGAAAACAAGGTTTCATTTCAGGTGTTTGTTTCAAAAGCGCAGCGAGATATCAGTGCGTTTTATCTGCCCATGCGACCCGTTTTTTAGAGACTCAAGGTCGGAGTCTATTACTTACGTCTCTGCTGCAAAAAGAAAGCATTGTTCCTACCCCCGTGCACCTCCGAGGATTGCCGGGATCAAGTGACACGGTGTTTTTGAAAGCCACTGTGCTATTTCAATTGCATAAGCATACTGCGCAATCACCATATATGCAGATCCACTGTCGTAACAAGTATCAAGCCCCGAAGAAAGTCTTCGATCATATATTGCTATAACCAGCATTTCAGCCTCAGCCCCCTATCTCTTGGAAATATCAATTACTACGATGTTGCTGTATCAATAACAAAACCCTTTTAAAAACAATTTGAAATACATCAAAAAGCACTGTATCAATTGTAATCCACATGGAATCTGTGTACAACAAGGGTATATAAATGATCGCTTCACTTGTATGCTGTTGAAACGATATCGAGAAAAGAGAAAAAAGACTTCCGCTTCCTCTGCCCTTCCGCCGTGCCAAAAATACGCCGCCATATTAAATGGTTGACGCTCTAGCACAAGGAAAGGGGCGGCACCCAGCGCGTAACGAATGCGGAAGCACAGTGGCTTTCAAAAACACCGTGTCACTTGATCCCGGCAATCCTCGGAGGTGCACGGGGGTAGGAACAATGCTTTCTTTTTGCAGCAGAGACGTAAGTAATAGACTCCGACCTTGAGTCTCTAAAAAACGGGTCGCATGGGCAGATAAAACGCACTGATATCTCGCTGCGCTTTTGAAACAAACACCTGAAATGAAACCTTGTTTTCCATAGTAAACTGCGCAGATTACCCTTCGTCTGCAAAACCTCATGGGGCATAGATAACTGCTGAGATAAGTATGTCACCATTACCATTTCAGAAACATTAGCAAGGAGGTCCCCCTCCCCTCTCTTCTGTTAGTCTGTTGTAAATGCATTGAGTCACGATTGTTGTTGTGTGTGTGTGACACTACGATAAAGGTCCCGACAAAACGATACCATTGATGTCTCCGACAAAGGGCAGTGATACCGAGAGACACATAATTACATGTTGATTTTCATGTATGAAAAAAGAACCGCTTTGAATAATTGAAATTGTGATCCTCTACACAAAAAAACCTGTTCGTGTGTTTGTTTGTTTTCTTTTCCATTCAGAAAACAATGTCCAGTCATAAATTTATGTTGGTCTTTCTCTTCCTTTTTCCTTACAGAGACCATAATAGGTCGATTTTTCCTGCCTCACTTGGGCCAACTCATGCCCTGAGGCCTAAACAGCCAACTTATTTTTGTTGGCTGTTTATAGGACAGTAGGCATCACTTGTTAGAAACTGAGCAAATACCAGTAGGGACTTCTCTTTTGGTCCTGATGAGTAAGCAGTAGGGGACTGCTTACGAAACATGTCGACAAGGTAGTGGCTAATGCTCTACCACACAACCCCTTCTTAATGTTCCCAGCTGGAGAAGCTAATAAAATTGTTTTTTTCTACCAAGCCAGGGAATTTTTTAAATCTTTTTCAATTTTTCACTTTTTGCACACTCACTAGTGTTAGGTCCCTACACTTTCACTGATTCCTATACACCCACACATAGCCTCTGTCACATCTTAGTGCTCCCGCGTATTTCGTCTGGTCGTAGCACGCCCCGTCCCGTTATAGGGGCGGGAAGACCCCTATGATGAAGCATGACTCTACTTGGTTTTTTTAGAGTGTGAGGGGTATTTTAAAAAGCACATTGTGCTCCCATCTTTCCATGTGTAAGAGAGAGCCTAGCACCCTGTTGTAAATGATAAAAATATATATAAAAACATCACTCATTCACTTTTCTTTGATAGAATCTCTGTGGTTATAAAAGCTTACTTTGGAGGGTGATTCTATCAGTACCTCTACGCGTCTCCTTTTTGGTTTGAATTCCCATAGCAGCCCAGGTTCTGGTGCTAACCTGGGCTGCTATGGGAATTCACAAGGGCATATTATCAAGCCCATTATCGCTGCTTTAGCGGCAGTTTCCTGCCGATAAAGCGGCGATAATTTTATCGCCTGTTCTTGATAATATGCCCCTTGGCTGTTTGACAAATAACCACCATAACCGTCAGTGCTTTTTCGTCCTCTCTGTCCCCAGCGCCGGTAAACCCTTTTTTGGTATCTGTTGCGCATTACAAATTGAATAACTAAACTAAACTAACGTTGTTTTAACAAAGGATTGCGAGTGCCACAGCTTACTCCAGAGTTTTTACATGAATTCCATGTTATGTATATTAACAAAAAAGAAATCCTGGGGCATATTACCAACAACTAGCGATAATTTTTGTCTCTAACTTGTTTAGAGACAAAAATTATCGCCGCACATCGGCGATTTTTATCGCAGATAAACCTTGCTATTAGCAAGGTTTATCGCAAATGCGATAAAAAACGGCCGCAATGCATGAATATCGCTGAAAAGTCAGCGATATTCATGCATTATCGAGCAAATGCTCTTAGCGATGTTATCCACCTCCCATTGGATAACATGGTGAAGAACTGCTCAGGGCAGGTGTTAGCTTTTGGAGATATTCGCGCTTAGCGCGAATATCTCCAAAAGTTGGTAATGGGAGATAGCGATGTTAGCGACTGTTTCCAGTCGCTAACATCTTGGCACGCCCACTTTGCATGTCATTAGTGATAAATATCACTGACATGCAAAGCGGGGCCCAAGATGGTCGCTATCTCCTATTAGCTGTCACTAACTGGTGTTAGCGACAGCTTGGTAATAGGGAGATCATTTTATCTCCGCTTTCTTGGCTTTTAAAGCCAAAAAAGCAGCGATAAACCCCCTTGATAATATGCCCCCCTGTGTTTTCAATATAATGCTGAATTTAATAACACAGAAATCTCACATATCCTTAGTAAATTTCAAATAACTATGGGGCATATTACCAACAACTAGCGATAATTTTTGTCTCTAACTTGTTTAGAGACAAAAATTATCGCAGCACATCGGCGATTTTTATCACAGATAAACCTTGCTATTAGCAAGGTTTATCGCAAATGCGATAAAAAACGGCCGCAATGCATGAATATCGCTGAAAAGTCAGCGATATTCATGCATT
This sequence comes from Lissotriton helveticus, assembly GCF_964261635.1. Lineage (NCBI taxonomy): Eukaryota > Metazoa > Chordata > Amphibia > Caudata > Salamandridae > Lissotriton > Lissotriton helveticus. Next base: position 293,880,204 of record NC_136058.1, on the reverse strand, counting down.
ATCGAGCAAATGCTCTTAGCCATGTTATCCACCTCCCATTGGATAACATGGTGAAGAACTGCTCAGGGCAGGTGTTAGCTTTTGGAGATATTCGCGCTTAGCGCGAATATCTCCAAAAGTTGGTAATAGGAGATAGCGATGTTAGCGACTGTTTCCAGTCGCTAACATCTTGGCACGCCCACTTTGCATATCATTAGTGATAAATATCACTGACATGCAAAGTGGGGCCCAAGATGGTCGCTATCTCCTATTAGCTGTCACTAACTGGTGTTAGCGACAGCTTGGTAATAGGGAGATAATTTTATCTCCGCTTTCTTGGCTTTTAAAGCCAAAAAAGCGGAGATAAACCCCCTTGATAATATGCCCCTATATTTACATGCAAAAATGCATATAATCATCTCACAAATACACAGTGAGAGGTGGGCCCTCCCTAACCTAGGGGGAGAACCAAGCAGATGCCTTGAACACAAAGGGCCCGATTCACAGAACTAACTTAAGATAAAATCCTAAACTTACTACCATTTTCGTATTCACAGAAGGCACTTACTCATGTTGGTATTCACAGAAGACACTTAGGGGCATATTATCAAGGGGGTTTATCTCCGCTTTTTTGGCTTTAAAAGCCAAGAAAGCGGAGATAAAATTATCTCCCTATTACCTAGCTGTCGCTAACACCAGTTAGCGACAGCTAGTAGGAGATAGCGACCATCTTGGGCCCCACTTTGCATGTCAGTGATATTTATCACTAATGACATGCAAATTGGGCGTGCCAAGATGTTAGCGACTGGAAACAGTCGCTAACATCGCTATCTCCTATTACCAACCTTTGGAGATATTCGCGCTAAGAGCGAATATCTCCAAAAACTAACACCTGCCCTGAGCAGTTCTTAGCCATGTTATCCAATGGGAGGTGGATAACATGGCTAAGAGCATTAGCTCGGTAATGCATGAATATCGCTGACTTTTCAGCGATATTCATGCATTGCGGCCGTTTTTTATCGCATTTGCGATAAACCTTGATAATAGCAAGGTTTATCTGCGATAATTTCTGACGATGCTTAGCGTTAAAAAATTCGTTGCTAAGCATCGTTAGCGATAAATATCGCTTAACGTTGGTAATATGCCCCCTACTCATTTCGGTATTCACCGAAGTTAGGAGTTCTAACTTTACTACTACTAAATTGAGAAAAACCCTAATTTTAAGACTTTCTGTTCACAGAAGGCATTTAGGAGTCATAAAGTTAGGAGTCCTAACTTTACTACTACTAAATTGAGAAAAATACTAACTTTAAGACTTTCGGTATTCACAGAAGGCATTTAGGAGTCCTAAAGTTAGAGGGGCATATTACCAACCAATAGAGATAATTTTTGTCTCTAACTTGTTTAGAGACAAAAATTATCGCCGCACATCGGCGATTTTTATCGCAGATAAACCTTGCTATTAGCAAGGTTTATCGCAAATGCGATATAAAACGGCCGCAATGCATGAATATCGCTGAAAAGTCAGCGATATTCATGCATTATCGAGCAAATGCTCTTAGCCATGTTATCCACCTCCCATTGGTTAACATGGCTAAGAACTGCTCAGGGCAGGTGTTAGCTTTTGGAGATATTCGCGCTTAGCGCGAATATCTCCAAAAGTTGGTAATAGGAGATAGCGATGTTAGCGACTGTTTCCAGTCGCTAACATCTTGGCACGCCCACTTTGCATGTCATTAGTGATAAATATCACTGACATGCAAAGCGGGGCCCAAGATGGTCGCTATCTCCTATTAGCTGTCGCTAACTGGTGTTAGCGACAGCTTGGTAATAGGGAGATAATTTTATCTCCGCTTTCTTGGCTTTTAAAGCCAAAAAAGCAGAGATAAACCCCCTTGATATTATGCCCCAGGATTCCTTACTTCTGTGAATACCGAAATGAGTAGGTGCCTTCTGTGAATACCAAAATGGTAGTAAGTTTAGGATTTTGTCTTAAGTTAGTTCTGTGAATCGGGCCCTAAGTAAGCAGCTTCTTGCAAAGAGGTTTCAACAATGCCATATAATCTGTGATCTCTGAATAAACTGCACATTTTAAAAAACGCAGCAGCTCGTCTCTTAATGAAAATTCCAAAGTTCAAATCTTTCTCACATATATTGTTGGAGCTACACTAGGGGGCATATTATCAAGAGGGTTTATCTCCGCTTTTTTGGCTTTAAAAGCCAAGAAAGCGGAGATAAAATTATCTCCCTATTACCAAGCTGTCGCTAACACCAGTTAGTGACAGCTAATAGGAGATAGCGACCATCTTGGGCCCCGCTTTGCATGTCAGTGATATTTATCACTAATGACATGCAAAGTGGGCGTGCCAAGATGTTAGCGACTGGAAACAGTCGCTAACATCGCTATCTCCAATTACCAACTTTTGGAGATATTCGCGCTAAGCGCGAATATCTCCAAAAGCTAACACCTGCCCTGAGCAGTTCTTCACCATGTTATCCAATGGGAGGTGGATAACATGGCTAAGAGCATTTGCTCGATAATGCATGAATATCGCTGACTTTTCAGCGATATTCATGCATTGCGGCCGTTTTTTATCGCATTTGCGATAAACCTTGCTAATAGCAAGGTTTATCTGCGATAAAAATCGCCGATGTGCGGCGATAATTTTTGTCTCTAAACAAGTTAGAGACAAAAATTATCGCTAGTTGTTGGTAATATGCCCCGTAGTCTTCTAGGCACTGTATACTTCTCACAACATAGGTCCTGAGTACCTTAAGAGAAAATTCATATGGTACACACCTAGGGGAGGTCTTCGATCAACCCCCTCGAGATCAGTGGAAACACCTAAAATAAGCAGAGTCCTGGAGTGGCAGAAGCTTTATCTCGTTCCTTGCAAACTTTGAAACAAAGGGGCATATTTACAAGCCTATTTTTGCTGCTTTATCGGCCGATTTCGGCCGAAAAGCGGAGAAATAAACATCTCTCTATTTTCAAGGACACGCTAACGCATGTTTCCTTGATGCAGTAGCCGTTTTCTCTCCATTTTGCATGTGTCAGCGATTATTATCGCTAATGACATGCAAAATGGACATTCCTCACAATGTCTGCATGATTTAGGTGGCAGACAGACCTTCGAGTTATTAACAATGCGGCTCCAGCGATGTAAAAAACCACGCTAACCGCGGTTATCGCATTAATTTTACGTCTGCTTTTACTACGACTTAGCTATGCTGATAATGGGAGGTGAATTGCCATGTTACGACCACACTCCCCTATCAGCAAGCATCTCCATTATCATCGCTGGATTTCAGGCGATGTTTCTGTTTCTCGCAGTCTATCGCTGGAATTACATCACCAGTTCATTATGGGATGAGATTAGCAGTGGGCAGTGAATATTATCTATATCTATACTAATATAATAAAGAGAGAGCCCAAACCTTTGAGGCGGGTAATCCCAGGAACCACAGCACCAATCACAGCACCCAATACAGCGTTGGAAAGGGCAGTTGCAGCAGAAGGACATAGGCTATGCAGACACCCACCATATACATTTAAAAGGTAAAAGAACCGTGCCAGCAAAGTAGTCCCTTGTGGGCGTGTCTGCATTGTGCTGTGGGTGTGTGCTGGGGGCGTGACAATCGCTGGGGGCATTCCGTCACGAGTGTTGTTTTTTCTTCCCAGGTTCTATACATTCCTGCTCCCTTTAAATAGTAATTCAGTGGAGGTCCCATTCTCTTAGAACCACCCCAAGCACAGTTATGGGCAAAAATACAACTAAAAGGTCCTGCAAAGCATTATGGGATAAGATTAGCATAATTTTTAGCATTCATGAAAGGGTTTCGGGGCCTTATTTATGAAGGCCTTGCGCCGCCGGTGCGCCACTTTTAAAATGGGAAAAAGTGACGCACCGGCGGCGCAAGGCCTTCATAAATCTGCCCCTCAATGTTTTTGAATTTTACTCATCAGGGACATCTTGGGACGACGAGGTGAACTGCAGCTTGATGTATAATATTTTAAATGCTATTGCATTTGCCTCATCAGGGACATCTAGGGATGACGAGGTGAACTGCAGCTTGATGTATAATATTTTAAATGCTATTGCATTTGCCTCATCAGGGACATCTAGGGACGACGAGGTGAACTGCAGCTTGATTTGTAATATTTTAAATGCTAATGCGTTTGCCTCATCAGGGACATCTAGGGACCACGAGTTGAACTCCAACTTGATGTATAATATTTTAGGTGAACTGCAGCTCTTTGTTGAATTATTTGGAAACTACTCACTGGTTATAGGCGGCAGACCTGTAAGCAGAGAACGGCACGGGACCAGGGTTCAATTCCCGACGCGGCAGGGTCTTGGACCAGGGTCAACGGACTCGATAATTCTCGCCTCAGTGCCTACTCTAACCAGGGAACACACTCGGTAACTCTGGGCATTAAGCTTGCCTCATCTCTACAACGGCCCCCCACAGACGCCGGGGATGCCTGGTTTCACCCTGGAGATACCCAGAAAGGGACCATCTCACAGGGAAAACCAGGGGCCTCATTTATGAGAAATGACGCATCGCTGCGTGAAAGCAGCGATGCGTCACTTCTCAGTGCGCACTCCTTGCGACATACCTGATGCGTCATATTTAATGTATGACGCATCATGTCGCAAGGAGTTACAGATACATCAGTATTTCTGACGTATCTGTAAGTGCAAAAGTGACGCATTGCTGGAGTGTGTCACAAAAGTGACGCAACTCCAGCAATGCGTCCTTTCACATGGGGAAAGCCCCATGTGAAAGGGCTTGCGTCAGTCTTACGCCTGCTGTGAGGCAGGCGCAAGATTTTGACGCAACAGCATCCTAAAAGTGACGCAGTGAAATCTCATAGATTTCACTACGTCACTATTTCGAGGCTTTTTGCGGGGGAATGCCCCCTCTGCATATATTATACCTGACGCAGGTATAATGTAGCGCAGGGGTTTACAAAGTGACGCATCTGCTTAGATGCGTCACTTTGTAAATAGTGCGCAAAAGGAGGCATGTTTTACGCCACCGATGCGTCACAAAAAGTGACGCATCGGAAGCGCAAAACTGACGCAAGGCCTCATAAATGAGGCCCCCGGACGGGTTCCCCAGCGGTCTACAGCGCCAGGACACTCGGGTGGAGTAACAGTGCGCTTTACAAGTATCCCACATTTACATTTACATTTACTATAATATTCACTTCCCACTGCTAATCTCGTCCCATAATGCTTTGCAGGGGCTTGATCTCAAAATCATCACCTCTCTCACTGCTTGCTGGAAGCTAATTTCACTTTTGTGAAATGACTATATGCATTTTAGCATGTAGAAATACTTGTTATTTTACCTTGAATATATGAGGTTTCGGTTTTAATAATTAGAAATCTGACGGAACGAAATATTGCGGATTTATTGTACTAAGTTCGCGCCAATTCCGTCTACCCCTACTTTAAGTACCCCTGCACCGCATAATCATAACCCACCCTTACTCTATAAAATACCCCAACACCCTTAAACACTAACCCATCTTAACCCTATAAATATACCCTGTACCCCAAAACCCAAACCTATCCCTAAACCCTAAAAATACCCCTGTACCCCAAAACCCAAACCTACCCCTGAACCCTAAAAATACCCCTATACCCCAAAACCCAAACCTAGCCCTGAACCCTGAAAATACCCATTTACCCCATAACCCAAAACTATATCTGAACCCTTAAAATACCCAAACACCCCAAAAAATATACCTCAGTGCCCCAAAACATATACCCTATACCCATACTTTTTAAAACATTTTTTAAAAAACATGCTTTTACTATTCATGCATTTACAACGAATTTCGTTGTAAATGTATGCGTGGTAAAAGCATATAAAATGGAATGCCATGCGTTATAATGGCATTGCGGAGTCATGGTACTTTCGTAATGAAAGTATGCGGAGTGATGGTATGCGGAAAGAAAGTTGCGGAATAATGGGTGTTTACCCCCCCCCACCCCCCCCCGTAAGTACATTGGTGGCACGGCGGCCCGCATCTCCAGCAACATACTAATATTTTTTCACCACCGATTGGAAAAATGCACAGGTCTCTCTCATTGATGCCCAGCACCGACATACACTTTTAGACACACCTCCCACCACAAGTTCTAGAATTGTGAACTTTAGAGATTGGGAGCTACGTTCGAATCTCGGCATCAGCTCAACATCCTGTGATTCCAGGCAAATCGCTTTGTCTCCCCGCGCCTACCACAAATGAATGTGTTCTTCTGTAATGTAAATTGTGCTCATGCCATGTTGTCGAGTTTGCGCTATATAATATTGCAAGGAAAATAAAGTAGGGAAACTCTAGTTCACACACTACTGAACGCGCACTCTTAAGTGCATCAGCAGTGCACTGTGAATCGGAGCGTTTCACAGGCCTGTCACAGATAAGAAATGCTATCAAAACGAAATCCTACGAAACAATATACTACTGGCCGGCAGCAATTCATACCCGGACAACGTCGGGACGGGCTGCTAGTATAGCATACAACATCAAAATAATTCTACAAAGAGCTGCAGTTCAACTGGTGGTGTCCCTAACGAGTCAAATGCAAATGCTTAATGAAAGGGTTTCAATGGTTTTGCATTTGACTCGTGAGGGACATCTAGGGACGACCAGTGGTACTGCAGCTTGATGTAAGAATAATTTCAATGCTTTGCATTTGACTCGTGAGGGACATCTAGTAACAACTAGGTGAACTGCAGCTCTTTGTAGAATTATTTTGATATTGGATACTATAATATTCACTGTCCACTGCTAATCTCGTCCCATAATGCTTTGCAGGGCCTTTGGTTGGGATTGTTTTTTTGCCAAAAACTGTGCTTGGGGTGGTCCTAAAATGATGGGATCATCACTGAAGTTCAACAAAATGTGCTTTTTGTTTATGCTCTTTGTGTTCAAGGCATCTGTTTGGTGCTCCCCCTAGGTTAGGGGGGACCCCCAAAATCATCAGCTCTCTCATTTCCTAATTTTTTTATTGCAAGTATTCATTTTTGTGAGTTAGTTATACTCTGTTAAGCATGTATGTATTAATTAGAGGTTTTTAGCGGTTATAGTGCTATGTATATTAAATGTGCTAATGTTGCACAGGGGTTTACAAAGTGGTCATAGATGCAGTCACTTTGTAAACATGGTGCATTTTTTAACACCACTGGTTTGCACAAAAAGTGACCAACCAGCGGTGCAGCAAGTCCAAATAAGGCCTTATATGTTCATCAGCACAATGTGAGGAACCGCAAGTCATTATTAGATGTCCACATAGAGCCAGCTGCACGTGGTGAAGTAGCATCACTCATTACTAGATGTCTCTCTGGTGCCAGAAGCACAAGGTGCAGTACCGGAGGTTGTTACTAGATGTCCCTGTAGAGGCGGCAGCACAAGCTGCGGTACCACAGGCTGTTACTTGATGTCCCTGTAGTAGAGTCAACAGCACAAGGTGCGGGACCACAGATCATTACTAGATGTACTTGTAGTGTCAGCGGCATAAAGTGCAGGGCAGCAGGTCGTCACTAGATGTCCCTATAGAGTCAGCAGCGCAAGGGGAAGTACTCCAGGTCATCATTACTAGATGTTTCTGTATAAGTAGCAGCATAAGGGGCAGCGCTGCAAGTCATTACTAGTTGTCTTCGTAGAATCAGCAGCACAAGGTGCAGTACCCCAGGTCGATAAAAGATGTCCCTGTAGCGTCAGCAGCATAAGGTGCAGTATGGTATTTTATTGCACTATTTATAAAGCACAGGGTTCTCCAACATTTTCTATATTGAGAGCTGATTATGTTCAATAAAGCTCATTGAGAACTGCTAATATAATTTGTGTTGTAATAGAGTTCACATTAGACAAGATTACATTAGTGACCACCATAAGCAAGGTTACTATCAGCAATCATTTCAGTGCATCAGACATGGCTGTCAGCGGCAATGTAATAAAGGCTTTGTCCATATGGAATGCCTATAGTTGGGTAATACATAACAACCATAACTGCAATACATCTGACATTCCTCAATAAACATATTCACCTGGATCAATGTAGGTTTGATCCCAGGCTGGAGTACTTCATTGAATAGCCGTAGACTATAGTACACAATGTGGGCATCCAGGATCATATTTCTAATGCTGGATGTCTTTCCCTAGATTTACGACAGGCTTTCGATAAACTCAGCTGGGAATATATGCTAGCCACCCTTACTAAATTTGGGAGCCCTGCAGAGTTTATTAAGTGGGTGAAAATCTTATACTCCTCTCTGACAGCACAAGCTCGCACAGGGACTCACATTGCAAGACAAAGAGGGAGGAATACAACAAGAATGTCCATTGTCCCCAATATTATTCGTACTTGCACTCGAACCAATAGCACAGAAGTTATGTGGTGATGCGACCTCCTAGAGTTTCCCACTGGGGCAGACAATCCATGTCTTGTCTCTGTATGCGGACTACACAACACTATATGCTAGGGATATCTGGTGGAAGTTCCAAGCAGTCGCTCAAATATTTGTACAATTGCACATTATTTCGGGATTAGCCATTAACTTTAACAAGTCACTTGCGTTTCCCTGCGAAGAAAACCCTATGCCCAAAGTGATCCATTTTGGAGAAGAGGAACTGACAGTGGCCCCAGTTACCTACAAATATGTGGGCGTGCGAATATACAAAGGCAGCAATACACCCTTGATGGAAATGTACAAAGAGTGATTACCTCCCTGCGGATGCAGACTGCCTTCTGGATATCGCTTCCGTTGTCTGTGGCAGGGCGCCTGACCATAGCAAAAATGGCTATGCTACCACGGATCCTATACTATTTCAATACACTTGGAATCCGATCTAGCTGCCATGAACATTACACTCTTTAATTCTGGCTCCACTCACAGAGCCGGACATTTGCTCGATCCTATCTTCTCCAACCTTTCTCATATTCACTGCACTCCGGCAGTGCCTTTAGATTGGTCAGGTCATTTCCTATCAAAATCCAGTATCACCGCCCTCCCGCTCCTACCTTTTCCAGTTTGTCCCTTAAAATTCCTAAAAGCGACTGGAAAAAACTTGATATTAGTGCCGTTAACCAGCTCCTTTGTTCCAATCCACCCTCAGTTCATTCTAGTACTGAAACACTATCAGGAGATGTTGACAATTGGCTCTATAAATACCTGCCTCCCCCTCACTCAGAAACAGCCTAAGAACCATCGTAATCTGGCTCCTTGGTTCAGCGAATCCTTAAAAATTGAGAAATTCAAATGCAAGCGCCTAGAACGGAAATGGAGGAAAGACTATTCCCCTGACTCCAAATGTTTATGTTTATGTTTATGTTTATGTTTATTTGATTTGTATTGCGCACAAATACCCGAAGATGTCTCGGCGCAGGGGATTATACATTGACAGAATTAATGTAAAATGAATTATTGATCAAAGAGCCACGTTTTCATTTGTTTTCGGAAAATTAAAAGGGTTGGACTGGTCTTGATGGTGAGAGGGAGAGTATTCCAAAGCCTCGCCGTAGCTACCAAAAAGCGTCTGTCCCCCCAAGCAACTGTTCTGGTGCGAGGAAGAGGAAGAAGGTAGTTGGATGCCGAGCGAAGAGACCTGCTGGGGTGTAAATCCTGAAAGCATTTATTAAAAATTGAGGACCTGAGTTGTGGATGGCCTTATATGCAATACAGAGGGTCTTGAAATTTTATGCGGCTTCTGACTCTGAGCCAGTGCAGTTGACGTATGGCCGCCGAAACAGATTGATATTTGGGAATGGAAAGAAGTGCCCAACTGCCGCATTTTGGACCAATTACAATTTGTTCACTACCTGCTGTTGGGTATTTAGCAGGAGGGCATTGCAATAGTCCAGTTTTGAGAATATTAGAGTTGTTATCAATGTTATTCCTGCAGCTGGCGGTAGGTAGGGAAGTAATTTTTTTATTTTTCTGAGGGTAAAAAAAGAGGATGAAGTCACAGTATTAACATGATGGATAAATGTTAATTTGGTGTCGAATATGACCCCAAGGTTCCTGACCTTGGCAACCGGTGCCGGTGGGGGGCCGATGTCAGTGGGCCACCAATTGTCAGGCCATACCGAGGACAGGTTGCCAAAGGTCATCACCTCTGTCTTATCCGAATTTAATTTTAGGCAGTTCATCAGCATCCAGGAGCCTATGGCTAGCATAGCTTCCTGGAATCTTGATGCAACTGCCAAACCATTCTTATGGACCGCCAACACCAATTGGGTGTCGTCTGCATAGGTGGTCAGACTCAGCCCATAAGCTTTTATGACCCTCGCCAAGTCCGACACATAGATGTTAAATAGTGTCGGACTTAGCAATGATCCCTGGGGTACTCCACAGGGTAATGTGGATGTGGGCGAGTAGAAAGTACCAAGTCTCACAGATTGGGAGCGGTTGGCCAGAAAGGAGGCTATAAGGTCTTTGGCTAGATGGTTAACCCCCAGGGCTGAGACACGGTCGATCAAGATGGAGTGATCGACCGTGTCAAAGGCGGCGGAGAGATCTAGCAATATGAGTGCAACCGCACCATTGTGATCTAAAATTGTTCTGATCTCATCAGCCGCCTTTATCAGTGCTGTTTCTGTCCCATGGCCTTTTCTAAATCCAAATTGGGTATCATCCAGCAAGTGATGTTGATCAATGAATTCTGAGAGCTGATGGTTCATGAGTGCTTCAAAGACTTTTGCTGGGAAAGGAAGGCAGGCTATGGGTCTGTAACTGGCTAGTTCTAGAGGATCCAGTGAAGGTTTTTTTAACAAAGGTTTAATTATTGTTTTCTTCCATATCTGTGGGTACTCACCCGTAAGGAACATAGAATTGCAAATCTCAGTAAGGGGAGGCGTGATGATCCCACTGAGTAGATTAAGTACCGATGGGGGGCAAGGGTCAAGCGGGGAGCCTGAGGTGATGGTTGCTGTATGTTTATTGATTGTCTCGGCTAGGACAGGATGAAACAGAGAAAGAGTAGGACCAGCAACCGGTGTTGAAAAAGGTTGAGGGTCAGAGCCTTTGGGATGGGCTAATGAAGAAAAAGTAGCGTAGATATTAGTCACTTTGCTAATAAAATAATCAGCTAAGGAGTTACAGAGGTCTTGGGATGGCTCAATTGCTGAAACAGATGGAGGGGTGGATAAGATGTTAACTGTTTGAAACAGTTTTCTAGAGGAGTTTTGTGGGAGCTCTATTTGGGATAGGTAATAAGCCCTTTTATGAGAGATTATGGCACAATTGTAAATGGCTATGGCAGCTTTATAGCTTTGTTTATCATGAAGATTATAGGGGCATATTATCAACACAGGCGATAAAATTATCGCCGCTTTTATCGGCAGAAAACTGACGCTAAAGCCGCTTTTGCGGCAGAAAACTGCCGCAAAAGCGGCTTTAGCGGCAGTTTTCTGCCGATACGGCAAGCGATAATTTTATCGCCTTTGTTGATAATATGCCCCATAGTGTTTTCGCCAATGTCTCTCAAGGGGGCATATTACCAACGATTAGCGATATTTAACGCTAACGAGGCTTAGCAACGAATTTTTTAACGCTAAGCATCGCCGGAAATTATCGCAGAGATAACTTGCTATTAGCAAGGTTTATCTCAGAGGTGATAAAAATCCTCACGCTAACTGCCAAATGAGAGATTATCACTGGAAAACCAGCGATAATCTCTCGAAGTTTGGAGTTAGCTTGATGATAGGGGCTCACAAACTTAGTCATGATATCCACCTTCCATAGGATATCATGGCTAAGTCAGGAAAATAGCAGGTGTCAAAAAAGCAGTGCTAACCGCGGTTAGCACTGCTTTTTTTATCATTAACCGGGTTAGCGGAATCCTTGATAATAGGAGAAATGTCGCTTAACAACATTTCTCCTATTATTTTTCTCTGGAACGCCCCCTTTGCATCTCATTAGAGATGCAAGGGGAAGCGTAGAGAAAAAGGGTGCTAACATGCAAATTTGCGTGTTAGCACCCTGTTGCTGATAGGGAGATAATTTTATCGCCACTTTCTTGGCTTTTAAAGCCAAAAAAGCGGAGATAAATCCCTTGATAATATGCCTCAAGGTTCCTGCAGTGCTGCCTCTGCAGTCTGAGGGGCATATTATCAAGGGGCTCCCTATTACCAAGCTGTCGCTAACACCAGTTAGCGACAGCTAATAGGAGATAGTGACCATCTTGGGCCCCGCTTTGCATGTCAGTGATATTTATCACTAATGACATGCAAAGTGGGCGTGCCAAGATGTTAGCGACTGAAAACAGTCGCTAACATCGCTATCTCCTATTACCAACTTTTGGAGATATTCGCGCTAAGCGCGAATATCTCCAAAAGCTAACACCTGCCCTGAGCAGTTCTTAGCCATGTTAACCAATGGGAGGTGGATAACATGGCTAAGAGCATTTGCTCGATAATGCATGAATATCGCTGACTTTTCAGCGATATTCATGCATTGCGGCCGTTTTTTATCGCATTTGCGATAAACCTTGCTAATAGCAAGGTTTATCTGCGATAAAAATCGCCGATTTGCGGCGATAATTTTTGTCTCTAAACAAGTTAGAGACAAAAATTATCTCTATTGGTTGGTAATATGCCCCTAAGGGGTATATTATCAAGGGGTTTATCTCCGCTTTTTTGGCTTTAAAAGCCAAGAAAGCGGAGATAAAATTATCTCCCTATTACCAAGCTGTCGCTAACACCAGGTAGTGACAGCTAATAGGAGATAGCGACCATCTTGGGCCCCGCTTTGCATGTCAGTGATATTTATCACTAATGACATGCAAAGTGGGCGTGCCAAGATGTTAGCGACTGGAAACAGTCGCTAACATCGCTATCTCCTATTACCAACTTTTGGAGATATTCGCGCTAAGCGCGAATATCTCCAAAAGCTAACACCTGCCCTGAGCAGTTCTTCACCATGTTATCCAATGGGAGGTGGATAACATGGCTAAGAGCATTTGCTCGATAATGCATGAATATCGCTGACTTTTCAGCGATATTCATGCATTGCGGCCGTTTTTTATCGCATTTGCGATAAACCTTGCTAATAGCAAGGTTTATCTGCGATAAAAATCGCCGATGTGCGGCGATAATTTTTGTCTCTAAATAAGTTAGAGACAAAAATTATCGCTAGTTGTTGGTAATATACCCCTAAGTTCCTCTGAAAACCATCTAGCAGATTTAGTAGAACGGTTTGGAAAACTTAACTTGGTGGGTACCGCCATATTAAGTGCGTCCAAGAGCCAATCGTGGTACTTGGTAGACGCCTGATTAGGATTGGCAGAGATCTCAAAAAGGGGAGTTGTGAGTAATTGAGTAAACAGGGAGAGATCTAAGGGGCATATTATCAACAAATAGCGATATTTATCGCTAAGTAGGGTTAGAGACAATTTTTATCGCTAAGTATCGCTAAGCATCGCCTATTTTTATCGCTTAGGAACCTTGCTATTATCAAGGTTTATCTCCTAAGCGATAAAAAACGGCCGAAATGCATGAATATCACTGAAAAGTCAGCGATATTCATGCATTATCGAGCTAATGCTCTTAGTCATGTTATCCACCTCCCATTGGATAACATGGCTAAGAACTGCTCAGGGGCAGGTGTTAGCTTTTGGAGATATTTGTGCTTAGCGCGAATATCTCCAAAAGTTGATAATAGGAGATAGCGATGTTAGCGACTGTTTCCAGTCGCTAACATCTTGGCACGCCCACTTTGCATGTCATTAGTGATAAATATCACTGACATGCAAAGTGGGGCCCAAGATGGTCGCTATCTCCTACTAGCTGTCGCTAACTGGTGTTAGCGACAGCTTGGTAATAGGGATATAATTTTATCTCCGCTTTCTTGGCTTTTAAAGCCAAAAAAGCGGAGATAAACCCCCTTGATAATATGCCCCTAAGTTTTTCCAGTCACGGATACTCTGCGCAGTTTGTGATTTAAATTGTGCTGGATTGGGGTTATGTGCTTTAATACTAAAAATGACTGCATCATGGTCTGACCAAATCAGAGGTAGCACCTTAGTTAGTGATATAGCTGAGTTGTTGGTGAACAGCCCATCCAAGGTGTGACCAGCTTGGTGAGTCGGGACTGTGACTAGTTGGTGTAGTCCTAGCGCTTCCAGATCGGCAATGAGTTGAATCGTATCTCTGTCAGCGGGAGATTCAAGATGGAAGTTAAAATCTCCCAGGACTGTGTAATCCGACGATTCTATGCACGGTTGAGAAAGAGACCTACAAGATGGCAAAACAATCCTACCACAATTTATGTGCTACTGCTAGGGCCAGCTTTATCTCTAAAACTATTTCTGTTGCGACAAATTGTTCCAAAACGATCTTTGGACTGGTCAAAGAGGTCAAAGAGCTGGCTGGCTCCGAGACCACTGCTAAACCACCGCCCCTGAACAGCAACCAGTGCGAAGAGCTCGCACAGTTCTTCACGAAAAAAATTGAAACTATTTACCTGGACATAGCCAAATCACGCTCCGATCGGACTCCGCAACTGCACTCTCCCACATCCCTCGCCACTATCTGCCCATCTTCAACCGACTCTCCTCACACTTACCCCCACATGGACTCCTGGCCACATCTCAATCTGGACTCCCTGAAAAACATTCTAGGGAAATTAAAATCTGGCTCGCCCAAGGACCCTCTTGCTATCCCTATACTAAAACAACTTGGCATCCCCCATTTACCCCTGATACTAAACACCCTTAACACTTCCTTGCTTGAATCCACAGTCCCGGCTCATTGGAAGCACGCCATGGTGACACCTCTCCTGAAAAAGCCTTCAGCTGACCCTAGCGATTTGTCCAACTATCGCCCAATCTCTCTTCTACCAGCTTTCTCCAAGATTTTTGAGAGACCCATTCACTTACACCTCTCCCAGTATATTGAATCCAATCAAATTCTTCATCCCTCTCAGTCTGGCTTTAGAACTTGGATTCTCCACCGAAACTACATTACTGGGAGTAACAGAGAACCTGCGCCAACATCTTGATAGAGGAGACACGGTGGCGCTAATACTGCTCGACCTCAGCGCAGCGTTCGATACCCTCTCACACACCATACTCATCAATACACTAAACTCACTGGGGATTCGTGGCCAGCACTGAAATGGATCTCCTCATTCCTTGCCCACCGTACGTTTCAAATTTCCTCTACCACATCCAATTCCAACTTTCACTCTTCACCATATGGGATACCCCAGGGCTCAGTGCTCAGTCGTTTGCTTTTTAATTTGTACATCAGGCCTCTAGCTTACATTGCAGAACAAGCCGGTCTAACCCTATTCACTTACGCAGATGACTCCCAGATCACATTTTACCTTTTTAATAGTGATCCCAGCTCCACCTCTCTTCTTCAATCAGGTTTAGGGAAAATTGTCACTTGGATGAATGACAACCTCCTAAAATTAAATGGCGGTAAGACCGAGGTCTTGATTCTCGGGAAAAAGAAAGAGCTATGGACCCCGTCTCACTAGCCTGCTGAGACGGGTCTCCTCCCGCTGCCCTCCAGACACGTCCGTAATCTGGGAATTACGATTGATGATGCCTTGACCATACACCAACAGGTAGTCAAGGTCTCGGCAGTCTGCTTTACAATCTTGCGTTAGCTCAGGAAAATCATCTGGATGCTGCCTAGTGATACCCAAAAATATGTAGTCCATGCCCTTATTACATCCCGGCTGGACTACAGCAATGTCCTTTACTTGTGCGCTAACAAGGCAGTGACTAGACAACTACAACTGGTACAAAACTCTGCCACAAGACTACTGTGCAAAATTCCCAAAACCGCCCACATCTCCAGACATCTTCGCAACCTACATTGGCTCAGGGTAGAGAGTCGCATCAAATTCAAAACCCTGAGCTATATGTTCAAAATCAAAATGGGCACAGCCCCACAATACCTACAATCCCTTGTACGTCCCTACACTCCCACTCACCTCCTCCGATCTACATCTCACGTAAACTTTACTGTACCTAGAATTACACTCACCAGGATGGATGGCAGTTCTTTCTCTTACCTTGGCCCCACTCTGGTGAATTCTCTCCCCCCTGACATCCGTAGAGAAACAATCTACATACGCTTTCGCAGATCCCTAAAGACCTGGCTATTAAACCAATAACTCTGTCTATCTGTAGTACCTAGGTTACCAGTTCTCTGTTCAGTGCTGGGAAACCCTTTGTGGGTAGCTATAGCGCTCAACAAGCTCAATCCATCCATACTAATATAATAAAGAGAGAGCCCAAACCTTTGAGGCGGGTAATCTCAGGAACCACAGCACCAATCACAACACCCAATACAGCGTTGGAAAGGGCAGTTGCAGCAGAAGGACATGGGCTATGCAGACGCCGACCATATACATTTAAAAGGTAAAAGAACCGTGCCAGCAAAGTAGTCCCGTGTGGGCGTGTCTGCGTTGTACTGTGGGCTTGTGCTGGGGGCGCGACAAATGCTGGGGGCGTGTGGTACGTTCCGCCCTTCGGGCTGGACTATTCCCATGAGGCACAGGGTCAAGGCTGATTTGTATATGGCCATGTATGACCTGGGGTGGTGTGGATTGCAAAAAATGATGGATTTAGGGCCAGATCTCTGTACTGGTGTGAATGTATGACATTGTTATGCATTCTGTCCATCAACTGCTGTTTTCACATTCCGCCCTTCATGCCATGTCTCATATGTGTGCTGTGGGCGTGTGCTGTGGGCGTGTGCTGGGGGTGTGGGCGTGTGCGGACGCAGGATTACGGGGAAAAAAAAGCAAGCGTTGTGCCAAATATTTCATTGTTTTTTCTTCCCAGGTTCTGTACATTCCATCTCCGGGTGTCCACCCTGCTCCCTTTAAATACCCCTGCACCCCATAATCAAAACCCACCCTTACTCCTTAAAATACCCCAACACCCTTAAACACTAACCCATCTTAACCCTATAAATATACCCTGTACCCCAAAACTCAAACTTATTCCTAAACCCTAAAAATACCCCTGTACCCCAATACCCAAACCTACCCCTGAACCCTAAAATACCCCTGTACCTCAAAATCCAAACCTAGCCCTGAACCCTTAAAATACACCTGTACCCCAAATCCCAAACCTACCCCTGAACCCTAAAAATAACCCTGTACCCCAAAAGCCAAACCTACCCCTGAACCCTAAAATACCCCTGTACCCCAAAACCCAAACCTAGCCCTGAACCCTAAAAATACCCCTGTACCCCAAAACCCAAACCTAGCCCTGAACCCTTAAAATACCCCTGTACCCCAAAACCCAAAACTACCCTTGAACCCTAAATATACCCCTATACCCCAAAACCCAAACCTAGCCCTGAACCCTAAAAATACCCCTGTACCCCAAAACCCATAACTATCCCTAAACCATAAAACTACCCCTGTACCCCATAACCCAAAACTATATCTGAGCCCTTAAAATACCCAAACATCCCAAAACATATACCTCAGTACCCCAACACATATACCCCTATTCCCATACTTACCTTATCCAAACACTAGCAGCCCGCCCCGACGTTGTCCGGGTGTGATTTGCTGCCGGCCAGTAGTATATGGTTTTGTAGAATTTCGTTTTGATAGCATTTCTTATCTGTGACAGGCCTGTGAAACGCTCCGATTGACAGTGCACTGCTGCTGCACTTAAGAGTGCACGTTCAATAGTGTGTGAACTCGAGTTGCCCTACTTTATTTTTTCTTGAAATATTATATAGCGCAAACTCGACAACATGGCATGAGCACAATTTACACTTCAGAAGAACACATTCATTTGTGGTAGGCACGAGGAGACAATGTGATTTCCCTGGAATCACAGGATGTTGAGCTGATGCCGAGATTCGAATGTAGGGGCATATTACCAACCAATAGAGATAATTTTTGTCTCTAACTTGTTTAGAGACAAAAATTATCGCCACACATCGGCGATTTTTATCGCAGATAAACCTTGCTATTAGCAAGGTTTATCGCAAGTGCGATAAAAAACGGCCGCAATGCATGAATATCGCTGAAAAGTCAGCGATATTCATGCATTATCGAGCAAATGCTCTTAGCCATGTTATCCACCTCCCATTGGTTAACATGGCTAAGAACTGCTCAGGGCAGGTGTTAGCTTTTGGAGATATTCGCGCTTAGCGCGAATATCTCCAAAAGTTGGTAATAGGAGATAGCGATGTTAGCGACTGTTTCCAGTCGCTAACATCTTGGCACGCCCACTTTGCATGTCATTAGTGATAAATATCACTGACATGCAAAGCGGGGCCCAAGATGGTCGCTATCTCCTATTAGCTGTCGCTAACTGGTGTTAGCGACAGCTTGGTAATAGGGAGATAATTTTATCTCCGCTTTCTTGGCCAAAAAAGCGGAGACAAACCCCCTTGATAATATGCCCCGTAGTTCCCCAGCTCTAAAGTTCGGAATTCTAGAACTTGTGGCGGGAGGTGTGCCTAAAAGTGTATGTCGGTGCTGGCCATCAATGAGAGAGACCTGTGCATTTTTAAAACCGGTGGTGAAAAAATATGAGTATGTTGCTGGAGATGTGGGCCGCCGTGCCCCCAATGTACTTACCGGGGGAGGATAAACACCCTTTATTCAGCAACTTTCTTTCCGCATACCATCACTCCGCATACTTTCATTACGAAAGTACCATGACTCCGCAATGCCATTATAACGCATGGCATTACATTTGATATGCTTTTACCACGCATACATGTACAACGAAATTCGTTGTTAATGCATGAATGGGAAAAGCATATTTTTTTAATGTTTGGATAAGGTAAGTATGGGTATAGGGGTATATGTTTTGGGGTACTAAGGTATATGTTTTGGGGTGTTTGGGTATTTTAAGGGTTCAGATATAGTTTTGGTTATGGGGTACAGGGGTAGTTTTAGGGTTTAGGGATAGGTATGGGTTTTGGTGTACAGGGGTATTTTTAGCGTTCAGGGCCAGGTTTGGATTTTGGGGTATAGGGGTATTTTTAGGGTTCAGGGGTAGGTTTGGGTTTTGGGGTACAGGGGTATTTTAAGGGTTCGGGGCTAGTTTTGGGTTTTGGGGTACAGGGGTATTTTTAGGGTTCATGGCTAGGTTTGGGTTTTAGGGTACAGGGGTATTTTAGGGTTCAGGGGTAGGTTTGGGTTTTGAGGTACAGGGTTATTTTTATGGTTCAGGGCTGGGTTTGGATTTTGGGGTACAGGGGTATTTTTAGGGTTCAGGGGTAGGTTTGGGTTTTGAGGTACAGGGGTATTTTTAGGGTTCAGGGCTAGGTTTGGGTTTCGGGGTACAGGGGTATTTTTAGGGTTTAGGGATAGGTTTGGGTTTTGGGGTACAGGGTATATTTATAGAATTAAGATGGGTTAGTGTTTAAGGGTGTTGGGGTATTTTAAGGAGTAAGGGTGGGTTATGATTATG
This sequence comes from Lissotriton helveticus, assembly GCF_964261635.1. NCBI lineage: Eukaryota > Metazoa > Chordata > Amphibia > Caudata > Salamandridae > Lissotriton > Lissotriton helveticus. The sequence continues at coordinate 293,860,799 of NC_136058.1, read as the reverse complement.
GGGTGCAGGGGTATTTAAAGGTAGCAGGGTGGACACCCGGAGCTGGAATGTACAGAACCTGGGAAGAAAAAACAATGAAATATTTGGCACAATGTTTGCTTTTCTATTTCCCGTAATCCCGCGCCCCGCACACGCCCAGGAACACAAAAACAACAGTTGATGGACAGAATGCAGAACAATGTCATACATTCACCCCAGTACAGAGATCTGGGCCTAAATCCGTCGTTTTTTGGCACTCCACACCACCCTAGTTCAGACATGGCCATGTGCAAATCAGCCTTGCCCCTGTGCCTCATGGGAACAGTCCAGCCAGAACTGCCAAGCCATGTCTTTCCTAGATCGGAATCAAGCATCCTAGGACTGGTTTCTTCAGCCAGGATAGCTTGACTCCAGTGGTGTGGAGAGCATGGGATTCACGTCTGAGCATACCCATTCCACTCGGGGTGACAAATGCAAAAACAACAGTTGATGGACAGAATGCTGAACAATGTCATACTTTCACCCCAGTACAGAGATCTGGGCCTCAATCCATCAATTTTTTGAATTGCACACCACTCCATTTCAAACATGGCCATATGGAAATCAGCCTTGACCCTGTGCCTCATGGGAACAGTCCAGCCCGAACTGCCAAGCCATGTCTTTCCTGGACCAGAATCAACCATTCAAACCCGAACTGCCAAGCCATGTCTTTCCTGGACCAGAATCAACATTTCTAGAACCAGTTTCTGGCTATCATCGGTTTTCAACCAGGATAGCTTGACTTCAGTAGTGTGGAGAGCATGGGACTCACGTCTGACCATACCCATCCCACTCGGGGTGACAAATGCAAAAACAACAGTTGATGGACAGAATGCAGAACAATGTCATACATTCACCCCAGTACAGAGATCAGGGCCTAAATCCATAGTTTTTTTGCACTCCACACCACCCCAGTTCAGACATGGCCATATGCAAATCAGCCTTGACCCTGTGCCTCATGGGAACAGTCAAGCCCGAAGGGCGGAACGTACCACACGCCCCCAGCGTTTGTCACGCCCACAGCACACACCCACAGCACAATGCAGACACGCCCACAAGGGGCTACTTTGCTGGCACGGTTCTTTTACCTTTTAAATGTATATGGTGGGCGTCTGCGTAGCCTATGTCCTTCTGCTGCAACTTCCCTTTCCAACGCTGTATTGGGTGTTGTGATTGGTGCTGTGGTTCCTGAGACTACCCGCCTCAAAGGTTTGGGCTCTCTCTTTATTATATTAGTATGGATTAAAAAAAAATGCTTTTACCATTCATGCATTTACAACGAATTTCGTTGTAAATGTATGCGTGGTAAAAGCATATAAAATGTAATGCCATGCGTTATAATGGCATTGCGGAGTCTAGGGGGCAGATTTATGATAACTGGCGCATCCCCAGGGATGCGCCAGTTATTTTGCACCGCTGCTCCGCCACCGATGGTGCGCCGCATTTACAATGCGGCGCACCATGGGGCAAAAACGGCACAGATGCGTGACGCATCTGTGCCGTAAAGGTGGCGCATCTTCAGCAAGGCTCGGGGGTGCCCCATCTTTACAATGCTGCGTCCAGACCTATGCCTGCTTCAAGCAGGCACAGGGTTTTGACGCAGCATTGGCCTGAAAGTGACTGAGTGAAATCTTATAGATTTCACTCAGCCACTTTTGCGAGGCGCACCTGCCCCGGAACGCCCACAAGTGGCACAGGGCTTAACAACGTGACGCATCTGCCTAGATGCGCCACGTTGTAAATGGGTCGTAGGGATGCGCCACGTTCACGCCGCAATTGCGTGACGCAAACGTGGCGCATTCCCAGCATAAATCTGCCCCATGGTACTTTCATAATGAAAGTATGCAGAGTGATGGTATGCGGAAAGCAAGTTGCGTAATAATGGGTGTTTACCCTCCCCCGGTAAGTACATTGCTGGCACGGCGGCCCACATCTCCAGCAAAATACTGATATTTTTTCACCACCGATTTGAAAAATGCACAAGTCTCTCTCATTGATGGCCTGCACCGACATACACTTTTAGACACACCTCCCACCACAAGTTCTAGAATTGCGAACTTTAGAGCTGGGGAGCTACGTTCGAATCTCGGCATCAGCTCAACATCCTGTGATTCCAGGCAAATCGCTTTGTCTCCCCGTGCCTACTACAAATTAATGTGTTCTTCTGTAATGTAAATTGTGCTCATGCCATGTTGTCGATTTCTTTCTATATAATATTGCAAGGAAAAATAAAGTAGGGAAACTCGAGTTCACAGACTGCTGAATGCGCACTCTTAAGTGCATCAGCAGTGCACTGTGAATCGGAGCGTTTCACAGGCCTGTCACAGTGAAGAAATGCTATCAAAACGAAATCCTACAAAACAATATACTACTGGCCGGCAGTAATTCATACCCGGACAACGTCGGGACGGGCTGCTAGTACTAATATAATAAAGAGAGAGCCCAAACCTTTGAGGCGGGTAATCTCAGGAACCACAGCACCAATCACAACACCCAATACAGCGTTGAAAAGGGCAGTTGCAGCAGAAGGACATAGGCTATGCAGACGCCCACCATATACATTTAAAAGGTAAAAGAACCGTGCCAGCAAAGTCGTCCCTTGCGGTCGTGTCTGCGTTGTGCTGTGGGCGTGTGCTGGGGGTGTGACAAACGCTGGGGGCGTGTGGTACGTTCCTCCCTTCGGGCTGGACTGTTCTCATTAGGCACAGGGTCAAGGCTGATTTGCATATGGCCATGTCTGAACTGGGGTGGTGTGGAGTGCAAAAAAACGATGGATTTAGGCCCAGATCTCTGTACTGGGGTGAATGTATGACATTGTTCTGCATTCTGTCCATCAACTGTTGTTTTTGAATTTTTCACCCCGAGTGGGATGGGTATGCTCAGACGTGAGTCCCATGCTCTCCACACCGCTGGATTCAAGCTATCCTAGCTGAAGACGGCTGATAGCCATAAACCGGTCCTAGGATGCTTGATTCTAGTCCAGGGAAGATATGGCTTGGCAGTTTGGGCTGGACTGTTCCCATGAGGCACAGGGTCAAGTCTGATTTGCATATGGCCATGTCTGAACTGGGTTAGTGAGGAGTACAAAAAAAAAAAGTTGGATTTAGGTCCAGATCTGTGTATTGGGGTGAATGTATGACATTGTGCTGCATTCTGTCCATCAACTGTTGTTTTTGCTTCCTGGTCACGGGATTATGGGAAAAAAACACATTCCAGCACCGGGTGTCCACTCTGCTTCCTTTAAATACCTCTGCACCCCATAATCATAACCCACCATTACTACTTAAAATACCCCAACACCCTTAAACACTAACCCATCTTAACCCTATAAATATACCATGTACCCCAAAACCCAAACCTAGCCCTGTACCCTATAAATACCCCTGTGCCTCAAAACCCAAACCTACCCCTGAACCCTAAAAATACCCCTGTACCCTAAAACCCAAACCTAGCCCTGAACCCTAAAAATGCCCCTGTACCCCAAAACCCAAACCTACCCCTGAACCTTAAAATACCCCTGTACCCCAACACCCAAACCGAGCCCTGAACTCTTAAAATACCCCTGTACCCCAAAACCCAAACCTATCCCTGAACCCTAAAAATACCCCTGTACCCCAAAACCCAAACCTAGCCCTGAACCATACAAATAACACTGTACCCCAAAACCCAAACCTACCCCTGAACCCTAAAATACCCCTGTACCCCAAAACCCAAACCTAGCCCTGAACCCTAAAAATACCCCTGTACCTCAAAACCCAAACCTAGCCCTGAACCCTTGAAATACCCCTGTTCCCCAATACCCAAACCTACCCCTGAGCCCTAAAAATACCCCATACCCCAAAACCCAAACCTAGCCCTGAACCCTAAAAATACACCTGTACCGCAAAACCCATACCTATCCCTAAACCCTAAAACTACCCCTGTACCCCATAACACAAAACTATATCTGAACCCTTAAAATACCCAAACACCCAAAAACATATACCTCAGTACCCCAAAGCATATACCCCTATACCCACACTTACCATATCCAAACATTAAAAAAAACCATGCTTTACCATTCATGCATTTACAACGAATTTCGTTGTAAATGTATGCGTGGTAAAAGCATATGAAATGTAATGCCATGCGTTATAATGGCATTACGGAGTCATGGTACTTTCGTAATGAAAGTATGCGGAGTGATGGTATGCGGAAAGAAAGTTGCGGATTAATGGGTGTTTACCCTCCCCGGTAAGTACATTGGTGGAATGGTGGCCCACATCTCCAGCAACATACTCATATTTTTTCACCACCAATTTGAAAAATGCACAGGTCTCTCTCATTGATGGCCAGTACCGACATACACTTTTAGACACACCTCCCGCCACAAGTACTAGAATTGCGAACTTTAGAGCTGAGGAACTACGTTCGAAACTCGGCATCAGCTCAACATCCTGTGATTCCAGGCAAATCGCTTTGTCTCCCCGTGCCTACCACAAATGAATGTGTTCTTCTGTAATGTAAATTGTGCTCATGCCATGTTGTCGAGTGTTAGACCTGGCACCTTGGCGTGAGTCTCCCTTCCTCCTATTGCTGATGTGCCTCCGATGTTTTGCTGGTGTTCGATGCTCAGGGCACTGCGCCACGGCCGTCCCATGCCGCAGTGCAAGTGCTCCCCTTATAAAGTGTATATGAAATTGATCCCCATGATTGGCTCATTTGGTTTACTGTCAGTCCCCAGTAACGCGCACGAGGAGTGCCGGGGCTTGTAGATACAAATGCTGCTGGTGGGCTTGCAGCGCTGGTTGCGCCACCCACAGAAGCGGCCTCGTAAGATGTGTCTCGGGTCCGCCATTGCTGACCCCGCGTACAGTCTCGTACTGCCCGCTGATTGCGCAAGTGCCCACACTTGCCAATCCCTGAACCTTCCCTAAACCTCCATATTAGTCACCTCAATGGTAGGCCCACGGGCAGGGTGCATTGCGAGCGTAAGATGGGACAAGCCTCGAGTGTGGCATGTCCTAGTAGTGAATTGCCGCCCTTTTTTGGCTCTTCACTATGGAAGGGCTACCGGTTCTCTTAGGCCAGACGAGCTGTCGGAACTATTACACGCTATAGTCCCGGCAGGCTCCGGGAACACGGTAGCCGGTCAAGTTTAGTATGTCTGAACTCAGAATAGTAAAATACTTCCTTCAGAAGGGTTTATTTTAATATCCTGTGTCTGCAAACGCTACTTTTAGAAAGTTAGCCTTTGCTCGCCTAACTGTTCAACCGCCTCTGCCAGGATGTGTATCTGCTGTCTGGGTTTGTGTGAGTGACAGGGCGGGGAGATTCCCGGGGATAGTCGGGTGCTCCAGGTGGTGAATAGAGTGCTTACACCAGGATGGGTAGGCGGAGTAGACCTTGACTCTGAATAGGGTTGTGCTCCTCCACCACAATGCTGGCTCCACCTGCCCTGAACCCTGAAAGAAGATGGCAGCGTCCTGTCAACAAAGTACTCCAGAACTGGGTTGAACCAGGCTCAGGCCCCCTGGCCGGCAAAGACAAAAGAATCACGGTATAAATACAGGAGCTCCGCTCCTTGCAAATCAGATTCAGTTTTGACCACGACGAACCTCTGCCTGACTAGACGGACCAAGAGAAGCTGAAGGACGGAACCCAGTCTGTATCCTGTTAGACTGGCCTGCAGTGGTGCCTTGCTGAGAACGGAGAGGAAAGGAACAGAAAGGACTTTGTAGACTTGTGCCTGAAACGATCTCCAAGGGCTCGATTGAGAGCTTGCCCCCTGAACGGAACCCCAGGACCATTGGGTTCTATCTGCTTGTGCCCATCTGCTGTTGGGCCTTAAGTTCTTATTCCCTCGCCAGAGTTGTGACTCGGGTGCCTTCGCCCCCTCCCAGGTCGTGACAGCTCGGAGCCTGGTCGCCCCGCCGTAGAGAGCCCCGCTCATCCCTGAGTCGCTCTCCGCTTCAGTGCCGGGCCACCTGCTCTCCTGTCACCTCGCCGCTAACGGAGCGCGTTGTGTGCCTCTCATCTCTCCAGCCGGAATCTGCACGGAGAACATCTCCATAGCCTCGCATGGTCCATACGTGGCAACGTACCCGGCTGTCTCGCTTTGTCCTCCTGCATACCAAGGCTCGTGCCGCACCTCAAGAAAGGCCTCCCCGTACAGTGGTACTGGACGCCTGGTGCTGCACCCGTCTGCCCGAGAACGCGACGCCCCTCACAGATCCATGAGTCAGACCCGACGTGCTAAGAAGTAGTACGTCCCGCAGGCCTGAACGGCGCCTCGCCCCGTGAGCTGCATCGATCCCGGATCGCCGCAACCCTCCACAGTCTAGCTCCCCAGCCTCGCTCCTCGAGGTGGACCGAGCCGGAGAGATCCTCTGGAGAACCGTCGGCCTCGTTCAGGGTCAGCCCTCACCAGCCGCACCTGAAACGCCTCGGACTTCCACAGCAAGGTACACTTGAACTCCGTCCCGAGTTCATATCGGATCCAGGGTCCGCAACGTTCTTATTTCCCTGCCGTCGTACCTTGCCGAACAACGAACATTGAAAGACTAAGTTACCTATTGTAATCTGGTGGCCCCCATTCGCTAAATGTTATTGTTGGTCTTGTGATAATTCTGCTCGAATATATCTTTTATATAAAGTATACGTATTTTTGATACAACCATTTGACTGGTGTCCATTTGTGGTGGGTCAGTGGGTTTACTGTGTGTGGTCATAAATGCTTAACTTACTATCGCCCTGAAGATTAGCCTTGTCTGCTCGCGCCACGTTACCTAGAGGGTGAGCAGGGGTTATTCAAAGGAGTAGTTCCCTTACCCTGACAATTGGGTCTCAGGGTCCCTGCTTGTCACAAGTACATACCTGTGCCAACCAGAGACCTTCGGGTTCCAACATCGAGTTCGCGCTATATAATATTGCAAGGAAAAATAAAGTAGGGAAACTCGAGTTCACACACTACTGAACGCGCACTCTTAAGGGCATCAGCAGTGCACTGTGAATTGGAGTGTTTCACAGGCCTGTCACAGATAAGAAATGCTATCAAAACGAAATCCTACAAAACAATATACTACGGGCAGGCAGCAATTCATACCCGGACAATGTCGGGATGGGCTGCTAGTACTAATATAATAAAGAGAGAGCACAAACCTTTGAGGCGGGTAATCTCAGGAACCACAGCACCAATCACAACACCCAATACAGCGTTGGAAAGGGCAGTTGCAGCAGAAGGACATAGGCTACGCAGACACCCACCATATACATTTAAAAGGTAAAAGAACCATGCCAGCAAAGTAGTCACTTGTGGGCGTGTCTGCATTGTGCTGTGGGCGTGTGCTGGGGGCGTGACAAACGCTGGGGGCGTGTGGTACGTTCCGCCATTTGGGCTGGACTGTTCCCATGAGGCACAGGGTCAAGGCTGATTTGCATATGGCCATGTCTGAACTGGGGTGGTGTGGAGTGCAAAAAAACGATGGATTTAGACCCAGATCTCTGTACTGGGGTGAATGTATGACTTTGTTCTGCATTCTGTCCATCAACCATTGTTTTTGCATTTGTCACCCCGAATGGGATGGGTATGCTCAGACGTGAGTCCCATGCTCTCCACACCACTGAAGTCAAGCTATTCTGGCTGAAGATGGCTGATAGCCAGCAACTGGTTCTAGAATGGTTTATTCTGGTTTAGGAAAGACATGGCTTGGCAGTTCAGGCTGGACTGTTCCCATAAGGCACAGGGTCAAGGCTGGTTTGCATATGGCCAGGTCTGCATTGGGGTGGTGTGGAGTGCAAAAAAATGATGGATTTAAGCCCAAATCTCTGTACTCTGGCAAATGTATGATATTGTTCTGCATTCTGTCCATCAACTGTTGTTTTTGCATTTGTCACCCTGAGTTGAATGGGAATGATCAGACGTGAATCCCATGCTCCCCACACCACTGGAGTCAAGCTATCCTGGCTGAAGAAACCAGTATAAGAATGCTTGATTCCTATTTCCTAGGATGCTTGATTCCGTTTCAGGAAAGACATGGCTTGGCAGTTCGGGCTGGACTGATCCCATGAGGCACAGGGTGAAGACTGATTTGCATCTGGCCATGTCTGAACTGGGGTGGTGTGGAGTGCAAAAAAACGATGGATTTAGGCCCGGATCTCTGTACTGGGGTGAATGTATGACATTGTTCTGCATTCTGTCCATCAACTGTTGTTTTTACAATCCGCCCTTCATGCCATGTCTCATATCGTGTGCTGGGGGCCTGGGCGTGTGCGGGGCGCGGGATTACGGGAAAAAAAGCAAGCGTTGTGCCAAATATTTCCTTGTATTTTCTTCCCAGGTTCTGTACATTCCAGCTCCGGGTGTCCACCCTGCTCCCTATAAATACCCCTGCACCCATTAATCATAACCCACCCTTACTCCTTAAAATATCCCAACACCCTTAAACACTAACCCATATTAACCCTCTAAATATACCCTGTACCCCAAAACCCAAACCTATCCCTAAACCCTAAAAATACCCCGTACCCCAAAACCCAAACCTAGCCCTTAACCCTATAAATACCCCTGTACCTCAAAACCGAAACCTATCCCTGAACCCTAAAAATACCCCTGTACCCCAAAACACAAACCTAGCCCTGAACCATAAAAATAACCCTGTACCCCAAAACCCAAACCTACCCCTGAACCCTAAAATACCCCTGTACCCCAAAACCCAAACCTAGCCCTGAACCCTACATATACCCCTGTACCCCAAAACCCAAACCTAGCCCTGAACCCTTAAAATACCCCTGTACCCCAAAACCCAAACCTACCCCTTAGTACCCCAAAACATATACCCCTATACCCATACTTACCTTATCCAAACATAAAAAAAATGCTTTTAGCATTCATGCATTTACAACGAATTTCGTTGTAAATGTATGCGTGGTAAAAGCCTATAAAATGTAATGCCATGCGTTATAATGGCATTGCGGAGTCATGGTACTTTCGTAATGAAAGTATGCAGAGTGATGGTATGCGGAAAGAAAGTTGCCGAATAATGGGTGTTTATCCTCCCCCGTAAGTACATTGGTGGCACGGCGGCCCACATCTCCAGCAACATACTCATATTTTTTCACCACTGATTTGAAAAATGCACAGGTCTCTCTCATTGATGGCCAGCACCGACATACACTTTTAGGCACACCTCCCGCCACAAGTTCTAGAATTGAGAACTTTAGAGCTGGGGAGCTACGTTCAAATCTCGGCATCAGCTCAACATCCTGTGATTCCAGGCAAATCGCTTTGTCTCCTCGTGCCTACCACAAATGAATGTGTTCTTCTGTAATGTAAATTGTGCTAATGCCATGTTGTCGAGTTCGCGCTATATAATATTTCAAGGAAAAATAAAGTAGGGCAACTCGAGTTCACACACTATTGAACGCGCACTCTTAAGTGCATCAGCAGTGCACTGTGAATCGGAGCGTTTCACAGGCCTGTCACAGATAAGAAATACTATCAAAGCGAAATCCTACGAAACAATATACTACTGGCCGGCAGCAATTCATACCCGGACAACGTCGGGACGGGCTGCTAGTAAATAAATAAATAAATAAATAAATAGTGATACCTAATGCAGTGTTTAAACTATTGAATACTGTTAGACCTGGAATAGCTTGGCGTGATTAACCCTGACTTTTTGCCTTTGCCTCCTGTGAAGTTAGATTCTGTAGGTATTTGCCACTACTAATCAGTGTGCTAGTACAGATGTTCCCTGTATAAATTGTAGTGGTGTTTGGTTGTCTCTGATTGGTATGTTTGCCTTATAAGCAAGATCCCTAAGTGATGTGCACTGTGTGTGCCAGAGCTAGTACTAAAGAAATGTGCAGAGTGGGAACACAGGTCTTCAGTGTAGGGCCTGCGCGCATTATGCTAAATTAGCATGTTGTCCTGACAAGTGCTACCACTTGTCAGGCCTTACTTTCCCTTTTGCATACACATGGGGCACCCATGTAGGACGTCCTGGGCAATCCCTAGGCAGGGTGCAGTGTAGGTAAAATGCAGGACCTATGCCAATGTGGGTGCTATGCCCTGACAGTGGAAAATACTCCATTTCATTTTCCCTGGTGAAAGACCATCCTGCCCATAAGACAGAATTGGGGAGGTTGGGTGTAGTATTGTTAGCCTAGTTTCCCAAGAATTGGAAATAGAACAGTGAAGTTTGGTATGTCTGAACTCACAGCATCATAACGCATCTTTTTGGGTAGATGGTTTTGTCACTGTGTGTCCAGAAACCTCTGTTTGAGAAAATGGCTGAGTTTGTGCTTTAGACCGTTTTGTGTGTCTCAGTAGAATGTGAATTGCCTGGGAGAGGTGAGAAAGGCTGAGGGAGGTCGTGCCCCAGGGGAGGGTGGAAGACGGCGCCAGGCTGTCCTGTACCTGGAGCGGGGAGAAATAGAGGTTTTGCGGGGTGAAGAGGCAGAGTTCAGAGACATAAAACAATAGACCCATCTCCCTCTGAGTGATTAAAGATACCGGCCCCAAGTATCAAAGATAGGACGGTGATACGAGGGGGGAGATACGCAAGACTGATTTAGGGAGGGGTCGGGGACCCGTGAGCACTAGGAAACTTCAAAGACAATGAGGGGTATAACTGGAAGATCTGTAACCCCAAGACTTTGGTAAAGTTATGGTTGCAATATCAATGATGTAGCCGAGAAGGGTCTCGGTATCGTTCAGAGAAGTGCTTGGAGCACTTTGAAGACGCTGTGGACTGGTTGAGTCTCTGGTGGCTTTGACCTGTCCGTGATTGGTAAGAAAACCTCTGCCTCAGGAAGAGCTGCTGAATAGGCTGCGGGAGACACTTGACCCTTGCTTCATGATCTGGGGCGTGTGGGCAGTTTGTAGCTCTTGACCGAGGAGAGACTGAAGGGGCGCTGCAGTGAGTCGTGTCCACTCTTCTTCCTGAGCAGGACTTTGCTGTGTGCTGCGTCCTGTACCCCAAGGGCCCGAGGTGAGCTGGCTCCCTGTTTGAAAACACAAGAACATAAAAGTTTCCAGGAAGTCTCAAGTGGCCCAGTGGTGGGACCGTGTCGTGACAGCCTGAGACCTCCAAAGGGGTGTGTAAGGTGATTGTGATCACCTGGAGCGAATCAAGACTCTGACGTGTAGGTTGCGTGTCTTGGTGTGGCTACAGATGTTGAAGCGCCTGTGGATTGTGGGCATCGTGGAAAAGAGTCGAGATTTGGGACGTGCAGGGAGTGCGTGTCGCAGTGCAGTGCAGGCACTAGTGAAGAGTGCCGGGACATCGTGGGCACTAAGAAGGAGTGAGTTTCCGACACGTGGGTCGGTGAGTGGTGGTGCAGCCTGGGCGTTAGTGGAGAGCGCCTGGTACCTCGTGTGCACCAGGAGGAGAGGTGAGACTTAGACATGCAGTGTGCGTGTCATGGTGCGACCCGGGCATTAGTGGAGAGCGCCTGAAGATCGCGTGCACCAGAAGATGGAGTGAGTCTCGGATGCGCAGGAGGTGCATGTCGAAGGTGCCACCAGAGGTGCTGGTGAGGAGTACCAGAGAGCGGTGCGCACCAGGGAGCGAAGAAGTCCTAACAAAGTTAGAGAGGAGGTCCAAGTGATCCGGCTCTCAAAGGCAACGTGACGAGGTAGCACCAGCATCGTGTAGAAGGCTTCATGGAAAGAGTTTGGGCTGAACGTTGGTGGCCCGGACCGGCAGGACCGCAGGAGCTGAACTACGGCCCGAGTGCGCCTTACCCGTGGTGACAAAGTTCTGGAGTGAGGCCAAGCCGCTGTGGCAGGAGAGGAGAGTGGGGTCACGCCCCACCGGTAAAATGAATCATCATCTGGGGGGGGGGCGGGCCCGGAGGGACCTTCTCTCGGCCTCTCGCGGCTGGCAGCAGCGTGCGCCTATTGCTTTGGCCCAGCTCTTGGTCCATGCTGGTCCCGGATGTGGCACTACAGGGATCAGGGCCCAGAGTGGAACTTGGGTGTTATCGTTAATCCGTGTTGGGTCAACCGATCAAACAGTTGTATAACACTTTGCATATTTGCTACTAACGAACTATCGAACTATTGGACAACGTCTGACACTAGAGGGGCTTAACGAACTCAGGGGTTAGTACGCTATGCACTAAGTTATGTTTCTCTTGCAGGATACAGGATCATAGCGTAGCACACTGTATTGGTTGTTTACTGCACTGTACGGAATTACACTATGATGCATTACCTTATTCTTTCATTGCACAGGGCATGCTGGTGGTGATACACATTGCATTGTCTTTCTATCACACTGTACGTAATTGCAGCGTGACGCATTGCTGTATTTCTTCCTTGAACAGGGCATGCTGGAAGCGAACCAAGTTGTATTATCTGGTGTTGACTCAGTACATGATCCTTACGCTACGCATTGCATGGTTTCACTGTGGCACTGTACAGGAACCCATCGTTAAGTGGTGCAGTATTCCTTGTATTTTGCAACATGTGTGAATCTAGTGATACAACGTACCTAACCTGTTGAGAACGTTCAAAAGTCACCGTAACTGTTGGTTAGAAGCGGTGGGTTGGGATTAGAACCGCCCAAACCACCAGAACCAATATTACCCATTGTATATAAGTGGAAGTTGTACCATGTGGTCATTTCGCATATTCAAACTCGTGTGGAGTCCATTTGTGGTGACATCATTGGGATTGCAGTGAGGGTGGGTGCACATACTGAACACTCGTGCCTTGGAGATAAGCCTGGCTGCTTGTGTCAAGCTACTAAGGGGGTGAGCAGTGCTGTCTCGGATGGTGTCCTTTCTTGGCTTAACGTGGGAGTAGGGGGGGGTCCGAGTCGCGCACTTGACAACAATGGTGCGCTTAGGAATGCCGGCTTCTAAAAAATACCATATAGACAGAATTGATATGGGGCACAGGGAGACGCCGAGTTAATCTGGAATTTCTTCAGCTACTAGTAGATGCAGGAGGAATGGGTCCCCCTGATTTCAAGGCCTATTACATGGATAGCCAACTGCAGTGGCTCGCATATTGGCTAGCAGGAGGTAACCTACACGAGATAGCAAGCACCCCTGCCATGGGGTAGGCACAAGGCTGGCTGCACACCCGGTTGTGTCATGGAAGGGCCGCACTACCTGCATCCCCACCGCTCTTGAGAGTAGCGGTAGCCTACTGGAAGCAAGCCTTACACTACACAGCATCCACCGTACCTTATGCACCTAATATTTCATTGCTGGGGTTTTCTCCCCCTGCTGGAGTGTTGACGCATTGGCTCGCCAGATGAGAATGAGATGGAGTGACTGAGGTAGGAGCATTATTTGGAGAGGGATCCCTAATGAGTCAAATGGATTGTATGATAAACATCCTTTACAACGCGGTCAAAACACCGCGGTGCTATTACGACGCGTCTTTTACAATGCAAGTCATTACCACGCTCTAGACTAAGGAATAGTAGATTTACTATTCCAACACCTTCCCTACTGTACGTAGGCTGGAGTTGGAATAGTAAATCTTACTATTTTTAAGTCCAGCACACTACAGCGCAAGTCGTCACGACTTGCGTTGTAAAAGATGCGTTGTGATGTACCGTTATCATTTTGATCGCATTGTAACATCATACATCCGGATTGTATACATGAGCAAGGCCTCACTAGTTCTCTGTTTTTATTACAAGCTAGACACCTGACAAAGTGGCTATATCAGGGGATAAGGAGACGCACATATCCCCTACCCTAACCATGCTACACGCAAAGTGGGAGGTGGACATAGATAAAGACCTTTCAGATAAGGACTGGACATCTCTACTGGCCTATCCTAGGGTGGTCTCTCGCAAATCACGCTTTAAATTCATTCATACAATATATGGTCACACAAAGAGCATACCTTACACCTAGGCTGTGGGGTTTTAGGTTTAAACCTATAATAACTGATAAAACCCCACTGAAAGAAAAATAGCCCTCACTGGTGAAAACATATAAACACTGAAAAAACACCTGCACAACCATAAACTAAATGCCATTCAAAGAAAGGAAAAAGAAAGTGAAAGAGTAATTTTGTTCTTACTGAAGGGGTCAATAAAATGTAACTTTGTTATACAAGCTAGCAGTAAGAAAGACTGGCTAACATTATTCTGCTTGATTTTTGTTCTTTAGGGATGCCACTAAAATATTGTTTCTTCGTCCTTTTACTTTTTTCAGTTTTATGGCCTTTGGTCTAAAGATGCAGGCTTTAGTTTCACGTTTTAGGTTTAGTTTAATTATTTTATAAACTGTAGAGAATCAGGACATATCAAACTCACATTTGATATTTTGGCTACATTTGATTCTTTCACGGATAGGTAAAATGGCTAGTGTCATAAAAATCTTTCCTAATATGTGTCATCACATTTACCCACAGAGAATGGGTAAAAAACCATTAATACATCAGACCATAGTTTCTGATGGGTCAGTATTGATAGTAGGTGAATTGCCAACACCTCAGGCTTTAAATATTAAATGCAAGGTATAATGACAAGTATATATATCACCAAGCATCTGGGATAGTGGTGAAAACGTTACACCAGACTTTTGGAAAACATGGAACGCAGTGTCACTTGTTATGCTCTGCAAAAAAGGTTCTTTCCAAGTTCAACAAAGATTGGAGTGATATTGTTTGTATTTGTAGTGATTCAGCTACGTATATAAAACATTTGTGTGATGAGTTGTCAAAATTGATACCCAAGCTGAAGTGATTCCCTGTAGGAGATCCTTGCCACTTGTTAGATGGTATGCTGAAAGCATCTTTACAATCTTCAGAGTTAATGAGGGATGCTATTGACTTTTTAGTTCATTCTGGTGCACTGTTTTCTTATGCTCAGGAACTAAAACGCAAATATTTATCATTTCGTGCTTTATGTGGCATCAAAGAAAGATTCATCCCAACTGTGTCCCTTAGCTGACGATTCTCAGCCCAAGGGGATATGAATGCTGAGAGGGCCTTTTCACAGAAGTTTACATGGGAAGGAAAGCGCACATGACCAAAGACTCACTGAAGAAGTATTTTATTTTTATGGTGTACTACAATAAGATTAATTTGCAAAAATCTCTTTGGACCTCATATACACTATACGTACACTGTCTATATACCATGTTCTTTCAGTGCAGAAAGCAAGCACTGACGTTCCATAAACACCAGAAAAACACTTTTTCTGTTGTTTTTAGTGGCGTGAAAATGTGTAACCACTGATAACAACTGTTTTTTACGATATTGAAAACACTGAAAAAACCCCACCAGAATTTACCAAAAATAGAAACTGAAAACAGGACAGCCTACTTACACCAAATCTATTGCATGCAATGTTCCCAGGGGTAGTGGTGAACTGCCCTAGATGTGTAGACCAATTTGCTGATTTCTTGCATATGATGTGGTCAGGTCCCACCCTCTCCATTTATTGGACACAAAAAGCACACTCAAGGGTATATTTACTAGAATTGCAGCTAACCACTTTTCGCATGATTTAGCAGCAATTTTCTAACCACTGTCTATCTCCGAAAACTATCGCCCTGTTATCAACGTATTTACAATGTGTCGCTACATGGCAATAGTATCAGCTAGCTGCAGCGAAAACTGCCACTAACACTAGCGTCAAGGCAATAACATTTTTTACTTTAGTGAGAGAAAAGTGATGAAAGGCCAATTAGCGGCAAACAAATTCGTTAGTTAGCCCAACAACAGTTTTCAGCCTCTAGAGACAAAAAGAGTCTATAAATACATCATTAATGAAAAAAAGACAAAAGAAAAACAATGGAATGCTCAATGGAGCAGCCAGGGCCAAGTTCAGCACAGGTCAACAACCCCATAAACCCCCCAACAGCAAGGATGACCAGCCAGAGTACCAGGGGAAGAAGAAAGGCAGAATCTGGGCCTCATTTATGCAAAGAGGTGCATCGCTGAGGAAAAAGTGATGCAGCATTTTGCATAGTGCCATTCTTGCCAAACCATGGCAGCCAAAGCCTGGAAGAGCGGACAGTCTCTGGGGCCTTGAGGCCTCCCTGGGCCTGCTTCTGAGACTCGGAGTGGGAGGCAGCTAACCTGTGGAGTTAATGCGGCCTGATGGTGGAGACGGGCCACGTCGGGGCCAAGCCTGTGTGCTGTGGCGGTAGACACTAAGGTGTCGGCGATCGCCCTTACCTGGTGGCGAAGTCTGGCTGGTCGCATGAAGACATGTTGCTGACCTCTGTGAGAAGACCAACTGATGCCCCTTGGAGCTGTAATCTGTAAAGGCACTACTGCGCACTAACATAGGGACATCTGCATTACATAACACGTGCCACCACTACACCGGGGTGCATGGAGGAGATTGCCAATGGTGGACCGCGCCTCTCTGCATCACAGGCTGGAGAATGTGGTGCTGCCCAAACGCTGTGGAGTGTGAGGCCCCTGAGCTGCGCCGAACTTGTGTGGCGGGAGCACTGCAGCTTCACGCCTAGGGGGGGTCATGTCAAATCACCTGCATTGGAAGGTTACCCAGTGGACTTGGTGGCGACGGCTGTACCCAGGCTTGTGAAATTCCACCTGGCTGAGGCTCCTGTTGGGTGAGTCACAGATTTAGAGAGCGCGTGGCGGATTGAGCCCCGGTGTCTCTATCCAGGTGAGGAGAAGGTGGGACTAACCTCGGGACCGAGTACTTTGCTCCCCCAGCAGAGTTTTACCAACTCCGCGTTCGGCTGAGAATGCAGAGTTGCGGCAAAACTCCGACTCCATGGCGGAGCGGAGTACACCCCTCAGCCCACCCAGCAGCACTTACATTTTTTTTAAACCACTTACATTCTCTGCGGGCCGCCCTCCTTCTCGTCGCAGTTAACGCAAGGCTTAACGCGTACGGGGACAGGAGGAGGAGGACGCCGGAAAGAAGGAGACACCACGGCGAGGAGGAGGGCGACCCGCAGTGTAGATTAGTGGATTTAAAAAAAAAAAATTGAAAACTTTCTGTGGGCCAAGGGTTGAGCGTAGTTCTACTGAGCTTTTTTATAACTCTGTGGAACTATGCGAAGCACCACTTTGCATACTCCGCCCAGGGTTGGGTGGGATGCGGAGCGGAGTAGGCCTGCGAGTCCAGTCGGGCCTGAGGGTGGCGCACACCATGCCCTGGGCAATCCCTGCACTGCAGCTGACTTACATCACAAGGGCACCGCACTAGACTGGTGGGGGAATCCACTAATTTGCTCTAGTCACTGATATTGGTCGTTGTTGGTGGCGGGTTCCATGGGCACAGGGGTCAGTTCAGGCCCAGGCCCTTGGGCACGGTGCTTGATCTGCCATCATTCACTAGGGTACTGGGAAACACGGAATCTGGTCGCCACTGTTAGATGGGAGGAGGTGACTGTGTGGTGCCGCCTTTCCTCACGCCCTGGTAGAGAGCTCTTGGGTGCTTGGGGGATTTCCATTGGTGGCACCCAAACGAAGATTCCTGGCTAGCATACATCTGACTGGAAAAGAGAAACCGGCTGGCTACACTGTACTGGATGTCATACATAGTGCCTTGGTGTCTGGTGCAATGATGGCCCGTCTGCAGACGGGCGGCATCGACATTTGGCCACTCCTCCTTGTCAGTGAACTGAGCTGCTGGTGATTGCTGGCCGCCGGGTTGGGTGACAGTGGTTAGCCTGGACTCCAAACTAAACTCTGTACTCGCAGTGGGTACCTCGCTCGAACAAATGGGCACTTCCTTTGAGGGCTACATAGACAAAATCACAGTTCACTTCATCTAGGAGCACACAGATCATCACAAGCTGACTTATGAGGTACACAACATTAAGCAAGAACTGGCCAAAGTACCCCCAAGAACCCTGAGCGAAGCGTTGGAGGTGTATCAGCTAATGGCACACATGAAGAACAGCTGGGGATGTGGAGAGTCGCTCCCAGCATAACAATGTGAGGGTGTTGGGGGTGCCTGAGGGATTATTTAATAAACCATGTTTACCTGTTTCACAACTGCTTACTTATTTAATGGTAGTCAGTTCAGACAACTGCTTAGGTTGTGTTATGCACGTGGTGTGTGTGTTGCTGACAGTTTTCACATATGTGTGTTGGTAGGTGGAGCACCTAAGGTGTCACAACTTGTTATTTTGCTATGAATTCATTTTAGGGATATTAAAATGTCAATGGTCACTTTAAGTGACACTATTGCTGTGAATGGACACACGGCCAAAAACAGGTATTAATGTAAAGTAGCATTGTGCATGTATGAGCTGCAACATATAGTGTGTGGATGAATGAAGTAAGACCATTGTCACTAATGTTCAACTTTACTACTACTAAACTGAGAAAAATCCTAATTTTAAGACTTTCGGTATTCACAGAAGGCATTTAGAAGTCCTAAAGTTAGGAGTCCTAACTTTACTACTACTAAATTGAGAAAAATCCTAATTTTAAGACTTTCGGTATTCACAGAAGGCATTTAGGAGTCCTAAAGTTAGGAGTCCTAACTTTACTACTACTAATTTGAGAAAAATCCTAATTTTAAGACTTTGGGTATTCACAGAAGGCATTTAGGAGTCCTAAAGTTAGGACTCCTAACTTCTGTAAGACCGAAATGAGTAAGTGTCTTCTGTGAATACCAAAATGAGTAAGTGCCTTCTGTGAATACGAAAATGGTAGTAAGTTTAGGATTTTGTCTTCAGTTAGTTCTGTGAATTGGGCCCTTGGTCTATCGCAAAATAGACCAACTCACTGCAATTTCCTTTGTGCACTATGTTAATGTGTTGTGCTACCACATAGTTTTTATCATTGTTTTTAATGGCCCTGGCCTTAAGTGCTGTAAAATACGGACATGTACCATATCGATTGTGCTACCAATATACATTTCTGGACAAGAGCACCTAAGAACATCAACAACAAAATCACTCTTACAATTGAGGGGATTTCTTATTTTCCAAGAACTATTCAACAGGGGTGAAACCACTTGTTGTTCATTTTTACCATGTCGACATTCCTTGCACTTGAAACATTTGTGGAAGCCAGGGCTCACTTTCAACCACCCACCTCCTTTTTTGATATCCGGATTTGTTTTAAATAAGTCATCCCTCATTCTCTGTTAAATGTTATCATGGGTCTTCTTGAAACTTGCCCTTGTAATACTGGATCTTGCTTCACAAGGTACCAATGTCTGTACAAGCTCTCTCCTAATCTCGCTTTGTAGGCATAATAGCCCGTGATCATCCTTTTCTGACCCTGAGAGTGTTTCAACTTTACTTTAGTCTTTTCCTTATCTGGTTTCAATAAATCTTCTCTCTGAATTTAATCGACCTTTTCTTTTGCCTGTTTCAATGTCTCCTTCCTATATCCTCTTTGCAGGAATCTCTCTGTTACGGCATTCTGAGCTTCACCTAGAGCAAACATTTTCTGCATATGGGATGCTCATTTTTAATCTTGGAGGGTGATATATATATATATAGGGAGGAGATGTGTCGTACACACGAGCGCGGCATGCCCATGTCATGCTTGTGCTATGACAGCCATTAAGTGTTATTGTTTGAAGCAGACACAAGCGGGATCTGTGTCACACGATCAGGTCTATTTTCATATGATGCTCGGGTGGTTGTTGGAATCGCAAGGGGGCGAGGAGCATCTTATCAATCCGGGAGGAAAGGTATATATTTATTGTGAGGAATGATGGTTGCAGCATTTGCAATCTGGACGGTTGTATGATGTTACAACGTGATCAAAATAATCGCGGTACATCACAACGCATCTTTTACAACGCAAGTCGTTACTACGACTTGCGCTGTAGGAAGCTGGACTTGGGAATAGTAAGATTTACTATTCCAACTCCAGCCTACATACAGTAGGGAAGGTGTTGGAATAGTAAATCTACTATTCCTTAGTCTAGAGCGCCCTCCAGCGCTGTAAAAGACGCATCGTAATGGCACTGCGGTGTTTTGACCGCGTTGAGAAGGATGTTTACCATCTGGACTAACTTCTGTCAACCTATTCCGGAAAAAGATATTGGATTTATACTTACCGGAGTTTGTCGTTCCTGGTTTCCTCCCAGATCCTTCGGTGTCCTTGCGGCTGACTCCCCATGGTCATTTCATACAGGTTATAGTACTGCACTTTAGTAGCCAAATGCAACGCTTTTCATACATACTACACACTATCTGACAATCATATCACACAGACTATAGGGCCGCAAACTTCCTGCTCCACAGGGGTATCTCATAACTAGTGATTTTACTTCACCCTTCTTTTTGTAAGAGTGAATTTTGATTTAATAAAAATTAACATTACCCAGCATTATGAACAATTCCACACTGAAACAAAAATGCTGCATTTTATAGAATAGTTTCTTTGTGCTTTGTAAACTAGGTCCTAATTCCATCTTTGCTTTCAATGTAGCAGTGTTTTT
The DNA here is from genome assembly GCF_964261635.1 of Lissotriton helveticus. NCBI lineage: Eukaryota > Metazoa > Chordata > Amphibia > Caudata > Salamandridae > Lissotriton > Lissotriton helveticus. The sequence continues at coordinate 293,840,427 of NC_136058.1, read as the reverse complement.
ATTTCTCCTGCTGACACCACACCCAATAAAATGTGCACTGATGCTTTGTGATGACATGCTGCTCTTGCTGAGCCTGGAAGGAAGTAGACTTTAGTGGCGTAGCTAGATCTATGGCTACCCATGGCTGCCCCTGCGTTTGCCGCCCCGTGGCCATGAGTAAAACCATTCAGGTATTGAGTGTGTTATTGGTTTATATAATTACTAGCAGCCCGTGCCGAAGTTGTCCGGGTATGAATTGCTGCCGGCCAGTAGTATATTGTTTTGTAGGATTTCGTTTTGATAGCATTTCTTATCTGTGACAGGCCTGTGAAACGCTCCGATTCACAGTGCACTGCTGATGCACTTAAGAGTGCCCGTTCAGTAGTGTGTGAACTTGTTTCCCTACTTTATTTTTCTTGCAATATAATATAGCGCGAACTCGACAACATGGCATGAGCACAATTTACATTACAGAAGAGCACATTCATTTGTGGTAGGCACGGGGAGACAAAGCAATTTGCCTGGAATCACAGGATGTTGAGCTGATGCCGAGATTCGAACGTAGCTCCCCAGCTCTAAAGTTCGCAATTCTAGAACTTGTGGCGGGAGGTGTGTCTAAAAGTGTATGTCGGTGCTGGCCATCAATGAGAGAGACCTGTGCATTTTTCAAATCGGTGGTGAAAAAATATGAGTATATTGCTGGAGATGTGGGCCGCCGTGCCACCAATGTACTTACCGGGGGAGGGTAAACACCCATTATTCCGCAACTTTCTTTCCACAGACCAACACTCCGCATACTTTTATTTTGAAAGTACCATGACTCCGCAATGCCATTATAACGCATGGCATTACATTTTATATGCTTTTACCACGCATACATTTACAATGAAATTCGTTGTAAATGCATGAATGGTAAAAGCATGTTTTTTTTAATGTTTTGATAAGGTAAGTATGGGTATAGGGGTATACGTTTTGGGGTACTGAGGTATATGTTTTGGGGTGTTTGGGTATTTTAAGGGTTCAGATATAGTTTTGGGTTATGGGGTACAGGGGTAGTTTTAGCGTTTAGAGATAGGTATGAGTTTTGGGGTACAGGCGTATTTTTAGGGTTCAGGGCTAGGTTTGGGTTTTGGGGTATAGGGGTATTTTTAGGGTTCGGGGTAGTTTTGGGTTTTGGGGTACAGGGGTATTTTTAGGGTTCAGGGCTAGGTTTGGGTTTTGGGGTACAGGGGTATTTTAGGGTTCAGGGGTAGGTTTGGGTTTGAGGCACAGGGGTATTTATAGGGTACAGGGCTAGTTTTGGGTTTTGGGGTACAGGGGTATTTTTAGGGTTTAGGGATAGGTTTGGGTTTTGGGGTACAGGGTATATTTATAGGGTTAAGATGGGTTAGTGTTTAAGGGTGTTGGGGTATTTTATAGAGTAAGGGTGGGTTATGATTATGGGGTGCAGGGGTATTTAAAGTAGGGGTAGACAGAATTGGCGCGAACCTAGTACAATAAATCCACAATATTTCGTTCCGTCAGATTTCCAATTATTAAAACAGAAACCTCATATATTCAAGGTAAAATAACAAGTATTTCTACATGCTAAAATGCATATAGTCATTTCACAAAAGTGAAATTAGCTTCCAGCAAGCAGTGAGAGAGGTAATGATTTGGAGATCAAGCCCCTGCAAAGCATTATGGGACGAGATTAGCAGTGGGAAGTGAATATTATAGTATCCAAATAATTCTACAAAGAGCTGCAGTTCACCTCGTTGTCCCCAGTTGTCCCTGATGAGGCAAATGCAATAGCATTTAAAATATTATACATCAAGCTGCAGTTCAACTCATGGTCCCTAGATGTCCCTGATGAGGCAAATGCAATAGCATTTAAAATATTACACATCAAGCTGCAGTTCACCTCGTCGTCCCTAGATGTCCCTGATGAGGCAAATGCAATAGCATTTAAAATATTATACATCAAGCTGAAGTTCACCTCGTAGTCCCTAGATGTACCTGATGAGGCAAATGCAATAGCATTTAAAATATTATACATCAAGCTGCAGTTCACCTCGTCGTCCCAAGATATCCCTGATGAGTAAAATTCAAAAACATTGAAACCCTTTCATGAATGCTAAAAATTATGCTAATCTTATCCCATAATGCTTTGCAGGACCTTTTAGTTGTATTTTTGCCCATAACAGTGCTTGAGGTGGTTCTAAGAGAATGGGACCTCCACTGAATTACTATTTAAAGGGAGCAGGCATGTATAGAACCTGGGAAGAAAAAACATCACTTGTGACGGAATGCCCCCAGCGATTATCACGCCCCCAGCACACACCCGCAGCACAATGTAGACACGCCCACAAGGGACTACTTTCCTGGCATGGTTCTTTTACCTTTTAAATGTATATGGTGGGCGTCTGCATAGCCTATGTCATTCTGCTGCAACTGCCCTTTCCAACGCTGTATTGGGTGCTGTGATTGGTGCTGTAGTTCCTGAGATTACCCGCCTCAAAGGTTTGGGCTCTCTCTTTATTATATTAGTATAGATAGAGAAGGCTGTCTTACTGTTTTTTACTTACATTATTACTATTGCATCGTTATTATTATTATTACATAGGGAAGGCTATTTTATTACTTACATTACTATTTTCTCATTATTGCATTACTTTTACATTATTATTATTATTACATAAGGAGAGTTTGGGTCATGTTATAATGGTGTTCTTTTACGTTTACTTCTGGAATGTTTATCTTCTCTTCCTATGTTTATATATGTGTATACTATGTCATCCTTGCTCACGGATCGAACCTTCAAAGTATCTACACCACCCTATGTCTCCGCCCCTCGCCCCATTCGTCAGGGTGTCCCGCAGGGTTCGGCCCTCAGCCCTACCCTATTTAATTTATATGTTCAGCCGCTGGCGGAGGTAGCCCACAGTTATGGTCTCACCATGGTGTCATACGCCGATGACACGCAGCTGGCGGTGGCACTTAATGGTGATTCCAACATGGATGCCCCTACCTTTCAGTCTGCTCTTAAAGCTGTGGCTGGCTGGATGGCGAACAATCGACTCCAACTCAATGCCTCTAAGACCGAGGTCATCATTTTTGGTAGGGAAAGTGGGCTATGGGGAGACCAATGGTGGCCATCCGAGTTGGGCCCTGTTCCCACTCCTGTAGCTGAAGTTAGAAATCTTGGGGTGTGGCTCGACGACAAACTTTCCTTCACTCCCCACACTAAACATGTAGCTGGTACATGTTTTGGTGCCCTGCAGTGCCTCCGACCTATCTTCAAATTTTTTGATGCGGACACCAGACACATCATAGTCCAAGCTTTGGTTCTCACCAGATTGGACTACGCCAGCTCGCTGTTTTTGGGCGTGAATCAGGCAGAACTAGCTCGCCTTCAGCGGGTTCAAAATGCGGCGGCCAGGATGCTGGTCGGCCTTCCGAAGTTCGTCTCTGCTCGTCGAACCATTCAAGATCTCCACTGGTTACCTGTGGGTCAAAGAATTAAGTTTAAAGCTCTCTGCTTAACCTTTAAAATTCTTAAGTTAGCCTCCCCTCCTATCCTCTCACAGACTATCCTTCACTATGCCCCTTCCAGAGCCCTTCGATCCTCAGGGTTAAATCTAGCCATTGTTCCACGTTTTAAAAAAGCTAGAATGGGTGGACGTTCTTTTTCAGTGTTGGCGGCAGCTCTCTGGAACTCTTTGCCTGCCCCACTCCGTTCCATCCCTGACCTGCTCTCTTTTAGGAAGGCATTAAAAACCTTCCTATTTTCCGCAGTCTAGTCCCATTTCTGTCTGGTTACCTCTGCTGTGTTGTGTTTCACTATCTCCTAAAGCGCCGGGACGCCTCTTGGCTGCGGCATCAGCGCGCTATATAAAATAAAATAACATAACATAACATAACATTAGTTATATATTATAAAGGGGAAGATGTGTAGTAATCTGTTTCTTATGTAATGCATCTCCCTGGCCCTGGTTCTCTGCCTGGTGCTCTAGCTATATGATGTCATTTGGAATGTTATTAATGTTTGTACTTGAAAGGGGAGGAGTTGGAGAAGATGGGCTGAGCAGCCAGCAGGCTGCTCCTGGTGGGGCTTAAATTAAGGCTTACATTGGAACTTAGTAAACTGTAACCTAATGAATAAAATACCATCTACAAGAGCTGTATACAAGACCTCATTGATTTCTACAATACATTAACACAAAGAACACAGATGCTGGTCATAGATTATATATAAAGGGGCCTGGGCCCTAAGAATTACCATTGACAGCCCTTCACTGAGGGCTGATTCGTAGGGTGGGCGGGTAAGCTCCAAAGTGGTGAGAGCGAAGGACAATCACCTACAAGAGTAAAGTGCAGGATGAAAGATGCCCCCGTGAGTTCAAATGATTGGGTAGAGACTGGGGTGGTTCAATCCACTTACATGAATGGATATCGAAATCCTTCATAAGAAACCAAGCCGGACTACTCAGCTGGGCCTCGCAATTAATTATATTCTAAAACAAAATATAACAAACAGGCACTAATGAGGACTGAATGTTCACCACCACCAGGGCTGGAAACATGCAACATTTTGCCACAAAGAGTGTTTAAAAAGTGGAATTACCTAATAAATTCCTTTATGCAAAAATGCTTTGTGCATGTCACAATCTACAAGTAATAAAATGAAGAAAAGTCATGGTTTGAAAACCAAACTTGATACTCTAAATGATAGGAAGAGCACCTGGAAAGGATAAGTGCATTTGTAAAAAACTCACTGCTACTGTCAAAAAACGTCTCCGTTCAACCGATGGGAACCGGAGCTCTGGAAAACCTGCTGTTTATATAGGGAGGCTCATTTGAGCCATGCACGAGGCATGACGTAATTGCACAGTTACTCAGGGGCATATCATCAACGGCCAGCGATAATTATCGCTGGCCGTGTTTCGCGTGGAGAAAATTAACGCCGCCTATCGCCGGATTCTATCGCCCGGTGAGCGCACTATCAGCAGCGCGCATCGCAGAGGCGATAGAAATCCAGGCAATATTGGCGATAAGGGGCAATAACGCAGGAATACCTACGATAAAAAGTTAGCGATAAACATTGCTGATAGGGAGATGTGCACTCAGCATAATAATCCACCTCCCATTATAAACATAGCCAAGTCAGAAAATTAGCAGGTGTAAGAAACCTGCAATATAGCCGGTTAGCACTAGTTTTAATGGGGCAGATTTATGTCGGACTTGCGCCACGTTTACGCCGCCGTTGCGTGACGCAACGGCGCGGAAACGTGGCGCATCCCTGCGACCTATTTACAACGTGACGCATCTAGACAGATGCGTCACGTTGTAAAGCCCTGCGCCACTTGAAACCTGCGTCAGGTTTCATGTGGGCGTTCTGTCGCAGGGTGGGCGTTCCCTCGTAGGAAAGCCCCGTAAAACTGACGCAGTGAAATCTACAAGATTTCACTGAGTCAGTTTTACGACGCTGCTGCGTCAAATCCTTACGCCTGCTTGAAGCAGGCGTAAGGAGTGACACACCACGTTATGTATGGGTGGCCTCTGTACATTGCAGGAGTTGCGTCGCACTTGCGACGCTACTCCAGCAATGCGCCGCCCGTACACCACAAGATGCGTCACGCATCTGCCCTTCCTTGCACCGTGGTCCGCCGCATTGTAAATGCGGCGCATCTGTGGTGCCGCAAGGAGGGAATTGCGTGACGCATCAGTTCTGGCGCATCCCTGCTGATTTGCAGAGATGCGCCAGGACTCATAAATATGCCCCGATGTCACTAAGCCGGTTAGCGATACCCTTGCTGATAGAGAGAACCTCTGTTAGCGATGAAAATCGCTGTATTTCACTAAGGAACACCTGCCTCACGTCTCATTAGCGATGCGAGGCGATAAGTTTATGGGCGCTAAGGCATGGATTCACACGTTAGCGTGTCCATGCTGATAGGGCGTTAAAATTATTGCCGCTTTTCGCCCCAAAACGGACGCAAAAGCGGCGATAGTTTTAACGTTGGCCCTTGATGATATGCCCCACGATGCTTGTCAATCCTGAAAAGTATGATGGAAAACAGACTGACAAGATACTGCAGCTTCACTAGAATAAAAATTGCTGAGAATTGGCCCGGCCTACAATAGTGAAACACTCGTAGTGGAGTGTATTGATTTACATATTTAGGATGAATGAAGCACAGGGCAAAATCATGAACTAATTCTCGTCTGACCTAGTGCCCATATAAATACCAACAGCAACGTAGATTCATTTAAAGAAATAAACAGTGCACATGAAATCCGCGGGTACAATTTAACAGTAAATGACATTCTTCACACAGCGGAAAGACACGATGAAGAAATAAACATGTTTTCACGTTCATGTATGTATAGGAGTTTGACTATAACGTTCCATTTATTGAGCTGTCACTTGGCTTGATAACATTATACATAGCATTGTACTTCACATAAGGTGGTGAGGACAGATGTATTGTAGCAAGGAATGAGGCTCAATTAAAACAACGGAGCACTATCATCACATCGAGAGCATATTACATGGGAAGGTTGCTGTGACTTGAAATAACAGCTTCATATTACATGGAAAGGTTACTGTGACATGAAATATCAGCTTCATATTACATGGAAAGGTTACTGTGACATGAAATAACAGCTTCATATTACATGGAAAGGTTGCTGTGACATGAAATAACAGCTTCATATTACATGGAAAGGTTGCTGTGACATGAAATAACAGCTTCATATTACATGGAAAGGTTGCTGTGACATGAAATAACAGCTTCATATTACATGGAAAGGTTACTGTGACATGAAAGAACAGCTTCATATTACATGGAAAGGTTGCTGTGACATGAAATAACAGCTTCATATTACATGGAAAGGTTAATGTGACATGAAGTAACAACTTCATACGTAAATGATCCTACATGGATGTAGAGTGTGAATTGGAACCAGTAACGGGAAACTCAATGGAGACTATAAAGAGTCATTTGGTTGCGAGACAGGCTAGTTGAGCATGACTCACTTCAGATTCATTCAGACCGTTCTGTATGGAGTCCAGAAGTGACATCCATTTGCATTCCCTTATATTTAGGATCATTCCAATATCACCACCTCTAGGGCCACAGGAGGCCTTCTAAAGGCACTATCCACTGGAGTTCATCTGGGCTGTGGTCTGCAGCTCTAAAATGTTCATCCAAAGGTGCTCCCTGTACAACACACCTTATCGGACTACAGTGCTGTAGAATGCACTTTTTTATTATTTGTTGTGTTTGGCCAACAAATATAAGACCGCAAGGGCACACAATTCCATAAATCACATTATTAGTGTTACAGTTCGTGAAGGATTTCACGTTAATCACGTGGGGCCTTATTTATGAGGCCATGCGTCACTTTTACACCGCTGGTGCGTCACTTTTACGCCGCTGGTGTGTCACTTTTTGTGACGCACCAGTGGCATAAAAAAATGTGCCTTGTTGCACCATATTTACAAAGTGACGCATCTAGGTAGATGCGTCACTTTGTAAACCCCTGCGCCACATTATACCTGCGCCAGGTATAATGTATGCAGGGGGGGCGTTCCGGGGCGAGAAAGGGTCATAGAAGTGACGCAGTGAAATCTATGAGATTTCACTGCACCACTTCTAGGACGCAAATGCGTCCATATGTAAAGCCTGCCTCACAGCAGGCGTAAGACTGATGCAGGCCCTTTCACATAGGGCTTGCTCCATGTGAAAGGACACATTGCTGGAGTTGCGTCACTTTTGTGACACACTCCAGCAATGCGTTACTTTTGCGCCATACTGATACGTCAGAAATTCTGTAACTCCTTGCAACATGATGCGTCATATTATAAATATGACGCATCAATCATGCCGCAAGGAGGGCGCACTGAGAAGGGACGCATCGCTGCTTTCACACAGCAATGCGTCACCTCTCATAAATGAGGCCCGTGGTGTTTATAAATAGACTGTTTGGTTTGAATGGTTGGTTGGCATGCCTTACACTGGCCGCACTTGAAGTGGCCCAGTGTCGGCGGCAGATTCCACAGAGACTGGATAGATGGTGCCTCAGGTGGTTCTAGAAAGGAACACAATATGTGATCCGTCACACTCTTTGTTTTCTTCTATGAGTGCATGGATATGAATGAGTGCATGGGTGGGTTGACTTGCTCTATATCATCACAAATCAGACCACAGTGTTTATTTATCACCTTCTTGATGTCATTACTCTGTGTGGAGAAGGTGGTGACGCATATCATCCTTTGCATGGATCCATCTCTCTTTTCTTTAGGTGTCAACAGGGTCTCACTGGCCAAGCCCTTTTCTGTGCTCTTTTAATTAACCTCCTGGGAAAACCTCTCTCCAATAATCAGTTTGACAGGTCATCTGATTCAGCTATAAAGTCAGTTTTCTTGGTACAATTCCTGCAGATTCGCAGAAACTGTCCTCTCTGTAGATTATCGCTGAGTCGTCTCGGACGGTAGCTGTTGTATCGAAGAAGGGAACTCCTTTCAGCTGGTTTGCGATACAGTTTGGTATACAGTTTATTCTCCTCATTCCAGATAGTGATATCTAGAAAATCAATTTCTCTGGAGTCTGATTGTATGGTGAATTGTATATCTTGACTCCTTTCATTGAGCCAGGAGTGGAACATGCACATTTCTGTAGAGTCACCAGTCCAGATCATAAGTAAATCATCGATTTACCTCCTCCACAAAGTCACCTTGTCACCGTAGGGGTTTAACTCGCTGAAGATGAAAGACTTTTCGAAGTTATCCATATAAGTATTGGCCAAGTCCGGAGCGGAGGCAGCCCCCATCGCCACTCCTTTCATTTGTAGATTAAAGTGACCTTGAAAAAAGAAGACATTTTTCATCATTGCTATGCATAGTAATCCAATGATAAATTCTGTTGGGACCGCTGTTTGTGCCGGTCGCTGATCCAGTACTTCACCCATTAAAGGTGAAGTCTCCCTATTTAAACAGCAGGTTTTCCAGAGCTCCGGTTCCCATTGGTTGAACAGAGAGGTTTTTTGACAGTAGCGGTGACTTTTTGACAAATGCACTTATCCTTTCCAGACGCTCTCCCTATCATTTAGAGTATCAAAGTCAGTTTTCAAACCGTGACTTTTCTTCTTTTTTTTTTACTTGTAGATTGTGACATGCATGGAGCATTTTTGTAGCATATTTCCAGCCCTGGTGGTGGTAGACCTTCAGTCCTCATTAGCGCCTGTTTTTTATATTTTGTTTTAGAATATAATTAATTGCGAGGCCCAGCTGAGTAGTCCTTCTTAGTTTCTTATGAAGGATTTCGATATCCATTCAAGTAAGTGGATTGAACTACCCCAGTCCCTACCCAACCAATTATACTCACGGGGGCATCTCTCATCCTGCACTTTACTCTTGCAGGTGATTGTCCTTCACTCTCACCACTTTGGAGCCTACGCGCCCACCCTCCGAATCAGCCCTCATTGAAGGGCTGTACATGGTAATTCTTAGGGCCCAGGCCCCTTTACATTTAACCTATGACCAGTATCACTGTTCTTAGTGTTAAGGTATCTTTTATGTTCTTTCCCTAGGTGCCCCCGTTCCCTCTCACTCCTGTCCTGAGAAAGACCCTGTCGTAAGGGATAAAACACCAACAGTTTTATAGGGGTCGAAACGTCGACATCTGTATCATTTGCCAGCTTAATCAACAGCAATTAATCGCTGTGATATTGTTCTCAATCATGACTATTTATCTTTTGGATATCATTTTGAATCTTGTGGTTAAAAATATGGAGCTTGTGGTTTATATGTGACAAACTGTGTGATTTGCACTATATCTTCTCAACTTACCCTGTTATCCTCACTCCAATCACGAAAAACCTACCTTATTACCCATTTCTCCTCCCTTCTCCCTCATAGGGGCACTACCTTTTGTTATTTCTCAGAACAATGTTACAAATTGAGTGTGATTAAATAACACTGATTACTAAATACACTACATATTTCTTCTAGTATTTTTTCTTGATTATTGTATTTTGTGTTGTTGATAAATTGTTTATTGGGACTTTTTTTTGCAATGTACTGCCCCATATTTACAAGGCTGGCGTAAATATGGGGCAGCGCAAAAATTAAGACCAGGGAAAACCTGGTCTTACCCAGGCGCAACAAGAAAAAATGTTTAATTTCTCCTTGTTTTTGCTGTTCCCATGTGTGCTGCCTTGTGCCGAGAGGAAGCTAAATTAAGCTCCGGCGCCGGTGAAAACGCAGGGCTACACCACATGGTTGTGAATATGGTGCAGCTCTGCGTTAAGCCAAGAAAGCTAACGCTGCGCATCATCACTTCTTCGTAAATATGCCCGCTGTGCACTGTGAGAGCGATGCTGAGGTGACGCTACATCATGTGATATCATATTCATCTTAAAATTTTGCAATCTCCAATTTAATTCTAATTTTTGGAAAAACCTGTGACAGTTTGGTTCTGATTTACTGATTTTCCCAACAGATTTTCTATATTAGTTTCTGGCTAAGAACCTGTTCAACTTGCATGCAGAAGAGATGTGTTCCGATGACTGCCTTCAAGATTACTCGAGCACCAAAGGCTGCAGTTCCACTGATGGCCAAAAGGGGTCTCTGTGTGATTTCACTTCCACCCTGGCTTCATGTGCTCTAGTTCTTTATTGACACTTACACTTCTTTTTTTGAGCCTTGAGTATGATGCTATTAGCTTAGACCAGCACTAGGGTGACACTCAGGCCCAGGTTCATACGGCTTTGCATTATCCTTGGGTCGGGAAAGGTGACACATTGAAAATTCAAAGGCTTCAGTGATATTAAAAAGTCACACAAGGGGCAATTTGCCCCACCTTGCGTAGCTATGTAAAGAAATGTAAAGCAACGCAGCTGCTTTCCCTCCGTTACGTTACATTTCAAGCTGGGCAGCGTTCCTTGGATGGGGCATGGGCGTTCCCGTGCATCCACCCATGGATTTTGGCGCATTCCCAGATTTACTAAAGCTAGTAAACCCGGGAATGCATCAAACTGCTGCACCTTCCCCTGAGAGGAGAAACAAGAGGAAATATCTTTAAATATCTGTCTGTAGGGCACAGTGAAACATAGAAAAATGGCTCTAAGAATTATTACTGATCAGAAGGGTGTCCACTCCTGCTCAGAAACAACTTTGTCTGTAACTCAGGAACACTTGCACTATGATCTAAGGGAGACTGCGTTGGTGCTAGGCTGCACACAGTGCGCCAGTGCAAGGAGAGAGCAGAAGTGCTCTATATCGTTGTACATATGGAGCATTACGGCTCTCTCCATTTTATGCAACGCAGCCCAGACAGCTTTGCTTGCTGCCCTGCATTGTGTGAAAGATTAGTCAATGGGACCCCTTAGTTCTGGGCATTGATACAATCCACAGACATAGACCGAGGTCTGTATGTCACTGGCCTGCCTATTTTGGAGTTCTTTTTTTCATTAAAGCAAAAAGAAATTTCACAATTACTTTGGCTTCACAGCTGGTGGGTTGGTTATTTCTGACCCCGGGTACGGCCCGGTTTGCACAGAGGTCTGAATTAGTTGGTATCTACTGCATCCAGTAATTACTGAGAGGGATATTTACTAACTTTTTACACAATGCTGGGCAGCGTGGAAATTTTCAACACTGCGTTCCATGAAAGGTCGACAGCAGAAAAGCACCATATCTACTAAAATATGGTTCATTTCTGCTGTCTCCAAATGCCAACGCAGGCACCCTTGCGCCATGCTGCAACCCCTCTCTGACGCAAAGTAACACAAGGCTGCGCTACATGCTTCTTTGTGTTACTTTTGGGAAAAATCCAATGCAAAGCCACGCCAATCCGATTTACGCAGTTTTGTAAATCACACATAACATTTTCTGTTGTGGCTGCTCCAAAAAAAGAGGAACATCCATGGTGCAAATGTTATTAAATGTGGGCCTGAGTGCGTTGCATATCTCATCCTTTGTTGAATGTCTGTAGATCAAACCTGCCTGAATTAAACAGGGAAAACTGTTTTAGCGTACCATGCAGGTTTTGGTTCAATGAGAGCCAAAACCCATGTGACTCCTCAGAAATGTGTAATAGGCGATATTTATCACACTGGATAGGTAACGTACGCAGGATATTGTTTTCTCTGGTGCCATAAAGAGCACCTGGCAAAGACATAATCAGGGCCACTTGTCTATTGGCAATTAAATATTAAGGGACACACTATGTTATCCATACTAATATAATAAAGAGAGAGCCCAAACCTTTGAGGCGGGTAATCTCAGGAACCACAGCACCAATCACAACACCCAATACAGCGTTGGAAAGGGCAGTTGCAGCAGAAGGACATAGGCTATGCAGACGCCCACCATATACATGTAAAAGGTGAAAGAACCGTGCCAGCAAAGTAGTCCCTTGTGGGCGTGTCTGCGTTGTGCTGTGGGCATGTGCTGGGGGCGTGACAAACGCTGGGGGCGTTTGGGTCGTTCCGCCCTTCAGGCTGGACTGTTCCCATGAGGCGCAGGGTCAAGGCTGATTTGCATATGGCCATGTCTGAACTGGGGTGGTGTGGAGTGCAAAAAAACGATGGATTTAGGTCCAGATCTCTGTACTGGGGTGAATGTATGACATTGTTCTGTATTTTGTCCATCAACTGTTGTTTTTGCATTTGTCGCCATGGTGCAAGGATACCTGCGACGTAGGGAGATTGTTTTTGTGCAGGAAGGGACACCTTCCTGCACAAAAACAATTACAAGAGGCTTTTTCCTCTTTCAATGCGTGCTGTAGAATACAGCATGCATTGAAAGAGGAAAAACCGAGGAGAAATTAAAACATTTCTCCTCGTTGCGCCTTGCTACGCCACCTCTAGGGTGGCATAGCATTCACACGCATCTCCAGATTTACGATTTCTCGTAAATCTGGAGATGTGCTTGTTCCATGGGTGTTGTGTGGGAACACACATAGCAGCGCCCATGGAACGCCCCTTCCAAGCACTATGCTGCGTGTGAAGGGGCCATATTTACAAGGAGAGGAAAAGTCACACAGAGTGGCTTTTCCTCTCCTTGAAAATATGGAGAAGCCCCCTGCGCCACCAGTACGTCACGAAAAGTGATGTAGTGGTGGCCAGGGAGCTTGTAAATCTGCCCCTTTTTATTTTACCAACTAACCACTGGCTTCACCACGCCTTTGGCCCATTGTCATTCTTTATGTGATAATCATTCACAGTCAGAATGACAATGGGCCTTTGCACAGACTGAGCGAGGTGGGGGAGGGGCTGCTGCAGCCAGCCTCATGTGTGCCGTCCCCCAAATTAGGAACAATAGGTGTCACTGAAAGAAACCCGCAAGGACAATGGTCATAGTTGAGAGCTTTAAGTGCTAAATTAATCTACTAAAGCATGAATAAGTAATGTTATGAGATTAAGTTTTAGCCACTTTTTTAATACCAAGTATTCAGAAATTAATCCACTAAAACATGAATATGAAATGTTGTGAGATTAGGATTTGGTCACTTTGTTTGATACCAAGTGTTCAGATCTTGACATTGAGGAAGATCTTACAAAAATTTCAAATCTTTGTAATCAGTCACCACACGAAGTGCAACTATCTGCAAAGATCGACTGAGTCAATAACTTTGAATGCGTTATAATGAGGACCAAATCAATGTAAGGGCGGCGAACTGTCCAGTTTTGATCCTAAAAGATGGAGAGAAAAACACATGTATGTTGCGCATCAAACTACTAGAATAAACTCTAATCATCAAGAAATGCATTCTGTTTTGGGTTTGGGTCGGGTATATATTTGCAATGCATTGTGGGCAGGCGGATGTTCATTAAGAATCTTCACCCTGATTGCTGGTACGCCCTGTCTGAAGAGCGTCGCTTAAAACAAAACAATAAATAAAACAGGCAGGCCCATTTTACTAATCTTTATCTTGCTGCAGTCATACGCTGTCCACATACAGCGTGGAGTCTGACTGGATCAGGGCCTGTAGCAGCCTCGACTCTGCACCCCCCGCCCATGTATGTTAAAGTGTGGAGCCTGGCTGACGTGATTATGGACCCCTAGTGACAACCCGCGGTACTGCACCCCTGGTGTCTATTCAATGTGGTGCCTGGCTGATGTGATTAGGGACCCCCTAGTGACGGCCCGTGGTACTGCACCCATGGTGTCTATTCAATGAGGTGCCTGGCTGTCTTGTTTAGGGGTCAACACAATAGATGGTAGCTGTTCCTAAACAAGACAACATTCTGCAACTTTTTCTAGTTGAGGTAAGTTGTGTCTAGAGCTAGAGATAGTGGGATTGAGATAGAGATAGGGGAATTCCTCCTTTTGAAATTGGTGCCCTCACACACCCTTACGGGTGTCATGCTTCATCATCGGGCGTTGCTCCTCATTGGGGGGTGGTGCGGCAGTCCCCCACGGGCCCCGCGAGAGAGCTCTTTGTCAGAGATCTTTTATAGGAGGGGCCGTTGGTGTACCAACAGGTGTGTGAGCCTCGTGAAAAAGGGTGAGTGAAAATAAAATTAGCTCTCCGGAACACTAACCCAATTATATTCAAGGGTCCGGAAGATAAATTAAAATCAAAGATGACTGGAGCCTATCCTAGAAACAAATATGTATGAGGGATAGGGATGCTCCCACTGCTCTCAGTCCATGCAAGTGATGTGAAGGTGCAATAGGGTCAACATGTTTCGCGCATCAAGTGGGTCCGCAGTGCGCTTCGCCAGGACCTTCAAAAGTGAATATAAAACGGTGGGAGTCAGGGAAAGACGCCCTGTACTCCCACCATACCCAAATGTAGGTCAAATATGTCTACCTAAGATCCATAAGGGGACAACACCTCCACCGGGACGCCTGGTTGTGTCCGGTATTGACTCTTTGCTGGAACCACTCAGCAAGTTCTGTCATTTTTATCTGTGCCCCTAGTGACTAAAACACCTACCACGGAGGTTTTGAACCTGATTGAAAATTTTACAGAACCAGCATCAATTAACTATCCAGTGACTCTGGATGTAGAGGCACTTTATCCGAATATTATCCAGGACTCGACACTTGCAGTTCTAGAACATGCCTTGCAGAGTGTTGACCCAAGGCCATATAAACCCCCAATCTCACTTATTTGTGACTGTGCCTCTCTAGCTCTCAAAGAGACTACCAATTTCAAAAGGAGGAATCCCCCTATCTCTAACTCAATCCCAATAACTCTAGCTTTAGACACATCTTATCCAACTAGAAAAAGTTGCAGAATTTTCTCTTGTTTAGGAACAGCTACCATCCATTGTGTTGACATTTAATCTTGGGAGCACTGGTACTGAACCTTCTCTTTTTTCTATAATTGCTCACTGTTCCTCCCTTTTGTAATGTGTGACTAATGAGTACGGCAGCCAGCCGTGGGACACTATTTTCTATTTTCTTCTTCTAGATTCACTTTTTCTCACCTGTTAGTTCCCATTATACATTCCTTAGTG
Source organism: Lissotriton helveticus (assembly GCF_964261635.1). NCBI lineage: Eukaryota > Metazoa > Chordata > Amphibia > Caudata > Salamandridae > Lissotriton > Lissotriton helveticus. Next base: position 293,824,989 of record NC_136058.1, on the reverse strand, counting down.
GGTTCCATTCAGGTACACTTACAACATGGAATATCCAGGCCTCAGCTTTGATGATGACATAGAGGCAGAAATACTAAGGGCACCACCCCCTCTTTCAGGTGATGGCAGTGTAGCATCAGGTAGTCGGAATGAGGACTGGAAATCCCTAGAGACCCTGAGTAAACTACAGATTAAGACGGCTCTGCATGGGATAGTAATGACGGAATGTCTTAGGGCCAATATAGCCCCCAATGGTCTTTTAGTCACACTGTCCCCCAGAATCTTCTTAGACGATTAGACCTTTCATCGTGAATGGGCTAAGATTGCATGGAAATGCACACGCTGTTGGCTTGTGTTGATTGTCAACACAGCCAAGCGCTTATCAGATGAGCTTCTGATTCAGATTAACCTAGCGGAGAATGGGCTTGAAGAAGGCATCCCCATTTCTTTATTTAAATCACGACTCGCTGAAATAAATGAAGAAATTAATGATAATCAGCAGTATCTAACCAAACCGAAAATGTCAAAACTCCAAAAAGATACTAAGGGGCAGATTTATGATGACTGGCGCATCCCCAGGGATGCGCCAGTCATCCTGCGCCGCTGCTCCGCCACCCATGGTGCGCCGCATTTACAATGCGGCGCACCATGGGTCAAAAACGGCACAGATGCGTGACGCATCTGTGCCGTAAAGGTGGCGCATTGCTGGAGCTGCATCGCAAGCGCGACGCAGCTCCAGCAAGGCTCGGGGGTGCCCCATCTCCACAATGCTGCGTCAAGACCTACGCCTGCTTCAAGCAGGCGCAGGGTTTTGACGCAGCATTGTCCTGAAAGTGACTGAGTGAAATCTCATAGATTTCACTCAGCCACTTTTAGGAGGCGTTCCTGCGCAGGAACGCCCCCCCTGCGCAGGAACGCCTCCTTATGGCGCAGGGCTTTACAACGTGACGCATCTCCTAGATGCGTCACGTTGTAAATAGGGCGCATTATTTGCGCCGCCGTTGCGTCAAATAAAGTGATGCACCGGCGGCGCAAGGCCTTCATAAATCTGCCCCTAAACGTTTTGATCAAGGTAAAATGTACCCTTACAGAAAATACGACTATGTCTTTCAGAGTTATGACACCACATCTGATGAAGGCAGTAACCACTCCACCAGATCAGGGTCCGCTAGTAGTGATTCCAGTCATGAAAATAGGAATTATACAACACAACACAGAGGGGACCTTAGACAACACCCTCCACCTTTGTTTCAAGGGTTTCCACCACACTCCTTTCAACCACCAATGTACCCTGGACAGTGGATAGGACCGCATCCAATGTGTACATACCACCCGGACATTGCCTTAAATGCCTCAATACCAACAATTCCCCCCCCACCTTTTTACAACAGAGGGAGGAGTAGAAGAAGAGGAGGACCCAAAAACGTCCACTGGCAAGACCCAGAACAGATGGTTCTGAGGAGCAAGACAACGAAACCCTAGTGGTTAATCATTCGACCCGGCCCATGACAGAAGATGAATCAAAGCTCTTGGAGAAGGGCCTTGGTTTTGTCCCATCCCCCAAGGAAGGCACCTGCAGACTTCATCAAGAACTCCATCAAGTATTTCACAAAATAAGACTCAAGGCATTTTTTCAAGACAACCTTGAGACAACTATTACCGGTACTAGTCAAAAAAAAAAGTTGAAGTTCTCACCGACCGCTGCCATGATACCACATGAGGTACTTCCTTTTGAACAGGCAATTTTGAAAGACGTGAAGGACACTAAATACAAAGACCCCTTCGACAACCTGTCCAGAGAAGAGAGGAATGTACTCAAAACCATCATGGAGGATCAGACCATCATTTTGAAGCCTGCTGACAAAGGAGGGTCTATTGTCATTATGGATATTGATACGTACGATGCTGAATGTCACCGCCAACTATAAGATACAAAGTAATATCGGCCGACAGATGAAGATCCAACAGCCTGTCCGCCATAATCAGAAGTCTCATATCTGAGACTGAGATGGAGGCATGGATTTCTACCCAAGAGGCGGCCTTTCTTACCAAATATGTCCCTCGTACCCCTTATTTCTACACTCTACCGCTAAGATCCATAAGGGGACGACACCGCCACTGGGACGCCCGACTGTGTCCTGCATTGATTCTTTGCTGGAACCACACAGCAAGTTCTGTGATTTTTATCTGCCCTACCTAGTGACTAAAACACTTACATACCTCAGAGACGCCACCGAGGTTTTGAACCTGATTGAAAATTTTGCAGAACCAGCATGAATTAAATACCTAATGACTCTGGATGTAGAGGCACTTTATACGAATATTCCCCAGGATCAAATGGATCAATACCCATAATCACTTTCTGAAATTCACCGGCTTCAGTTCACAGGAAAACATTCCGTTTCTAGACGTCCAGATCTCACTACAGAATGGTGTGCTCAAAACCACCAATTACAGAAAACCCACAGACAGAAATAGTTTGCTTCTGAATGATAGCCACCACCCTAAAGCATTGAGAAATAATCTACCAGTCGGTCAGTTTTTGTGCCTTCGCAGGATCTGCAATACACTTAACGAATTTGAGTCTCAGTCCAAGATACTATATGACAACTTATCAGTTCGACACTATCCTAGGAAGGTCATACGAGATGCCCACATATGAGCAAGGAATAACCATAGGGAGGCCTTCCTAGAGGTCAGAACCAAACCAGCGTTAGACCACATTTACACCTAATTCCAATACAATTAAAAAATTATCAAAAGACATTGGAAAATCATCAAAACAGGCAGCTTTGGTCCAGGCCCACCTCCATTGTTTGCATTCAAACGCACACAAATCTGAGAGACACATTGGTCCATACTCGACTAAAAGCCACAATTCAGAGACAACCCACTCTCTGGTCTTTATCCCCAGTAGAAGGACACTACCCGTGCAGGACCTGCTGCCCCCTGACTACAGCATCTAAACAGATTGACCTTGGTTTGTCCAGACCTTGGCTTCAAAAATGCCATACTAACTGTAATACAAAAAACTGTATATACCTTATCACCTGTCGCTGTGCCATGAGGTATGTGGGCATGATGACCTGCCCTCTTAAAACCCACATTGAGGAACCCAAAAGCACTATCCACTGTAAGAAAACCAACACAAGGCTACAGAAGCACTACCTAGAGAAAAATCATTCCCCTGCCATTCTCCGTTGGACCATAATTGAATCCAATCCCAAATGGTTCACACACACATTATTTAAACAAGAGCAATGGTTGGTGTTCCACTTAAAAAGCAATTTGGTTGGTTTGAATGACGACATTCTTTGGGTGGATCTGGCATCTTAATGCTCCGGATCTAATCAGAAATTGATGGGGTCACCTGCACTCTGATCTGGGACTGTTTAGGGTGCATATGATTCCCTTTCCATACTGTTTCCGGCCACCAAGGAATACCCACAGTGTTGTCTGCTATATGCAATCATCCTTTGTAATTGCCAGGGTGACTTCGGCCCTAGTGTTTAATTACGACCACCAGACAATTGGAACGAATAGTCATTATTCTGGTGACCACAGAAGACCTGTCTGCCATTAGTATAACAAGAAATACCCTGCCTGCCCAAACCACTACATAGAGGACCTCAATACAATTACCATGTTCAGTCAATATGGAAGCTCCACCATCACCGTGGGCTAATAGTAAGATTTGTGTACTTCTACTCGCCCGTGGAAAAACATGAACATGCTGAATCACTTAGTATGCACCTGTATTTTTATACTTTACTATTCATTGCTCTTCCCACAGCAAGTGCGGCGGTAACATGTACACTTATCTAATTTGTAAGCATCTGTATCACTTGGGGGAGGTCTAGTTATATATCTCTCTCTATATCCTTTCACTGATCCATTGAATCTAATTCAACTTGTCCATCATGGCCGCCAGAGTCCGGCGATCTATATAGGTACGACTCACATGACAAAACACGCCCCATTATCACTGCAGGTCTCCATAATTGCAAAACGGGAAGTATACTATACATCTTCCACATTTCCAACCGGCACCTCCTATAAAAGATCATTGACAAAGAGCCCTTTCATAGGGCCCATGGGGACTGCAGTGCCACCCCCACGAGGAGCAACACCCAATGATGAAGCACGACACCCGTAAGAGTGTGTGAGGGTACCAATTTGAAAAGGAGTAATTTCGCTATCTCTATCTCAATCCCACTAACTCTGGATCTAGATACATCTTATCTCAACGAGAAAAAGTTGCAGAATTTTCTCTTGTTTAGGAACAGCTACCATCCATTGTGTTGACATTTAATCTTGAGAGCACTAGTACTGGACCTTCTATTTTTCTATAATTGCTCCCTGTTCCCCCCTTTTCTATAGTGTTACTACTGTCTTGATTATGGACTCCTAGTGATGACCCTTGGTACTGCACCCCTGGTGTCTTCTGTCTACACAGTATGGTGCCTGGCTGATGTGATTAGGGACTCCTAGTGACGAGCCGTGGTACTGCATCCCGGGTGTCTCTACAGTATGGTGCCTGGCTGACTTGAATAGAGACGCTATGTGACGAGCCGTGGTACTGCAGCCTGGTATATTGTAACAATGCTATCACCCTTCTTTCGTTGGACCTCTAGGGCCTTATTTATGAAGGCCTTGCGCCGCCGGTGCGTCACTTTTTCCCATGTTAAAAGTGACGCACCGGCGGCGCAAGGCCTTCATAAATAAGGCCCCTAGTCTGTAACTGAGGGACTGTACCAGAAGTATCGCGAGATCTGCCTGGTCTGTACTTTCTTCCTGGATAAATGGCATTTCCCTAGTGCAGCAACAGGGCATATTTTCAAGGACTTATCGCCGAGTTATCAGCACTTTATCACAGCCAAAGTGGCGATAAAGTTATCGCCGGATTCACAAACCGGATGCCGCAACAATACCAGTTTGCAACATTCTCAACTACCAGCACGATTGACAATAAGATCCCAAAACAGGCTATAAGGTGCGTTAGCAGCAGGGATTTAACACCTGCTCTGACCTAGTGTAAAGTCGGACGACAACGTGCACCATGAAAGGGAGCCCAGCCTAGAGCCACACCTAAAGAGCAACAGATGCCATGGAGCTACTGATCATGCAGTTCGGACACCCAAGAGGGCCACAACACCCGCAGGACCCCCCCCTGGATCCCTACCCCGGGAACCCTCCCACCCCCCAGACAAAGATATTCCATATCAACGTTACGGAATCATGAACAAAACAATTTGTATGCTGTAGCACAATGACAAAAATCAACATTCATGTGTGGTCAGAAAAAGGAGACCACTTCATTCAACTTTTAATTTCCAAACAAACCATTTTATTCAAATTAAACTCAAAACAAATATTTGGAAGAGTCATGGCGGGTCTTCTCTGGACAATCTGTAAGTCACAGGCTGTAAGACAAAATACAAAATAAGAAGGTGTGTCATGCGCCCATCAAAGGACAGAGAGAGAGAGAGAAAGAGAGAGAGAAAGAAAGGTAGAAAGAAAGGGAGAGAGAGAGTGAGAGGCAGAGAAAGAGAGAGAGAAAGAAAGGGAGAAAAAAAGGGAGAGAGAGCGAGTAGAAAGAAGAGAGGGAGAGGGAGAGAGAGGGAGTGAAAGGAAGAGTGGGAGAGGGAGAGGGAAGGGGCGAGAGAAAAAGAGAGAGAAAGAAAGGGAGTGAGAGAATGAGAGGAAGAGAGGGGGAAAGAGAGAGAGTGCCAACACTGCGGACTCTTGTCAGGTCTTCTCTAGACAATCTGTAAGTCTCAGCCTGCAAGACAAAATACAAGATAAGAAGGTCATGCGCCCATCAAATGACATAGCGAGAGACAGAGAGAGAGAAAGAAAGGTAGGACGAGAGGGAGAAAGAAAGGGAGAGAGAGAGGGTGAAAGGAAGAGAGGAAGAGGGAGAGAGAAAGAGAGAGAGAAAGAAAGAAAGAGAGAGAGAAAGAAAGAAAGAAAGAAAGAAAGAAAGAAACAAAGAAAGAAAGAAAGAAAGAAAGAAAGAAAGAAAGAAAGGGAGAAAGAAAGGGAGAAAGAATGGGAAAGGGAAAGAGAGTGTGAGAGGAAGGAGGAGAAAGAGAAGGAGAAAGAGTGCCGACACTGTGGACCCTGCTCACCTGCTGTCACCGGTGTGTCTCCAACCATGTGCCGGTATACACTGCAGTTCACCAGGTCCCTCACCTGAAACATAGTCCAGATATATGAATGGAAGAGTTCACATAATTGAGACGCCATCATCGCTTGCCCGCCCCAATGCACACCCCAGCCCCTCCCGTCGCCCAGCGGTGATTGCCCGCCTCTGCGCACACAGGCCTCACTGCTCACCTTCCTCCACTGGCGTGTCTCCAAGAGGGCCCACCACGTGCCGATGAAAGGTCCAAGCCCGCAACCTGGTACCCTTCACATCAAGCAGCCCCGCACCGCGGGCCACAAGGTCACACACGTGATTCTGGGTCTTGATTTCGTAATGGCAGAAAACATATCAGTGCACACAGCATCATGGCAGGCTGCACAGCTGCTCAGCCCTATAGGAGCCACTAACTCCGTGAACCGTGAGGCCATGCCACGTGGCGATCGGCATTTCGCAGCCCGCCGGCTCAGGCCTACACTGCGGTCCAGCAGGGCACACACATATCCTTACCAGTCCTGATCCCCAGCACTGGGCATCATCGCAGGCCACACACCCGCTCAGCACTTACCTCAGTGCACCAAAATTCAACTTCCCTTGGCGGTAGGCCAATGCTGGCCTCAGTGAGTCTCGTGGTGCAGACTCCCTCGTGTTACCTCCGGGTGTGGGGAATGTGATGTGGTAGCACCCAAGGCCCCCACACATAAATAATAACCACATGCATATACCCAGGTGCGTGTGCTGGATAGGTGTGAACCAGCTGTAAACGAGCCACTGTGCCATGCTGACAAATAAGGAAGAGAGTAGTTGGTAAAGAACCACTGCACGTCTTATTTCACCAGAATTGATAAATCAGAAACCTCACATATCACCTCACATATCTTTGGACAAATAACTTCATTATCACATGCTAACATACTAATAATCATCTCTCAAATGCAAAAATGAAAACAAAGCAAGCAGTGCGAGACGTGATGATTTTGATGTCCCTCTAACCTAGGAGAACCAAGCCGATGCCTTGAACACACAGAGCACATCATGCCGAAAGATTGGTGGTGGTCCCATCCTCCTAAGACCACCCCAAGCACAGTTATGGGCGAAAAAAATCCCAAATAATGCCCTGCAAAGCATTATGGGACAATATTCTATGGTGCAGTGAATATTATAGTATCCAATAGCAAAACATTCCTCAAGGGGCAGGCTCTCCGGCTCAGCTGAGAGCTAATACTATAATATTCACTAAATTCTAGAATCTTGCCCCATAATGCTTTGCTGGGCCGTTGGTTGGCATTGTATTTGTGGCCATAACTTCGCTTGGGGTGGTCCTAGGAGGATGGTTCCACTACAATCCTTGAGCATGATATGCTCTCTGTGTTCAATGCACCTGCTTGGTCCTCCCCCTAGGTTAGGGGGGGCCCCAAAATCATCACCTCTCTCATTGACGGGTATTTGTCAACACTCACTTTTGTGATTGGTTACTTAACATTATATGTAAAGTGCTGAATAACAGATGTTTGTTGTTATGCAATTTGATGGTATTCATTTTATCAATCACAGATAGATGAAAGATAGAATGGACCGACTAGGATTTGACACTATGACCATGTGGTTGAACACAAACTCTTTCAATGGATGCATTATTGCACTGAGCCATCAGACCTGGTACCTGGTTGCATGCTTTGGGTATGTAAAGGTAAAATTGTTTTATCCATGGATTGTGGGTGCAGTATTATATTCCAGAGTTTGTGTATGAACTCATTATCATGTATTAATAAAGGGTTTAAACAGAAATCGAACATATCTTTGCATGTTAAATTACATATATTCGCCTTTCAAAATAAAAATATAACAAGTTGTGCTTTTAAATGAACAATAAATAATTCTATCTTTACATGTTAACCGCATCGCCGCTAGCGGTTTTCCCGCTAGGTGCGGCGGTTTTAAAAAAGCTGCGTTACATGGCTCGTCATGAACATGCGAGCGGCACAACTCATGACGAGCTCAGCTCATCATGAGCGCGGAAGGGGTTAAAATGCATATAGTCATCACACAAAAGTAAAAATGAAAAATAGCAAGCAGTGAGAGACATCATGATTTTGGGGACCTTCCTAACCTAGGAAGAGGACCAAGCAGATGCCTTGAACACAAAGTGCTAAAATGATTCGGTGGTGGTTCTATCCTCCTAGGATCACCCCAGGCACAGTTATGGGCAAAAATACATTCCCAACCAAAGGACCTGGGGGCATATTTACGGTGCCTGGCGCATCTCTGCAAATCAGCAGAGATGTGCCAGGAAAGATACGACACGCAAGTTTATCCTTGCGCCACCCATGATGCGCCGCATTTACAATGCGGTGCACCATGACGCAGGAATAAACAGATGCGTGTCGCATCTTAGGCGTAAAGTTGGCGCAGTGCTGAAGTTGTGTTGCGAGCGGCACGCAACTCCAGCACTGTTCCAACTTGCCCTATTTCTAACGTGGTGCGTCAAGCCTTACGCCTGCTTCAAGCAGGCGCAGGGTTTTGACGCATCAGCGCTGGGAAAGTAACTCAGGGAAATCTTGTAGATTTCACTGAGTCACTTTTCACGGGCGTTCCTGCGACGGAACGCCCCCCCCCTGTGTGGACACGCCCACATGAAACCTGATGCAGGTTTCATGTGACGCAGGGCCTTACACCGTGACGCATCTCGATAGATGCGTCACATTGTAAATGCCTCGCAGGGATGCGCCACGTTTACGCCGCCTTGCGTGACGCAACAGCGGCGTAAACGTGCCGCAAGGGGCTTGTAAATATGCCGTACCCAACCTGTTAGCAACTGAAAGCAGTCGCTAACATCACTATCGCCTATTAGCAAGGCAGGCGTAGCAATGGAAATATTCCCGCTATCGCCAAAAACTAACGCCTGCTCAGACCAGTTCATAGCCATGTTATCCAATGGGAGGTGGATAATATGGCTAAGAGCATTTCGTCGCTAATGCGTGAATATCGCTGTATTTTCAGCGATATTCGCACATTTCGCCGCTATCGCTGGATATTTTAGCACAATGGAGAAAAACGTTGCTAATAGCATGTTTTCTCCGCTAACATATCCAGCGATAGGCAGCGATAAAAAAATAGTCGCTAAGCCTATTGAGCGATAATTATCGCTACTTGTTGGTAATATGCCCCATTATTCCCAAACACACCACCATTTAAAAAACACAGAATGTTATAAATCTGCTTGCCAAAGGGGATTACACCACAGTTAGAGGATTGTACCTCTTGTTGTACAGTCTTTGCTGCCATAGATACCAGAACTCATGGTATTCCTTCATTAGCAGTAATACCAGATGTATTAAGACAAATACATAATGAGTACGGAGCAGAACCTGCCCTAAACGTAGGGATGAGGGGACATATTAGCAAGGGCAATATCGCCGCTTTAGCGGCACTTTTAGCCGCTAAAGCGGCGATATTTTTATCGCCCTATCAGCAAGCTGTCGCTAACAGCAGTTAGCAACAGCTTTCAGGCGATAGCGACCGGTCTAGGCCCGCTTTGCATGTCAGCGACATTTATCGCTAATGACATGCAAAGTGGGCGTACCCAAACTGTTAGCGGCTGAAAGCAGTCGCTTACAGCTATCGCCTATTAGCAAGGCAGGCGAAACGATAAATAAAGTCGCACTAAGGGCAATTATCGTCAGAATCTAACGCTTGGTAAAACATGACTTACCTGTTTCTTCAATGGGAGGTGGATTGTCAGGTTAAGTCCCCATTGGCGTTAATGCGTGAATATCGCTGGATTTCCAGCGATATTCAGGCTTTTTGCCGCTATCGCTGGATATATTACCACAATGGAGATAAACGTTTCTCCGCTAACATATCCAGCGATAGGCAGCGATAACAATAAATGCGCTAAGCACGTTTTGCGATAAATATCACAATTCCTTGCAAATGTGCCCCGAAGTTATTAAATAACTAGCAGCCCGTCCCGACGTTGTCCGGGTATGAATTGCTGCCGGACAGTAGTATATTGTTTTGTAGGATTTCGTTTTGATAGCATTTCTTATCTGTGAAAGGCCTGTGAAACGCTCCGATTCACAGTGCACTGCTGATGCACTTAAGAGTGCGCGTTCAGTAGTGTGTGAACTCGAGTTTCCATACTTTATTTTTCCATGCAATATTATATAGCGCGAACTCGACAACATGGCATGAGCACAATTTACATTACAGAAGAACTCATTCATTTGTGGTAGGCACAGAGAGACAAATAGATTTGCCTGGAATCACAGGATGTTGAGCTGATGCCGAAATTCGAACGCAGCTCCCCAGCTCTAAAGTTTTGGGGTACAGGGGTATTTTAAGGGTTCAGGGCTAGGTTTGGGTTTTGAGGTACAGGGTTATTTTTATGGTTCAGGGCTAGGTTTGGGTTTTGGGGTACAGGGGTATTTTTAGGGTTCAGGGGTAGGTTTGGGTTTTGGGGTACAGGGGTATATTATGGCTTTAGGACTACGTGTGGGTTTTGGGGTACAGGGGTATTTTAGGGTTCAGGGGGTAGGTTTGGGTTTGGGTGTACAGGGGTATTTTTAGGGTTCAGGGCTAGGTTTGGGTTTTGGGGTACAGGGGTATTTATAGGGTTCAGGGCTAGTTTTGGGTTTTGGGGTACAGGGGTATTTTTAGGGTTTAGGGATAGGTTTGGGTTGTGGGGTACAGGGTATATTTATAGGGTTAAGATGGGTTAGTGTTTAAGGGTGTTGGGGTATTTTAAGGAGTAAGGGTGGGTTATGATTATAGGGTGTAGGGGTATTTAAAGGGAGCAGGGTGGACACCCGGAGCTGGAATGTACAGAACCTGGGAGGAAAAAACATTGAAATATTTGGCACAACGCTTAGCAACAGTTGATGAACAGAGTCATACATTCACCCCAGTACAGAGATCTGGGCCTAAATCCATCGTCTTTTTGCACTCCACACCACCCCAGTTCAGACATGGCCATATGCAAATCAGCCTTGACCCTGTGCCTCGTGGGAACAGTCCAGCCCGAACTGCCAAACCATGTCTTTACTGAACCGGAATCAAGCATCCTAGTACCGGTTTCTTCAGCCAGGATAGCTTGACACCAGTGGTGTGGAGAGCATGGGACTCACTTGAACATACCCATCCCACTCAGGGTGACAAATGCAAAAACAACAGTTGATGTACAGAATGCAGAATAATATCATACATTCACCACAGTACAGAGATCTGGGCTTAAATCCATTGTTGTTTTGCACTCCTCACCACCCCAAATCAGACATGACCAAATGCAAATCAGCCATGATCCTGTGCCTCATGGTAAAAGTCCAGTCCGAACTGCCATGCCATGTCTTTCCTGGACTGGAATCAAGCATTCTAGGACTGATTTCTGGCTATCAGCCATGTTCAGCCAGGATAGCTTGAATCCAGTGGTGTGGGGAGCATGGGACTCACGTCTGAGCATACCCATCCCACTCGGGGTGACAAATGCAAAAACCACAGTTGATGGACAGAATGCAGAACAATGTCATACATTCACCCCAGTACAATCCAACAGATTTTGAATCCCGAAAGTAGTAAGTTCACTCTGTGAATCCCGAAAGTAGTAAGTGCATTCTGTGAATACCAAATCGTAGTAAGTTTAGGATTTAGTCTTAAGTTCATTCTGTGAATCGGGCCCTCAGTCTCTATGCACAGTTCTGTGTAAGAGCAGGATCCCTGCGACATGGCACCCAACCGTTGGTCGTCTTATTACATGACACTTGAGTAGTGCTAATATCGGTCCTTAACACCCTTCACTATTGTTTCCGGAAGGCAGTGGTGTCGGGCAAACATACCTATAGTTACATAGGTCTTTTCAAGCTTGAATCTTTTCAAACGGTTTCCTTTTGAATTACTACCCAGTTGTGCTACGTAGTTTTTGTTGTACCTCTTTCTTGCTGTGTGGCTATGGCTAACGTTGAAATAGCGCAACTTAGTCGTATTGCGGTTCGCAATAATTTGCAAGGTGATGACGTCGCGTTGGATGGCAAGGCAGTTATTCTGGTAGTGAGTGCGGAAGTGGCTTACCCTTACAAAATGTTCTATTCGTGGGTGACCTTTCGGGCTGTCAACGCAAACACTAATGTGTTCGCCACTTATGTTCCGACTGTCGTGCCACAGGAATATGTTCCCTATAGGACACAGGAAATTCCGATTAATGCTTGGCAGCATCGAGTTTGGTTTAATGGCGCCCTACCCCACTCTTTACTAATCTCTAGGTTAGGTCCTTTGTCCATTCTAAGCGATACCTGGCCTGTTTTGGCTGGATTTACACCGCATCCTAGACATGGTGCGGTTCCCGTTGCAGATTTACAGCTGTTACATGTAGTTGCAATTAGTGTAATTTGGTCGTTAGTACAGTACATTACCCGCCACCTCCCGGGCGTGGCCCCGGGTGCTGCGGCCTTTCCAGCCGGACCGAGCAGTATGAAGCTTAGACCTGTTATGGTCAATGCTGTGATGGGCAAGCGCCCCCAGGATAAGGATGATATGCCTTTCTGGCTTGCCGAGAAGTTTGACCAGCTGGAAGCAGTATTTCCTAACACGACTCCTGTTGAGGAACACAGGAGTCTGACAATTAGTTTGCCTAAAGACCTGATACCCAAAGCTGGTGACTGTGAATCTTGGGGTAAGATTTTTGCGGCGGTGTACACGAGGTGCTTTGGCACTCTGTCAATGACCGTCCTCCATGCGGTCATTAAGCGTGTTCAAGATGAGCACGGATCGGAGGCAGCGGTTGAATTGGGGATGCGGCTCTGCTGCACTTTTGACGTAGTTGCCGATCTGGTCCTTGCGAATGTCAAGGGAGATGCGGTAAGCTTTCAGGTGTCTAATGCTTTGCAGGCGGTTCCCGATGCCGACAAACGCCGCCAGTTACCGATAATTATTACGGCAGCTTATAAGACCGTGGGCCGTAACAGTTTGGGTCTCAAGCCTTTCTCGACAAAAGAGAAAAAGCAACCCCAAGTGCGAAAGTCGGAAACAGACGACCAGCCCAAGGCTAAGAAGCAAAATTGGCCAAAAAAACAGAAACAGGGTAAATGTGAGAAGTTGGCCTGATATATGATGCTCACTAGTTCTAGTGAACACCTTGTATCAGTCCAAACAACCCTTATGGTGATTGGTTGTAAGTCAACCTTATAGACCAGCTATCCTAGTAGCGTGGACAAAAGCAGTCTTTAGGCTAAACTCTGAATGGCATGTGAAGCCAGCTGTTTTACCACAATATAACCCCTTGAATACCAGATGAAAGGACACCACACAGGTTGTTATAAAAATAAACGATATATTTATTAATAACAACACCTCTGAACTCTTTATGAGATCAGAGGGCTAAGCACATGACAATTCTACAAACGAAATACGAGTTCGCACAATATTTACACGTGTGCCTTAGGGGCACGACAAACCATATACTCAATACAATGGAATGCGAGGAAAGAAAATACTGTTAGGAGATCCAGAGGCTGGAGGATCGCTGGGACTATGCTACAAACTAGGTAAGTACGGAGCAGGAGGCCCACGGGACTCACGTGCAGAGTGGAAACTCTCACGAGGGATGCGTACCAACGTCTATGGATGCAACAGTTTACAAAGTTACGGATTCCGGACGAACCCGGCTGGATGGAGGGAAAACAACAGTGGACCTGAACACTAGGATAGTGCACACAGACTTCAGTACCTAGAAGCTTTAGTTACCTAACCCACAGGCTGCGGGTGGATAGGGCTGAAGTAGTGTCGGGTTTGCTGCGTTGATCCCGGTGATGCCTGAAACAAGAAGTTGCTGGCAGGCAGCGAGATGGAGGAGTCCGGTGGTTCCAAGGGTGGAACTAGGAAGAAGTAAGTCCTGAAAAGGAAGGGGACAGAGTCTCGGTCACTATCCAGTGACGGTGCTGGAACCAGGAGGGAACCAGGGGCTGTCGTCGAGTTCAGGTGAAGGAAGGGTCGCTTCTCTCTGTAGCTGCGAGGACCAGGAGCTGCTCTTCACGACCAGGCTGGAGGCACGAGCTGTCCCACATAGTCTGCTGCTGTTGGCGGTGTCGGATCGTCGATCGGGACAACAGGCCTTGGCTAATGCAAGCCACGCGGTGGAACAATGATGGCGTCTTGTGGGGACCAGGAGGGTCCGGGGTGCTTCTCTTTCTCAAGGAAGCAAGGGCCAGTCTGGGGGACTAGACTAGCAGAGTCGAATTCTTCGGGTCGTCGTCTCAGAGGGCACAAGCCAGCCGGCAAGTGACCAGACAACAAGAAGGGCAGCAACCAGGCAAAAGGGCCCCACGCAGTTCACGGGGATTCTGAGGGGCTGGTCTTTGGTGCAGGAGCTGCGTCGGTGTAGGGCTTCTCAGGCCCTGATGCACTCACTTGAGGAACCCTCAGGGGTCGTGCTGGAAGCGCTGTGCAGGTTTCTTCAAGATGGCCGTCTCCACGTTGCTCATCGCACCCACGGGCCCCAGCTGTGCTGTGGATGTGGGTAGAGGTCAGAGATGTCTGGAGGTCCGGGTCTTGTTGAGCTGGGTCGTCGGATTCCGGGATGGAAGGACGTTGCAGCAAACCGCACAGAAGCTTGATGGTGCCTGCGAAGCAGGATGGTCACTCCTTGACCATAGGGGAGATTCTTCAGTCTTCTGATGATCAGGAGGTCGAAGGTCAAGAGTTTCTTCATGGAAGGTTGTCAAGATTAATCTAACTTGGAATGGGACCAGCTCCTACCTTTATCCTGCTAAAGGGGGCTGCACTACGGACTAGGTCCCTCCCCTGGGTGGGACCAGGAAGGGGGGTGGCTACACCCCCAATCCTTTGTCCAGTTTCCCGCCACAGTGCCCCAGCAACTGGTTGGAACCGGTGTATGCACAGGGCACCTTGTGTGCCCCAGGCATGTCTCATTCCTTTCAGCCTGCGCCTACCTAATACACAAAATCCTGTCTGGGGTGGTGCTAGCACCTCCCAAGGCAGGAAACCCTTTGTCAGAGCCTCCCTCGCTGGAAGGACTCCCAGCAGCAGGAGGTCAGACTTGTGTCTGTGGTGGCAGCGTCCATTTTGTGATGCCAAGGCTCGAGCAAACTTTAACCGGGGTTCACAGTTACATACATGTCGTGTTCCTCTAGAAGGGTGGAATGCTAACCCCATCGCCAGAATTGGCGAGGGGCTGGTATTCCAATTCGTATGACACCTTACTCGACATGTTTTGATAATGCTATGCCAAAGTTAGCATTTAACCGCAAAGATTATAATGCACTTAAGAGTATATGGTATAGCGTTATCATGGAACAGCTATTAGGACTTGGTTCCGCAAGCTGCAAACGGGCTCAGCTCATGCCAGAGCACCATCTCACATAATTCCAAGCACTCTGCCTTCAGGATTGATAAGGCCTGCCATAGGAGTGACTGATAGGAATATATGTGTCCATTTTAGGGTTAGATATAGGGGACTATATCTAAAGCAAAGGGTGTTTACACCACCTTGCCCCAGCTGTCGTGCAGCCAGTTGTGTCTGTTTAAATGGCCAGCCAGGGGTGGCATAATACATGCTTCAGCCCCTGGTAGGCCCTGGGTACACCTATGCCCTGGATACCTAAGGTATGCTGTACAGGGACTGATAAGGTGGCCCAGTACCAATTGGTAAATGCACCTAGGGTACATTGTTGTAATTTAGAGAGAGAACAGCTAGGCTGTGGGTCTGATTAGCAGGCCCACAGCCAGGGAAAGTCGTAAATCAGTGAAGTAAAAAGCAAAAATCTGTGGTGGCCATGGGATTGCAGACCCCACTCTCCTACAGTAAACAACAACAACAACAGAAGAAACAGGGGTAACGTCCACCATCGCCTGTGTCTGCACCTACAGAACGTATTTATGACTATGATAAAATAACGATAAAATCTCCTGATCGTTTTCAGGTTTCTGAACAACGCTCTCCTCGTTCTTTTCAGGACTCATCGGCCTCATCCACTGGTGGTGGGGGAGGAGGCAGAGGTCGGGGTGGCCAGCAAGGACGCGACCAGCCCCGCCCGCAAGACAGTAAAGGCAAACAGGACGATTCGACACTGAAAAGACCCCAGTTTCAGAAAAAGAAAGTTGCCGCTTTAACAGCGAGATATGCCACAGATAGTGAGAACACAGCTTCGGAATTAGACATAGGCTCTGACCTTGCTGGACAGCGCGGCAGAGATTACCATAGTGCGAGAGGCCCTTCGTCCACTACTGAAGGTGACGGCGACTGACCAGTATGTTGTTGTGGAGACAGCTGATACCAGAGTAGCTCCCCCTGATAGACTTTTTTAAATTGTCCTTTTAATTGAAGGTGACATGCAACATACCATAAAAGGGGTATTTTGGGAAAATATTACAACTACCTATGGCATTTTGCTGGCGGAGGCTGACTGGCCCCCACCTTTTGTTCTCGCAGCTCCGAGAGGGAAGGAGGTAATCCTCCCTAGTTTCGCGCACGCTGTCTCGAAGGAGCATGCGACAAATTTTGCAGAAGAGTGGGCTAAGGCTCTTGCGCCGGCTCTGTACCGTACACACTGGAGGTGGGATACATTTTCTCCACATCACGAAATTCCTTTACGGTCTATGCCACAGCATCAACCTCAATATCCCATCCGACGTGAAGCTAAGGCTTCCGTTGCGGAAATCCTTGAACAATTGGAATATCAAGGTGTAATTGAAACTTGTGTGTCACCGATGAATAACCCTCTTTTTACTGTGACCAAGCCTCACGGATCATATAGTTTGGTATTGGATTACCGGCATTTGAACTCGCATTGCCGTACCTGTGCAGTAGAGAATACTCATGGCTCTGCCTTAGTGGATAGTCTTGTGCGTAAGTGGTTTAAAACCACGCTTGACATATTCAACGTTTTTTTTGCCCACCATTTGGATGGTCTAAGTTCCCAATGGACCAGTTTTACAAGCGGCGGCAAACAAAGACAGTTCAAACATTTACCAATGGGCTATAAGAATAGTCCAGGCGTGTTTGCTGCCCGCATAGTATCTCTCTCAGAGACAGCGGACCCAGATGCGTGTTTGTATGTGGATCACATTTATGTCACAGACGACGAACTTTGGGCGCATATGTGTCGAGATGACTGCATAATTTGTACCTTTGTGGAGTTCGGTTACAAATTTAACTTTGCAAAGTCTCTCATTGCAGAGTACACAGTGTTGTTCCTGGGCTACGAGCTCAACAATGAAGGTCGAGGATTGTCTCCTCACTTCTTGGAGAAATGCGCACAACTGCGCGCTCCGACAACTATGAAAAAACTACAGTCCTTGCTGGGATGTTTGAATTTCGGGCGTACTTACATTCCTGAATATGGCCAACGTATCAAGCCTTTGTATGCGTTGATACAACCTACTTTTACCAAATCTTGCTGGCTGCTGGAACATACCACTGTTTTGCAATCTTTGCAAGCAGACTTCCTAGAATCTAAATTCTTACTGACTCGTGATAACCACACCACCCTGGTGATAAGAATCATCCCTGGGACGGTGGGTTTCACGTACCTTACTTTTAACGAAGGAGACACAGTACCTATTGCTTACAAGTCACACTTGTACACTTTGGCAGAAATGCGGTTTTCCACTGTGGAAAAAGTTTTGACAGCAGTGCAGATGGCGATTCTTAAGGAACGTGCACTGTCACAGGGAAAATGCATGTTGGTTATTACCCCGTATCCTGCCTTAGAGGCAGTGACGAAAGCCAGTGTACCGAATTCTAAAGATTTGCACCCACGGTGGATACAATGGGCAGCATCATTGACATCTCCGGATGTCACGTTTATTTTTGATGCCTCCCTCCAGTCGCAAGAGTTTTTGCAGTATGAATTTGTTCATCCTGCGCCTTTGACTATGCGTCCTTTGGAGGATTTCCATTGCATCATATACACTTATGGTTAAGCGCAAGTTGCTCATGGGTCTAAGCACGTGTACGTTTCAGCTTGCGCCATTGTTGTAGGTGCCATGGTGAACGATGAGTTCAAGTCCAAGGTCGTGCACATGCAGACTTTAGGGGACTGCACCGCACAATTGGCAGAGCTTCATGCTCTGATGCTTGCATTGGAGTACGCTGATCCTAGTGTGACGACTCTTATTGTGAATGATTCTTACTACTGTGTCCAGTCTTAGAATGAGAACCTGTTCTTTTGGATTCCGAATGATTTTAGTGATTCCAAGGGCAGCACAATAAAACATAAAATGATCTGGGTCCGAGTGGCTGAGCTTAAAGGGCAGTTGCCGCTCGTGTTTGTAATTCATACTCTTGGTCATCAGCGCATAGCAGTCCACGCTGTTGGTAATTCTTTGGCGGATGAGGCCGCAAAATCAGCAGTATCGACATATTTGGTTGCAGCGGTTACACGTTCCAAAAGTAAGATTGATGATGATATCTTGGCAGCTGTTGCTGTGACTGAGAAGTGAAGTAAATATCCTAAGGGGTTCCCTTCGAAGTACACATACCACTTAAGTCCTGATAAAGTACCTTATGTGAAAATACCTGACGTTGGTGAAAGGTTGATCCCAAACGCGGATCGCAGGCCCACAGTGATTACAGCTGCCCATGAAGGGGTTGCGACTGCGCATGCGGGCGTTTCGGCTACAGTTTCTCAGTTACAACTACGTTTCTGGCGGCGGGGACTGTACAAACAGACGCGTGATTATGTCCTTCAATGTGACATTTGCCAGCAGATTAAACCTTCAACTGCTGCATGTCCGCCCCAGACACAGTTGTACATTTCTAATAAACCACTTGGTTGTGTTTACTTAGATCACTGTGGTCCTTTTTCTTCTGATACTGCGTATAAGTACATCTTAAAAGCAGTTGATTCATGCACACGCTTTGTGAGGGTGTGGCCGCACCGCAGCGCTGATTCGCGAACTGTCATAAAAGACTTGCGTATCTTTGTAGGGATTTTTGCCTGTGGTACCTTCCATTCGTATCAGGGTCCTGCTTTCGCCTCTAAGGTGTATAAGGATGCCATGGCTTCGTTGGGGGTCAAAGTCAAGTTTTCATCTCCATACAGACCTGAGGGTGATAGTGTTGTGGAGCGAATGAACTGAGATTTAAAGCAGTCTTTGACGACTAGAGTTATAGGCACTGTCAGGAACTGGCTGGCCCACCTCAATAGCATGCAGCGTGCCCTAAATAATCTGCCTAGAAGGTCTCTGGGTGGGCGGACCCCATACGAAATGCTCATTGGTATCAAGATGTATGCCCCGGACCTTGACGGTCTAGACCAGGCGGCCGTGGCTGCCACCTTTGACATAGATGAACATTGCAATGTTTTACAGAATATACAAGAGACGAGAGACAGTCTTGCAAAGGAACATTTGCCCTGCATGTTAGAAAGGCGATCCTGGGGGAGGCAGAAGATGTCTGACTGACCACCCCTGGGTCCACCTCTCCGTCGAGAAGTAGCCGAGCGTTATCGAGAGGCCTCCTGGGTGAGGGTCCTCTCCTAGGATCGTACAGCAGAATAACCACCACACTACAAACGGACACCACACAAGAGGATAAGTACTTAGACTTTATCAAGAATAAAGGTTGCTCGTTCTTAGCGATATGTACAGGTAGATCGATGGATCTGTAAAGTCTCAGAAAGAAGGGATAGGGTAGCGGGATAGTCTTAGTTCGGGTGCAGGAAGGGATACCCTGCGCACAGCTCTCAATCCTCGAGCCGGGGGTTCCGAGAGGTCGAACTGCGGCAGCGCCAGCAGGACTCGACAGGTGCTTTAACGGAGAGGGGGCCTCGGCAGCGCCAGCAGGCCTCGAGGTGGTTTCGGCGAAGATGGGCCGCGGCAGCGCCAGCAGGCTCTCAAGATAGTTCAGCGAGGATGGGCCGCGGCAGCACCAGCAGGCTCTCAAGATGGTTTAGCGAGGATGGGCCGCGGCAGCGCCAGCAGGCTCTCAAGATGGTTCAGCAAAGGTGGGCCGCGGCAGCGCCAGCAGGCTCTCAGGGTAACTTCAGGTTACAGGCAAATGAGTTCTTTGGGTGTCGGCCGCAACAGCGTCAGCAGGGCTTCCAGTCCAGGATACAACTGCTGTCCTACTCCGGGGCTGGCCCAGATATAGGACTGGAGTCCTTTGATGTCCGGACCCTCGCGCCTGGGGGCCAGAGGGGCCGGGATGATGGTGTCCAGACACCCAGCAGGGGGGTGGAGCCAGCGCCCAGGGAGGCCAGAGGGCGATCGATACCGGGCGTCCGGGGAAGGCTGGAGGCCCATCGAAACTTCCCTCCTCTCGGATCTGTTGAGTGGCCACTCGACCACCTGGGTGGATCCTGGTGCCTCAATGTCGGGGCTTTGCTGGGGCCTGGGCCGAGGCCGAGGCCACGTGTTCGTGACGTGGTGGTTCCAAGATGGCGTCGGGTGAGGCCTCGTGCTCGGGACGTGGTTCGTGACGTGAGGGGCCCAAGATGGAGTCGGGCGCGGCCGCGGGCTCAGAATGTGCTGGGCCCAAGATGGAGTCAGGCCGATAGTGGTGGTCCGGGATGGTAACCGAACCGGTAGTGTTGGTGTTGGGGGCGTGCAGGGTCGGGCAACAGGGGTCGCCCGAGGCTCGGCGGAGGGCCGATATCGTTCTGGGCCCGCCATGCGGGAGGGGTAGGGCCACGCCATGAGGCCGGTTCCAACACGCGTCCCCCCCAGCTGAAGGCAGGGGAGAGTCACCCATCTTCTTGGGGGTTCTCCTCGCAGAGGCGGAAGAATCTGGACAGGCCGTCAGCATTGGTGTGGTCGTTGCCAGGGCGATGCTCCACAGTGAAGTCCATCCCTTGGAGGGAGATGGACCATCGCAACAGTTTCGGGTTTTCTCCCCGCATCTGCATCAACCACCACAGGGGCCGGTGGTCGGTCTGGACCCGGAAGTGGGTGCCGGATAGGTAGGGCCGGAGCTTCTTTAGGGCCCATACGACGGCGAAGGCTTCCCTCTCGATGGTGCTCCATCGCTGTTCCCTAGCCAGCAGGCACCGACTGATGAAGGCCATGGGAAGGTCGACTCCCTCAGGGTTTACTTGGGATAGGACCGCCCCAATGCCATGCTCCGAGGCGTCGGTTTGGACCACAAACTCTCGGCTGTAGTCGGGGGCTTGGAGCACAGGGGCGGTGCACATGGCGGTCTTCAGTGTGTCGAAGGCGACCTGGCACTCGGGGGTCCAGCGCACCTTTGGTGGTAGGTTCTTGGAGGTCAGTTCTGTGAGGGGCCCCACAATGCTTCCATAGTCTTTTATGAAGCGCCGATAATATCCGGTGAGCCCCAGGAATGCTCGGACTGCTGTTTGGGTGACTGGGGGCTCCCAGGCCCGGATGGCGTCAATCTTTGGCTGGAGGGGAGCCACCTGGCCGCTCCCTACTTGGTGCCCCAGTTAGGTCACGGACCCTTGGCCTATCTGGCACTTGCTGGCCTTTATTGTCAGTCCGGCCCGTCGGAGGGCCGTCAGGACCTCCCAGAGGTGCTGCAGGTGCTCGGCCCAGTGGAGGCTGTACACTGCAATGTCGTCTAGATAGGCGGCACTGAACTCTTCTAGCCCCGCCAGCACCCTATTCACGAGTCTCTGGAAGGTGGCCGGGGCGTTTTTCATGCCGAAGGGCATCACCTTGAAATGGTAGTGGCCATCAGGGGTCGAGAAGGCCGATCGCTCTTGTGCTCCAGGGGTGAGGCCGATCTGCCAATACCCGGCCGTAAGGTCGAAGGTGCTGAGATACTTTGCGGCCCCCAGGCGATCGATCAGTTCATCTGCCCGGGGGATGGGATGGGCGTCGGTCCTGGTGACGGCATTCAGCCCCCGGTAGTCAACACAGAACCGGAGCTCTGGGGGCGTGCCGGGGGCGGCGGCTTTAGGGACCAGGACAACGGGACTGTTGGAGGGTTCGACTACCCCCAGAGCTAGCATCTTGGCCACCTCGGATTGAATGCAGGCCCGAACACGGTCGGGCACTCGGAAAGCTCGGTGTCTTACAGGCGGGCTGTCTCCGGTGTCTACATCGTGGACACACCACCGGGTGACCCCAGGAGTGAGGGAAAATAGATCTGAAAATTGCCCCAGCAGCTTCCGGCAGTCTTGGTGCTGTTCTGGGGTCAGGGTAGAGGAGAGCGTGACCCCTTAGACGGAGCCGTCTTTCTCGGTGGTACTCAGGAGATCTGGTAGAGGTTCGAAATCGTCTTCAGCTCAAGTGGTACCGGGGATTTTTTTACAGTCTCGGAATCGCTGCCGGTACATTTCGGGGGTGAGTCCGTAGCGAGTGAGGAGAGCGGTTTTCATGTGCTCGTACGAGGTCATCTCAGCATCGGGGAGCTCTAGCAGGGCGTCTCTCCCCTCGCCTATACAGGGCAGTTCTGCTACCTTTTTGAAAAGGTTCACTTATTTCACCGATTTCAATCAGTCAAATCCCAATGCATTTTATTTTAAGATGACTGAAAAGGCCACATCCGAGGTTAGACTTACCAACACTAAATTATTGTATTCACAGTCCTATCTAGACCAGTTGGCTTTAGGTGGCTACGAGTTGTGGAAGGAAACCATTGACCTTAAATCAGTTTGGGGGTTCTAAAAGTTGGCAAGTGCAACGCACTGAGGTTTTGCACCGTGTGTGTCTTATCCCAAACCATATGTTGTTTTTAAATTCTACAATTTGACAGACGACATGCTTTAGATTGGCTACTACTCAAAAGTTAAATGCTCCTTCTTTTCCTGACCTAGAGGAATATTCCGGTTGGGAGAATAGTACTAAATTTTTGATCAGAGAATTGCAAACTCTGTTGCTAAATTGATTCTTCCTTTAACATATCCACTTTGGATCCCAAAGGTTGGTTGCTCTGGCACAGGAGTGCTGATTCTTGTCAGCATCGTTTTCTGGGTTTGGCTCGAGGCTTTACACAGGGAGGATCCCCATTTTGAAAGTGGCCATTCTGTAGGCAAATTATGTCAGAATTGGCTCAAACATTCCATCTTGACGTCAAGTAAGTTACATTTGTCTAAACTGACTGACGATGTTGATCTGAATGATTTGATAAGAGGCCCGGCTAAAGGCAGATCTAAAAGATGGATATATGCGGTTTACAACGAATTCTGGTAAACTTCCCAAATTGAGGCGGCTACCCGCATTAGAGCAATAGATCAAGCTAATTTAGAAAAAGTGCTGGCGGTTGTTGATAACAGCATTAACACGCTCTCTTCCCGCATTTACACTTTAGACAATATTGTGTCATCTGTTGTTGATATCGTGCAAGATGAAGTGTCTGCTTTGTACCATGGTCAAAATAAGTTGCGTTCCATCATGCAATTTGCATGGACCTTGCAAACCTTAAAAGCTGGCAAAGTGCCATGGCACTACATGAATACATCATCTCTGTTTGCCCCGTTTAATTTAACTGATAAACAGCGCTTGCTGTCAATGAAAGATGTTTCTTTTTTCTTTTTTATGAAGTACTTTGCAATTGGTAGATATGAACCTCTAGGAAGTGCATTTCTCCATGAAGCTTGGTCGCTTCCATTTACCTGTAGATGCTTTAGGGAGGGTAAAGAGGTTTATTTGAATGGTGAAGATTGCACTGAAACACCCAATCATTCATTTATGTGTAGACATATCCAATTACATGGCTCTTGTAACCAGAATGAACCCAATTTGGCCTGTGTTTTAAAAGGTACACCGGTCCCTGCTATTGTTCCCAAGTTCACTTTAATGTCAAATGGGAGTTATTTGCTTTTAAATAATGAGGATTGCTGTGGGTTAATTAGAGGTATTGCTTATGTGGTTACAGTCAGTGAGCGTGTAGTTTGCTGTAAGAATGTAATGTATCCACCCCCGCATGGGAAGCTTGATGTTTCCATCTGGCCCACGATTCCGACCTTGAAGGAAGAGTTCAACGGGATGAGTCGCATGAGAGCTCTTTTGTCCCAGAAAGAAGTAGCCCTCACATCTGCAAGTGAGACATTCGTCCTTCACGTGGCAAACACCCGCACAGAGGTGCATGCTTTATTAAATACTGATTTGCCCTTGCATTTCGGTGAGCTAATTCATTCTATCTTTAATGCATCCTCCACCACGGGGCTGGCACACTTTTTTAAAGTAATAAGTAGTGGCCTTGTGACTTCGTTTCAAGCTATATTCATTATATTTCTGGCTTTCTTTCATTCAATTTTCTCCAGCCTGTTTGGTGGATTTCCCTTTCTGCTGGCTCTGGCTGCAGGCGTTCTTTTACTGTTTTGTTTTATTCAAAACTAGCAGCCCGTCCCGACGTTGTCTGGGTATGAATTGCTGCCGGCTAGTAGTATATTGTTTTGTAGGATTTCGTTTTGATAGCATTTCTTATCTGTGACAGGCCTATGAAACGCTCTGATTCACAGTGCACTGCTGATGCACTTAAGAGTGCACGTTCAGTAGTGTGTGAACTCGAGTGTCCCTACTTTATTTTTCCTTGTAATATTATATAGCGCGAACTCGACAACATGGCATGAGCACAATTTACATTACAGAAGAACACATTCATTTGTGGTAGGCACGGGGAGACAAAGCGATTTGCCTGGAATCACAGGATGTTGAGCTGATGCCGAGATTCGAACGTAGCTCCCCAGCTCTAAAGTTCGCAATTCTAGAACTTGTGGCGGGAGGTGTGTCTAAAAGTGTATGTCGGTGCTGGCCATCAATGAGAGAGACCTGTGCATTTTTCAAATCGGTGGTGAAAAAATATGAGTATGTTGCTGGAGATGTGGGCTGCCGTGCCAACAATGTACTTACCGGGGAGGGTAAACACCAATTATTCCGCAACTTTCTTTCCGCATACCATCACTCCGCATACTTTCATTATGAAAGTACCATGACTCCGCAATGCCATTATAACGCATGGCATTACATTTTATATGCTTTTACCACACATACATTTACAACGAAATTCGTTGTAAATGCATGAATGGTAAAAGCATGTTTTTTTTTTATGCTTGGATAAGGTAAGTATGGGTATTGGGGTATATGTTTTGGGGTACTGAAGTATATGTTTTGGGGTGTTTGGGTATTTTAAGGGTTCAGATATAGTTTTGGGTTATGGGGTACAGGGGTAGTTTTAGGGTTTAGGGATAGGTGTGGGTTTTGGGGTACAGGGGTATTTTTAGGGTTCAGGGCTAGGTTTGGGTTTTGGGGTATAGGGGTATTTTTAGGGTTATGGGGTACGTTTGGGTTTTGGGGTACAGGGGTATTTTAGGGTTCAGGGGTAGGTTTGGGTTTTGGGGTACAAGGTTATTTTTATGGTTCAGGGCTAGGTTGGGGTTTTGGGATACTTGGGTATTTTTAGGGTTCAGGGGTAGGTTTGGGTTTTGGGGTACAGGGGTATTTTAAGGGTTCAGGGGTGGGTTTGGGTTTTGGGGAACAGGGGTATTTTAGGGTTCAGGGGTAGGTTTGGGTTTTGTGGTAGAGGGGTATTTTTAGGGTTTAGGGATAGGTTTAGGTTTTGGGGTACAGGGGTATTTTTAGGGCTCAGGGGTAGGTTTGGGTTTTGAGGTGCAGGGGTATTTATAGGGTGCAGGGCTAGGTTTGGGTTATGGGGTACAGGGGTATTTTTAGGGTTTAGGGATAGGTTTGGGTTTTGGGGTACAGGGTATATTTATAGGGTTAAAATGGGTTAGAGTTTAAGGGTGTTGGGGTATTTTAAGGAGTAAAGGTGGGTTAGGATTATGGGGTGCAGGGGTATTTAAAGGGAGCAGGGTGGACACCCGGAGCTGGAATGTACAGAACCTAGGAAAAAAAAATGAAATATTTGGCACAACTCTCGCTTTTTTTCCGTAATCCCGCACCCCGCACACGCCCACAATATGAGATATAGCATGAAAGACACAACACAAAAACAACAGTTGACGGACAGAACACAGAACAATATTATACATTCACCCCAGTACAGAGATCTGGGCCTAAATCCATTATTTTTTTGCACTTCCACACCACCCCAGTTCAGACATGTCAATCGGTTATTGGCTATCAGCCTTCTTCAACCAGGATAACTTGACTCAAGTGGTCTGGAGAGGATGGGACTCACGTCTAAGCATACCCATCCCACTCGGGGTGACAAATGCAAAAACAACAGTTGATGGACAAAATGCAGAACAATGTCATACATTCACCCTAGTACAGAGATATGGGTCTAAATCCATCGTTTTTTTGCACTCCACACCACCCCAGTTCAGACATGGCCATATGCAAATAAGCCTTGACCCTGTGCCTCATGGGAACAGTCCAGCCCGAAGGGTGGAACTATCACACGCCTTGAGCGTTTGTCACGCCCCCAGCACATGCCCACAGCACAACGCAGACACGCCCACAAGGGACTACTTTGCTGGTACGGTTCTTTTACCTTTTAAATGTATATGGTGGGCGTCTGCATAGCCTATGTCCTTCTGCTGCAACTGCCCTTTCCAACACTGTATTGGGTGTTGTGATTGGTGCTGTGGTTCCTGAGATTACCCGCCTCAAAGGTTGGGGCTCTCTCTTTATTATATTAGTATGGATGGATGCACGTCCTGTGTTTCAAGAAGACCTATCACGTCTGGTGCTGTTACGCAACAGAATGCTTGAGTACTATGGAGCGTTGCCTCTTGCTACTTTGAGTGCGACTTATGGATTACCGTTTCGATTTTCCTACTTTACATGCATCCAGCCTGTTTTTCATTACCTGAGTTGCGATTTTGACTGGGCCCTGGATTTGTGTCTCTGCAATACGGTATCTCCCGATGTGGATTGTAATCAGCTTATGAGCCCCTTAGTTGCTCATGAATAGCTTTGTTCTGGTGGAGGGATTATGGCCTTTGCAGCGATGCATGGAATTCTGGGTCGTTGGAATATATTCGCAGCGGCGCAAGATTTCTTGGCACACAGCTTCATTGAGAACCCACCGAGCTGTCCTCTGATGGTGCTAGAGGCTCCGGTAATGGAGGAACATGTGTGCTCTTTTCCTTTATTAAACTGGATGGCTGAAATGTTTTCGGATGAGAACAGTGACTTCCTGTTGGAGGCTGTTGCTGCATATTTTGCATATTCGTTGTCTGGATGAGATGTGACAATAGTTATCTCTCCCACAACTGAGGTCATTTATTAGACTTAGGATGCTTTTTTTTTTTTTCAAAATTCTATACACAATTTTTATGCCCCAGACCTATTGACTTGGATAGGCCCAATGCAAAATATTTTTGGGAAATTTACTTTTATAGTCTAACTTTGCGGTTTTTTATAAAAAAAAATTCTTGCTTTGTGAAAATTCGATACTGGTTCTGACTGTCGTTGTTGAACTCTGCATTCAAAATTTGCCCCTAATCTAATCTACATCTTATTTTATCCGTGCTTGGATCAAGGGAGGGTGTCATAACGATAGGCCTAGCCTTCACACTGTGTTAAGTTAGCATGAGCTTATTTGAAGTTTAAACGCCACTTTTCCTTTCTGCTGCTTCTGCACACGGCACATATTGTTATTAATGCTTTGAGCCTAGTAGAATGTTCTGCTTCACACACGAATAATATGTCTTCCAATAGTATCAGCTTTGCTTGGTAAGGTATGTCTGTACAGTGAGTGCCGAAGCCTTCAAGGTTATTTCAACACAGTGGTTGTTGCTCGGTCTGATCAGAGCCCGTTCTAGACATAACACATATGCAGCTGGGGCCAACTTTGGCTTTTGGCGCGTTTTAATAAGGCACTGCGCAGAGCATTAAGCCTGGGCGTAGTTTGCGTAGCAGCACTACACGTAGCTTTCTGCGTAGCATAGCTGATGACACTGTGTACTTGTCTGTACTGTGCAATAATGACAAAATATTTGCTAAAAGCATCCTGTACACGACCAGATATGATAAGTATTTCTATCTTTATATGCTAAAGCACATATAGGGCCCAATTCACAGAATGAATTTAAGACTCAATCCTAAACTTACTACTATTTTGGTATTCGTAGAATTAACTTACTACTTTTGGTATTCACAGAAGTTAGAATTGTGTCTTAAGTTTGTCTTAAGTAAGACTTAAGACAGACTTAAGACAAAATCCTAACTTCTGTGAATACCAAAAGTAGTAAGTTCATTCTGTGAATACCAAAATAGGGGGTCGTGGCCAGCAGGATGACGGTTTGGACGTAAATTTACTATGCTCTGTTCAAGCCCTCAAAATCTTGTCAGAATCCTGCCACCCGGGTGCCCATTGGTCCCCCTAAAGTTCAGAAATGTGCTTGGTTTAGCGAGGTTGTGTCCTTCAACGGGTTCTGCGGACCTTGGAGAAGCGAGGCGACCACCTGCTGGACTGAGGCCTCGGATGGGAGGCGAGCCCTGCAGACATAGGATCCTGGCTACCAATCTCCAGAGCAGCTGGGTTGAGTGGTGAGGCTCTCTGCCAGTCGTGGCTGGTGTCAGGAAAAAGTGGCAGGGTGGAGGAGGACAGAACAAATAAATAACAAAAAACTTACCTGAATCCCGTCGCATCACCGCATTGTCCCTCTTCTGGCTCCACTGCAGGCAAAGGCTCCCAGCTTGTCTGGCGGGCAATGATGACGTTGATCTCACAGCTTGAGATCAGAATCAGGATTGGCCTTTGATTTGTGCTCCCAGGGAGACTGTAAGCCTGTGCCTGCTTTCTCCAACCCAGTAATGTAGCGGGGTTGGGGAGAGCTTCATTGTGCATGATGGATTGGCCAACCTCTTACGGTAGTAGAAAACTAAAATGATAATAAACCACATTTATATCATTTTATATTTCAAGGCGGAGGAGCCGCCTCTTCTCTCTGCTCCTCCTGAGGTGTACCCTGGTGTGTTGGGGATGCCGCGCCTGATCAATGGCCCCCTCCACTGTGTGCTCACCCCCTGACTGCCGGTGACAGAGTGGGACCGAGTATCCCAGAGTGCCACAGACCTGGCTTGAAGCGGAGGCATTGGCGGAGCTGTATGGTACCGGGCCCCTTTGGAATTATACTCTGCAGCACCGTCTCTGCCCCTGGTGTTGGTCTCAGAGCAGAAAGTATCTGAGGCGGCGTGGTGCTCTTGGAGGCCTCCATGTCTTGCTGCTGAGGGTGTGGCATTGGAGCCACGATACTGGCTAACAGCTGGGAGAGGTCTGCTTGTGGGCCCAATTCTGGGTGATGCTGGTGACAGACCCTGTCTGGCTAAGCGGTAAGGCTTCCCAATTATCTGTTTCCTATGAAGAGGTGCTTAGATCCTGCAGTGCATGAATTACGGTCCTTTCCCCGCCCTCCTTGCTGGCCGCTGGTGCAACTGTACTGTGCTCAGGCAGGGTACAGTGGAGAGTGGGATTTGCTGATCTGGGTGTGATCGAGAGGTCTGCTATGCCCTGGCCTTAGCTATGTGCTGAAGAGGCGGAGTGTGGCTGGTCCCTGTGGCACACATTTTCTGCAATGCTTCTTTCACGCCTGAACCTCCCTCATGGAACGGTCCGGTGATCGGTGGCCCAGGGACCACTGCAAGGCTCAGCCGGTGCGCCATGGGGGGCATGGCACCAGAGCAACTTTGGCTTCTTGAGATTGTCAGAAGTTGACCCTGCTTGATGTGCTGCATTACAACAACACCCATTACAGAGCAGTGATTGATGGTACCTGTACTTGTGAGGCCAAGCCTCGATGAACTGCTCTTTTCCCCTGCACCCTTTCTACTCCCTATTGTGTTTTTGGGGGGATTTCCACTGCCTAGGGGCGTGCTGGGCACAACTGCTCCAGGGACACAAGCCATGCTACAGTTGCTCTCTCTTCAACTCACATCATCCCCTGGCCGACGTGTGCAGCTGTGTCACAAAGGTAAACGATAAGGCAATAAGGATCCTAAACGCCCTGCCAAGTGAAAATTGACAGATATACCAAGGTGGCAGACCCTCCCCCAGACGACTCTGCTTCCTACTCCTTGCCTGATAATGCAGCTGTCTTAGCAGCAATTGAAATCTATAGGATAGCCCGAGAGGCCAGGATTGTTGAAGTCTGGTCTGAGGAGTCTCTTGAGGCAGGAGCTTCACAATGTTGTTGACCGTGTCAAAGCTGCGGAGGTAAGTTATCTGAATTTTCTTTTTTTTTTTAAACAAACTTTTTGGGCATGTATTATTCAGCTGAACACAGTTACAGTTTCATCCAATCCAGAGGCAATCAAATATCTCCTTGGAAGATCACCCCAATGGTTTCATATGTCCCCTCTTCCGGCCTTCATCAGACATATATCTGCCTACTCCTTTACACAATGACTGCTATGGTAGATATTTAGCAATGTCCATAACTTAACAGCACCCCTCCATCCCCCTTCCCCCTCCCCTGCTGCTGCCGACCCCCTCCCCCCTTACCACTCCTGCTGCCCACATGTTCTGGGTCCCGTTCTTACTCGCCATTTTTTTATACATCATTCCGAAGGCAAATCAAGTGTGTGGATGTTAGGTCGCCATGGCCCAATCATGTCCCCCCTTCAGCTCCATTTGAACCCGATGTCCCAGGATCAGCTAGTTGGGATCCCACTCTTGGCGAGCTGGGCGTCGACTCTTGGTCCTCATTCTGCAGATCATCTACCAACAACCCCCAGGCCTGCGCGTGCTCCAATCTCCCTATACCTCGTTTTGCATTCCTAAGCAAGAGTCTATGTTCACAACTTGCCCACTTCACTAGCTCCCTTCTCCAGTTGCCAACCCCCGTACCTGTCGGTGGTAAGTTCACGTTTCGCCATAATGTATGCCAGGTCTTGGAACCTGGCTGTGACCTTGGTTCTAGTGGAGTGGGAAAATAGGTTAAGCAGTACATGACCAGGGGTGCATGGGATCTCCTTCTCTGTGACGCGCACTATTTCTCGAACCACCTCCTGCCAATATCCCTCTATCCTCGGGCAACTCCACATCATGTGAAGATAGCTAGCCCTCACTTCCTGACATCTGGGGCAACATGCATCCTCCCGTCCAAAATATCGGTTAATCCTATCGGGTGTAATGTACGCCCTATGCAGAGTATAAAAACTAATTAATTGGAAGCGCGCATTGCGGGAGACCTTGGTGGCTCTGAGCAGTGTATTGTCCCAGTCCTTTTCTGCAAGTGGGACTCCCAGTGTCCTCCTCCCATTTATCCTTCAGCCTCTCCAGCGGCCCTGTGGAGTCCCTTCTAATAGCTCTATAAAGACATGACACCGCCTTAATGACACCGCCTGATAAACTTATGTATTCGCATGTAGAATGTGCAGGTGGTTCTAGTGTTCCCTGGCCCCAATGTCTCCGCATGGCCCCAGTGACTGCCCCATATAACAGAAAATGCCCCTGCGGGATATCCCACCTAGCCCGGAAGGCCTCAAATGTGAGAAGTTCCCCATCACCGTATAAATCACCCACCTTAGTAACCCCCGCTTGTGCCCATTCCTCCAACCCCCTCCATTGACCCTCATGTGGGAGCGCCTCTAATAATGCCTCAGGCATCTCCGGGGAGTAAGGTCGTTTGGTTTTGGTTTTCTGAAGGCATCTGATCCAGCAGTGTCTTATCACATTATGCTCGGAGGTGGTCAACGTGCGCGGTTTAATGGTTTCCATAAGTGTACTCAGGACAACTGCTCTACTCGGGGTAAACAGGGGCGTCCTCCTGTCCGGATCTAGGCTTCCCGCCACCCACTGTGTGAAGTGTTGGTGCTGACCCGCCAAATAATAATTCTCCATATCCAGCACCGCTAAACTCCCCTCCTCTCGTGCCCTGTGCAACGTAGCCAACACCACTCTGTGCCTGCTGGGACCCCATATAAAAGTGGTCAGAATAGAGTCTAGGGATCGGAACCATGCCTTAGGGATCCACACTGGGAGTGCTGTTAAAAAATATATCAATCGGGCAATGCCACCATTTTCAGTAAGGATATTCGCCCCGCCACTGACAGGGGCAGCATCCCCCAGAACGCCATACTGCCTTTGAGAGATCGGAGAGCCCCTCCTATATTCCCCTCCTGTACATCAGGGAGATCATGATACACTTTTACCCCAAGTATCTAAAACAGCGTGGTTCCCACCGGAGGTCTCCCAGGCCCGCAGGCGGCAGGGTCCCTCTCGCCATCGGGAAGAGTTGCGACTTCTGCCAGTTGACACAGAGCCCAGAAAGAGCTCCGAACTCGCCCAGCATTCGCCGGGCTCCCTCCAGTGCCACCCCTGTGTCATGCAGAAAAAGGAGAAAGTCATCCGCATATAGTGCGATATGGTGCGTTTGGTCTGCCAGCCGAATGCCCTCATATGGTGTCCCCGATCATACCATACACGCCAGTGGCTCCACCGCCAGTGCGTACAGCAGGGGGAAAGGGGCACCCATGCCGTGTACCCCTCTCCACCCGTACTGCTGGGAGATGGTGCGGCCCGTCCGTACTCGCACCACTGGGTCCCTATAGAGTATCCGAACCCATTGGATAAAGTCCTGCTCCACTAATACTAATAGGGATCCCCCGTGGTCAAATTATAAATCTTCATATGGCATAATCTCACAACATTAAATCAAACCCTTCAAAATGATTACAGGTACGACAGAAGTATTTTTCTTATTTCATTTTTGCATTTTATTTCTTTTTTCATATTTGTATCAAAAGTATTTTTCATTTTTTTTAAATTTTTACTTGAATCTATATCCTGTCACAAACATAATTTAATTCATGTTATAATGTACATACAATATGTTTGAAAACCTACAGTGCCTTACAATAAAACATAATAGCCTGTTGATCACACACCAACCAACATATACACTTACTCATACATACCACTTGACAACATAACACACAAATTTAACGAAAGACTCAAAGAAATTCAAAAAGGACACAGAAATGAACCCATTAATACAGCTGAGGTAGCACAGATGCTAATTGTGCCATATCAACGCCAGGTCTACGCGCGTTTCGGCGGATTCAACCACCTTCCTCAGGACCACACCAGACAGAGATTAGTTCTACTTTCTTTTTTGCGTGCACAGGGTATCTTCCATACATCAACACCTAGCTCTGTCCGCTTTCTTTTGCATATAAATAGTAGTTCCTCCTTAGTAATAGGTAAAAGATATATTTATACCGCCCCAAGATTATTCGACTTGTGTAGTTGTGGGGACTTATTCACTATTATGATATGTAATTCAGTTCATAAAGACATGCTGCAACGACTTTTACCGCTGAGTTCACAGGATGATGGGCGGTTTGGGTATCTGCACGTATGTTAGTCGGCGAGGCTCATGTTTGCCTAAGGTTCAAGTTCTTATGTATTTTTCTTATTTCTATGGGCGATGTCGGTTGAGATCGCTTTCTTTGACAGGGTCTTTCTTTATTTTCCTGTCCGCCTACAGAGTCTCCCTTCCTCACCGACCGTGCTCCGTACCGCTTTAGTCCTGCTCCAGCCCCATCTTTGCTAGGACCGCATACAAGTATTCCCACTCAAGGCTATCGAATGCTTTCTCTATATCAATGGCAAAGATCGCTCCCTCCTGCGCCTCTGCCGCTCCTTGCTGGAGCACCGCAAACAACCTCCTGATGTTCAGGGTGGTGTTCCTTCCAGGGATGAAGCCCGCTTGGTCGGAGTGCACCAAGGATGTCATGTGCGGTAGGAGCCTGGTGGCCAATATCTAGCTGAGAATTTTAAAGTCGAGGTTTAGCATCGACAGCGGTCGGTATGCCGAGCACTCAATTGGGTCCTTGTCCGGCTTAAGCAGGGGAACCATTACCGCCTCCCTCGATGTGGGTGGCAGCCTCCTGCTCTCCCATGTAGCCGCGTACAATTCCATTAGCCTGGGAGCCAGCTCTACCAGGTACGTGGCATAGAACTCTTGGGGCAGTCCGTCTGTGCCCGGTGTCTTCCCCCGTGCCATCGCCTTGATTGACCCCTGATTTCTCGCGCCGTAATCGGCGCTCCTAACACTTCCGCGTCCTCCACCCCTAAGGTATGGAGCGGAAGGGGTGCCATGTAGTCTGTTATCCTGACCATGTCACGGTTTTCAGTGCTTTTATATAAGCGGGCCTAGTACTCCCTAAACTGGCCATTAATCTCCTCTAGTGTATATAAAGGACGCCCTCCCTGGTCGTGTATCGCCAGTATAGTACTACCCCTTCTGGATGGGTCAGCAAGTCATGCCAACAAACGCCCAGCTTTGTCCCACTCATCATGTGTCCTATCCATGTACTTCTGGAAATCAAGCTCTCTCCAGGTCTGCTAAGAGCGTCCTACAGACCCCAATAGATGCATCCATGCAGTACCCCCTAATCAAAGCCTTGAAGGCCCCCCGTTCTGTGATTCTAGAGTCCGTGTGCCCGCATTGTCAGTAAAATATTGCATGATGTGTTCCCTAGTCTCTTGCTGAAAGACCTGGTCCTCAAATGCTTCCGGTTTGAGGCACCAAGTAGGGATGGGCTGCAAAACCCTACCCCCCTTGTATCGTACTAGGAGTGGGTTATGGTCCGAGACCGTCCTAGTGAGGTATTCCGTCCCCCCAGCCGGGTGAAGAGGCCCGGCGTGCTCAGAAAGGTGTCTAAGCGGACGTGCAGATCGTGGGTGTGGGATAAATGCGAGTAGTCCCTCTCTGTCGGGTGTGCCTTGCGCCACACATCTACAAGCCCCCAACGAGTCTGCCAATCTCTGAAAGCTCTAGCCACCACTTGCACTAGGGAGTCTCGAAGCGGCGGATGCGATCGATCCATGTCAGTATCCGCAATACAATTAAAATCTCCCCCCATGAGGACTGCCCCTGTCATGTACGGTGCCAGTACCCCCGACAACTGCTCCAGAAACCTAACCTGATCGACATTCGGGCCATACACATTGACTAGGGTAACATCCTGCCCGTCCAATCTTCCGGAAACAACCACGTACCTACCCTCTGGATCGATTTTGTGTTCTATTGGGTGGAAGGGTACCCCCGCCCGTACCCAGATCAGGACCCCCCTGGGTAAATGCTGAATATGATGTGTAGAACGCCTGCCCTCTCCGGCGCCTGCGCAGGGCCTCACCTTCCTTATCCAGTATGTGGGTTTCTTGGATCATCGCTATCTGCACCCCTCTCCTATTTAGTTGTGAGAATGTTTTATACCTTTTACTCATCGAATTCATGCCCCTAACATTCCACGACATTATACTATAGGTGGCCTGTGTCTGCTGCATGAGTGCACATATTTACCCCCTAGCAAACCCCCAGACCCGTAACCCCTTCGTGCATACCGCAGGCAATTCTTATAGTACAGCATGATGTGGCATTTCCCCCCGTCTGCAGCAGCCCCCCCAGGACCCAAAATACTAAGGGCCAGAAGTATCAAAGGGTTTTACCCATTCTGTGTCTATGGAAAAATGTCTTCATACATATGGCATCCAACAAAATAGGAGTCAAGAGGGGAAAATATCGGGCTAGGTCGCCCTCCACTCAATTCAAGTACTACACCAAAGACCTAGTCCTGTCGGTAACTTATTTTCAAGACCATTAAACACACGTGGGCTGTCAGGAGAATCATTCCCAATACATCTCTAAATATAGAGATTGTTGCAGTGTCACAGTCTGTTACCATAATAAAAAATAGCCTTACTCTGATTCATTCCAATACAACACAGGACGGACATTCACTAGAGGGACAACAAAAATGGTGAAAAAGCTGGAAGTCACCTCACGGGCGCACCACCAATGGGACCCCTGGTTGGTACTCACCAGGATGGCCCTGTTCTCATCATTGGTGACTACCAGCTTAACGTAAACGTGTCCGACACCCAAAGTAACAGTGAATGGTGCAGTGTACAAACAACTTATATGTGAACAGGACTGACAACATTCAACATATACCACGAAAAATACTGTGCATACAAGATACAAAAACCTTTTTATTCGCACTTTTCTTGTTGCAGACAGTATACGTTTAAGTATTATTATGGCACTCTTTATGGAAATGGAATAGTGTGAAGACGAACCAAGCTATTCTAAAGGATTGTTGGCGTCACTAGGGTTGGTGTCACCCAGTGCGGGTATCATGGTGTCACCCCCTCATGACTTACCCCATGAATCCATGATGGAACTCCTACGAGTCCCCTTGCTTGGTCACTCTAGGAGCATTCACCTCAGTAGTAGCCCCGCCTAAAAAGCCACACAGTTTCATAGTATTGTCCACATTTGCATCTTTGCTCACCCGAATCATGGCCCCGCTGTCCCACTGCCTCCGGGTGTGCGGGTGGTACTCCAGGCTCGCGGTTTAGCCCATCAGGAACCCGGCCAGGCTCGCGGTTTAGCCCATCAGGAACTCCCATCCCAGCCCCTTCATCTGCCTGGGAGAATTAGCTCTGATCATCCTCGTCAGCCCTGGAATCTTTCCCAGCTCAAACTGGCCATCAATAAATGCAGGCTCGGTCCCGACCTTCTGTCAGGTGCGCACAGACAGAGGAAGACCTCTCACGCTTGTAGTGGTGGGCACGGGCGCAGAGGGCTGATGAAAACGGCACGTCCGAGAGCGGCCACGTCACATGTGACGTTTTGAACATCGTCGACGTCCGGACGCCGAGTGCGGCACTGTGTTGTTATTACCCACTACTCTTTGTGAATTGGCCCCTGTCGACAAGGACTGTGCCCCCATTCCACTTTTTCTTACAAGGAGTTGGATTTTTCGAGCAGATTGGCAAAAACATGTAAGAGAACATGAAATACAGGAAGCAAAACTCACTGAAATATTACACAGCCATTTAGTGACTTTCACTCACTGTCACACATGGGCTGCTGTATTTAAATTTCTTTTCATAAATGTGGTACCGTAAAAGCTTTTAACCACTGGAGTCCCTGCCTTTTAACATTCTGTGTGGCCTTCAAGGCGTACCTATTTACGCACTCACTTAGTAAGCAGGGTTAACCTAAAACAAGCATTTACAATGCAATGGTTTCGCCTTTGGAAAGGTTAGAGCTATTGGCATTGTAAATGACACATTTTGTATTTATGTGTTGGTTTTGAAAACAGATAAATAAATGGCATTGTCATTTACATTGCCATTAGCTTAATCTCTCGCAAATGTGAGACCTATTGTACCCTACGGACGAGCTCAGCAGACAGCAATTACTACCACACACACACACCCAGAGCCTCACACACACACCCAGAGCCACACACACACACCCAGAGCCACACACACACACCCAGAGCCACACACACACACCCAGAGCCACACACACACCCAGAGCCAAACACACACCCACACACCCAGAGCCACACACACCCACACACCCAGAGCCACACACACAC
Organism: Lissotriton helveticus; assembly: GCF_964261635.1. NCBI lineage: Eukaryota > Metazoa > Chordata > Amphibia > Caudata > Salamandridae > Lissotriton > Lissotriton helveticus. Next base: position 293,787,641 of record NC_136058.1, on the reverse strand, counting down.
ACACTAAGAGCCACACACACACCCACACACCCAGAGCTACACACACACCCACACACCCAGAGCCACACACACACCCGCACACCCAGAGCCACACACACACTCAGAGCCACACACCCACACACCCAGAGCCACACACACACCCACACACCCAGAGCCACACACACACACACACACACACACAAACCCAGAGCCACACACACCCACACACAAACCCAGAGCCACACACACCCAGAGCCACACACACACACACACACACACACCCAGAGCCACACACACAAAAACATCCCTGGTTACAGTTTAACCGGCTTGTATATGGCTTTGTACTAATGGAATATGTTAATGTAACAACTCATGGTATGATGTTTCATTGGGTTCTCTGCTCGTGATGTATAATTCTGTCCTCAGTAAAGTTACCGGAGCGTTCAAAATACCGCAATCAAAATCTCGCGATATCGTAAAGAACTACAGGATGACGTCATCATTATTCCTCCTGTAGTTCATTCTGCATGCCCTGAATATATTTCATAAACTAGCAGTAATATCGTAGAAATAATGCTTAGAAAACCTCTCCTTCAGCCCTGTCCTCTAGGATGCCTTCAAAGCGCATAGGAGTCTAGCCTTCGGGAGTTCGCCGTCCAAACTCTCAGTGAAAATGGCCAATAACAAACGCATCGCTGCAGGAGCGGGGGTCCGTGAAAGCCAAGGCTGAGGGTCGTTACCATAGGTGCAGTTGCAGCACTGCCTTTGACAGGTGAAACCTAAATCAGAGAGAAAAGGGAGGGGAAAAAAAAAGTGAGGGAGAGAGGAGGGGGCGAAAACCGGGGGCGGGAACAAGAGAAGGGAAAGGAAAAATTAAAGGTGATGAAAAGGGACAGAGGGGGCGGGAAGGGGAGGAGAGGGGGGGAAGGGTGGAAAGGGGGGGTTTGGTGTATTTATATTTTGTTTAAGTAGTGAGGGGGCAAGGATATGAGGCACGACTAAAGGGGGGAAAAGACTCACCATGTGCCTGTAATCTGAAGTCCTCAAGGCTTGGAGTCTCAACGATTTAAAAATGCTGCCGCTCGATTAGTATTTCTGAAAATATCAATGATGGACAAAGCTAAAAGGGTGCCACTCAATAATAACCCTGATAATCTCTGTTGGTTGAAAAGATGCTAGTAACTAGTCACAAGGTTCAAGATTTCAATGGATAATTACCTAATGATATTTCAAAGGTATTCCAAATAAAGAAACGCTGCGACATAAGTGGTCTTGAGATGTTAAAAGACGACGTAATGGTGAAAGGATGATTCACTACCTGCGAGCTGAAATGCCAGATCTAAACAGTGAAAGAAAGCAGGTAACAGGAGACTATAAAAGTGGATTCGTATTTGTGTCCACAATGGCATAGAATGCAGGCAACAAACTAATTACCTGTAAGGCAATGCTCCTTTCTCGAATCCGAGAAGTGTCCAATTAAAAAGCCGTAGTGGGCAGGTTGATGGAGTCGTTGAAGGTAACGATGATTCCCGAATATATTAAATGCTTCAATTAATGATATGTGGAAACTACACTTAGTACTTTCAATCTATTATATAAAGTTCTGATGCCTACTAATGTTTAAAGCAGTCAGATATAGGGAAGCAACATAATGGAAGTGTCGATCTGTCAGACAATGGAAAAAGTTACCTTTTTAAAGAAAATAACATGCTCGCTGTATGTATCCAACTCGAAAGAAAAGCAAAGCAGAGACCTCTATATGTGGAGTAGTGGGGTCTCATACAATTGCAAGGGGCGACTTGATGCACAGCCACAATAAGGGCTCAGAACTTCGCCATTATGCTGTTATCAAGACTATGATGGTATGTCAGGACTCAGTAGAATTGCAAAAATACACTTACCGATAACGGAACTCTAAAAGAACCCGGAGATGCCACTTAATGGGGTGAACTCTCACACCTCCAGCCGCCAGCGAACTGCTGAGCTAGGTAATTAGATCCAACAGTCCCGGGCCCGCCATCAGTTTAAAGTAGTAAAGAAGCAACCATGTGACCGATGACGACGCAGGGAAGCAGGGGCGGAGCTAAGCTCGGCCGAAAATAAGGGCTCAGAACTTCGCCATTATGCTGTTATCAAGACTATGATGGTATGTCAGGACTCAGTAGAATTTCAAAAACACACTTACTGATAGCGGAACTATAAAAGAACCCATAGATGCTACTTGATGGGGTGAACTCTCACACCTCCAGCCGCGAGCGAACTGATGAGCTAGGTAATTAGATCTAACCGTCCCGGGCCCGCCATCAGTTTAAAGTAGTAAAGAAGCAACCATGTGACCGATGACGACGCAGGGGAGGAGCTAAGCCCGGCCGAAAGTTTAAAAAAAAGCGCATGGACATGGAGAAAATACATCGATATATACACAGATGATGTCATGAAGACCGTCTGTAAATGAGATACGGCTAGAGGTGCTCCGTGTGACAGCGGGGACGGGCACACGGACAGCGGCAGTCACGAGGGGGGGGCGAACGGACAGTGGGATACAACCATGCGGGACCAGGACGATCGAACAAATGATGAAAAACAGCCATGTAAAAAAAATAAATAGTACACGCCCACAGTGGACACGTCTTCATGACGTTGCCAAAAGCCTAAAAATCGCCGGAACGCCCACGAATCTGCTCCGGCTATGACGGACAGATCTCTGTTCCAATGGCTAGCCTCCATTTATGGAGCTAGCCAATGGAACAGAGAGGCGGTGACCAAGTCACAAACTGTTCTCATTAGATTTCGCCTGCGCCGAAAAGCTGCGCGGTGCGCAGCTTTCGACAGGCGAAACCTAAGAAGGGGGTCGAGCATTTTTTTCTTCTTTCCGCCAACCAGTCTCGAACTTTGGTTCCCCCCTGCCCTCAACTATGTATGAGCTGTATACTGTGTTTTAGTCATCGTACTAAAACAGCTCGAGCTCAGCCTTTCATCCTTTTGGGATGGCTAAAGTGAACAGTATTGTGATAGATAATTTTTGCACTCATAATTTAATCGCCAAGATGAAGTTCCATTTGTGAGGTGTGATGCGTAAATGGTGGGTGTTTATATCATGTCAATGTTTCCTTTAATTTGTGCTTTGTACGCATATTCTAACATAACATCCACGATTTTCGTCTAAAGGGTGATTTTGCGTAATGTATATTATGTTTGTTACTATGGAACAAATGGAAAAAGAAATAACATGGTATATAAATGGTATATGAAATGTTACACACTTGCAACACGAGTTGGAGAGAAATGATGTAAAAATATGCAGAGAAAAACGTTAAATCATGCAGAAAGAGCCCTGACAAATTGATTTTCCATTAGAATGTGTTCAAGGAACAAATGAACAAAATAAGTGAGGGCAAAAATGCAGGCGCACTCGTGTTACAAAGTCACAGACATAATGGACAAAGGCGAGAATGAGAGACATTCCAGGCCATCTTTCTCTCGAGTGCTAAAAATATGGGTGGTGTTGTTGTTGGAGTAAGAGCCGAGATATGAGACGTCATGTCAAAGCTGCATTAAATGCCACCCTGAGAAATGCCTGGAATGCCTGCGCGCTGTCCTGGGGGATGAGAGTGGGGCTTTGAAGGATTCAGGAAGTGTCCCTTGATACGTTAAGGGATGGGGGCAAGCGAGGCCCTCGCGCCTGTAGTTCTCTTCCTGTCACTGGCTGGCTGGAAAGTTGCGAGAGACATTGAAGCAGTGTCCGCAAGGAAAGGGTTAAAGATAATCCAGGGCAAAAATATACGGGGCTGGGGCCTGGGGGCAAGCGAGGCATAGTCGCGCCAGGAGTTCTGCTGCTGTCACTGGCTGCAAAGCTGTGAGTGCCACTGAAGCGACGGCGGCCAGGAAATGGGTTAAAGATAATCAAGGGCGAATGGGAGGATCAGTGGAGGACGTGCGTGGGCACACCTCATTCTCTCCGACAACGAATTCCTGGTTGTGGAATTAATGAATTTGCATTATTTGTTTGACTGTGTCCTATGTGCCAGCCACACTGATACTTGTCTCATTCTTACTAGGACGTCGTATATTATTGCTAAAATGTAATTGGAGTCGGACAATAATCTCATAGCAGAGTAGCAGACTAAGCAGAGAGACATCGGGTGTCACCCCATGTGATGGTGTCACCCGGTGCGGTCCGCACCCCCCGCGTGACGCCCCACCTTGTCTGTACAGGGTCTTCGCTCGGGCCCTCCATGACCCCCTTCGCGAAGTTAAACTTGAAAGAGATCCCAGCCCAGAGTTGGTACAACCACTTTGAGGCTCTATATTCCTTACCTGGTGGGGCAAATAGTAATACTTTGTCCACGATGGTTGAGGCAATGGTTGACCCCCCCGATGCCTTCACCGCTAGGGAGGTCGAAAATGTAATCAAGACCTTGGTCCCATTAAAAGCTGCAGGACCAGACGGGATTCCTGGTGACCTGATACAAGCCTTCCCCAAGGATTGGGGCAAGTTGGTCGCCTCCCTGCTGAACGCAATTCTGGGGGGAGGTCCTGTACCCGATTCCTGGAAAGGGGCGGAGGTTGTCCCGATTTTCAAAAAGGGGTGTCGGGACAGCCCTGCCAACTATAGGCCTATAAGCCTTATAGACTCCTCCCAGAAGGTGGCAGGGAAGGCGATTCTGGGGAGGCTTCTCCAATGGGTAGATGATAATAAGATCCTGTCAGACCTCCAGACGGGCTTCCGGTCGGGAACTGGAACTATCGAACAGTCCTTCAGACTAATGCTCCTTTACTGGAAGGTGGTGGTCCTAGGCAAGGGCAGTCTTTATCTGGCCTTTATATACTTGAAGACTGCCTTTGACCTGGTACCTAGGGAGGAATTGTGGAGGGTCTTGCAGACCATGGGTTTGCCCCCCTATCTCTTGCTGCTCCTAACCAAACTACATTCAGGGAACTACGCACAGGTGCGGTGGGGCGTAGGGGGGGAAAAACTGATAGCATCCCGGTGTGCAGAGGAGTCCGCCAGGGATGTGTGCTAGCCCCCACCCTATTCTCCCTGTATGTGAATGGGGTGGTGGAGTTTTTACAACAAGAACCGGCTGATGCACCCTCCCTGGCGGGCACCCGGATCCCTACTCTGCTTTTTGCGGATGATACTCTCCTTATCTCTAAGACCCCCCAAGGTCTCCAAAAGCTTCTTGACCGTTTCCAGGAGTTCTGCTCCCTGAGGGGACTAATGATCAATATCGATAAAACCAAATATTTGGTCATGAATCCCCCCAGGAAATTAGGGCGTCCACCGGTGCTGAATAACTGTCCACTAGAGAAGGTAGCAGAGTTTGACTACCTGGGAATTCGGCTTAGTGACTCCATGAGCTGGTCCCCGCATATTAACAAAATGTTACTTAGCCATAAAAGGGTGGGTGGTGCGTTACTTAGGGGAACATTATTCTTCCCCCAAACATTGTATGGCCCCTGTTATTGATATATATAAAGCTAGAGGGGTCACCGCTGCCCTATACGGGGCTGAGCTGAGGGGTACTTGTAATTTGGAGGCACTAGCCAAAGCGGAGAGCAAATTTTTGAAAGATCTAATGGCTCTCCCTTTGAGCACACCCACAGTCCCTGTATTACTAGATTTAGGATGCAGATCAATTGCAGATCAGGCATGATTACGGCCCTTGTTGTTATGGGCTCGATTGTGGAGGGTCCCAGAACTCGCCTCATATGCTGAGGGCCTGTCCGAGGTGATGGCCTTGGGGGGTTGGCATAAGATAAAGTGGTTGAGGGATGTCAAAAGCCTTTTGGGGGAGTTGGGATTGGGTGAAGCTTGGGTTACTCGCTCCGCCCCGCCTAAAGCCACCTTGAAGAAACTGTACTGGGACTGGGTTTCTTCTAAACTTATTAGCAACCCGCTACACTGTAATTCCACTGCAGTTTTCTTAAAAATCAAAGATGTGGTGGCTTACGAACCCGATCTTGATTTGATTTCTATCGCATTTGATAGGGCTCTGTACTTTAAGTTTAGGTTGGGCACCCTACCAGTGGGCTGTTTGACATCGAGATGGAAATCTACCTCCCAGCGCTCCCCCTATTGTGCCCTATGCTCCTCGAGGGTGGAGACGGTTGCCCACATATTTTTTGAATGTCCAGACTATTGTAACCCAAGAAAGCGCTGGCTCAAACCTGTATGCAGATCACTTGGCACTCGCCAATACTCAGTGGCCCTACGCATTTTACTAACAGATACCACCCCCCTTGTAGTTTGTGGCCTCTCAAAGTTTTTAAAATGGTCTTGGTTGATCCGATCAAATAGGCTTTTTTGTATCCATTTAACTCCTTTTTAACTGTACATACTATCTAATTCTTTTTAAATTGCACATATTTTAATGTCTTATTGTCTTTTTATCTTATGGATGTATTCCTATGTATATTTGTTGTATATCTTTTTAATCGTTATTGTATGTACTGCTTTTAAGATATTTTCACGTATCGAAATAAAGCATATCAACCAACTGAAAGAGATCCTTTTGGCAATCACCTTGGTGGAAAGATGGTAAAAAAATAAAGATAAATCATAACATAACATGTGTATTTGTAAAGCGCACGTCCACCCCAATGGGGTCTCTTGGCGCTGAATAACAGATGTTTATTGTTACCCAACTCAATGGTACTCATTATATCGACCTCAGATAGATGAAATGCTGAACCTGTCACCATGAGCTCGAACACAGGCCCCTGCAGTGGATGCATTAGTCCACTGAGCCACCAGTAAAAGTACTCTAGACCTGTACCACATGCTCCCTCCTGTGAAGCATGGTGCGCAGTCGTACCTGTTTTTTGTACAAAACCCTCAGCACAGTATATTTTTATATGGTTACGATTAAACTACATCCATCTTATGCTGGGTTTACCTGACAATACATATTCGATGAAACAGTTGCCCCCCCTGTCCTTGTGATGGGATCTCTCCGCAGTCTAATTTGCACATTTGATCTTTCTGTAACTAACACAGTCAACAAAGGAGAAGGTTTTTAGTACTCCTTTTATGTAAATACAATTTTAAACAATGTGACCCAGCATAATTTGTTTTCCAACAGTTGGAAGATCCTATGGTTTGCTATGTCCTTGCGTCGTATCTTTGGGCCCTTTTTAAGTGTCGGCGATTGCAATAGGTACTGTGATTTGTGTTCTATCTGAGATAGTAGCACTATTGATTTTTAGGATTGTATTTTAAAAGACGCCTATGGTTGGGGTTTTATGGTTTATATACTTTATGATTAGTAAAAGAGACCAAAGGGGCCCAAAGTTGAAAGTATTGTTATTGTATGTCTTGCACATTTGACTTAGGTGTGATTTTTTTTTTTACACCCTAATTATGATTCTAATAAAAATAATGAATTATATGTTAATTGTTTTTATAATGCATGTGCGTTTAAGATATCCATACTAATATAATAAAGAGAGAGCCCAAACCTTTGAGGCGGGTAATCTCAGGAACCACAGCACCAATCACAACACCCAATACAGCGTTGGAAAGGGCAGTTGCAGCAGAAGGACATAGGCTATGCAGACGCCCACCATATATATTTAAAAGGTAAAAGTACCGTACCAGCAAAGTAGTCCCTTGTGGGCGTGTCTGCGTTGTGCTGTGGGCGTGTGCTGGGGGCGTGACAAACGCTGGAGGCGTGTGATAGTTCCACCCTTCAGGCTGGACTGTTCCCATGAGGCACAGGGTCAAGGCTTATTTGCATATGGCCATGTCTGAACTGGGGTGGTGTGGAGTGCAAAAAAACGATGGATTTAGACCCATATCTCTGTACTGGGGTGAATGTATGACATTGCTCTGCATTTTGTCCATCAACTGTTGTTTTTGCTATTGTCACCCCGAGTGTGATGGGTATACTTAGACGTGAGTCCCATCCTCTCCAGACCACTGGAGTCAAGTTATTCTGGTTGAAGAGGGCTGATAGCTAGAAACTGATGGCCATGTCTTAACTGGGGTGGTGTGGAAGTGCAAATAAATAATGGATTTAGGCCCAGATCTCTGTACTGGGGTGAATGTATAGTATTGTTCTGTTTTCTGTCCATCAACTGTTGTTTTTGTGTTGTGTCTTTCATGCTATATCTCATATTGTGGGCGTGTGCGGTACGGAAAAAAAAGCGAGTGTTGTGCTAAATATTTCATTGTTTTTTCTTCCCAGGTTCTGTACATTCCAGATGGGTGTCCACCCGGCTCCCTTTAAATACCCCTGCACTCCATAATCCTAACCCACCTTAACTCATTAAAATACCCCAACACCCTTAAACTCTGACTCATTTTAACCCTATAAATATACCCTGTACCCCAAAACCCAAACCTATCCCTAAACCCTAAAAATACCCCTGTACCCCAAAACCCAAACCTATCCCTAAACCCTAAACCCTAAAAATACCCCTGTACCCCAAAACCCAAACCTAGCCCTGCACCCTATAAATACCCCTGTTCCACAAAACCCAAACCTACCCCTGAGCCCTAAATATACCCCTGTACCCCAAAACCTAAACCTATCCCTAAACCCTAAAAATACCCCTCTACCACAAAACCCAAACCTACCCCTGAACCCTAAAATACCCCTGTTCCCCAAAACCCAAACCTACCCCTGAACCCTTAAAATACCCCTGTACCCCAAAACCCAAACCTATCCCTGAACCCTAAAAATACCCAAGTATCCCAAAACCCCAACTTAGCCCTGAACCATAAAAATAACCTTGTACCCCAAAACCCAAACCTACCCCTGAACCCTAAAATATCCCTGTACCCCAAACCCAAACCTACCCCTGAACCCTAAAAATACCCCTATACCCCAAAACCCAAACCTAGCCCTGAACCCTAAAAATACCCCTGTACCCCAAAACCCATACCTATCCCTAAACCCTAAAACTACCCCTGTACCCCATAACCCAAAACTATATCTGAACCCTTAAAATACCCAAACACCCCAAAACATATACCTCAGTACCCCAAAACATATACCCCTATACCCATACTTACATTATCCAAACATTAAAAAAAACATGCTTTTTCCATTCATGCATTTACAACGAATTTCGTTGTAAATGTATGCGTGGTAAAAGCATATAAAATGTAATGCCGTGTGTTATAATGGCATTGCGGAGTCATGGTACTTTCGTAATGAAAGTATGCGGAGTGATGGTATGCGGAAAGAAAGTTGCGGAATAATTGGTGTACATTGGTGGCACGGCAGCCCACATCTCCAGCAACATACTCATATTTTTTCACCACCGATTTGAAAAATGCACAGGTCTCTCTCATTGATGGCCAGCACCGACATACACTTTTAGACACACCTCCCGCCACAAGTTCTAGAATTGCGAACTTTAGAGCTGGGGAGCTACGTTCGAATCTCGGCATCAGCTCAACATCCTGTGATTCCAGGCACATCGCTTTGTCTCCCCGTGCCTACCACAAATGAATGTGTTCTTCTGTAATGTAAATTGTGCTCATGCCATGTTGTCGAGTACGCGCTATATAATATTGCAAGGAAAAATAAAGTAGGGAAAGTCGAGTTCACACACTACTGAATGTGCACTCTTAAGTGCATCAGCAGTGCACTGTGAATCGGAGCGTTTCACAGGCCTGTCACAGATAAGAAATGCTATCAAAACGAAATCCTACAAAACAATATACTACTAGCCAGCAGCAATTCATACCCGGACAACGTCGGGACGGGCTGCTAGTTTTATATATGTGGTTTTATGCTTTTATGTTTGTAGTTTTATGCATTTTACATGAAGCGAAATAAAGTTGATTGACTGGCTTACTGACTGACTAACTTAAACGTTATGTGGTTTTGCTCCAAGAAATGCATTGTAGAGGGACTCTTTGCCCCTTTCTTAGTAGGGGAGCATACACCACACTGGTGCATGCAGAATTTAATATACAAAAGATGGTCCCTGTAAAGCAAATGACTAAGGGGGAAACTAGGGGAAAAAACAACAAAATATACAACAATCAACACCTTACCAATAAATTACCATCATATATTCATTTATAATAAAAAGTGTCCCACAGAGGAGCAGTTAATTTAGTTTATTATCAAATGCTAAAAATATTTTTTGTCTTTTTTTAACCGCATCGCCGCTAGCGGTTTTCCCGCTGTGCCCGACTTTTTTACAAAAAGCCGCGTTACATGACGAGCTCAGCTCGTCATGAGCGTGCGAGCATCGCAACTCATGACGAGCTGAGCTCGTCATGAGCGGGGAAGGGGTTAAATAACTATACATATAATTTATCACATGCAAGAAAGGAAAAAAACATATGCTGGAAACTAAACAAAATAACAAATATACAAATACATAGAACGCAACTAACACAAATGCGTATTTGTGTTAGTTGCGTGCTGTATATTTGAAATATGTTGTGTCATTTGTAACAGTGTTCTGTGTTTGAGTTAATTGTAACATTGTGAGTCTTTGTTATTTTGTTTAGTTTCCATCATATGATTTTTCCTTTCTTGTTTGCTTTTTGTAGAGACGTACCAAAATGATGGTTTCCTCCTGATTAGATAGTGGCTCTTTTGTTTGATATGAATCACAAATAATTTTGTACATGTTGAATTGATTGCATGTGATAAATTATATGTATATATTTTTTTTTAAAGTTCAAAAATATTTCTATCATTTGATAATAATAGAAATTAACTGCTCCTCTGTGGGACACTTTTTGTTATTAATGAATATATGATGTTAATTAATTGGTACGGGGTTGTTTGTTGTTTATTTTGCATGCAGGATTTACTTCTCGTTCCTGGAGGTGGCTGTACTGATACAGAAGTTCCCACCATTCAAGGTTACCCAAAAATGGATTGATCCCAATGGCAGATATTGCAGAGTTCCAAGACTTGGGGGAAGGATGGCCATCACCCTAGTAAGTGTTTATGCACCCCCACTACATTGCAAGCACCCACACTTAACAAGGTTGACAATATCCTTATGAAAGCCTCCTCCTCTGTGCACATAGTAGGAGAGCCTCCCTACACCACCCCTGGGAAGGCCCAGCATTCAGACGCATTTCCAGATTTGCGATTTCTTGTAAATCTGGAAATGTGTCTGGTTCCATAGGTATTGCATGGGAACACCCACAGCAACACCAATGGAACGCCCCTTTCATGCAAAGTGCTGCGTGCAAAGGGGCCATATTACATAGACAGGAAAAGTCACGCAGTGTGGCTTTTCCTGTCTTTGTAAATATGTGGCAGTAAAATGTGCCGACGGTGCGTTACAAAAAGTGACGCACCAGTGGCACAAGGGGCTTGTAAATCTGCTGCTAAGTCCTCAGCCAAACTCATTGAGCGGGTCAACTCACTGAGGGGCTTATTTACAAGCCCCTATCACCACCACAACTTCACTTTTTCAGACATTGTGGTAGTGATAGAGGCTTCACATTAATTATAAGGCAGCGTTAAGCCACTTAACGTGGCTTAACGCTGCCTTGTAAATAGGGCACCCTTTCATGCTACACTTAGCGTGAAAGGGGTGCTGCGGTGGGCTTTCCGCCACAACATCAATTGATTTTGACACTGCCCCCTATTTACAAGAGTGGCGTAAATAGGACGCAGCTCTATAATTAAGACCAGGGAAAACCTGGTCTTAAACAGGCGAATCGAGGAGAAATGCTTTATTTCTCCTCGTTTATGCTATTTCCATGTGTGCTGGGTTGGGCAGCACTCATAGAAACAGCAAAACACCATTGATTATTTACGTGCAGGAAGGTGTCCTTTCCTCACACATAAACATTATTTGGAGAAAAATTATGTTTTGCTGCTTCTATGTGTGCTGCATTAAGCAATACACACAGAAGTTACAAAGCGTCATTTCTGATTGTTTATGTGCAGGAAGGGACACCTTCCTGCACATAAACAATCCTTCCCCTGTAATGCGGACATCCTTGCACCATAGTGCAAGGGTGCCTGCATTGGTGCTCTGCAGCTAAATTAGCACCAGTGGAGGGGGGAAAAGCAGGACTGCACTGTAGTCTTGTAAATACGGTACAGCCCTCCGATTCAGAAGTGGCGGAGCATGGAGTTAAGCCAAGGAGGCTAACACCACGCTCCGTCACTTATCTCTTAAATATGCTCCTAAGTGTAGCCAGCCTCCAGTGCATGGTGGTCGGTTTCAACGTGTGTATCCACACACATAGATGGTGTTTCATGCCACTTTTTTACTTAAAAAAATTAAAAGATTACTGGGCCCGATTCACAGAATAAACTTAAGACTCAATCCTAAACTTACTACTATTTTGGTATTCACAGAATGCACTTACTACTTTTAGCATTCACAGAATGCACTTAATACTTTTGGTATTCACAGAAGTTAGGAGTCCTAACTTTAGGACTCCTAAATGCCTTCTGTGAATACCGAAAGTCTTAAAATTAGGATTTTTCTCAGTTTAGTAGTAGTAAAGTTAGGACTCCTAACTTTAGGACTCCAAAATGCCTTCTGTGAATACCGAAAGTCTTAAAATTGGGATTTGTCTCAATTTAGTAGTAGTAAAGTTAGGACTACTAACTTTAGGACTCCTAAATGCCTTCTGTGAATACCGAAAGTCTTAAAATTGGGATTTGTCTCAATTTAGTAGTAGTAAAGTTAGGACTACTAACTTTAGGAGTCCTAAATGCCTTCTGTGAATACCGAAAGTCTTAAAATTAGGATTTTTCTCAATTTAGTAGTAGTAAAGTTAGGAGTCCTAACTTTAGGACTCTTGAATTGAGAAAAATCGTAATTTTAAAACTTTCGATATTCACAGAAGGCATTTAGGAGTCCTAAAGTTAGGAGTCCTAACTGTACTACTACTAAATTGAGAAAAATCCTAACTTTAAGACTTTCGGTATTCACAGAACACATTTAGGAGTCCTAAAGTTAGGACTATTAATTTCTGTGAATACCGAAATGGGTAAGTGCCTTCTGTGAATACCAAAGTGAGTAAGTGCCTTCTGTGAATAGCAAAATGGTAGTAAGTTTAGGATTTTGTCTTAAGTTAGTTCTGTGAATCAGGCCCATAGAGAGTTCCACCAACCTTGTATAGAGATATTCACAAGGGATTTCCAATTATAAGAGATGTGGTGAAATGCAAGCGCGAGCATTAGATTAAAAAGACCTTGTGAGTGTGGAGGTAAAACTAAAGAGTCAGAGACAGAGCCCAAAAAGAGAAGATATAATGAAAATGGAATGGAAAGAGTGAACATGTGATAAATGCAAGACCAAACTTTATTCCAGAAAACAGATACAGTAGGACAGAGAAAGAACATATGCAAAAGATCAGCATTAGTGGCACCACAAGTCCAACAATTAGAGTCAGAGGAGGATGTAAAGCGAGAAAGAGAAGAAGGAGTAAAGTAAAGTCTATGATATAGAAAAAATAAAGATTGAGTAAGAGATGCAGATCGAGAAATTTTCAAAGTTTTGGACCAAAGCTGATCCCAGAGAGCAATGGAGTAGGTACATTTCAGATCATTTTCCCAAGAAAGTTCCAATTTGGTTTTGACACAATCTGGGTTAGGAGAGGCATAGCATTTGTAAATCAGAGAAGCTTTAGGAAGGGTAGAAAGAATCACAAGAAGGTGAGATGGAGGAGTTAATGGGGTGGAAGAAGGAAGAGAATAGTATTGATCAAGGATTAATCCCATAAGCACAGTAAATTTCTGTAGGAAAGAGTGAGGGCATCAGAATCGGAGTTGAAACTGGGGAAAAGAGCAAGGCGACACACCATCAAAAAGATGATTAACACATATGATACCTTTCGACCTCCAAGACGTCCAACAAATAGGTCTGTTATTTAAGAGAAGAAGAGAATTATACCAGATGGGGTGCGTAGAAATGAGTCGCGTGACATGTCTACCGGAAAGACCAATGGCTTCAAAAGAGAAGAGGTGTGTTTAAACAAAGGAAGGGAGGGATAGGGAGATTTGGTGGAAAATCGTAAAACGTCCTCAAAGGAGAAGGGTTGCAAAAAGGTCCGTTCAATGCAAAGCCAAAGAGGAGAAAAGGGGGAAGAGTCTGACGAAAGCCTGTGAGCTGCTTGACGTAAAGAAAAGGATTTGTGGTAAAGACGGAAATACGGAAAGTTAACCCCACCATTCGATTTAGGTTGACGAAGAGCTGCAAGAGAAATTCTAGATTTTTTATTTTTCCAAAGGATCTTTGAAAGAGAGGAATCAATACGTTTGAAGTAAAGGGCTGGAATATGCACAGGTCACATGGAGAGGATATAGATAAAAATAGGGGCAATCATCATCTTGATAGAATCAAGACAACCCCACCAGGAGAGAAAAAGGGGATTCCAGGAGGAAAACAGCTGGTCGAATCGAGATAGAACAGCGGACATTTAATTTAATGGAGAAGGCAATCGAATTGGAGAACCAAAACCAATATATTTTTTCTCTGTACTGTTCCAGGCAAAGCCAGTTGAGGGAAAAAGATGAGGAAGACAGGAGTTGGTCAAGGGGAGAATTTTAGTTTTATCAGAATTGATCTTGTAGCCTGAGACACGGGCGAATGCCATAAATTCAGACAGTAAAGGGGGGGTAGATCATTCCGGGTTTGAGATAAATAGAAGTATATCGTCTGCATATGCAGAAAATTTTAATTGATGGTCACCGTAGGGAAAACCAGTAATAGAAGTATTGTTGCGGATGGAGGAGAGAAACGGTTCAAGAGCTAAAACAAAAAGAAGAGGGGAAAGAGGGCAGCCTTGACGAACACCTCTTTGGAGAGAGAAGGAAGAGATAAGTTGGCCGTTTACAAGAACTGAGGCTTTGGGTGAAGAATATAACAAGGATATGAGAGAAATAAAGTTAGGGCCAAAGCCATGCCATTTTAGAGAAGCAAACAAAAAAGACCAGTCTACTCTATCAAAGGCCTTTTCGGCATCTACAGAAATAGCGGCCAAAGGGGTTGAGAGGGACAAGGCCTTATTCAAGACATTGAGAAAGAGTCGAGAATTGTCAGAGGTAAGCCTCCCTGTAATAAAACCATGTTGCTCTTTACCAACAAGATGAGGCATAAATGGATCAAGACGTAGAGCAAGTAATTTAGCAAAGAGTTTGTAATCAAGGTTAACCAATGAAATTGGACGGTAATTTTTACAGAATTTGGGAGCACGGCCATCTTTTGGAATAAGGCAAATGGTGGTATCTTGAAAGGAACCCTCCAACTTACCAGAAGAGTAAAATGATTGAAAAAGTGATAAAAGCTTAGGCAATAAGCGGTCAGAGAAATGTAAATAAAATTCAACTGGAAATCCATCAGGGCCAGGTGTTTTACCTTTAGTAAGAGAAGATAAGGCTGAAGAGAGTTCATGCCTTGGTCTGGATTATTGAGATGAGAGGTAGAGGGAGTGGGTATTTTCTCAAGATAAGATTAGATAAGAGTAGGAGTCGGAGGAGATTCTGGAGTATATAACTGTCGATAGAACAATTGGAACTGGTCAAGTATATCTTTGTCAGTATGAAGAAGGGTGCTGTCAGGGAAATAGACAGATTATATGAGGGTACGTTCTTTACAGGATTTAAGATAGTTGGCTAAGAGTTTTCCGGACTTGTTACGACCACCATAATAACGCGCACTACTACGAAGGAGTATTGAAGATGCATTATCAGTGGTAAGTTTATTGAAGGCAATTTTCGCTCGCAAAAGATCAGGTGACATACATTTATCGGAAGAGGTATAGAATTGACATTCCAATTTTTTCATATGGGATATAGAAAGTTTACATTTTTGAAGAAATTGCTTCTTTTTCCTAGAGACAAAGTCAATAATAAATCCCCTTGCTGTAGCCTTAAAGGAATCCCAGAGAATATGAGAAGGAGTATTAGGATCCGAATTAAAGTGAAAGAAATCATTAGTAAAAGAGCGAAAAGAGGAAGAGAAGTTAGGGTCAGTGAGAAGAGTACAATGAAAATGCCAGCGAGAAGATTTAGGGTGAGGAGGAAGTAAATCAAGATCTGTTACAATAGGAACATGATTCGAGATAACTATGGGTTCGATAGAAGAAGACAGTAAGTTTTGAGATAAGGCCTGAGAGAGAAAAATAAAGTCAAGTCGAGAGAAAGAGGAATGGGGAGGAGAGAAAAAAGAATAATCTAAAGTGTCAGGGTGTGTGAGTCTCCAAGAGTCAGTAAGGCATAATTGGGAAATAGTGTCTAAAAATAGTTTGTGAGGTTTGTGTGGGATAAAGCGGACTGTAGATTTGCGGTCAAGGAATGGATCCATAGTCTGATTACAATCCCCTCCCAAAAGGAAAAAATTGTCTTTGTGTTGAATACCTTTGCTCGTGATTAAGGGCCAGAAAGAATAGTCAGGTTGAGTAGGACCATAGATATTAAAAACAGTTAAAGGGATTGAATCAATTGAAAGTTTAGCCAAAATCCATCTACCGTTAGCATCTTTTTCTTCTAATAGAACTTTACATTTCAGTTTTTTATGGATTAAAATAGCAACACCATTTTTTTTGTTATTAGAGGGGGAGAACAAAACTGTACCAACCCAGGAGCTTTTTAGTTTAAGAGATTCACGTTCAGTAAGCGGAGTCTCTTGTAGAAGGACAATATCGGGGGAGTAGGAAGATAAATGAGAAAGTACTCTCTGCCGTTTAATGGGATTAATAAAACCTTTTACATTCCAAGAAACAACTCTGAATGTAAAGATGAAACACATTTAGTAACATCAAAAAGTGCAAAACAGTATGCAAACATCATAAAGCCGAAGGAAGAAAAAAGCAAGAAAAAAAAGAAGTAGCAAATAACTTCAAGTAGAGGGAAGTGGTGAAAGAGGGAGAAAAGAGAGGGAGAGAATTGCAAGGATGCAAAAGAGGAGAAAAAAGAAGAGACAGTACATATCCAAAAGGACGACTGCAAAAAACATACCTGAGGGGGAGATACAAGAGGAATTTAAGGTAATGGCGACACTCAACAAGACGAACCGCATGAAGAGCAGCAATCCAGCCGCACCTGGACATCAGGAATTACAGAAAGGGAGCCACAAGATGGAGGGAACTAACATCATGAAGCTATGAAAGGGAATGAAATCGGATGAGAACAAAGAAGTAACAATAAGGGTAAAATATAAGGTATATCACAAACTATTACATATATCCTCATATCCATACTAATATAATAAAGAGAGAGCCCAAACCTTTGAGGCGGGTAATCTCATGAACCACAGCACCAATCACAACACCCAATACAGCGTTGGAAAGGGCAGTTGCAGCAAAAGGACATAGGCTATGCTGACGCTCACCATATACATTTAAAAGGTAAAAGAACCGTACCAGCAAAGTAGTCCCTTGTGGGCGTGTCTGCGTTGTGCTGTGGGCGTGTGCTGGGGGCGTGACAAACGCTGGAGGCGTGTGATAGTTCCACCCTTCGGGCTGGACTGTTCCCATGAGGCACAGGGTCAAGGCTGATTTGCATATGGCCATGTCTGAACTGGGGTGGTGTGGAGTGCAAAAAAACTATGGATTTAGGCCCAGATCTCTGTACTGGGGTAAATGTATGACATTGTTCTGCATTATGTCCATCAACTGTTGTTTTTGCATTTGTCACCCCGTGTGGGATGGGTATGCTCAGACATGAGTCCCATGCTCTCCAAACCACTTAAGTCAAGCTAACCTGGCTGAAGATGACTGATAGCTAGAAACC
The DNA here is from genome assembly GCF_964261635.1 of Lissotriton helveticus. NCBI lineage: Eukaryota > Metazoa > Chordata > Amphibia > Caudata > Salamandridae > Lissotriton > Lissotriton helveticus. The sequence goes on along the minus strand of NC_136058.1, from coordinate 293,769,978 downwards.
AATCCTAGGATGCTTGTTTCCGGTCCAGGAAAGACATGGCTTGGCAGCTAGGGCTGGACTGTTCCCATGAGGCACAGGATCAAGACTGAATTGCATATGGCCATGTCTGAACTGGGGTGGTGTGGAGTGCAAAAAAATGATGGCATTAGGCCCAGATCTCTGTACTGGGGTGAATGTATGACATTGTTCTGCATTCTGTTTATCAACTGTTGTTTTTATGTTCGGGTGTCCACCCTGCTTCCTTTAAATACCCCTTTGCCCCATAATCATAACCCACCCTTACTCTTTAAAATACCCCAACACTCTTAAACACTAACCCATCTTTATCCTATAAATATACCCTGTACCCCAAAACCCAAACTTATCCCTAAACCCTAAAAATACCCCTGTACCCAAAAACCCAAACCTAGCCCCGAACCCTATAAATAACCCTGTACCTCAAAACCCAAACTTACCCCGAACCCTAAAAATACCCCTGTACCCCAAAACCGAAACGTAGCCCTGAACCCTAAAAAATACCCCTTTACCCCAAAACCCAAAACTACCCCTGAACGCTAAAATACCCCTGTACCCCAAAACCCAAACCTACCCCTGAACCCTTAAAATACCCTGTACCCCAACACCCAAACCTTCCCATGAACCCTAAAAATACCCCTGTACCCCAAAACCCAAATCTATCCCTGAACCATAAAAATAACCCTGTACCCCAAAACCCCAAACTACCACTGAACCCTAAAATACCCCTGTACCACAAAACCCAAACCTAGCCCTGAACCCTAAAATACCCCTGTACACCAAAACCCAAACCTAGCCCTGAACCCTTAAAATACCCATGTACCCCAAAACCCAATCCTACCCCAGAACCCTAAAAATACCCCTACACCCCAAAACCCAAACCTAGCCCTGAACCCTAAAAATACCCCTGTACTCCAAAACCCATACCTATCTCTAAACCCTAACACTACCCCTGTACACCATAACCCAAAACTATATCTGAACCCTTAAAATTCCCAAACACCCAAAAACATATACCTCAGTAACTCAAATCATATACCCCTATACCCATACTTATCTTATCCAAACATTAAAAAAACATGCTTTTACCATTCATGCATTTACAACGAATTTTGTTGTAAATGTATGCATGGTAAAATCATATAAAATGTAATGCCATGCGTTATAATGGCATTGCGAGTCATGGTACTTTCCTAATGAAAGTATGCGGAGTGATGGTATGCAGAAAGAAAGTTGCGGAATAATGGGTGTTTACCCTCTCCAGGTAAGTACATTGGTGGCACCGCGGCCCACGGGCCCGATTCACAGAAATAACTTAAGACAAAATCCTAAACTTACTACCATTATGGTATTCACAGAAGGCACTTTCTCATTTTGGTATTCACAGAAGGCACTTACTCATTTTGGTATTCACAGAAGAAACCTACTCATTTTGGTATTCACAGAAGTTAGGAGTCCTAAATGCGTCCTGTGAATACCGAAAGTCTTAAAGTTAGGATTTTTCTCAATTTAGTAGTAGTAAAGGTAGGAGTCCTAACTTTAGGACTCCTAAATGTGTTCTGTGAATACCGAAAGTCTTAAAGTTAGGATTTTTCTTAATTTAGTAGTAGTAAAGTTAGAAGTCCTACCTTTACTACTACTAAATTGAGTAAAATCCTAATTTTAAGACTTTCGGTATTCACAGAAGGCATTTAAGAGTCCAAAAGTTAGGACTACTAACTTCTGTGAATACCGAAATGAGTAAGTGCCTTCTGTGAATACGAAAATGGTAGTAAGTTTAGGATTTTGTCTTAACTTAGTTTTGTGAATCGGGCCCCACATCTCCAGCAACATACTCATATTTTTTCACCACCGATTTGAAAAATGCACAGGGCTCTCTCATTGATGGCCAGCACTGACATACACTTTTAGACACACCTCCCGCCACAAGTTCTAGAATTGCAAACTTTAGAGCTGGGGAGCTACGTTCGAATATCGGCATCAGCTGAACATCCTGTGATTCCAGGGAAATCGCTTTGTCTCCCTGTGCTTACCACAAATGAATGTGTTCTTCTGTAATGTAAATTGTGCTCATGCCATGTTGTCGAGTTCGCTCTATATAATATTGCAAGGAAAAATAAACTAGGGAAACTCGAGTTCACACACTACTGAACGCACACTCTTAAGTGCATCAGCAGTGCACTGTGAATCGGAGCGTTTAACAGGCCTGCCACAGATAAGAAATGCTATCAAAACGAAATCCTACAGGTTATACATAGTACCCTCACAACTTAACCACTGAGTTGAACCCTGTTGTGTTGTAGTACTAACTGGCAAAAACTGTAAATTAACACTGATGTAAAAGTGGCCAGTATTGCTCCTATTTTGCCTGTGTAAATCTGTTTCCACATGTTGTTTGTCCTTCTTGAGAACGGTACAGGACTGTGCCTTCAACCATTCACACAATTGTTTCCGAAAATTGTTTGAAATAAATACCCTGTCCGGCTGGACAGAGGATGAATATAGTTCCCTATTATGGCCTATATTTTATTGACCTTGTATATTCTGATAAGCTCAGGACCCTTGTCTTCTAAAGCTTAATTCCCCACGGTCCTCAGCCAACTGTTTGGGTTCCCTTGTTTAACTAAATAAAGCATCTATCCTGGGCCCAGTGCCCTCATTGGCGGCGGAGCTGTGGGCGAGTCCTCGGACCTGTCCGCTGCAGAGGCTGTGACGACCCGTGCTACGAGGACGTCCGGAGGGAGCTGTGGTCTACATCGGGGACGTGAGACTGGGACCTCGAGTTTGGAGGTTCCCGGCTGTGAGTGCTGGCGTCCTGTGGCGGCCTGGGTACAAACTGGAGAGACCAGCGGTGCTGTGACCCCCGGGGTGAGACCCCGCCCAACAAGACTGGCATAGCGCCGTTGTGCTTCGTTGGCCCACGGGCTGGTGGACGGCCTGAGACTCCGGTGAGTGTCGCAGCCGAGCCTGGGGGGGCCCTGCAACGGCGCCAGAGGTGACGGTGTGAGGGACGTGGGTGCAATGTCGTCCAACTGGGACATATGGAGCTGAAGTGTGGGGATACTGTAATAGCAACGGTCTGCAGTCGGAGGAAAATAGATTTTGTAGGAGGGTGCTGGGGGGAGTCCCATGCGCCTCCACACTTATTTGTCATAATGAACTAAGATTGTCTTACATTGTTGATTTCATTAGGTCTAGGCCTGCTCTTTTTTGGATCAAGGTATGGTTAAATCCAGCAGCGTCCTTGACGCGCAGTATAATATCTGACTGTCTGTCAAGTGATAACGCCCATCACATACCTTGGTTAAATGCAGTTAAGAATAGCCTGCAGAGTGTGGGTCAGGGTTCTTTGTTTAGTTCCCCGAATTCTATTGTACCCGCCCATAAGAGTAGTATTAAACGGGCTTTACTTGACTTATATAAAGAGGATCGACGACGATCTGAGTCCACTAAACCTGGTGTTATCAACTATCAGCTCATTATTGATTCAAGTTGTGATAACTTAACTGATTTGAATAATTTTTATGGATACTTGTCAAAACCAATAGGAAAGTGGAATCGGAGCCTTTTATTCAGGTTTCGGGATGGAAGCATAGTAAATCTGCTTAGCTTCCCGCTCGGCTACAATAAAAAATTGGAAGATTTGGACTGTCCCTGTTCTCAGGGCGGGAAACAAAGTTTATTGCACTTCTTCTTTTTTTGTGGCTTCTATAAATTGTATACCTGTCAATATTTAAGGCCGACCCTTTGTAAATATAACCTTAGAGACTTTAAGTTAGCATTAAAATTCCTCCAAATGTTGCACACCGATGAAGTGATATACACTGTAAGTTGCTTTATAAAAAGATGTGTGAAATCGAGGTCATGCTTGGAGTTTGGATAATAGATATTAGTACTTTGGCATTTTTTGCACTATTTGCACTTATTTATTTTATTGTAAATTGACCATTGATTTAGCTGATTATTAATATTGAGACAAATGATCCCTGGGAGAACATAACATGAATTTTATGTCTGAGTTGCCAATTGAACATGTTTCTCCCCTATTATCTATTTTGTACTGTACATTAGGCATTTCGCACTTTATGATACATGCTGCTTAAACCCATTTTGATAAATTAGTTCTTATCAATTTATTCGCTTGTAAACTGTTTTAAATTGTATTTTATTTGTATGTACTTTTATGGATGTTGTTAATCCGAATAAAGATCATTTGACTTGACTTGACTTGACTTGACTCCATGTGGCCCCATCTGCGTGTGTGAACGAGGGGCGACAAGGGGCCGTGGCCAGCAACTGCAGTGCCTGTGGGTGCCCAGCGCGATTGGACTATGTGGCAAGGGAGCTTCCTTCGGTCTGGGGCAGGCAGCTGGACGCTGAGTGGCCAGGAGCGGAGCCACGAGGCCGGACCAGGTGCCTCACAGTAAAGGGGCAGGGCCCAGCCAAGACCGCGCTGTGCACCATTGTTAGCAGGACGGTCTTGTGAACCCCGGTGTCCCCCCAGGCGACAGAGGACGACAGTGTGGGGGAACTGTGTACCCGGGGATAAGAAGGACAATCGCGTGGTGTACCCTTGGTCGTGATTGGTGGTGTGGGGTGTCGGCACTGCGGCAACCTACAAACGATCTGAGCCGCAGACATGACCAGAGGCGGAGGGGGCAGCGGGCCCGCCAAGCAGGGGCCCATCGATAAATTCACGGGGCCGAGTGGGGGGCCCGGAGCATCTGGAGGTGGCCAAGGGATGGGGCCAGACAATGCAGCACTCATGGCAGAGATTACCCAATCCAGGGACATGCTGGACGCCAAGATAGGGGCAGTTGGAGCAGACGTGACCCTGCTGCGTCAGGACCTGCGAAATGCGGTGACACGAATCACGGAGGCAGAATCCAGAATATCGGTGGTGGAGGACGACATTGGGGCTCTGAAGCGGAAAATGGCGGCAATGGAAAACATGCAGAAGGGCCTTGCGCTCCGTGTGGAGGATGTCAAAGGACTGGCACGCAGGAACAACCTTCGCTTTGTGGGTTTTCCGGAAGGATGTGAGAAAGGGAATATGGAACACTTCTTGTTCCAGTGGTTGGAGAGCTGGCTTCCTCCAGATGTTCTGTCGTGCTGTTTTGTGATGGAACGCGCACATAGAGCCCTGACGCAGAAGCCGCCTGTGGGGGAGCGGCCCAGGCCGGTGATAACTAAGATCCTGAATTTCCATGATAGGGACACTATATTACGGGAGGCGAGGGCCAAGGACTCTCTTCTATTTGAGAATCAGAAGATCATGATCTTTCCAGACTATACCAGAATCGTGCAACAACAACGTCACTCATTTATTGCAGCCAAGGCGAAACTACGAGGTCTGAAGATCCAATACTCCTTACTTTATCCGGCCCGCCTGTGGTCTTCCAGTCGCAAACTCACTTCTTTGATACCCCAGAGGATGTCTTTAAATGGACAGATGAGACGGTGAGGGTCCGGCCACATGCCCAACCGGGTCTGAACCCGGGCCACTCGAGAGGCCCGTCGCAGGAACGTGAGGACCAAAGTGCCCGGGGCAAGAGGAATAGGAGATCTAGATCGCGGAAACGCTCCTCTTCTCGCAGTGGAAAACAGGATAGCACGCCTACTGACTCTGACCACTCCGGAAAGGATCATTGAGGGACCTCAGGGGGCTGAATTTGTCTGCGGATATCACATGCTCCCATTGGAAGGAGGTGCATTGCTGTGTCTTCTTGAACTGACACTTGCTAACTGAGTATATAGTCACTGCTGGTTTTTATTTTCTTGGGATTGTGTGGGGCTGCGGGGTGGGGTTCAGGGAGCTCTTCTGCAGGGGCTATTTGCCTCCTACGTGAGTGGGAGTTGACGGGGGGGTTCTTTTGGTTGAGTGGGTTGTTGGGATCCATTGGTATGGTTGGCCTTGGGCGCTCTGTTTTGGGCCCGAGGTTGCCCATGCCACGACAAATACTTCAGAGTTCTATGAGGTATAGGGGTGGGTGGCAGGGGACAGGGGGCTGGGAGTTGAGGGGGAGTGTTAGAGGGACATGTGGGTGGGGGAGTCAGGGGTGGTTGGTGGGGGGTGCACGTGATTTCTACTGCCTTGTTACAGACTGTGCTGTGCGCCTGGGCCTGGTGCTGGGGGCTTTTGTGTTGGGACCCATTGGATTATGGCTGATACGTCAATTCCGGGGCTCCCCAGGGAGTCCATGCGCATACTGAGTTGGAATGTTAGGGGGATGCTAGATAAAATCAAGAGGGGGGCGATTTTGCGGTGGGGAAAGAGGGAAGCGGTGGATGTCTTAATGCTACAAGAGACGCACATGATGGGGACGAAAGTGCTTAGCCTGCAGAGATTTGGTTACCAACAGTTCTTCCATGCTGGGTTCTCCAGACGGAAATCCCAGAGTCCTTAGCAGTGCTGGGTGGGGATTGGAACGACGTGATGGATGTGCATGTGGACCGTGGGAGATTGCGGGGGACGCTGACTGCTGCCGCCCCTACCCGACTGAGTGCGATGGTGGAAGGATTAGGCTGGGTGGATGCTTGGCGACACATGCATGCTAGGGCCCGAGAGTATACCTATGTCTCTGCTGTACATGATTCCTTCTCGCGGCTGGATTATGTTTTTGTGCCCTGTGTGTTTCTGAGTAGAGTGCGGGAGGCTAGTATCTTGCCTAGGGGGCTGTCTGACCATTCCCCCGTGGCCGTGGTGGTTGACTTGCATAGGAAGAGACAACCGTTCCGATGGAGGATGTCTTTGTGGCACCTTCAGCAAGCTGACTATGTACAACACTTGCGGGGTACGATTGCTCACTACTGGAAGGAAAATTTGGTAGCAGATACGGATGTGACGGTGGTCTGGGAAGCTATGAAGCCTACTTTGAGGGGGATTGACATTGCGTGGTGTGCGGCGGCCCGTCGTCGGCGTTGGGAGGCCATAGTTGCGGCAGCGGCTCATGTGGAGGCTTTAGAGCGGCGGTGTCAGGGAAGGGAGATGATGTGGCGGTGCGGCTGCTCCTGCAGGCGCAACAATCCTATGCATCCGTTTTACTTGATGAGGCCCGACAGGCGTGGCTGGCCACGCGGAGCAGGGTATATCAGTGGGGAGACAAGTCCTGTACTATGCTCCACAGGCTGTGTCAGCGCACCCTGCAGCCACTTGCCCTGCCTGGACTCACGGACATGGATGGTGTTACCATAACGGACCCGGCTGAACTGGCAGCTAGTTTTGCTCGTTATTACGTGGGGCAATATGCGCTGCAGGATTGCCTTCCGGCCGCTGCGGCGGATAAATTTATTGCCGACCTGCCCCCGAGGGCTGTCTCCGTTGAGAAGCGAGTAGCGTTGGACCTCCCCCTCACGGCGGAGGAGCTGGGGGATGTGCTGGGACAGCTCAACACAGGGAAGGCGCCCGGGCCGAGCGGCTTCCCGTGTGAGTTCTATAAGAAGTTCCATCTCCAATTGGGGTCCCATTACAGGACTGCGCTGGAGGCGGTGCGGGAGCTGGGTCGGCTGCCAGCTGACTGGCGCCACGCTGATGTGGTGGTTTTTCAGAAGCCGGGTAGGCCCCCTGATCGCCATGACTCATATCGCCCTATATCATTGCTTAATATTGAAGCTAAGCTGCTGGCTAAGGCACTGGCGAACCGTCTCCTCCCCTACGTGGCTGATCTGGTCCACCCAGATCAGGCAGGCTTTATGCCGCGTAGGGCGAAGCGGCACAATATACGACGGGCGCAGACAGCTGTGGATGCAATGGGGGCTACTGGAGAACGGGCTGCCCTGTTGTTGGCAGATACAGATAGGGCTTTTGATTCGGTGAGTTGGACCTATCTGTTCGCGCTCCTGCCTCATCTTAATCTAGGCCCGGTTTTTATTTCATATGTCGACTGCTGTATACCGACATTACGGCGTCCGTGCGTGTCTCCGGAGCGGTCTCGGAGAGATTTCCCATCGGCCGGGTGATTTGCACTGGCCATGGAGCCCCTGGCCTCTTGGGTGCGCATCGACGCGCAGCTGCGGGGCTTCGTGTGGAATGGGGGACTCACTGATAGGATCGCACTCTATGCGGACGACGTCCTCTTCTTTCTCACGAATTTAAATAGATCAGGCCCCCGAGTGTTGGAAATCATGCGTGTATTTGGCGAGGTATCGGGCCTCTATCTTAACCCGCGTAAGTCCACCCTATGGGTGCTGGGGGATGGGGCGAGTGCGGGCTCGTGGGCGTCGGCCTTGCAGGTGACGGCCGGGGGCATAATGTATCTTGGAGTAATCTTGTCCGAGTCCGCGTGGACCTCGTGGGAGCGCAACATGATACTGGTGTGGGAGAAGGTCCAAACGGATATTAAAACATGGTCCCGGATGCCTCTTACCATCTATGGACGGTCTGCGATCTTTAAAATGGTCGCACTTCCGCGCCTTCTATATCAGTTGTAGAACCATCCGCACCTGATCGTATGCTCTGGAGCGCTCGCTGATGGGGGACAACACGTTGCACACAATCTTATACTCGCCCAGACTCCGGAGGCAGCTGCCATGTGCCACACGGGTGGTCTTTGCGGTTTGGCGACAAGTGCTGCGTCGCATGGGCTGGTGGGGTAGGTTGACGGCGGAGACCCCATTGTGGCATAACGGGCGACTCCCCACGCTGGCCTCGCTGCCGGGGTTTGGCGGATGGGATTCTAATGGGATCTCATCGCTTGGAGACGTTATGTCTGGCGTAACTCTCAAGTCATTCCAGGAGTTACGGGACGAATTCCACATGCCCAAGACCCAATTTTTCAGGTATCTACAGTTCTGCCACGCGCTCGTGCCTAGTCTAGTTGGTTTGGTGACGCTGCCGGAATTCAGCCCCGTGGAAGCGAAGGTTTTCATGGGAGACCTTGGGGATAAAAAGGTGTCCCGTATCTATCAAACGCTAGTTACCCACTGTTCCTCCTCCCTACTTCCGTTAAAAGCCACCTGGGAAGGGGATGTCGGACCCCTAGATGAGGATGATTGGAGGGAGGCATTGGAGTCCCCGCGTGGGACCGCTATTGCGGTACGACTCCGACTAATCCAATTCAAATATTTGCATAGGGCTTACTATACACGGGAGCGGCTGTGGAATGCGGGCCTGATTATGTCCCCGGAGTGCCTGCGATGTGGAACCGAGATGGGTACCCTGCTGCATACTGTATGGCCTTGTGCTGGTTTGACTAGGTTCTGGAATGGTGTATGGGGCTGTCTGTCGGAGGTGCTGGGATGGGATCTCCCCCGTTCCCCTCGCTTAGGTCTTCTCCATGTGCTGGAGGGTGTGGGAGGGAATGTTTACAAATGTCACCTTTTGTTATTGGGCCTAGTGGTGGTCAAGCGGGACTTGGCACGGGCATGGAAGAATGAACGAGCCCCCCCCCCCTGAATGCGTGGAAGACTGGACTGGACTATTTTATGGGGCTAGAGCGCCCAGTGTTCGAGGCCAGAGGATGCCCTCGGAAACATTACAAAATCTGGAAAAGGTGGGCTGAGTTTAGGGGGTTGACTCTGGAGCCTCCAGCAGACCCTGATGACGGTCCAGATCTAGACGATGGACTCCAGGCCTAGAGAGACGCATGGCGCCTGGCTTAGTATCAGCACTTACAGGAGGCTTACTGTGATCACGTGCACTGGGTTAGGGAGGGATAAGGGTTGGATAGTGGGGTTGTTTGGGTGGCTGTGAGTGGTGGGAGGAGGTGGGGGGAGTTGTTCTTTTTATTGATTGGGCTTCCAAGATATTGAGACATGTGTTGCTATTTGACAGTGATCTCCTGACTGTGGATAACTGCATATATGCCTTTACCTGATCAATTAATAAAATGTGTTGTGAAAAAAAAATCTATATGTGCATAGGCACACAAGCCAGACCCCTGTCTTTAAAAATGGCTGTCAAGGTACCATCATTCGAATGCATCACTTTCTGGAATTTATAGTGCATTCTTTTGACATCCTCACCTTCAAATATATTATTCAGATTGCTACCCTGGTTTGACCAGTGCAATGCTCTCAGTGTCCTTGACACAGATGGTGATACCTTGGCCAGGAACCAAGAAGATGCACCTTGGTTACTCACTCCTTAACCCCTTCCATGCTGATGATGGCCCCCAGCCGTCATGCATCACGGTGCTTGTGTGCTGATGACGGATGGGGGCCGTCATGAACCCGCCCACTCTTTAAAACGGCCGCACAGGCACAGAATCGCGGCCGCGCCCAAGGGGTTAACCCACAAGAAACTACTCACTCAGGAAAAAAAAAATATGACAAAGCAGACTCTCAAGCTCTACAACTAATTTGAATCCAAATAATCCATACTAATATAATAAAGAGAGAGCCCAAACCTTTGAGGCGGGTAATCTCAGGAACCAAAGCACCAATCACAACACCCAATACAGCGTTGGAAAGGGCAGTTGCAGCAGAAGGACATAGGCTACGCAGACGCCCACCATATACATTTAAAAGGTAAAAGAACCATGCCCGCAAAGTAGTCCCTTGTGGGCGTGTCTGCATTGTGCTCTGGGCGTGTGCTGGGGGGGGGGGGGGTGACAAATGCTGGGGGGGTGTGGTACGTCTGCCTTTCGGGCTGGACTTTTCCCATGAGGCACAGGGTCAAGGCTGATATGCATGCGGCCATGTCTGAACTGGAGTGGTGTGCAATACTAAAAAATGATGGATTTAAGCCCAGATCTCTGTACAGAGGTGAATGTATGACATTGTTCTGCATTCTGTCCATCAACTGTTGTTTTTGCATTCATCTCCCCGAGTGGGACGGGCATGCTCAGATGTGAATCCCATGCTCTCCACACCACTGGAGTCGAGCTATCCTGGCTGAAGAAACCGGTCCTAGGATGCTTGATTCCTAGGTCCTAGGATGCTTGATTCCGGTCCAGGAAAGGCATGGCTTGGCAGTTCGGGCTGGACTGTTCCCATGAGGCACCGGGTCAAGGCTGATTTGCATATGGCCATGTCTGAACTGGGGTGGTGTGGAGTGCAAAAAAACGATGGATTTAGGCTCAGATCTCTGTACTGGGGTGAATGTATGACATTGTTCTGCATTCTGTCCATCAACTGTTGTTTTTACATTCCGCCCTTCATGCGATGTCTCATATCGTGTGCTGGGGGCCTGGGCGTGTGCGGGGCGCGGGATTACGGGAACAAAACTAAGCAAGTGTTGTGCCAAATATTTCAATGTTTTTTCTTCCCAGGTTCTGTACATTCCAGCTCCGGTTGTCCACCCTGCTCCATTTAAATACCCCTGCACCCCCTAATGATAACACACCCTTACTCCTTAAAATACCCCAACCCCCTTAAACACTAACCCATCTTAACCCTATAAATATACCCTGTACCCCAAAACCCAAACCTATCCCTAAACCCTAAAAATACCCCTGTACCCCAAAACCCAAACCTAGCCCTGACCCCTATAAATACCCCTGTACCTCAAAACCCAAACCTATCCCTGAACCCTAAAAATACCCCTGTACCCCAAAACCCAAACCTAGCCCTGAACCATAAAAATAACCCTGTACCCCAAAACCCAAACCTACCGCTGAACCCTAAAATACCCCTGTACCCCAAAACCCTAACCTAGCCCTGAACCCTAAAAATACCCCAGTACCCCAAAACCCAAACCTAGCCCTGAACCCTTAAAATACCCCTGTACCCAAAATCCAAACCTAGCCCTGAACCCTAAAAATACCCCTGTACCCCAAAACCCAAACCTAGCCATGAACCCTAAAAATAACCCTGTACCCCAAAACCCAAACCTAGCCCTGAACCCTTAAAATACCCCTATAGACTGATTGACTAGTGGTGTGTGATTGCACGGTCCTGAGGCGAAAAGCCGGGATCAGATGTTTGAATTGTGATATTGCTGCTCATTTGTATTTTTGTAATTATTTCATTTTACTGCTGATTTTAAAAACCATTTTAAAAGCGAATTTGCACAGGATGTTTTAATGAGTGAATAACTACTCACGTTGGTCTCGAACCGGAGCCAACTTTCCCCCCTGGGTCCCACCATCTTGAGTGAGGAGCTGGGCGAGCAGACTAGTGCTCTGCCCCTCCCGCTCCTACAGGCATAAATATCCCGGCTCCACTCGCACCCCACTGATTGACTAGTGGTGTGTGATTGCACGGTCCTGAGGCGAAAAGCCGGGATCAGATGTTTGAATTGTGATATTGCTGCTCATTTGTATTTTTGTAATTACTTCATTTTACTGCTGATTTTAAAAGCCATTTTAAAAGCGAATTTGCACAGGATGTTTTAATGAGTGAATAACGACTCACGTTGGTCTCGAACCGGAGCCAACTTTCCCCCCTGGGTCCCGCCATCTTGAGTGAGGAGCTGGGCGAGCAGACTAGTGCTCTGCCCCTCCCGCTCCTACAGGCATAAATATCCCGGCTCCACTCGCACCCCACTGATTGACTAGTGGTGTGTGATTGCACGGTCCTGAGGCGAAAAGCCGGGATCAGATGTTTGAATTGTGATATTGCTGCTCATTTGTATTTTTGTAATTACTTCATTTTACTGCTGATTTTAAAAGCCATTTTAAAAGCGAATTTGCACAGGATGTTTTAATGAGTGAATAACGACTCACGTTGGTCTCGAACCGGAGCAAACTTTCCCCCCTGGGTCCCGCCATCTTGAGTGAGGAGCTGGGCGAGCAGACTAGTGCTCTGCCCCTCCCGCTCCTACAGGCATAAATATCCCGGCTCCACTCGCACCCCACTGATTGACTAGTGGTGTGTGATTGCACGGTCCTGAGGCGAAAAGCCGGGATCAGATGTTTGAATTGTGATATTGCTGCTCATTTGTATTTTTGTAATTACTTCATTTTACTGCTGATTTTAAAAGCCATTTTAAAAGCGAATTTGCACAGGATGTTTTAATGAGTGAATAACTACTCACGTTGGTCTCGAACCGGAGCCAACTTTCCCCCCTGGGTCCCGCCATCTTGAGTGAGGAGCTGGGCGAGCAGACTAGTGCTCTGCCCCTCCCGCTCCTACTGGCATAAATATCCCGGCTCCACTCGCACCCCACTGATTGACTAGTGGTGTGTGATTGCACGGTCCTGAGGCGAAAAGCCGGGATCAGATGTTTGAATTGTGATATTGCTGCTCATTTGTATTTTTGTAATTACTTCATTTTACTGCTGATTTTAAAAGCCATTTTAAAAGCGAATTTGCACAGGATGTTTTAATGAGTGAATAACTACTCACGTTGGTCTCGAACCGGAGCCAACTTTCCCCCCTGGGTCCCGCCATCTTGAGTGAGGAGCTGGGCGAGCAGACTAGTGCTCTGCCCCTCCCGCTCCTACAGGCATAAAATGGCATCTTTTCCTAGGAAGCGCAGCGGACGAGCGCAGCGGGCGCGCCGTCGGCGCGCTGAAGGCTCGCCAAAGGCGAGCCCGCCTGCGCTTGTCCGCACTGCGCCTAGCGCCATGACCCCTGGCCCACAACCTCTGAAACCCATGCCGCCCCTATCCTATAACCGTGATACCCTACTGGCCCTACGTAGTGTTGACAATCCGGCCAACTGTTTTCACTTGAACCTACGGGAAGACCCACAATCCATTCCCTACCTCTGTCACAATTGCAGGCAAGTTCTCCCCAAACCACTATGGCTGGCCAGCACTTATATCTCGGCTCCCACTAGATTCCTAGGAAACAAAATGTTTATTACGGCGAAATGTATGCTACTCAATGCCAGATCTCTGGTGAAACACAGCACTGAGTTGGCGGAACTAATTCAGGAATCCGAGGTAAAAATAGCCTTTATTACGGAATCATGGACGGATGCGGCCTCTGGCCCTGACATCGTCACAGCCACCCCTCCGGAATATGAATGTTTCGTCCTAAATAGAGTTAAGAAGAGAGGTGGGGGACTTGCCATAATCTACCACAAGTCATTTAGAGGATCCTTTCAGGGTGGCTCCACAGACCTATTTGAAGCACTGGATTTCAACCTTACACTCTCCAATCATCAAACCCTCAAGGGATGTCTTATGTATAGGCCCCCTGGACCCAAAGCCCCTTTTCTTTTAGATCTTACCAACATGTTAGAAAAAGCAGCTGATGTTAACACCTTTACTCTGCTGGGTGACTTTAACTTCTATTTAGAGAAGGAGTCAGATCCTGATACTCGAGATCTGCTGGACCTTTTGGTTGGGCTGGAATTAACCCAGCGGGTCAGCGGGTAGACCCACAGGGCGGGTCATACTTTAGACGGCATTTTTACCAACCACCCGCTCCTGGACATGACTGCTATTCACCAGATCTCCTGGTCGGACCATGCAGCTATATACTTTGAAATCAAGTTAGCTTCTCCTGACAGTTTAGCTAAGGCTAAAAACCCACCCAGAGTAATTAGAAAATGGAAGAATGTAGATGGGAAGGGTTTGGAAGAGGTGCTAAGCTCCACAATGGCGCCTCTCCCAGTCGAGGTAGAAGAAGCCGCCACAAGCTTTACGAACTGGCTTGAGGCAGCCTGCCTCCGTGTAGCCCCTCCTAAAACTTACCACTCTACACGTCTAAGTCCTTCAGCCCCCTGGTTTTCTGAGCTGATTAGGGACCATAAAATTTGCTGCAAAAAACTTGAAAGAACATGGCGGAAGAACTATAAAGAGGAGGATAGAAAGCTACTCAATGCTGAGTTGAGAGAGTACAAATGGACGATCCAAAAAGCGAAACACGACTACTTCTCTACACGCATTGAGGAAGCCAACAACTCCCCTAAGGAGCTCTTCCAGACAGTTTTGTCCCTGATGGCCCCCAAGTCAGTAGAGATTCCCCCAAGCAAGGAACTCTGCGAAGACCTTGCCAAGTTCTTCCAGCATAAGGTAAGAGAGATATTCCTTCCGTTAGACAAGCAAGTGATAACAGGATCCCCTGTCGCTAATAAGGAAAGTAACGGTATCAATATGACGTTTCCCAATTTTGCCCCGACCAATGAGGAGGAGATCACGAATAGACTTTTGAGGATAAAATCTGGATCTCCTTCAGACCCCTGCCCTGCTACGGTGGCTAAACTACCCCCCACGGCCATGGCCGCTGGTCTCACTCCCCTTTTCAATGCCATGTTGGACAAAGGAGAATTTCTATCACGATGGAAACAGGCCTCCATTCTCCCGTTACTCAAAAATCCGAACCTGGACATAACTGATTTGAATAATTTTCGACCTAATGCCAGACTTCCTCTTCCAGCAAAAATTATGGAGGGTATCCTAAACTCTCAGTTGAGCACCTTCCTGAGAGCTGGTCAGTGTCTTGACCCCTCACAGCACGGTTTTAGGGCAGGTCATAGCACCGAATCGGCACTAACCAAATCGGTAGAGAACATAAGATCTATAATGGATACAGGAGGCAGAGCGGCTTTGATCTTACTAGACTTGTCGGCGGCCTTCGACACGGTCCACCATAAACTCTTGGTGGACCGGTTGAGGGCCTGTGGGATACAAGGAAAGGCCCTTAAAATCCTCCATGCCTTCCTATCCGGAAGGACTCAGAAGGTAGCATTAGGCACCTTTGAATCCGACCCCTTTGTACTTCCATGTGGCGTCCCTCAGGGGTCCTCCCTGAGCCCCACCCTTTTTAATGTTTATATTTCCACCCTGGCGCCAGTGATCAGATCCTTTGGCTTCCAATTAACATTGTATGCTGATGACACCCAGATAGTGGTATCTCTACTTCCGGGGGAAACAGAACACACAGCAGACAGATTCAGAGGATGTATGCGGGAAGTCAGTTCCTGGATGGCAGGAAACTGCCTAAAACTAAATTCAGCTAAAACTGAAGTCTTGCTTTTTGGAGTGGATGGCAGGAAACTGCCTAAAACTAAATTCAGCTAAAACTGAAGTCTTGCTTTTTGGAGCCAGAGATAATTTCTGGTCCCCCCGCTGGTGGCCAGAGGAAATGGGGACTCCTCCGACACCGGTCACGAAAGTAAAAAATTTGGGAGTCATGATGGATGACTCTTTATCCTTCAGGCCCCATATAAATACCCTTTCCTCATCCATCCATTTTATGCTCAAAACACTACGGAAAGTTCTACCGTTTCTTGCAGAAGAGCATAAAAAAACAGTGGTCACCAGTCTAGTGCTATCACGCCTAGACTACTGCAACAGTCTGCTCCTAGACGCACAACAGGGTATTCTTAATAAACTCCAAATTTTGCAAAACGCAGCGGCCCGTTTGATCACAGGAACGCCTAAACGTGTTTCGGTGGCTAGGGACCTGGTGATGCTCCACTGGCTCCCAGTCCGGAAAAGAATAATATTCAAATCGCTGTGCACTGTCTTCAAGGCACTTAACGGCCTGGGCCCTCAATGCATGACTGCGCTTTTTCACTGGTACAAACCAGTAAGAGCTCTTAGATCGGCTGAGCAATGGCTGGTGGTAGTCCCCAGAGTTAGGAAAGCTCATTGGGGGGGGTAGGAGCTTTTCCGTGGGAGCAGCCAAGGCATGGAACGCTCTACCGCCCAGCCTAAGACAGACACAAGACCTTCTATCGTTCAGAAGAGCTCTAAAGACCTGGCTTTTTACAAACTGACCTCTCTAATGCAACACATGCACCCTTAGTCATACAGCGCCAGGACACCTCCGGGTAACAGAGCGCTTTAAAAATGTGAAAAATAAATAAATAAATAAATACCCCAAAACCCAAACCAAGTCCTGAACCCTAAAAATACTCCTGTACCCCAAATCCCATACCTAACCCTAAACCCTAAAACTACCCCTGTACCCCATAACCCAAAACTATATCTGAACCCTTAAAATATCCAAACACCCCAAAACATATACCTCAGTACCCCAAAACATATACCCCTATACCCATACTTACCTTATCCAAACATTAAAAAAACATGCTTTTACCATTCATGCATTTACAATGAATTTTGTTGTAAATGTAAGTGTGGTAAAAGCATATAAAATGTAACGCAAAGGAGGACGCACCATCACGGACATGTTAACGAAGGGAGCGGCTAAGGGGACGAAAAGCCCTTCGGGCCCGTCGGCGGCCAAAGACTCTGAGGGGCGAGAAGAAGATGGGGCCCCGATCACCAAAGCGTTCCTGGAGTCCCTGTTCAATTCATTGTGGGAGGACTTCCAGACCCTAAAGCAGGATATGGCAGGAGAGTACCGGGAGCTCCGCCGCGACGTCGACGGTCTGGGGGACAGGGTGGCCGCTGTCGAAGATGCTGATCGAACGCGGAGTGAAGAAGTGGAGCAACTACAGCAGGAGGTGCTGCGTCTGCAGGAACAACAATTGGACTTACAGGCCCATGCAGAAGATTTAGAAAATTGTTCCCGGAGGAACAATATACGCATCCGAGGCGTACCATCCAAGGCGGAGGGGGGTGATGTCACCCTGTTCCTGCAAGGCCTTTTTCGGTACATCCTGGGGGAAGGGGAAGACTTTGTGATACGCATTGACAGGGCGCACAGAGTGGGCTTGGCTCGCAGAGCGCCCTCTCCTCCGCCGGACATTTTGGCATTTTTGCCGGATTTTCCATTGAAGGAGAGGATAATGCAGGTGGTGCGCCGAAAGCAGCCTCTACGCTATCAAGGTCAGCAGGTCGCACTCTATCAGGACCTTTCTGCTATTACCTTACAGGAAAGGAGGGCCTTCAAGGTTGTCACCACGTTCCTCCAACAGGAGGGGGTCCCTTACTCTTTGGGTCACCCCTTTCGCCTGGTTTTCAAGTGGAACGGTGCAGTGCACCAGCTCCGATCTCTGAAGGACGGGTGCGCCCTGTTCGGTATAGAAATGGAGGAGGCCTCGACAGCCAGAGATGACGCAGGCGACCTCTCGCAAGGGAGGCTTCCCCGCTCCACGGGGGAGGGCTGGCAGAGCATGCGGCGTCGGCGAGCACCCAGGACGGCCCGTAGGCCAGACCCGGAGACGGTGGCGCAGGAGCAGGCGGCAGCTATCGAGGAGGTGTCCAAGGATACAGCAACACAGGACTGAGCCTCTTCCTCATGTGCAGTGGGGGGGTTCTCCTCTTAGCGCTGATATCATGTGGGCTTGATTGGGGCTGGGCGGGGGGCCGCTGGGGTTGCCAGTGCCACGTTTCCCACTACAGCTTCATTCCGGGGGCCTGAACAAGGACATGACTGGCCCAGGACTCTTTTGACTGTTGGGGGGGTTGTGGTTGGGGTTAGGGAGGGCTCCGGGGGGGAGTGGGGTGTTGTGGATCGGGGGTGCTCGGTACTAGTGAGGGGTTCAAGGTAGGATGGGGGGGTCCAGGTTCAGGTAAGAATGGATGTGTGTGGGGACGCTGGTCCGCAGGAGAGTGACAGGGGAGCGGAGGAAGGGGTGATAGAGGTGACGGGGAGAGGAATGGAAGAGGGTCTGGCTTCGGTTAGGGCTTCGCTTCAGGGGATGCAGCTTGAAAGATTGAAGGTTGCTTATGTCGGCGACTGATATGTGCCTCCTCACTTTAAATGTCCAAGGCTTGAATAACCCGGTAAAGCGCAGGGCGGTCTTGTCTCTCCTGGAGAACTCGAAGGCTGATATCTGCCTCCTACAGGAGACGCACCTCTTGCTCTTGTCAAAGGATGAAATCGCGCCATTTCCCAACGCAGTTTTTCTCTTCGGCCCACCGCTTTAGAGGCAAGGTTCTGCAGAAAAGAGCTGAAATAAAGGGGCGGCTGTTAACCTACAGATTTTCTATGGGTGAGGTCACTTTCACGGCCAGTTCAGTATATGCACCTAACGAGGGACAAGAAACGTTTTTTCACCAGATTCTTAGTGAGACAGCCAAGTCCCCGGATAGACATATTGTGATAGGGGGACTTTAATTTGGTCTTTGACAACCTCCAGGACAGATCAGGGCAGCGCTATTCACAAACAGGTACTCTGTTGGAGGGGGACATTGCAGGTTGAGAGAGTTGGGGTTGACTGATCTTTGGCGGAGCTTTCACCCGGGTACCAGGGATTAAACATACTACTCCAATGCTCACAAGACCTATGCTCGTTTAGACTACTTATTGACATCCACCTCACTTACAGCGCTGGCGTCCCAGACGGGCATTGGGGCGATGGCGCTGTCAGATCATGCGCCGCTCACGGCAATGTTCTCTTTCCCGCCCCTTGCCCACGCTCCGCGTTGCTGGAGACTGCGCAACACGTTACTTCATCGGAAAGAGGTTATAGCCAAAATCAAGGGGGCCATAATGGAGTACATGACACATAATCAGCCTTCTGACACCTCACACACCACACACTGGGCGGCGCTTAAGGCGGTGCTAAGAGGCGAGTTCATAGCGATATCGGCGGCGGAAAATACGGAGCGGACGCGTAAAAGGGAGGAGCTGTCGGCGACTCCGCGCGAGCTAGAGAGGATCCACTAGCGGACAGGGGCGCCGAGAATCTGGATGCAGCTCCGTCTGGCCCATCAACAGCTGGCGGCTCTTGACCAAGATCGCGCCGAATACACGGCTTTGAGGGTCCGTCATATGTATTACACAGGCGGGGACCGATGCGGGCGGCTGCTGGGAAGGGCACTCAGTTTCAGGGCCACGCGGTACAAGAGCTAACCACACAGACGGGCATTAGAGTTATAGGGGATAGGGAAATAGCGAATACCTTCAGCGATTTCTATTCCGCGTTGTACACTGGAGCCGATCTTGACCCCGCAGACAGTGAAGCGTTCTTACGGGATGGCGCGCTGCCCACTATTTCACCTGAGCATTCGGCGGCAGTGGAGAGGGCGATACGACCGGAGGAGGCGATTTCAGCGATCTCATGACTCAAATTAGCTAAGGCTCCGGGCCCGGATGGCTACACCGCCATCTTTTACAAGACCTTCTGCCTCCAACTAGCTCGCTGCTCACCACTCTTTTTAACTCATTTTCAGAATCAGGTTCTATTCTGAGGGATCTGATGGAGGCCACCATCTCGGTCATTCCCAAGCCTGGAAAGGACCGCACGCCATGTGGAGCCTATAGACCGATCTCCCTCCTCAACGTTGATCTCAAGCTCTATACTAGCATCCTCGCTTCCCATCTAGCGCCCCTGATGCAGGGGTTGGTTGACCCGGATCAGACAGGATTTATCCCCGAACGACAGACGGCCGACAACACTAAGAGGGCACTCCACCTGATCAAACGGGCCACAAGATTGCCCGGCGAGTTCATGATGCTGGCGATTGACGCCGAAAAGGCGTTCGATCGGGTCCATTGGCCGTATCTGGAACAGGTGTTGATAAGGGCGGGATTGGGTGCCAAATTCTGCACTTGGGTGCTGAATTGTTATACCTTCCCCACAGCGACTGTTCGCGTCAATGGTTGCTCATCAGCCCGTTTCCCTATTGAACGCGGGACCCGGCAGGGGTGCGCACTCTCCCCCCTACTTTTTGCACTGTACATGGAACCGCTGGCGCAGTCCCTGAGGACAGATCCCAGAGTTAAAGGGATGAAATTTAGAGCCTACATCCACACAATCAGTTTATATGCTGATGACGTTCTCCTTTCTTTGGCCACCCCGAGGGAATCCCTGCCGGGCCTGGTCCGCGAATGTAAGTACATTTTTAAAAGATTTTAAATTAAAACTACCCCGCGTGCCCCCTAACCTGCATGCACTTTTACCCCCCACCCGCGAGGTATGCCGGGCGCGACTGCATCAGAATAACATCAGTGCATTGGGAAGTATTTTCTTTTTAAGTGATAGTTTTCAAACATAAATTCAGAAACATTTATTCTTCCTCCCCACCCTGAAAACAATGCTAATAGTGAAATATAATACAAGTCAGCTCTTTAGAGCACTCTTTGGGAGGTCCGGTTGCCTACCATAGATGAACAACATTACAACTTATTAAATCAAACACAGAAGGACGCTTTTTACAGTGCAGATCCTGAAGTCATGCATTTTGAGATCCTCTTATATGTGATATTGAAGAAAAAGGAGGTAAAGTGAACTCAAACAATTGCCTAGGATCACACAGATGGCTAAAGTGGGGAAGGCGGGATTAATCATAGGTTTTCTGGTTTCACATTATGCAATTCAGCCACTAGATATATATGCTTTGCTTCACCTACATCGGCCATATTCTACAACCCCGCCAAAAAACAACCCCTTCATAACACGCACCGTGCAAGCATCAATGCGGCACTCAGTCACATCACAAACCAAACTTTGTGACCCCTGGGAAACGTTTGTGAGTACCCATGAACTATAGCAACAGCCTTCTAAGCAACATCCATCAAGATATGACAGCCTCTACCAGACCAGTCCTACATGCAGCGGTATTTTTATATATTCCTATTGGGTCAGTAGAATTTCACAGAACGGTATTTTATTTGCTTATCTTAGTGTGTTACTGCTTTTGTCACAGAGACCCTTTTGTTACTGTGCACAGTCAGTTATGAAGTGTCATCAAGCAGCTGCATGCAAACTACATGGTTCAGGTTAGAAAGTTGGGGGCAGATTTAAAAGCCCCTTGTGTGAATTTTGCGTTGCCATTGCATCACTTTTGTGACGCAGCCACGGCGTAAATGTCGCAGCCTATTTACAACGTGGCGCATCTAGGGAGATGCGTCATGTTGTAAAGCCCTGTGTCACATTATACCTGTGCCAGGTATAATGTATGCAGGGTAGGCGTTCCCACGTAAAAAGCCATGTAGAACTGACGCAGTGAAATCTTCAAGATTTCACTGCATCACTCTACACCTTCACTGCGTCAAAATCCCTACGCCTGCTCAGATCAGGCGTGAATAATGACGTAGTGCTTTTTGAATGGGACTCAGCCATCTATTGTGGCGCATTGTTGCAGTTGCGTTACTTTCATGAGCAACTCCATCAATGCGTCACTTTTGCGCCAATAGATGCATCAGAATTTCTGACGCATCTGATAATCCTTGCACCATGGAGCACTGTATTGTAAATACAGTGCATGCATAGTGGCGCAAAGACATTTAGCTCTAACGCAAGGAAACTGACTCATCTATGCAGATGCGTCAGTTCCTTGCAAATCTGCCCCTTGTTTTTTTCAGAGTGCTTGATTATCCTAATGTTGCTTAAAAGGGTTTGTTTAGGTAGAAATAAATTCTTATTAGTAAAGCCAACCCAAACCAGGGTGTTACATTCTAAATCCTGAGTTTGTGCTTCTCTTAAAAATGCCTATCTGTGTGGATGACACCTTGTAGTCCCCCTTGTCTTATGTAACATTTTCTATACACTGATTTACACATTATTATTATTATTATTATTATTATAATTGCATTTATTGAGCGCACAGCTACCCGGAGGTTTCCCGGCGCTAAATGTATGATTCATTGTCTCTGTATCTGTGTGTGATGAAAGTGCTCTGCCACCTTACACTGCTATGAGAGGCGCTGTGAAACAAATAAAATACATGTGAGAGAGAGGCTATAGAGAGATGAGAGGCACTGTCGGAGGGTGCTATTGAGGAATTCACTGAAACTCCTAATCAAAGATTGCTGTATCCTGGTCTACTGTAAGGTCAACATTTACTATGCTTTAAAAGCTAATGCAATTGGATATATAATGAAATATCTGTTGTAGAATGCGCAATTTTTTCCCACATGGAGAACACCCTCCAAACGCTCCTTGTAGTGGTCAGACTCGCTCACTGCACTCACAATGCACCGTACGGGGCTGATCTGACATTTGCCAAGGCTGCTTTTGGTTCCCAGATTAAATAGTTTATCCATAGTTTATTAAAAGCTTGGCAACTTGGTAACAATAAGCAGCACACATAGAAGTGACAAAACAGCATTTAAAGATTGTTTATGTGCAGGAAGGGACACCTTCCTACACATAAACAATCTTCACCTGCATGCAGACACCCATGCACTGTGGTGCAAGGGTGCCTGCTTTGGCGCTAGACTGCTAAGTGTAGCACCAGCGCAGGGGGAAACGCAAGGCTTCACCATATCCTTGAAAATATGGTGCAGCCTTGTGTTTCTGAAGTGGCGGAGTGAGGTGTTAAGCCATGACGGCTGACACCTCACTCCACCACTCCTTTATAAATATCCCCCAGGAGGATATTTTGATTATTGTGGCTCTGTCCAGTCACAGGGGGACCTTGCACACTCAGTCAAATACACTTTATTCAATTTGATTAAAATCATAAAAGCCAATAAAAACACAATAGTATATACAAGTTAGAAAGAGATGCATACAAATCATCAGATTATGCGACACATAGAACAATCATGAAAAGCAGGGCATATATATCAACATTCATGGTACAGTATTGCCGTTGTTAAGCCTTGACTTTGTTCTAAATGCTGCAACTAAAAAGCTAGCCACAGAATATGTAATGAAAATATGTCCTAGAGACTGTAAATATAACAGGGCAGGCCTGACTTGAATATGTTATGTTATAAAATGTATAGAGCGCTCAGCTGCCGCAGCAAAGTGGCGTCCCGGCGCTATCTTGGATAGAACAACACAACCAGAAGAAAAAATCAGACAGAGCAAAGATTAGAGTAATGGGAACAGGAAAGTTTTGATAGCTCTTCGGAAAGACAGTAGGTCCGGTATGGCACGGATGTCAACGGGTAATGTGTTCCAGAGGCTCGCTGCCAGAACGCCAAAGGAGCGACCGCCCACTCTGGCCTTCCTGAAGCGAGGAACACAGGCCAGGAATTGACCCGTCGAACGTAGTGCTCTAGCAGGGGTGTAGTAGGTAATTGCCTGTGCAAGAATGGGAGGTGAAAAGGACTTTAGAATTTTAAAGGCCAGGCACAGAGCTTTGAACTTAATCCTCTGTCCGACGGGCAGCCAATGAAGATCATATATGGTACGTCTGACAGAGCAGAATTTGGGCAGGCCTACCAGCATTCTGGCGGCCGCATTTTGCACACGCTGGAGGCGTGTTAGTTCAGCTTGGTTAGCGCCCAGAAGAAGCGAGCTGGCGTAATCCAACCTAGAGAGTACTGTAGCTTGGACAATGAGTTGTCTTGTAGGAGCATCGAAAAATTTAAAAATGGGTCTAAGGCTCTGCAGAACCCCAAAACAGGTGCCGGCAACTCTTTTGGTGTGGAGGATGAAAGTCAAGTTGGAATCTAGCCAGACCCCGAGGTTCTTAGCCTCTGTCACAGGAATGGGGGCTTGGGCTAGCTCCGGTGGCCACCAATGGTCTCCCCAAAGATGAGCCTGTTTGCCCAAAACTAAGACCTCTGTTTTTGATGCGTTAAGTTGAAGGCAGTTCTTCGTCATCCAACTGCCTTTAGGGCCTTCTGAAATTTCGGGGCTTCAACCGCAGGGTTCCCGTTTAGTGCAACCGCTAGCTGGGTGTCGTCGGCGTACGACACCATGGTTAAACCACATCTTTTTGCAATAGTGGCTAGCTTCTACCTTGCACACTCATTGTGATGTTTGTTATCTGCGATTTATGAGTAAATGATAATTTACTGTCTTTGAACCAAACACAAATTCCAGGCAACAAAAATCAACATGGACATCTGGAAATAGCTGCAGAGTATGACAGTATGAGACACCCAAAAGCAAAGAGGCGTGCAGGAACACTTAATATTGCCAACACCAACCTCTACACTGCATACAGACCAAGCACATTATGTACCCCTTCTTCTTTGTTGTAGACTCTATAAAGTATACTTTAATAATGTACAAAAAACATGTGTAAACCAAGATTCCATACTCACGTTTTAGACAAGCCATTAAAGGGTGTTTGCCGAGTCCACAAGGACATCTAGTAACGACCTGTGGTATAGCACCCTGTGCTGCTGACTCCACAGGGACATCTAGGTACAACCTGTGATATTACATCTTGTTTTGCTGCCTCCACAGGGACATCTAGTTACAACCTGTGGTACTGCATCTTGTTTTGCGGCTTCTACCCGTACTTCTCGTAGCAACCACTCCCGTTACGGTGGACTGTACAGCACACAAAGTGGAAAAAAAGAAATATTAAAGCCTAGTTTGTGCACTGGAAGTGCTGCCTGCGTGCATCCCTCCAGTCACTCCAGCACTTGTGTACCGGGCCCTTCCGTAGAGAGGCAGTGAAGGCAAAGGCGCGTGCACGCGCATGATGCTCTGTCATCTCTCCATACCCAAGAGCCTTTGCAGTTATTTCTATTTGCATAGCCAACATCCGTTCAAAAAAATCATTTAAAAACTTTTATATTATTCTCAGCGAGATACACAAGTTTAAACATTTATAGCAGAACATTTTTAACTCATTTCGTTGCTTAGGAATAGTTCACAAATATTAATACCCCTAACACTCCGGAGCTCTTAGTTTTATTTTTTAGTTTTTCTGACGGCTTCGCATCTCCAGAATAAGTATCATTTGTCAGGATACTTTCGCACTTTATGTGGTGGTGTTGATAGCTAACAGCATAAAAATGTCAATTTTTTGAGGATCTCTTATAGAACAGAGTTCTGGTATGAAAGTTAAAGGTAGGAGTTCTTGATGGAAACCAATCCATACTAATATAATAAAGAGAGAGCCCAAACTTTTGAGGCCGTTAACCAACCCCCAATACAGCGTGCCCACCATATGCATTTAAAAGGTAAAAGAACTGTGCCAGCAAAGTAGTCCTTTGTGGGCGTGTCTGTGTTGTGCTGTGGGCGTGTGCTGGGGGCGTGACAAAAGCTGGGGGCGTGTGGTACGTTCCGCCCTTCATACCGTGTGCTGGGGGCGTGACAAAAGCTGGGGGCGTGTGGTACGTTCCGCCCTTCATGCCATGTCTCATATCTTGTGTTAATCCCACCCTGCTCCCTTTAAATACCCCTGCACCCCATAATCATAACCTACCCTTACTCCTTAAAATACCCCAACACCCTTAAACACTAACCCATCTTAACCCTATAAATATACCCTGTACCCCAAAACCCAAACCTATCCCTAAACCCTAAAAATAACACTGTACCCCAAAACCCAAACCAAGCCCTAAACCCTATAAATACCCCTCTACCTCAAAACCCAAACCTACCCCATAACCCTAAAAATACCCATGTACCCCAAAACCCAAACCTAGCCCTGAACCCTAAAAATACCACTGTACCCCAAAACCCAAACCTACCCCTGAACCCTAAAATACCCCTGTACCCCCAAACCCAAACCTAGCCCTGAACCCTAAAAATACCCCTGTACTCCAAAGCCCAAACCTAGCCCTGAACCCTAAAAAATAACCCTGTACCCCAAAACCCAAACCTACCCCTGAACCCTAAAATACCCCTATACCCCAAAACCCAAACCTAGCCCTGAACCCTAAAAATACCCCTGTACCCCAAAACCCATACCTATCCCTAAACCCTAAAACTACCCCTGTACCCCATAACCCAAAACTATATCTGAACCCTTAAAATACCCAAACACCCCAAAACATATACCTCAGTACCCATACTTACCATATCCAAATATTTTTAAAAAACATGCTTTTACCATTCATGCATTTACAACGAATTTCGTTGTAAATGTATGCGTGGTAAAAGCATATAAAATTAATGCCATGCGTTATAACTGCATTGCGGAGTCATGGTACTTTCGTAATGAAAGTATGTGGAGTGATGGTATGCGGAAAGAAAGTTGCGGAATAATGGGTGTTTACCCTCCCCCGGTAAGTACATTGGTGGCACGGCGGCCCACATCTCCAGCAACATACTCATATTTTTTCACCACCCATTTGAAAAATGCACAGGTCTCTCTCATTGATGGCCAGCACCGACATACACTTTTAGACACACCTCCCGCCACAAGTTCTAGAATTGCGAACTTTAGAGCTGGGGAGCTACGTTCGAATCTCGGCATCAGCTCAACATCCTGTGATTCCAGGCAAATCGCTTTGTCTCCCCGTGCCTACCACAAATGAATGTGTTCTTCTGTAATGTAAAATGTGCTCATGCCATGTTGTCGAGTTCGCGCTATATAATATTGCAAGGAAAAATAAAGTAGGGAAACTCGAGTTCACACACTACTGAACGCGCACTCTTAAGTGCATCAGCAGTGCACTGTGAATCGGAGCGTTTCACAGGCCTGTCACAGATAAGAAATGCTATCTAAACGAAATCCTACAAAACAATATACTACTGGCCGGCAGCAATTCATACCCGGACAACGTCGGGACAGGCTGCTAGTGTTTAAATAACACAACGACAAGTCGTGGCATGAAACCTATCTACATATGCGGATTATAACCGCTTATGCTCAGTTGGCGATCCCTTGGGGGTCTTCTTACTCCACTAGGAGGCAAGTAAATTTGACTCTTTATGGAAACTCAGGAACAAGAAGATACAGGGGTGAGTCAGGCGATGTTCACATCCTGACGTGTATCTTTCACAACTCATCGCGATTCCCGGTATACTGGAAACCATAGCATGTTTAGCCCTGGGCTTCAATAATTAGGTCTCGCATAGGCAGCGTAAGAGGCATCAAACACAGGGGCGGCTGGTGACATTTGAAAGTGGTAGGGCTTAAAAGTTTGCAAAGAGTGCCCAGCAGGGAGCGAAACATAAAATATGACAGGCCCCCACACTCTCAAAATGGATGAGCCATGCTGAGCCAATGCCCCTAATGATGAAAAAGCGGCCCTTCCTTGTGTTTATAATGAAAGCAATTATTACATTTGCCGCACAGTAACACAGAAAAATACTAGCTTCTGCTGATAGTCAAGCATTCCCCAAGATAGACATAACATGCCCATTTTTTTATTACAGGATTAAATAGTGGGCTTTGTCTCTCACATTGGGAGAATTATTGCCGGTGCATAAATGCGAGAATAAGTTCCTCTGACAACAATTAAAGTACTGTTCCACACGTGCATACCATACCCCCTTCACTCTCACCACCCACATACATGTGTTGTTTTCACTAAATTAATGGAGATTCCTTACCTTAAGGAAAAAATTGGGCAAAACTTGACCTCCAGGTCATACCGCTCCACTCATTATTTTTAGATGAATACAGAGATCTTGTAATAACCACAGCCATATCCCCGGGAAACAGAAATGAGCAGGCTCACAACGAACTTTTAACGAACGGCCTCCCGCGTCTATTTATGACTCAATTATCATTAAACAAAAGCCAAATTGCAACCACGTTGCAATCCTCTAAACATTAAGCATGCCAATGACAATGAATGTGGGCACTCGGAACTAAGCAAGGAGAATATCTGAATACATAGCGCCAGGACATGGCTGCTAAGGTTCACACTTGCATGATTGCATTTCACTGACTTTAAATATGTGCGTGTCAGAGTGCAATGCAAGCATGCAAGTGTGAATCTTAGCAGTCGTGCTCAGGCCTTTCTGATAAGATTCGCACTTGCATGCTTGCATTTGCACTCTGACACACACGTATATAAAGACAATGGGGCCCATTATGATGAAATGCAATGAAATGAAATGAAAATAAGATTTGTAAAGCGCTGCAGCTGCCCTGAGGCGTCCAGGCGCTAAGACTAAAAAAGGTGCCATCAGACAGAAACAAGGGGTTCTAATTACTGGAACTGAAAAGTTGTAAGCTGTGTACGGAAGCTAGATAGATTAGAATTGATTCTCATGTACAAAGGGAGAGTGTTCCACAACTTTGATACATTATAAGAAAAGGAGCGGCCTCCTGCTCTGGCTCTGTGAATTCTGGGAATCTTGGCCAGAGATGCAGATGAAGAACGAAGCACTTTATTGGGCAGATAAGGGGAGATCAAAGAGTGATTGATTTCTGGGCCCAGTTTCCAAAACGCTTGGTGAGCAATACACAGAGATTTAAACTTTACTCTATCCCTGATGGGCAACCAGTGCAACGTTCTTAGCCCAGCTTTTATTGACGTTCTTCGTGGGACTCCAAGTAGTGCGCGAGCTGCGGAATTTTGAGTCAGCTGAAGTATTTGTAGGCTATAGTTGGTGCCCCAAGATACAGGGCGTTGCTAAAATCCAGGCGGGATTGAACAAGGCCCTGTATAATTATCTGCTTGGCCTCAAACGGAAGAAGGGGAAGGATTTTTTTTATCACCCTGAGGAGGCCAAAGCCAAATGGCGGGGGGGAAAACGAGTGTGGATGTCGGGCGGATTGCCCCCACCAGGCAATCCGCTCGACATCCACACTCATTTTCCCCCTTGCCATATTAGTATGGCGGGGGGGACCTCGGCGGATGGAAAGACCATCTGCCGCTTTGGAAAAGGAATAATATGGTGGCAGTGTCTATCAGACTGTGCCAGCCATATTATGATGGACATTTTCCAATGCATTTCATTGCCGCCACGGAAAGGAATGCGGAGACTCCCTGCAGGGGCCCGTTGCAGGCCCCTGGGAGTCCGGGGGTGGGGGGTGCACATGGGGGGTACCTTTGGTACATCCCTGCATTTCAAAGTGCAACTTGGCAGGCACCGCGCGGTGCAAGTCATGTTGTGCTCTGAAATGCACAACGAGCATTTTTACTATTGCGGCGGGCGACGCTTTCTGCACCGCACGCCGCTATGGTAAAAATACAGGATGCGCATGCCACTGTGGTGGGCGCATCCTAATTGTCAAGGCGGGACCGCCACACCTATGGCGGGCGGTCGTGTTTAGCACTGGGATGGCTAAGTCCGCCCGCCATCCTAATGGACCCCATTGTGTCTTTAAATACGTGAATGTCAGAGTGCAATGCAAGGTGAATCCTAATCGTGCTCAGGCCTTTCTGATGAGGTTCACGCTTGCATGTTTTCATTGCACTCTAGACACGCAGTGTTCCAACTTCCAAGGGAAGATGTTAGAGGCCAGAAGGGGGAATATGGAGCGATCGAAATCCATAAATACAAATGACGCAGCAGCTTGACAAACAGAGGAGGAAAAGGATAGTACTCACGCTGTCGGCTACTGGACAGTAATGGCGTTCCTCCGATAGGCGTCTCTCAGCTGCAGGTGGTGAAGGATGGAGGGAAATACAGGCCCCTGCACTGGCACATGTTACCGAATTCTACCAGCTTCAATTCCGGTGAGTCAAGTCAGAAGTCGATGGGCCGGCCCCAGACCCGCTACAATTCTTAGCTCATTATCGCCCAACCTCCTACCCTGTCCTTGCATGAATATGGCAGCTGCCCACTTTTGTTTGGTTCTGCATATCAGCGCGGCGTGGCACGCCACGTTTATGTTTACATGTATCAGGATCGGATTCTTGCACTGCTGGCCCGCTCGGAGAGTGTTAAGGTAGCCATGTTGTTCCTGCTTACATTTCACATGCTTTACTTAAGCAGTCCACGCGGCTCCGGAGGGCTCCGGACACACTACAATGCTAGCCTCATTATTGCCCCACCTCCACCCGGTCCTTGCAAGAATATGGTGACTGCCCACTTTTGTTTGGTTCTGCATATTAACTCGGCATACCGCGTTTTGTCTTTGCATGTACCAGTGTCTTATTCTTGCTCTGCTGGCCCAGTTGGAGTGCGTTAAAGTAACGATTTTATTGATGCTTACATTTCATGTGCTTTACTTTCGTTCTGTTATATAATTAATCCACTACAAATGCACACATATGTATGCGTACAACCCACAGTAGTGCCGAAGTCTGCCTGGGTGCATGTCTTTAGGGTGAGGAGTAAGTACACCAAGGCAGTCGGTGAGGAACGCACGTTTTAACAACACTCAAGCAGCACTCGCGCTCAGCTGCGATTTGCTCCTTTTCTCTGCTGCCTCTTCCTTCTCCACTGCTTGTTATTTGAAGGCTGCATGCCCATCCTCCCCTGCCCATGGCCTTTAAACCCAACAAGCTGAGCATTCCTAATTCCTAGCCCTCCCCCCACAAAAGAATTCCATGGAGGCGGAGCCCCAGGCTGGGAGAGTCCAGTAATGGGGCCGGAACATGGGGGCTGGGAGGAGGACGTTTGTGCCAGAAGCGAACATCAGACACGTATTTTGTTAGAAAGGGTATCTTAAGAAAATATTTTTTTTCTCCTACCTGTTGAACGGGTGTTGGCACTTTACAGACCGCTCTTAGGGGCATATTACCAAGCAGGAAGATAGGCAATTATTGCCGCTTTAGCGGCCGTTTTCGACCGCTAAGCGGCGATAATTCTTTCGCTCTATTAGCAAGCTGTTGCTAACTGCAGTTTTAGGCGATAGCGAGCGGTTTGGGTCCTGCTTTGCATGTCAGTGATATTTATCGCTAATGACAAGCAAAGTGGGCGTACCCAACCTGTTAGCGACTGAAAGCAGTCGCTAACGTCGCTATCGCCTATTAGCAAGCCAGGCGTACCGATGGAAATATTCCCGCTATCGACAAAAACTAACGCCTGCTCTGACCAGTTCTTAGCCATGTTATCCAATGGGAGGTGGATAACATGGCTGAGAGCATTTTGTCGCTAATGCATGAATATCGCTGTATTCTCAGCGATATTCACGCTATCGCTGGAAAATGTATCGCTTTGGAGATAAACGTTGCTAATAGCATGTTATCTCAGCGATAATTTCCGGCGATGCTTAGCAATAAAAAATGTATTGCTAAGCCTAGTTAGCTATAAATATCGCTAATCGTTGGTAATATGCCCCTAAATTTGGCAGATCGGGACTGTAAATTGCGCTTAAAAGAATGGCATTACAACCTCCGCCCACCTTTCCATCTTCTAGTGTAGTAACAACCCATCTAATAAAAGGTCTATGGTCCCTCATTTGACCACTTTGGATTTAAAGGAAAGCTGTTAAAAACCTGCATTTAGTATATCTTATACGTCAGCATGTTTCATGTGATTTTTGCAGCACCCAGACGCCCACCGGAGGTGCTTGTTCATAGATATTGTAATAGGTGCGTTGTGGTCGCATGAGGTCGTTCAGAGTTGGAGCTACACATTTTCCTTTAACACACCCTCTTGTGTGGGGGCATATTATCAAGGAGGGCGATAAGTGATTATCGCCACTTCAGCTGCCGTTTTCGGCCGCTAAGCGGCAATAACTCTATCGCCCTATTAGCAAGCTGTCGCTAACAGCAGTTAGCGACAACTTGTAGGTGATAGCGAGTGGTTTGGGGCCCGCTTTGCATGTCAGCGATATTTATCGCTAATGACATGCAAAGTGGGCGTACCCAACCTAACATCGCTATCGCCTATTATCAACGCAGGCGTAGCGATGGAAATATTCACGCTAAGCGCGAATATCTCCCAAGCCTAACGCCTGCTCAGACCAGTTCTTAGCCATTATATCCAATGGGAGGTGGATATTATGGCTAAGACCCTATTGGCGTTAATGCAGGAATATCGCTGTATTCTCAGCTATATTTACGCATTTCGCCGCTATCGCCGGATATTTTTTCGCTTTAGAGATAAACGTTGCTAATAGCACGTTATCTCTGCGATAATATCCAGCAATGCTTGGCGATAAAAAAAAAAACCTCGCTAAGCCCATTTAGCGATAAATATCGCTAGTTGTTGGTAATATGCCCCGTGGTTTGTTCATGTGCTGATCCTTTTATATAGAAAATGCTCCTTAAGTGTGAATGTTAACAGCTGGAGGCTGCTTGTCAAAGTCATAGGCGCTATAGATGTTGGGTCCAAGCAGTATTAGAAACAGAAGGAAGGGATCTTTGGGTGGGATATAAAATCCACCTTAGCCTCTACAGCCCCTAGTGGGCAGGCCAGCTCCGGGGCTCCAGTGCTTGGCCTGACTTCTAGGCGCTGCCCCAATGATAGGGCATATGTATTCAGCTAATCAGACCTTCAGAGTTTATAAAAGGTGATGCACGTCAGTCCTCGGGGTCTCATTCGAACATCCTGGCCTCTCCCTGCTAGCTTCAGCTACTCCAGCTCTTCACTCCTACTCCTGTCCACAGTTCCCCGACGTCTGCTGCACACGTTTCAGCCTCTGTCCTCTGTTGCCTTCCCCTTAGCACCAAAGTCTGATCCAATCTCTGAACAAAATTGAATATTGGTGTACACATACGCAAATATATGCAAATGCTCTATAGGCAAACTTATCCGAGGCTATTCATAATTTACACTTGCCATTTGCTGCTTCATATTGTTAAATTTAATTACACAGCTTTAGTTGTCGCCAGTGCTTGTTTACACTTGAAAAGGAGCCGTTTATAAAAGTGCTCTTACTTTTATTTTTAGTTATAGCCTAACCAAACAAGCATTTGCTATGCAAAAGGTCTCGCATTTTAGAAACTTTATCTTATTGGCATTGTAAGACACAATACATTTTATTTATGTGCACTTTGTACTTATAGTCATTCCTTGCAGGTTTTCAAAACACATAAATAAAAAGCATTGCCATTTACAATACAAATAGCTCAAATTTCGCAAATGCAAGACCTATTGCATTGCAAATGCTTGTTTGTCAATTACTGCTGCCTGTCCCTGGGCTTCCCGCCTTCCAGAGCACCAATATCTTGTCATGACGTACTTACCTTGAAAGGTGGCAAGTGTGTACATTTGGAGGGCATCATAAATAATAAACCGATGTTCAGCAAGGGTCTCCGAGTTCAGACAGAACAAGAAGCAGCTAAGTGGCAGGAGTGATTTTAACATGTGGGAGACTCACGAAAATAAACCCTCCGGGCGCGATTCACAGAACTAACTTAAGACAAAATCCTAAACTTACTACCATTTTCGTATTCATAGAAGGCACTTACTCATTTTGGCATTCACAGAAGACACTTACTCATTTCGGTATTCACAGAAGTTAGGACTCCTAACTTTAGGACTCCTAAATGCATTTTGTGAATACCGAAAGTCTTAAAATTATGATTTTTCTCAATTTAGTAGTAGTAAAGTTAGGATTCCTAACTTTAGGACTCCTAAATGCCTTCTGTGAATACCGAAAGTCTTAAAATTAGGATTTTTCTCAGTTTAGGAGTCCTAAAGTTAGGAGTCATAACTTTACTAATACTAAATTGAGAAAAATCCTGATTTTAAGACTTTCGGTATTCACAGAAGGCATTTAGGAGTCCTAAAGTCAGGGGGCCCGATTCACAGAACTAACTTAAGAAAAAATCCTAAACTTACTACCATTTCGATATTCACAGAAGGCACTCACTCATTTTGGTATTCACAGAAGTCACTTACTCATTTCGGTATTCACAGAAGTTAGGAGTCCTAACTTTAGGAATCCTAATGCCTTCTGTGAATACCGAAAGTCTTAAAATTGGGATTTTTCTCAATTTAGTAGTAGTAAAGTTAGGACTCCTAACTTTAGGAGTCCTAAATGCCTTCTGTGAATACTGAAAGTCTTAAAATTGGGATTTTTCTCAATTTAGTAGTAGTAAAGTTAGGACTCCTAACTTTAGGACTCCTAAACTGAGAAAAATCCTAATTTTAAGACTCTCGGTATTCACAGAAGGCATTTAGGAGTACTAAAGTTAGGACTCCTAACTTCTGTGAATACCGAAATGAGTAAGTGCCTTCTGTAAATACGAAAATGGTAGTAAGTTTAACAACAAAACTCATTCCCGCCATTACCGGTGCAAACCACGGCCACGCCCCTTTTCCGAGGCCACGCCCACCACCCGCTGCTACTTAAGCGCTGCTGAATACGAGCGACATTTAAGATACTGTGTCTCCTGAGGCGGAAGCCGGGAGCTTGTTTGCCGCATTTTAAGATTTGAGTGTCACTATTATTGTGTGTAATTTTAAAACCAAAGACTTCTCTTACCCGCATTTCACGCTCCTCTCGTCACCCACGCAGCGGATCTAGCGCTGCCGCGGGAACAAAAACAACAAAACTCATTCCCGCCATTACCGGCGCGAACCACGGCCACGCCCCTTTTCCGAGGCCGCGCCCGCTGCTTCTTAAGCGCCGCTGAATACGAGCGACATTTAAGATACTGTGTCTCCTGAGGCGGAAGCCGGGAGCTTGTTTGCCGCATTTTAAGATTTGAGTGTCACTGTTATTGTGTGTAATTTTAAAACCAAAGACTTCTCTTACCCGCATTTCACGCTCCTCTCATCACCCGCGCAGCGGATCTAGCGCTGCCGCCCTGGAACAAAAACAACAAAACTCATTCCCGCCATTACCGGCGCGGACCACGGCCACGCCCCTTTTCCGAGGCCACGCCCACCGCCCGCTGCTACTTAAGCGCCGCTGAATACGAGCGACATTTAAGATACTGTGTCTCCTGAGGTGGAAGCCGGGAGCTTGTTTGCCGCATTTTAAGATTTGAGTGTCACTATTATTGTGTGTAACTTTAAAACCAAAGACTTCTCGTACCCGCATTTCACGCTCCTCTCATCACCCGCGCAGCGGATCTAGCGCTGCCGCGGGAACGAAAACAACAAAACTCATTCCCGCCATTACCAGCGTGAACCACGGCCACGCCCCTTTTCCGAGGCCACGCCCACCGCCCGCTGCTACTTAAGCGCCGCTGAATACGAGCGACATTTAAGATACTGTGTCTCCTGAGGCGGAAGCCGGGAGCTTGTTTGCCGCATTTTAAGATTTGAGTGTCACTATTATTGTGTGTAATTTTAAAACCAAAGACTTCTCTTACCCGCATTTCATGCTCCTCTCATCACCCGCGCAGCGGATCTAGCGCTGCCGCGGGAACAAAAACAACAAAACTCATTCCCGCCATTACTGGCGCGAACCACTGCCACGCCCCTTTTCCGAGGCCACGCCCACCGCCCACTGCTACTTAAGCGCCGCTGAATACGAGCGACATTTAAGATACTGTTTCTCCTGAGGCGGAAGCCGGGAGCTTGTTTGCCGCATTTTAAGATTTGAGTGTCACTGTTATTGTGTGTAACTTTAAAACCAAAGACTTCTCTTACCCGCATTTCACGCTCCTCTCATCACCCGCGCAGCGGATCTAGCGCTGCCGCGGGAACGAAAACAACAAAACTCATTCCCGCCATTACCGGTGCGAACCACGGCCACGCCCCTTTTCCGAGGCCACGCCCACAGCCCGCTGCTACTTAAGCGCCGCTGAATACGAGCGACATTTAAGATACTGTGTCTCCTGAGGCGGAAGCCGGGAGCTTGTTTGCCGCATTTTAAGTTTGAGGGCCCGATTCACAGAACTAACTTAAGAGAAAATCCTAAACTTACTACTTTTGGTATTCACAGAAGTTAGGATTTTGTCTTAAGTTTGTCTTAACACAGACTTAAGACAGACTTTAGACAAAATCCTAACTTAAGTCTGTCTTAAGTCTGTCTTAAGACAAAATCCTAACTTCTGTGAATACCAAAAGTAGTAAGTTTAGGATTTTGTCTTAAGTTAGTTCTGTGAATCGGGCCCTGTGTGTCACTATTATTGTGTGTAATTTTAAAACCAAAGACTTCTCTTACCCGCATTTCACGCTCCTCTCATCACCCGCGCAGCGGATCTAGCGCTGCCGCGGGAACGAAAACAACAAAACTCATTCCCGCCATTACCGGCGCGAACCACGGCCACGCCCCTTTTCCGAAGCCACGCCCTCTCTAGGCGTTATCCTATCCCAGGGTTCTTCAATCTGTGGGGCGCGCCCCCCTGGGGGGCCGCGGCACCATCCCAGGGGGGGCGCGGGCTCCACTCTGGTCTTCCCTTTGTCTGGGTGATTCTCCCAGGAGGGGGCCAATTCACGGAGTCGACAGCTGTGCGAGGCAGGGGTCTCCTCTGCCAAAAACAAAAGCAAACAAACAGACACGCTTTCAGTTTTAGCAGAGGAGACCCTTTACCTCCGACTGCAGCTGAAGCTGTGGACTCTGTGAATTAACCCCCTCCTGGGAGAGTTCGCTCTTCACAGAAGGCAGAGAAGGTTTCCAGAGAGGTTTCGAGGCACGGGCGGGGTGGGCTCTGGCCCAGGGCCCCAACCTTTCAAGGGCGGTGGGAGTGAGGGGGGGGGAGGGCGGGTCGTCCTTCAGTTATTTTGGGAAGGGAGGGAGAGTTTGCAATCCGGGTTTGGGCCATGAATCGGGAAGGTGGGATCTGGTCTGCGGTCCTCAACTCATAAGGATCTTTGTGTGGGCACCGAAGTGTCGGTGTTCAGGGATGTTGGTCTGCAGATTCGAATTTGAATCATTAAATGTGTGAGGGATGTCGGGTGGAGCCGGCCACCAGACGTCCGTTATGTTGCCATGTGGGTGAATAGATGTATGGGTGGAGTGGTGGATGTATGGGTGGGGTGATGGGTGGAATGGTGGATGTGAGGGTGACATGGTGGATGTATGGGTGGGGGGTGGATGGATGAGTGAAGGGATGGATGGATGGGTGAACGGGTGGATGGATGGTGAGTGAAGGGGTTAATGGATGGTGGGAGAGAAGATGGATGCATGAGTGGAGGGGTGGATGAATCAGTGAAATGGTGGATGGATCGATGGGGGGGTGGATGGTGGATGAGTCGGTGGGTGGGTGGATGGATAAGAGAGGTGATGGATGGATTGATGTATTGATGGGTGAAGGGGTGAATGAATGGATGTATGGATGATTGAGGAGGGTGGATGGACGGGGGATGGATGGAGGAGTGAAGGGGTGGAAGGATGGTGAATGAAGGGGTGAATGGATGGTGGGAGAGAGGATGGATGTGTGTATGGTTGGAAGGGTAGATGGATGGGTGGAGGGGTGGATGGATCAGTGAAATGGTGGATGGATCGATGGGGGGGTGGATGGTGGATGAGTCGGTGGGTGGATGGATGAGAGAGGTGATGGATGGATTGATGTATTGATGGGTGAAGGGGTGAATGAATGGATGGATGGATGAGTGAAGGGGTGGATGTGGGGATGGATGGGTGATTGAGGAGGGTGGATGGACGGGGGATGGATGGAGGAGTGAAGGGGTGGAAGGATGGTGAGTGAAGGGGTGAATGGATGGTGGGAGAGAGGATGGATCAGTGAAATGGTGGATGGATCGATGGGGGGTGGATGGTGGACGAGTCGGTGGGTGGATGGATGAGAGAGGTGATGGATGGATTGATGTATTGATGGGTGAAGGGGTGAATGAATGGATGGATGAGTGAAGGGGTGGATGTTGGGATGGATGGGTGATTGAGGAGGGTGGATGGACGGGGATGGATGGAGGAGTGAAGGGTTGGATGAGTGGTCAATGGATGGATTCATGAGTGGATGAGTGGATGGATGAGTGGGTGGATGGGTGAAGGGTGGATGGAGGGATGGGTGGCTGGGTGAGGGGGAATGGAGAGAGAGGGGGAGGATGGATGGATGAGTGAGGACATGGATGAATGATTGGCAGAGTGGATGGGCAGGTGTGTGCTAGGATGGGTGAGGAGAGGAGCATGGAAATGGGTCAGAGAGTGCATGCATGAGTGGGGGGAGGGTGGAGAGCGGAGGGATGGATGGGTGGGTGGATGAGTGGAGGGTTGAGTGGGTGGACGGATGAGTGACTGGGTGGATGGATGAGTGGGTGAGGGGATGGCTGGATGGGTGAGAGGGTGGGTGGTTGGATGGATGAGTGAATGGATGGATGGGTGGAGGTGTGGATGGATGGGTGGAGGTGTGGATGGATGGGTGGAAGAGTGGGTGGATGGGAGGATAGCTTGGGTGAAGGGGTGAATGGTTGGATGGATGAGTGGGTGGATGGATGGGTGGATGAGTGGGTGGATGGATGGGTGGAAGAGTGGATGGATTGGTGAGGGGATGGATTGGTGAAGGGATGGATGGATGGATGATGGATGGATGGGTGAGGGGGTGGATGGAGGGATGGATGGGTGAGATGATGGATGGATGGATGGTGGATGGGTTTGCAAGTGGTTAAAGGCGTTTGGATGTGGATGGGGCACAGATGGAGGGACGCCACACCCACTCACAGGCCTGCAGTTTGCTAGGCACTCTTGTTGTGTTGAGCATTCTTTACCGGATATGGCCCGTGGTGTGCACGTGGCAGTCGATCATGTGGTGTGCTGGATTCCCGAGGTTTCTGTCGGGTGGTGGGGGGGCCCAACATCTTGGGGAATTCATCTAGGGGGGCTCAACATGGAAAAGTTTGAAGACCTCTGTCCTATCCCCATAAATATGTGCCTTTTCCGGACGCGCAGCAGGCGAACGCAGCGGGAGAACGCAGCGGGCGCGCCGATTGCGCGCCGAAGGCGCGCCTAAGGCAAGCCCGTCAGTGCCCGTCCTTGCCGCGGCCGGGACTAGGGCTAGCCACGTTGCTCAACCCTCGTCCACCATAGCGAACATTTCGATTCTTACCAGGGAAGAGATCCTCTACTTAAACTTCCAGTCTGAATACTGCCACAAATCCATTAACGTTGAAAACTGACTAGGACCAATCTGTTGTTGCAAGTGTAGAACTTATCTTACCCCAGAACCATTACCACCCAAAATGGGACAAAAAACCCTCCTTCAAGGAGGACTGATCAATGCCAGATCTATGTGTAAACATGGGGCGCATATTCATGATTTAATTACGGAGACTGATCTCGACATGCTTTTCGTGACAGAAACATGGCTCAAAGCTTGGTGTATCCCGGTAATAGCCCTAACAGTTCCTCAAGACTATCTTATTCAAAGGGTGGACAGACAGGAACAGAGAGGGGGTGGTCTTGCCATCATTTACCGTAATTCCATTAATTGCACCATGTTTGAACTCTCGGATATCAAGGGGGCAGAAAGCATGGGCTTCTGCATCCAGATAAACGAGGAGACTACCTTCTCAGGAGCTTTAATTTATCGTCACCCGGGATCACAGAATGACTTCTTGGAAAGTCTTGGAGAAGCACTCAGCAACCTCACTCTCAAATTTGATAACTTTACCTTACTAGGTGATTTAAATCTCCATCTTGATGAGGCTGAGGACCCCAACGCAGCATGGCTGAGAGATCTAACTAGTGTCCTGGGACTCAAAATACTGACTAAAGAACCCACAGACAAAGCGGGGCGCATCCTAGACTGCATCTGCACCAATACTAAATTCATGAAAGTTGACTCCCCCTGTATCCAGACCTGGACTGACCATCTGCTGGTCCCCTTTAAACTGACTGTAGAAAGGAAAGGGTTCAAAACGGACCATATGAAAATCGAAGTCCACACAATGAAAGACTGGAAAAAGATTAGGGACACTCCCAACCTGTACCTAATTGCCAAGGATAGAAAACCCCCTCTGACTGGAAATACGGAGACAGATTATGATAGCTTCTGTTTGCATTAAGAAAAAACAAAAGCATAGGACAGCAAATAATAAGGGCTGACTTGAGTATCCCCCAAACGAAGAGTGATTTACGCACACTATGGAAGCTTGATCCAGTGACGGGCCACCACAAGTGTGGAACCTGCATATCGTGCGCAAGCACTATTGAAGGTTCCTCGTTTGAACATAACACCATTAGATGGACTCACACAGAGTTCACTAATTGCAAAAGCAAGAACATCATCTATGTGATTATTTGTCCTTGCAACAAATTGTATATCGGTAAAACCACACAACAAATCACACAAAGATTGGCGCAACATCGATCAAGGATCAAACAAAAGGTATTAAATGCACCAGTGGTCCAACACTGTATCGATCAAGGACACTCAGAAAAAGACTTAAAATGGTCAGTATTGTCAAAAATAAAGGCTCCTCCACGAGGTGGAAATGTTGAAGCGCTACTATTACAGCGAGAATCATATCTGATTTTAAAATATGACTGCGTGAGTACAGGTTTGAATGAATACGGAGAATGCTACAATCTGTAAACGGGCCGCATGTAACTGACCACTGTCATAAGCTTGCCTTTCATTTCACCGAAAAAAACACTTCACGGACTTAATGAAGCCCTCGAACTACATGTCCCAGAAGTGCGAAATTAAATGCCCTCTTGACCAACTGAAGCTCTAAACTACATGTCCCAGAAGCAGCACGCCACATGACTAGCCTTAAGGAATCATGTGACCGTAATAGTCACTCTCACGATTCACTCTGTGGCAGACGGAAGCAGCATTGAAACTTGCAGGTAAAACGCCGCGCACGCACGCCCAATAAAAAGAGCATGAGTATGCAGGGCACAGAGAGTATAATATATTTCTCGTTTCTGTATCCGTAGCGCAGGCGGCAATCTTTAACTGAGACTGTAAAGGGCAGCACCCCCCACCTACCAAACGACCCAGTATCCGGTATGACCCTGAACCGAAGAAAGTAAGTTCACGCCATTTTTGTAAACTGTGTAGGAAATGTACCATAAATGTGGGAAACACTTTCCATTAAGACATGATCCCCCGCATCTCCGCAGATAAATGGTAAACAGCAAGTAAAGTATAGAGAGGCGGCAGATTCCACTTCCCCGTCAACTTCGCCTGGGAATAGCATGGTGCACCGCGCCCCGGCAAACAACATAAAGTAAGTGTATTTTACTTGGGCGGTCAGCCCACGAGTTTTACCTGCTTGGATATATCTTTAAACAATTGGAATTACAAAAAACGCGCCATTATTGTTCACAGATATTGACCAACTGCCCAACAAATAAGAGACAAACGACTGGAAGACATGTATTACCCCTAAACCCATGTGAGTCACGGCTTTTAATTTCTTTACAAATTAACTAATACACAGTCACCATGAACAACAAATAGAAACAATTGAATTGTTTGTATTGCAGAACACAGGGAACTCTTTCAGCCAAGATCCCCTAAGGAACGGATCAAACCTGTATATATAAAAAATTCTACGATAAGGTAATAATAACTTGCTATATTGTATTTACCAGTGACGACGTCAATAAAGGTCCCACACTAAATAAGCCCTTCCACTTATGCCCAAACAGGTACCCAACACAAAGCCCTGAAGAAGAGCCCGATAAATAAAATACGGACTCGGAAACGCGTCGGCTTCTAACACATTCGCATTTAATTTCGAATGCTTTTTCTTTCATGTAAGGCTTCTAATGTGTCATATGAAATAAACTGAACACAATATGAATTGTATGCCTGTATGATACCAGACCAGAGTTAACGAAAATTGTACTAGAGTGGTCTGATTGTAATAGGTAGTAGGGTACTATCAAAAGAAATGACTTTCCTGATCTGTTCGGTCAAAAGTGTTTAATGTTTTGTCTTTAGTTTTGTAATAAGTGTGTCTGACATTTGTAAATATATTGTTTTCAGTACTTGTAAATATATGCCTCTGTGCAGGACAACGAGTAAACCTCTGACTTTTTTTGCTAAATTTTCTATCCAACACTTTATATAAAAAAAAAGTGAAACGCCCAAGGATTTAAATACTTAGGGTGCAATTCTGCTCTAAAAAATAAAGTTGCAGATTCTAAAAACAGTGACCGGGTCCTCTTCTTTCTTAAAAAATAGTTTATGTTGTCCAACCCGGCCACAGTGCAGGACACAACCCCATGTGCTAAAAAAGCTTCTGTAAATGGGTCACAGATTTCTGCGGGCATAAGGATTCCGGTAAAGTGAGCAAAAAGCGGAATAAAAGGTCCGCCCCCTGGTTCTCCCTCCCCTTAAAGGAAAAACAAAAAGAGGTCAGAACCCTGGAAAGGAAATGGCGTCCTGCATATGAAAAGGATGAACTCATAATTTATAAAACATCTAGAAGACAGTACCATGCAATGATTAAAAGTGCTAAAAAACTACTTTTTT
This sequence comes from Lissotriton helveticus, assembly GCF_964261635.1. NCBI lineage: Eukaryota > Metazoa > Chordata > Amphibia > Caudata > Salamandridae > Lissotriton > Lissotriton helveticus. The sequence goes on along the minus strand of NC_136058.1, from coordinate 293,727,552 downwards.
TAAGCCATTAACTCCTCCAATAACAAACAAAAAGAAATCTTTAAAATAGTCGATGACTTCATGAATCCTAGGATTCTTAGACAAGAGATCCCCCCTTTGCTTCCATTATGTAACTCAATCGCTAACTACTTCGAACAGAAAATATCTGATCTCACCAAAGACTTCCCAGACCCACCAGCACTCCCCATCGTAGAAGCCACAAGACCTAACAATGAGAAGATCCAGCTTAACAAATTCACCCATGTTAGTCTGGAAGAAACCGGTCAGGCTATTCTATCCAGTAAATCCGGTTCCCCATTTGACCCCTGCCCTCCCTTGTTGCTACATGCTCTTGTGGACACAGTAAACCCGAGCCTAAATGCCATCATTAATTCATCCCTAGCTACTGCCGCCATTCCACCCGAATGGAAATTAGCCGCTGTCAAACCTCTGCAAAAGAAACCCCTAGTAGACCCCACTATACTTTCCAACCTCCGTCCTATTTCGCTGCTCCCAATTCGTTTTAAACTTACGGAAGCAGCAGTGAATAAGCAACTAACTAGGTACTTGGAGGAAAACGACATCTTGCATCCCAACCAAGCAGGGTTCAGGGCTAAACACTACACGGAGTAAGCACTACTACGCACGGTGGAGACCCTGAAGACTGCTATGGACCAAGGAAAAAAGCCTGACCTGGTGCTGCTTGATCTATCGGCGCCCTTTGATACGGTCTCACACTCCGTATTAATTGGCCGCCTAGCTGAATCCGGAATAGCAGGAGTTGCTCTTGAATGGCTAAAAAACTTCCTCAGCCACAGGAAGCAAGTCACGGTCTTAGGGAAATACTGCTCAGAGGAGAAAGCATTAAAAACAGGGGTACCACAGGGCTCTAGTTTAAGCCCAGTACTATTTAATCTGTACATGACCCCCCTGATAGAGCTTATTACTTCCTTCAACATCAGCACTATATCTTATGCTGATGATACTCAGCTCATCCTCGTATTAGACAGCAATACAACAATGGCAGAGGAAAATCTGAGAGATTGTCTTACCGCCACATTCGACTGGATGAGAAAACCCCATCTCAAATGTAATTCGGGCAAGACCGAAATTCTACCATTCGGACAACAAAACCTTTTTTCCCCCAAATCATGGTGGCCACAAGATGCAGAAGTTCCCCCTAACACCATTACTACGGCCCGCAACCTTGGGATTAGGTTTGACGAGGCCCTGTCATTTAAGCAACAAGCAGGTGCTGTGGCAGGGTCCTGCTTTAGCATTATCAAAAGCCTTAGAAGATTCTTCGACCTTCTCCCACTGACAGCCAGAAAGACGGTGGCGGTGGCCCTCATTACATCTCGTCTTGACTACTGCAACAGTCTATATGCAGGCTCCAGTAAAGCAGTACTGCATAGACTGCAGATGGTCCAGAATGCCACCGCCCGCCTCGTGCTGAGATGGCCCAGAAAGTCGTCTGCATCAGCAGCACTTAAGATGCTGCACTGGTTGCCCATCCACAAAAGGGTACTATTTAAAGTCTTAGTAATCACCTTTAGGTCCTACCACCAGCTGGGTCCCACCTACCTGTCAAAAAGGTTTGGAAGATATATGCCTTCTCGCTCACTCAGATCCTCCAACCTGAACCTGCTGGTGACTCCCAAATTTAGACTAGCTACGAAAGGAGGAAAATCCCTTGGAGTATTGGAGTACTGGGTGCCAGGGCCTGGAATAAACTACCACTCCAACTACGCCAGATCCCGTCAGAGAACCTTTTCCGAAAGGCTCTAAAGACATGGATTTTTAAACTCACAGACACAGCCTGTTTAGCTCTAGTCTAAACCCAATCCCCAGAGACACCAGATACTGTCTTATCGGTGCCTCACTAGCTCCCTGCCCAAACACCTCTTAGACATGAGTGGTCAGCGCCAAGATGCTCCGTGGAGTGTAAGTCGTGCTTTACAAAAATAAAATTACATTACATTACATTACATTACATTACATTACATTTTGTCTTCAGTTAGTTCTGTGAATCGGGTCCAGGAGTCCTATCCTAATTTTAAGACTTTCGGTATTCAGAGAAGGCATTTAGGAGTCCTAAAGTTAGGACTCCTAACTTCTGTGAATACCGAAATGAGTAAGTGCCTTCTGTGAATACCAAAATGAGTAAGTGCCTTCTGTGAATATTAAAGTGGTAGTAAGTTTAGGATTTTGTCTTAAGTTAGTTCTGTGAATCGGGCCCCAGACAGTCTAAGGAAAGATGAACGTCACTACCAAATGCTCTTATTAGTCAAGTATCAGTCCATGTGGTCTGTGGTGGGAAGCCCAGAGGTGCCTCAGAGTGCGGCGCCTGGAACAGTGATGGATAGAAAGGGTCAAGGGAAGGAGTGATGAGGGAGAAGCTATACACATAAAGTGATCTTCCACCCTGCTGAGAACTAAACAGAATGGAACTTAACCTGCAGAGAACGTGCAGGAAGAGGCTGTCACAGTAACTTGTTGAGAGACGGAGGGTTGCCGTTTGGAAAGAAGAGGGGTGTGGTGATTGTAGTATTGTCCCAAGAGAACACTGTACATAACTACAAATAATTCAATACAACAGGTGTGTGAAAAGAGGAATGGGAAACTGGAGAAGCTGGTATAAATTGTTGTGTGAGTGTGTTTCGGTGTGTACATTAACTGTAAAACGTTTTTTTGTTACTAACTTGGCTTGACAAACTCTATCAGCGGAGGGCTGGGGTACATGCATGTAAGTTAATGTGTGCATCACTGGCGGTCTCGTTGAGTGGAGACCCTGACATGGCGGCACCCAGGTTCCGTGACGGACTTTTAGCAGTGGCCAACTGGATGACGGCCAACTGTCTCCAGTTAAACGCCAAGAAGACCGAGGTTATGGTGGTCGGCAAGCAGGCGGAGTTATGGGGGGACAGGTGGTGGCCTCCTGAACTGGGGGTGACCCCTGTTCCGGCAACAGAGATAAAAAATCTTGGGTTTTGGTTGGTGCCGACTCTCAGTTTCAGTTGCCATACTAGGAAGGTGGCGGCTACTTGTTACGGTATCATCAGAGGTTTAAGACCAATTATGAAATTCTTCGACGCCCCCACGAGGCAGCTAGTGGTCCAAGCGTTAGTGCTGTCCTGGCTGGATTATGCTAGCTCGCTCTTGGTGGGGATTAATCAGTCGGAACTCATCCGGCTGCAGCGAGTTCAAAACGCTGCAGCCAGAGTTGTGATTGGATTGCCAAGGTACTGTTCGGTCGCTAGAACGTTACGCTCTCTTCATTGGCTTCCGATGAACCAGAGGATTAAATTCAAGGTGCTGTGCCTTGCATTTAAAATCCTCAAGGGCTCATCCCCCCAAATACTGGAGAATCTGGTGAGGCCATATGTGCCCTCACGAACCCTTAGATACCTGGGCCAAAACCTGGCAGTGGTTCCGCGCTTCAGATTGAGCAGAGCCGGCGGTCGTTCTTTCCGGATGTTAGCGGCGAAGTTTTGGAATGCTCTCCCCCCTCACATTCGGGCTCTTGAAGACCTTTTTTCATTTAGACGGGCCATTAAGACTATTCTATTTGTCTAGTTTTTTATTTGATGCTTTCTTTGATCTATTTCTTCAGCTTTTTAACAGTGTTGTGTTTTGAGTACCTTGCATGGCGCCGGGACGCCCCTTTGCTGGGGCAGCTGAGCGCGGTATAAGTTAAGATAACATAACATAACATATTAACATGAGCTATATCAGGGCCACTGCGTGCTATGACTCTAGCGGCCCTGTTAATGTGGCCGCCTCACTGCACCACGTGATGCTCAATTTGTTGAAGTCACACAAAAAAAAACTATTTTCGGGAAGGCGACGGGTTGTAGGAGTTTTAGAAAGTCAACTATATTTAAACTCTGCTAAATATACAGCACCCTCATTAGTCTGAGAGCTTTGTATTGATCCAGCGGCCTATAGGAAATATGCCATAAGCAATGCTACCTAACTCTATAACCTACTTCATAAAATACTACTCTAACTCATGGACCCATTAACCAAACATGACATATTTTGACCTACTGAATCAGGTGGCCAAATTAAACCTATACAACTTATTTACAAATTATATACAATTATATACATCCGCGGTAAACGATGACATCATTTGAACAAATCCTAACTATTTAAATGACCACCATGGCGATGGTATCTAGCTAATAGTAACCTGTACTTCTGAATAACCAAGACCAGCTTGTTTTCAAGAGTAAGATTTTATTAACTAATTTTAAATTATTAGGAATATAATTTTATAAATGCAAATTTTATTAGAATCATAGCAAGCATGTTTGAAAAATATCATAAGAATAATACAGTTTTAAGCAAGGAATTATAAGTTTAGCATTTCTAAAATCCTAAGTCCCTAACTAAGCTAAATAAATGAAAATAAAGTAAAGTTCTTTAAGGATTCTTACGTGCTCCACGCAAAGTCCGACAGCACGACACCCTCATCTAAAAGTTGAAAAGCAGCAGCCAGCCCATCCCTAGGGCATGGGTTTTTTATACCTTACTATGCTAGCTAATCTAAGTAAGGGAACATTTTCTGCAAAAGTCGATGTCTCATTAGTCCAAGAGTGACAAGTGACATGTCACCCACATTTCAAAACTTCCATTCGGTCATATTCTTTGGGACCATTGTCTTTCTTGTACGTGTTCCAAAGCTTCCTTGATTTGCAACAAATTTGAGCAAGAGTTCTCATTGGTTTCAATACACTTCCTCGGATGCCAAGTTATCAAATGTTCTTTCTACCGGTTTCTGACCTTGGCCACGTCCGACAAAAATAATGACAACGCTTCTTCATTGTTCAGTGAATGTAATTTTGATGGAAACTTTTAAAATGGACATCTCGTGCTCCTTGCAGAAATTAAATTCATCTTTTAGCAAACTCGAGCAAACTAGGCCCAAAAGCAGGCAACTTATTTTTCTAGTATAAAACAAACACAAGAAAAGTATTAATGTAAGAAATATTATTTATTCTGTTTCCACCCTTTGTTTACTAATTTATTAACCCTCCCAATTAGTCTAATGTTACCTAACAAGAAGCAAACAAATAAAGCAGCATTTTATATTTACCAGTCTTCATGAAATCATTAAACCTTATATGCACCTAGAATAGTAGAAATGACACCACATAGACAAGAAAAGCAAGATAAGCACATGCCTCTTTTAAATCTGCTGCAGTTAGTAATGACAAAACGAAAACAACAAAATTAATTTATTATTTTTGCACGAACAAAAGATGCAACAATAATGCACGTTTATGAGCACACATGTTAATGTCCCCGTGTGTAAAGTTTAATCTAGGTTGTGTTAGCATAACACATCACAAATTATTAATATTATTATTTTATGTTATGGAAGTGTGACTTCACGAGTTTAAACAGGTTTCCATTTTCTATCTCGCTCCATCAACTCCCTCATCTGGTGATTAACAAATCACCACACCACCACCCAAAATTTGGAAATTCAGACTTCTTGGAAAATGATTCAAATTCATCTGTGTCAGTATTTCTAGAAATTTGTTTCTGCAAAATCCTTGCAATTGTCATAACGTGCTCTGTGTAATTCTTGTAACTCAATCTCCCTTTCTTCTTCTTTTTTGATTTTATAAATTCTTCTCTTTTCCTTCATTTGTTTCTTTCCCTTATGCAACAAACAACCAATTTTTGTCAGAACAAAAATGAATATTATCACAATCAAAGGTGCCAAAATCTTGCCAAGAACTGAACTTCCAATGTCATGGAACCAATTTTTAATTGATTGGAATCTTTTTGAAAGTCTTTCTGTAAAATCTTCTTCTTCTAATGGAATTATCTCTGAATGCATCTCTGTGATGTTTTTAATGTACATCTCAATGTTCTTACTTTCGTCAGGGATATAGGTGCAACAATGTTGCACATGTAAAATGCCGCAGACTCCTCCCTCTTTTGCTAAGAGAATGTCTAAAGCAAGGCGATCTTGAATCACCATGGATCTGATTGCAATGACTTCAACATTCACTAATTGGAAACCATCAGCTGTATCTGTTGACAATCTGTCAACAATTGTGGACAATTTTCTGATTCTTCCTGCATTCAGGGTTATACCTACAAAAGGTATCACTGCTTGAAAAATATCTCCCAAAACCTCTGTGAAAGTTTCTCTTTTAACCCTATTTACATAATTGTTGATTTTGAACAGTCCTTCCGAATCTCTGTCAACATGGAACATTTTAGGAAAAACAATCCGAACATAACAAGTTCCATACCAGTGATCAGGGAGATTGTAGTAAGCCTTGTCACCACAAACAAAATAAATTCCAGGAAAAATTGGATCTTTTCCACCTTTGAATCCCCAACCTCCCATGATCTGATATGTATCTTCACAATTACTTGCACCCACAAAGTAGTTATCAAAAAGTGTATTGTCTCTTCTAATGCAAAGCTTACCACTAACTGGTTTGTCTATGTGAATTGCAACATTATCAAGCATTTTGCCATTTAGCTTCTCATCCTCTTTCTGCCAGAACCTGGACTTAGTCTGCTTGACTATTTCATTTCTCTTGTAGATTGCTCTCCTCTCTTCAACTAGGTTCAAAAACTTCTTTCCTTCAGCACTTAGTTTGCAGGTTAGATTGTTCTTGTAAGCATACTCATAGGTGAGTTCGTTAGTAACAAGGAAAAATTCCCTCATCTGTTTAGCTTTCTTATGCTTATTCAAAGCACCCTCAATTTTTAAATTTGCAAAAATGTTGTCAAAATCTGAATAATAGTATTCTAAGCGTCCAGTTTGATAGAACAAGCTAGCTAACACACTGCATGTCACACCATATGTAAGAGGAAGCATATTGTATGTCACTCCCTCTGAAACAGAAGCAGGTAATTTAACACAGACGTAGCAATCTTTTGCATCCATTACCTTGACATATTCACTCAAAAGCTTTGTGAATGTATTGCTTGAAAAATCACTAATAGATTTGTCCTGATGAATATTAGGTTGATGATCAATAACTTTGCCTGTTGCACTATGTTTGTTTTGACTAACTGAAGCTTTGCTTGTCATGTTGGCTTTGTTAAAATCTTTGTTAATTTCAAATGGAATGATCACAGCTAAAACTAACCAGAGCAGAATTAAAATGAGCAGACACACCAGAGTCATCTTACAGCATCTCTTAAAAATGGAACACCTTGAAGTACTCTGTTCCATAACGTAAGGCATCTTTGGTTAGTTTTGCCTTAAAAGAAAACAAAAAAAACTATTTTAAAAATTAAATGATTAATTATTTACACCCCCCTTTTAAAATATTATTATTATTATTTTTTTTCAAGACCCTAACAGTATTTCTTCGACCTTATGTCACAAAGTAAGTTTTCCTCAACTAAACAAGTTTTCTTCGTCCTTGTGTCACCTAACAAGATTTCTTCAGCCTTTTGCCAAAAGTTAAAAACCCCCAAAAAAATCCCAATTAAAATTTCTGTACTTCAATCATTGTCACTAATTTCTTCAATTTCTTCTTCTTCTTGACTACTATCGTAAATGTCAATGACGGGTGGAATTACTAGATAAGTCCACTCAGGAGATTTATATTTCTGATTTGGCTTTATAATCCTCTTTCCCTTTCTTGTCACTACTTCAATTTTTCTCCCAACTCCAACTTCCTTTTCAGAACCCTTTTGACTACTGATTTCTTCTACCTGCTCCTTCGTTTTTTTGATCAACCTGACTCTCAATCTTCCACCAGGCCAAAAATCTGTTTTCCTCATGAATTTTCTCTTTGGTTCTGAAGCACTTGTCTCTGACTTCCAAGATCTTTTCTTTGGACTTCTACTTTCACCATCCACGTCACTTTCTTCAGTATCACAGTCTGAAACTTCAATAATTGACTCAGGAACTTCTCTATTCGGCAGTTTCACTCCTTCAGGAACTATGCTTTGTCTTCCATCACTGGTACTCGGTAATTCGTCTTCCTCCTCCTCTTCAATTACCTCCAACTTCCCAGATTCTGGTTTTCCGTTCCTTACTTTAGAGCTTGACTTCTGCTTTTCGATACTCTCCTGGTCAGAAATTTCTTTTGATTCAGCTTCTCTGTCCTCGATAGAACTTACTCCATTAATCTTCTTGACTGAATCTTCAGTTGTTTTTCCTTTTAATAGATTCTCTTCTTCTTCAGAATCTATTTCAATAATTTCCAAATCTTTTCTTGTCAACTCTCCGTTCACAGGCACAGGTTCCAGATGTCGACCTCTCTGTCGATCTTCAGTATCTGGATTTGTTTCACCTTCTACTTCAGAATCAGAATCTTCTGTAGTATCACTTTCAACATCAGAACTCTCAGGAGTAGGCACTGGAATAGTATGACTAGGATGAATCCACCTTTTCAATCCTCTGCATTTCACTGCATTTGTAGTGACCAGAATTATTTGTCTAGGCTTCTGCCACCTAGGAGCCAGACAATTTCTTCTTCGATGTACTTTTGTTCTGACCCAATCACCAGGTCTCAAATCATGTGTCAGAACTTTCTCATTTGATTGTGCTTCAGTTCCCACCTGATTAGACACAGAAGTCACTATATCAGATAACTTTTTACAGTAATCCAAAATAGCACTGTCATTTATGCTCAACAATTTGCCCACAGGTACAAAAGCTTGTCTCATGACTCTTCCCATCAATATTTCATGAGGACTCAAACCTGTCTTTTTATCAGGTGTACTTCTCAATGACATTAAAACAAGTGGAAGAGCATCAGTCCACTTTACACCTGTTTCCAGACACATTTTTCCAATCCTGTTTTTAATAGCCCCATTAATCTGTTCAACTACCCCAGATGCCTCTGGTCTGTATGCACAGTGTATTTTCTGCTCAATGCTTAATGCCTCACATATCAGCTTCATCAGTTTGTTATCAAAATGGCTTCCTCCATCACTCTCAATAGTGACTGGAAAACCGTACCTTGGGATGATTTCTCTGAGTAGCAGTTTTGACACTGTAACTGAATCACAATGTCGTGTAGGAAATGCTTCCACCCATCTTGAAAACAAACAAACAATCACAAGAACATATTTCAAACAATTGTGTAGGGGCATTTCAATGAAATCCATCTGCAACCTGGTAAAGGGACCACCCTCTCGACCAATTACCCCTGTACCTACAACTGATTTTCTGTTTGAGTTCATTTGTTGGCATGATAAACACCTTTGACAAAAAGACTCTGCAACCGTTCTAAATTTTGTATTGAACCAAGTCTCTCGAAATAGTCTGACCATGGAATCTCTTCCAAGGTGAGCTGGGCCATGATACAATCTGGCCATATCAGCAATCAAACAATTTGGTAAGACTATTCTGCCATCTTTGTAGGTCCACACTCCATCCTCATCACGTGGTCTACAATCTGCTCTTAACCACAAATCTTTTTCCTCATCATCTGCTTCATTTTGTAAGTCTCTGATTTCCTGCCATGTCTCTACAACTGTTGTTAGCATTAATTAATTTGAATCAGATTCTTTACTTTTTTCCCGATTGTATGCACAACATTTTCTCGCACAATATTTTGCTGTTTCGTCTGCATAGGCATTGCCCTTTGAGATATAATCCACTCCTTTTGTGTGTGCTGCACACTTTACAATTGCGATCTCTTTTGACAACTGTATGGCATCAATTAATCTTTTGATAAAAACTGCATTCTTAATTGGTGATCCTGCTGAAGTCAGATAACCTCTCTGAGACCAGAGCCGTCCATAATCATGCACAACTCCGTACCCATACTGACTATCAGTAATGATGGTAACTCTTTTGTCCTTTGATACTTCACAAGCACGAATTAAAGCAATCAATTCAGCCACCTGTGCTGAACGAATTCCTTCAAGACATGATGCTTCTTCAACATCTGCAACTGTACAGACTGAGTATGCTGCTTTCAAAACACCTCCCTCTGTCCTCAGACAGGAGCCATCCACAAAGTAGACTACATCTGATTCAGGCAAAGGTACATCTTTAATGTCCTGCCTTGGTTTGGTGCAAAATTCCATGACATCCAAACACTCATGTTCCATTTCATCTTCATCAACAATTTCAGAATCAGGCAGTAATGTAGAAGGATTCAAATTCAAGCATCTCGAAATGGAAACATTGTCTGCTCCCAGTATGATTTTCTCATACTTAGTCAATCTGCTGCTGGTTAAATGTTGAGTTTTACCTCTTGTCAGTAATATTTCAACCGAATGAGGCACAAAAACTTTCACAGGAAATCCCATTATGATTCCTTCGCTTTGCTCAAGACTGACACTTGTAGCTGCAACTGCTTTCAAACAACCTGGTAAGGCTTTTGCAATTGGATCAAGAACTGCAGAGAAGTATGCAATGGGTTTCTTTAGATTCCCATGTCTCTGGATTAACACAGACAATGCACATCCTTCTCTCTCACTGCAATACAGTTCAAAATCTTTCTCATAATTTGGCATGCCCAAAGCAGGAGCTTGACATAAACTCTTTTTCAGGTTCACAAAAGATTCCATCTCAGCTTCATTGAGGATAATTGGATCTTTTACATCAGACTTTGTCAGTCTCTGTAGTGGTTTCGAAATTACCGAAAATCCACTTATCCATTGTCGACAGTAGCCAACCATCCCCAAAAACATCCTAACCTGTCTCTGTGTTCTAGGTGGTTGCATTGCTTGAATCATTTTTATTCTCTCAACTGTCACCTGTCTTTTTCCCTTTGCAATTCTGTGACCAAGATATTTCACTTCTTGTTTGCAAAACTGCAATTTTGCTGGAGACACTTTATGTCCCTCATCTGCAAGATGATTCAAAAGTATTATTGTGTCTGTTACACAATTTTCTCTTGTTTTAGCAGCAATCAACAAGTCGTCGATATACTGCACCAACGTAGACCTGCCAGGTAAATCTAAATCTTCCAAAGATCTTTTTAACAGCTCATTAAAGATTGAAGGACTCTCTGTATAGCCTTGAGGGATTCTACACCATGCGAGGGTCCTACTCTGGAATCTAAAAGCGAAAATTTCCTGACTCTCTGGATGTAAAGGAACAGTAAAGAATGCATTGCAAAGATCAATGACAGTGTACCATTCAGCATCATGTGGAATCTGATACAAAATGACTGCTGGGTTTGGAACCACAGGACAACATGGAACAACAATCTGATTAACTTTTCTCAAATCTTGAACAATCCTGTACGTTCCATTCGATTTTTTAATTCCCATGATCGTTGAATTACAAGGGCTACTCTCAATTTCTTTTAAGACACCTTGTTTAATGAATTTTTCAATCACAGGTATAACTCCCTCAATAGTCTCTGCTTTCATCTTATACTGAGGAATATTAGGAAACTGTATTCCTTGCTTCAGTGTAATTTTGACTGGATCGACATGTTTCATCAGACCCATCTCATTCCCAGTCAAATCCCAAATTTCAGATTTCACTGTTTCCTTGAGCTCTTCTGGCAAATTCTCTTTTTCAAATGCAGGAAACAATTTTGTTTCCTCTGATTCCATTAGCATCATTGTCATCCTGTACAAGCCATCTTCCTCCATTGTTTGTAATTCAACTCCTTCAGGAGAACAATATATTCTGCAATTCATCTTGCACAATATATCTCTGCCTAATAGATTCACTGGACTACTGTTACAAACCACGAATCTGTGCTTATCTTTAAAATTTCCAATTTCAACTGGTACTGGATCAGTCAAATCAGTTCTGATTTGTTGATTGCTTACTCCGACAACTTGGATGGTGTCCCCAGAGAGAGGTAGGTTTTCAATTTCCACTGATCTAACAGTAGAACGGGTAGCACCAGTGTCCACTAGAAAAGTGATGTCTACATCATTAACTTTCCCGTTTACAAATGGACCAGACTGGTCAACCTCAAGAGTGGCTCCAACAACACACTCTTCCTCCTCTCTCGGGCACCGTCAGTAGCAATCATCAGAATCACTTTCCTGACCTTCTGTTAACAAAAACTGTTGTGAAGCATTTTGCACCTTTTGCCTTTGGGATTTTATTACCTGATCATCTCCTTGAAATCCCACACCAGAATTATATTTTTGAGTTCCCCCACAATTTGGAAAAGGAGGTTGTGGCAATTGACTCTGTCGGTTATTCACCTGTTGCTGCAGCTGTCGCTGAAGATTTAACTCGTTTAAATTCTGTTGCAACTGTAGCTGTTGCTGCAGGTCAACATCACTCTGCATCTGTGGATTTAACAATGGACTTTTAAAATTTCTAGGTGGTTTCTTACATTCATCTTTCCAGTGTCCAATCTCGCCACAATTAAAACAAGGTAATCTTTGCTTCATCTCTTCAATCCTTGGGTTAATTTTTCTGACAAAATTATTACTTTTAAACTTCCCTTGACCTTGATTCGAATTTGTAGTTTGAACAAAATTTGTGTTTTTATTACCAAGACTAGCAATCTGTTGCTCAGCCACTTTTACCTGAGCCCACATGGCTTTCTCCTTGAGCTTCTTTTGTCTCTCTTCTAACTCATCACTGCAGTATTTTGCTTTTCTCAAAATGTCATCAACAGAAAGTGCTTGCCATCCGACAATACTATTCCTGATCATATCTGCAATTTCTGGTTTCAAACCATAAACAAATCTGTAGACGAAATGACTCATATCTTTCTCATCTAGTTTTTCATAGCCACTGTATTGTTTAAAAATCAACAGTAACCTTTCGTAAAATGAATGAACCGATTCTTTTGTTTCCTGGTTTGTTCTTTCTATCTTAACCCAATCGACCTCTTTTGGTGGAATTTTGTTTTTCAACCAGTAAATCACCTTTCCATAAAAATCCATTACAATTGGATTTGGAGCACCTGTTTCTTTAATTCGCTCAGGTTCTACTTTTGGCCAACTTATGGCTATTTTGCATTCTGTCCAAAGATCTGATGGGACAACAATGTCAAAAAATCCATCCAGATCAATCCACAAAACTTTTGAGACTTTGATGAACCTGTCCACCTGCCTGTACCACTCGACTGGCTTTTCTCTCAGTCTTGGAAAATCATTTGTGAACAGCAATATGTCCTGTCTTGACCAAGGGACATGAACATATCCTCCACCTGCAATCTCTCTCATTGGAAATTGTTTTGACAATTTTTCCAATTTCTCATCTTCCTTCTTTCTCGTCCATTTCACTCTCCACGTGCTCAATTCTCCCAGTTTTTTTATGTAAACAATCAAATCTTTTATGTGCATTATTCTTCCCATTGAGTTCAAATTCTCAATGTCACTTTCTGAAAAGTCTAATCTGTAATGTTTTGCAAAATTCTTTTGCCTGCTCAAATCAATTTCAAGTTCAGCTGCTGTAGAAACTAAGGTCGGGGACAATCGATATTTGCCCGGCGGTATCGCCTCTTTAACCCATGACTTATTAATCAATGAAGAGGCAGGCGCTGGAGACTGGAAGGCAGGAAACAAGGTTTATTCTCTCCGGAGGAGAACACATCAGTTGGACAGCAGGTATCGTTCTGAGGTGCTCTAACTGCATCTCTGAGGCCTGGCCTCTTATATACAGGTTTTGTTGCTTTATTACAGATTACATGTTCATGACAATGCTTTGATGTACGGAAAGACATTCCCGGAATCTCCCCTTCGGGCCCGTTCCCACACACATTTACAGTAGAAGTCCCCACCCCGGTCACAACAGGTGATGATTATCGCGCAGCTGGATATTCCGCCGATTCATGGAATGTGGGGGGTTCGATCGGATCTCATGGGGTGGGGGCTTTGATCAACTCGGGGGTCCTTTGATGAGGGAAGCTTTCTACTGTACGGGGAGGGGCAAGGAATAGTATCGGCAGAGCTGGGTGTCGGCCTGGGAACGAGGAAGACAAACGGGCACACGGGGAAAAAAGGGGGTTTGCATCAAAGGGCCTGGGACCATGAAAAGGAATGAAGGGAGGTGTCGCGCTGGGAACAGGAAGGGGTTCTGAGGCAGAGCTGCGCTGAAGAGGGGTTTATGACTCAAGGCAGGTGCGAGCAGGGGGGGTTGGTCAGCGTGCAGGCTTGGTGAGGGCGAAGGGCTATGTCGGGGGCCAGGGGCATGCAAAAAGGGCTGTTCTGATCGAGGCACCTAAGATGGCGGGCGCGCACGACAAAAAGTGTGGCATCAGGGGGAAAGGCAAGATGGCGCAGATAATGTTTACCAAAATCGTACTAATTTTCCACAGTCCTCCCTTTAACATATTCAAGACATCTTGCTGGTCTATTTCCTATTCATGTCTATTGTGGTGGTCATAGGTAAAAAGTAGGAACCCAGGTGAAGGAGCTATAAACATTACATTTCAAAATCGCTCATCTTAGGAGGCGGGTCCATCGATAAAACTTGTTTGCAGGAAAGTTATAGTAATGCAGACAAAAATGACATTTCATAGCTACTTATAGTCGGTTGGAATGTAAACTGATAGGTTATTACATATCCGAGTTCTGTTCATTGTTGGTTGCTGCATAATCAATACATTGGTGGCTGGGAGAGAAATGAGACATAGTAGAAACGATAATTAAGGAATGTTCGAAGTTGGCGAGTTCTCAGCATTTTGGTTTCCGTCTTCCGTTGGCACTGTGGAGCACCGGCGGTGGAGCTTATGGGTCCAGCTCTATTCTAGATTCCGCGTTGCGGGGCATGACCTTTTTCTTGCTTTCCCGGTCAAAAAGGTCCTTTTCGCCCCGTGTCCTTTGGAGTCGATAGTCAAAGAGTTCAGGTGGAAGAAGAGTGTGTAAGTAGTCCATAGGGTAGGTCGGAGAAAAAGGGGGATGGAACAGGGCCAGATCGGGAACAGACCAGGGGGCGGAGAATTCCAGGTAGGCGGGCTCATGACTGAGTTCAGAGAGCGGGGACTTTTCGGCACACATTTGAACATTGAGCAGGGACATCAGGTCAGCCCTTTCCTCTCATTCTGTCGGAAATAGTGCCTCGTCCTGCAGCTCTTTTCTGTCGCGGTCTCGCCCTGGCCAATGTCGCAGATGTTCCATAGTCTGTAGTCAGGCCACGTGCTCCCACATCCGGTCCTTCTTTCCTCCGACAGTCATACCCTTAAGATGAGTTTGAAAAGACAGTCTTTAGAGAATTGGTAGAGGAAGGTAATCACATAAGTCTATTTCTCTCCCAGCTCCAGGCACAAAATGAAAACATCCGTTATAGTAGGGTTCACAACTAACATATAAATGACCGATGGTGGGTCTGTTGGATTTACTATGACTTTCCTTCACAACTATTTATTACAGTTACGACAGCTCATCTGATGGAGACCCACCTTCGTAAGGCGAGCCTGACAAAGCTATACCATTCTCTAGGGCTTTATATTTATAAAGGGTGCTGTGAGCTATCAACATGGTACTAATAGGTATCTTGCTGAGGGACGAACATAGGCTAAACATTTTTCATTCTATTAATGCATCTTGCCTTTCAACTAAACATTTTCGCTTTCAACAGTGTTTATTGCAATGATTTTCTTCGCTTCGGTCTAGTCCTTTAACTTTGTAAAACATCATTCTGGTTCCTATGTAGCCTCTTATGGCCTGATTACTAAATTAGAAAAGACAGGGGTCTTATGGGAAACAACTAGGGACATAGAAAACTGTGGTAAGGGCGTAAGTAGACCCATCTCTTATGACCGGGGGTGAGGGACAGTTTTATAACTCTCGTCTGGGGTAGCTGATACGAAACAGGGGGCGTTCCTGGAATATGAGGATGTTTCGATAATTTTTACTGTTTGGGTATTGCGACAATTCGGGACGGGGAAGGTCGCGTATTCTGAGGCATTTTATTTCATCATAGGAGCCGCTGACATGTAGTTCCCTTATTACGGGTCAGATTAGGGAACCTCAGTCGTCTTACCTGTCCTTGCCCTCATCGCCAACTCTCGGTTTCGTTAATTTAGCAGAAAGGAGAGGCAATGACACGGTCTCAGGGTGATTGTGTTAAAGACAAGTTTTGTGCAAATACTGGTGGTATTTGAAGCCGGTTGGGTGGTGTGCTAGGGGTGGCGGTTTGCCAATTTAGGTGCTAGTCGTTCGGAAGAGTGAGAGTGTGGCGGAGAGAGAGAGAGAGAGAGAGAGAGAGAGAGAGAGAGAGAGAGAGAGAGAGAGAGAGAGAGAGAGAGAGAGAGAGAGAGAGAGAGAGAGAGAGAGAGAGAGAGAGATGTGCAAAAATAGGCTAGATAGTACACGTGCAACATAGGGAGCGGCCGTGTATTTAAGATAGATTATTCAGCGCATTACTCGATACAAGACATCGCAGGTCTGTGTTAGTATTTTGAAAGCATGCGGTTCAGGACGGACGAGCATTAGGTCGGGAACGGGGGACATGCATTGACAAAAAGGAAAAGGGCACTATTGTGTCGTACTCCTTGCATTCTTGGTCCTTTGACCAGTTGAGTCGACGCTTCAGTCACGCACAAACATTCTTTCATAGTTTCAGACATACGTGGCATGTGTCCACTCGCGCAACCGGGATTAAGGGTGATCATTTCTTATCAAGTCATACTATTTAGTGGCTCGTTTGTTACATGAGCAGTTGGTGGGTGTGCTTAGGTGCCACCTTGCGGCGCTAGTCTGCTTCGCGTATCAGACATGGCAAGGCTTCAGATCTTCGCCACACCTCGGTTGTGATCTCTGATGTAACCTGCAGAGGGAGGAAAAAGAGGGGAAGGGAGGGGGACAACATTCGCGCATATCAAATACATGGATTCAAGAGTCCTTTACTTACCTCATACCCGTCTTATCTCCTCGGGATAGAATCCCTGAGGTTGTGGTTTCTGGAGCCAGGGGGGGGGGGGCAGTGTGTCTTTATAGGCTGCGAGTAGGAAAACGTTAGAGAATCAGAAGTACTTAGCGCGAAGTTTCTAGTTGGTAGGTGTATTTAACTATCGGGGTCCTTAAATCTCTTTCAACGCTGTGATGTTTTAAGGTTTATCAGCTCTTCGGTCAACTCTGTTCCCTAATACCTTTGAGTGTCGTATCTTTATAATATTCTATCATTTACATCGTTTCACTTTACCCATCCTTTATATTCCATTTTTCACACCATTTCGCTTTTACCCATCCCCGGAAATCGAGGTCTTTCTCCATGTGCGAGTCCCTGAGTCAGTCGCATATTTGACGGTAGGGTGTCGTGTCTCAGATTCGATCCTCCATCCGGGGCTGAGCAACCATCTTCTATTAACCTTAAAGAGAGAGCAGAGTAGGGTGCACAGAAAAGAATTCTCCCGCCGATCCCACATTTTTAAATAAAGCATGCAATACCTGTTCATAGTTTCGAAAACCTTTATTTTTGCAAAGTCATTTCAGTACGTAGATTATGAGGGTGCAGTCGTATTTGGCCGGACACGGCAATGGCTAAAGTGCGTACAGTGGGGGTGTTATTTTGCAGCCATAAAAACGTTAGAAAGGTTTATTCATTCATCCGTAGGAAACTAAAACGTCTATCAATTGGTTGGGGGATCGGGGGTATTTATTTCATAATTTAGAAGCATAGTCAGAATAGTTGCAATCAGATTTCCTATATGCATACCGTGTGCGTGCGTCATAAGCGAGGTTATACATCAGCTATATAAAAAATATAATACATCGTACATTTGTAATCAACATTTTTAACGGGATCCTTTTACATGTTCGTCGAGTGAGCTCTCCTTCTTTCTTGTCAAGTGTACAAAGGATCATATATGTCTCAGAACATCAAGTTTTGTATTAGTAAAAAGGAACACCACGAGGTGTTCGTAAGTTCCTATTGATAAAGGCGCCATTTTGGGCGGGGCCGGGTTAGTCGGGAAGTAGCATTGGGGAAAAATGTTTCCTACAACCGGCAGTTGGACCAGAGTCCTTTTCGGCAGTTCTAGAATTCCTGCTAACAGAAAGAGTGGCAATGTCATGCTTGTTTCGTTAGTGATCAAGGCAGTCGTCCCTTACCGGAAGCCTGCAGGGGCCGAGGGCTCCGCCGGGGACCTTTGTAGACTCTTCAAGGCTGTGGAGATGCTGTCGGAGGTGGGGGCTCGTGCTCCGGTGGGCGAGCGACCGAGTTACATTGCTGTTCAAAGTTACTCTAGCGGCCGAGACCCGCCTTCCAGTGGGCCCAGACGCCATTTTGAGGCCCTGCAGCAGTCCCCTCTCGTCGAGTCTGCAAGAGTGGAAGAGACCTTTCTGAGGACAAATAGGGAATGGAACTCTGTGTTGTGGAAGCGGGACGTTCGGCTGGGGTGCAGCTGTGATGCCCCCACCTGGGGGGGCGAGGGAGACTCGTTTGCGCCGTCTCCTTCTCCCGGTGCACTCCAGGCCGCTCTCTTTCATGGGCATGCACGATGGTCTCTCCACACCCTGTGCTCCACAAGGCCCATGCCCAGTGCTGTGGAAGTATGGCCACCTGCGGCGCACATTCGGTGCTGCACAAGTATCGGTGCAGCCATTGCATATTCGGTGCTCCGAAAATATGGGCACCGTTGCATGTTCGGTGCTGCGCAAGTACTGGGGCGCCACCATGGTATGTTCGGTGCTATGCAGGTATTGGCACCACCGCCTGGCTGGGGGAGTTCGGCGCTGGGCCGGGGGCTGGGAGACCTCCTATCCATGGAGGTGGGAGAGGCTCGTCTGCGTCGCCTCTCCCTCCCAGCCCAACTTGGACTAATTTTTTCGTGGAGGTATGAACAGGACATCCCGCCGCCCAGAGTTGTCGCGGCCATTGTTCATGACAGAAGTGGCGCCTGGCGTGTTGCTGCGGCTATCACGGAGGGGAAAAGGAAAGAGGTGTCTCGTCCTTCTCTGGGCCGGGCTTCCTTAGGTTATCGGCTGCAGCCGGATCCGGTTGGCCCCGGTCCCTGGCCATTGGTGGCCGGACCGGGAGGACATGTGGCGGGACTACCTGAAACTCCCATGCGCCACCGAGGCCGGGCCGGGAAGGCATGTGGCGGGACTGCCTGCAGCTATCCAGGGCCGTTGCGGCCGGACTCCGCTGGCCCCTGCCTCTCCTCCGGCTCCACCCTATGTTATGATTTCCTGACCGATCGTTGGCAGCAGGGCCCGCCTTATATGGGTTGCTGCCGGTTGGGCGTAGCCGTAACCCTGCCCTACTTTGGAAGGTTCCAGAGTGTGGGGGGGGCTCGAATGTTCCGTTGACTTTCATTTTCTAGGTTTTACCGTTCTTGTTTCAAACGTTTTCTGTTGTTAGGGTATTAATAGGTGTTTATTATTACGTATTGTTATTTATTTCTTGTTCGTTATGTTAAATAAAAGTTCAAGTTCATCAGTGGCCTATGGATTTTGTTTTCCCATTTCTTTCTTTCCAGGTTGTTTCATGCTAAAGTTTCTGTTAACAGAGGTTAAGTAACACGGAAACACATGCAGAGGGATGACGTAGATTCATGCCTCACGTACACACAAACTCAGACGGGAGACAGTACAAGTACGACATACCAAGACCCAAGACAAATATAAAACAGTTATTGGCCATAATTATCTTTTCCCGTCTGTTAATTTAGAGCTAGACTGGGTTCCCGTCTCAACATGGTCCGATCTATGAAAACTCGAACATGTCGCTGAAATCGGTCTGGCGAAATCTGTGCCATCGGGCATAATCAAACGTGGTGGTTCTATCTGGCCTGGCCATGTCAGTCTGATTCTTCTTTGTCTGGCGCTTATTCCCTTTCTTCCGGACTGCTATTCCTGTCGGTCCTCTGTTCCTACTCTCGCTCAGTAAAGTCGGGCATTGAGCTTTCCAGTGTCCGATACATTTACAAAAAGCACATTGGTCTTGCCCTAAGTCTGGCCGTCCTGTGCGTAGTGTCGGGGGATAACTTTCGGGTCGTGGTGTCCAGGGGTTGTCCTGTTGATATATTCCTCTACCTGCTCTGTCCTCGTTTCTTTTCTTTCGTTTCATTGCCTCTTTGCGCCACATACCGAGACTGTCGAGCATAATAGGCGTTGTCTTATTATTACGAAGGGCTATTTCTAACGTTTCTATTTTATCAAGATCGAAGGATCCTACCAGTGGCCACTGTTTGTCTTGACTTTCTTTGGTATACCTGTGCCACAATTTATTATAGGCTATGGTAACTAATCCATAGTTTATGAACATGTCTTTATTAGGGGTGCCTTCCAGCGGAGCTAGATGATCCACCTCTAATAAACGGTCCGGGCTGAACCAGCTATCAATCAGTGGGGAGAAGACAGACATGACGGCTCGCAACGAGGGACAAAAAGTCAGCACTGCCTATCTTATCACTGTGCGCAAAGACTAGACAGAATATTTCTATTCTACGTTGTTTGCAGGCAGTGAATACCTCATGAACCAATAACAAAGAACAACCAATAAAAAATAAAAAATAAAATAAAATCAGTGAGGAGAATAAGTAGGGGCGCAAAAGTCTGCGTCCTCTACCCTTTCACTATCCGTAAAGAGGAATCTGTTATTTCCTGTTTGCAGACAGCGAATCTCCAGAAAACAATCCGTGAACAGTAGTTCGGGGTCAAAGAACCCAGTTAATCAGTGTGGGAAAGGGAATCTCCCGAAAACCGTTAATAAATAATAGAATCAGTGGGGGAGAAAAATAGGCACGACGGCTGCGTTACCTATCCTTCACTGTTTGCACAAGGGAAAGAGCCTACTGTTTCTCCGTGTGCAGACAGTGAATCTCCAAATAAGTCAATAAAGAGTAATACTAGTATTTTCTGAACAACCAATACAATTATTTTGCAGTTTGTCGTGTTTACACGACCTTACCCGGACCGTATGGACAGTTTCTTGTCTTCCGAATCCAGCGCCCGATCGTCCTCTTTTTCTCGTATTTCTCGCAGCACTCCTAATGGTTCCCAGTCAGGACCGTGGATCACTCGAGAGAGGTCTGTTCGGAACTAGTGAAGTTCGGATGATCGGCTGCCAGACGAGGGTCTATTGGGCACGAGCTCTCCCGATCGTTGCAGTCGTTCACTCTGTCGTCAGGACCTCTCCCACTGGATCCACGAGTCGCTGATGGGCCCCACGTTTGGGACGCCAATTGTAGCAACTAAGGTCGGGGACAATCGATATTTGCCCGGCGGTATCGCCTCTTTAACCCATGACTTATTAATCAATGAAGAGGCAGGCGCTGGAGACTGGAAGGCAGGAACCAAGGTTTATTCTCTCCGGAGGAGAACACATCAGTTGGACAGCAGGTATCGTTCTGAGGTGCTCTAACTGCATCTCTGAGGCCTGGCCTCTTATATACAGGTTTTGTTGCTTTATTACAGATTACATGTTCATGACAATGCTTTGATGTACGGAAAGACATTCCCGGAATCTCCCCTTCGGGCCCGTTCCCACACACATTTACAGTAGAAGTCCCCACCCCGGTCACAACAGGTGATGATTATCGCGCAGCTGGATATTCCGCCGATTCATGGAATGTGGGGGGTTCGATCGGATCTCATGGGGTGGGGGCTTTGATCAACTCGGGGGTCCTTTGATGAGGGAAGCTTTCTACTGTACGGGGAGGGGCAAGGAATAGTATCGGCAGAGCTGGGTGTCGGCCTGGGAACGAGGAAGACAAACGGGCACACGGGGAAAAATGGGGGTTTGCATCAAAGGGCCTGGGACCATGAAAAGGAATGAAGGGAGGTGTCGCGCTGGGAACAGGAAGGGGTTCTGAGGCAGAGCTGCGCTGAAGAGGGGTTTATGACTCAAGGCAGGTGCGAGCAGGGGGGGTTGGTCAGCGTGCAGGCTTGGTGAGGGCGAAGGGCTATGTCGGGGGCCAGGGGCATGCAAAAAGGGCTGTTCTGATCAAGGCACCTAAGATGGCGGGCGCGCACGACAAAAAGTGTGGCATCAGGGGGAAAGGCAAGATGGCGCAGATAATGTTTACCAAAATCGTACTAATTTTCCACACTGCCAGTTCATCCAACTGATCATATTTGTTTTTTGTTTTCCACTGAATACTCTTGCAAATGAACAGTAGTTCATCATCTCGATAAAAATTTAAACTGTCAGGACCAATTGTACCAATTATTAATTCCTCCAAATTTGCTTTTAATTTTGCAACATCAAGTTTAGGTTTTGTCACTCTGACTTCTGAACACTCAGCATCAGATTCTGCACCCATCGGTGATTTTGGAGATAAATCCTCATTAAAAGTCAAATTAGGCATTCTCGATTTTGAAGAGTTAATTTCAGATATGTCTGAGTAAAATTTTTCAGCAACCTTCTGAATTTCTGCATTTAAAGGAACAGTCAAACCTGTCTTATTAACTTCTCTTTGCTCAAAAACAGGCTGAACAGGACCAATTGTTACTGGAACTGTCACAGCTTCCATGCTTTTTGTTATTTGTCGAATTAATTCTTCCTTTGATCGTAAATACTCAGAAGAATCTCCAGCCTCCACATTTCTAACTTCTCTCACATAATTTTTTGGAGCTTCCCTTTCTCTTGGAATTAATGAAAAATGTCTACCTCCAATACAGACATTTGCATTTGCCTCAGCTTCTAATTTTCTTGGAGTTTCAAAAGATTCAGAACTATTTGGGTAAATTTTAGGAGTTTCAATAACTGGAGGTGCACTCGGTGTAGTTTCTGTAGAAACCATCGGAGTACACCATGACCTAGGAGGTCTCAAAGGCTCATTCCTTTTATCTGAAGTGTAGATTTCTTCTAAAACTGCATCCTCAGATTCACTTTCTACAGGAGCATTATTTCTCTTTTCAGTTCTTTTTCCATCAGGAGAACTTAAAACCATCTCTCTAATTAAATAGAGTCCCTCACTCATGCTTCCCTGTCTCCACATTCACATCCTATCCTCATGTGTCTCTCTTCTATAACTTGGAGCCTTAGGAGGTCTTTTAATTCCACTTGCTTCCCTTTGTAATTGATACATCTCATCCTCCCATTCAACTAAAGCTTCAAATTGAGTTGGTCTCGGCTTTGGAGTAAGAGCATTCATTTTCTCTCTTAAATTTCTCAAAACTTTTACATTAAATGAATCATCATCAGGCCAAGCCAAAACACCATCATCCTTAGTGTAGTGTTTCCAAATATCAAACCACAAAACAGTATGATAACCATATTCACCTTCCATATACGCTGCAGGTGTTTTGTACTTATGAAGTAATTTACCACCTCGCGTTTCAATTTTCTTGTCAGGTGAAATAAAAATTTTAAGTTTCTGAAACAACGTTGGCTTTTTCTCAACGTGTTTAAAATGATAACTCATTTTTAAGAGTTAAATTCAATCAACAAATTCGTTCGTAAAATATTTCCGGGATGTTCCGCAAAAATAACCAATCCGTGCGCGAAACACACCAACAAGCCAATGAGAGTTGAGCTACGTCACTTTTTTACTCAACCAATAAAAATGGAGATTTTCCGAAGAACCAATCAGCTTACAGCTCGTCAGAGATTCAAGAACCAATCAGGACACAGCTTATGACGTATATCACCCAATCCCAGCGCGGCTCTGTGACGTACACAGCAGCTGCGGTTTCTCACTTCTCACTCTTAGCGCTTACCCCTCCTTCACAAAATCTTTTCACAGCGCCATTTTGAAAACACTTTTTCAGTGAAAATTAATTTTTAACAATGACAATAAAGACTCATCTGTCTGTTTCTCTAAATAGGATAGTTTACATACATTCAAGTATTCTCATTCTCGGAATAGACGACGCTATTCCCATAGAATATGCATTTGCCAGTACAGTAATCTTTTTACTCTACCCTTCAAACAAGTAATTATGAACTCATTTCCCTCAGAACGCACAACTAAGTGACTGTCCGAAAGTTCCACTCGAACATAAATTACAAAACAAACTCGCACTTTCACACGGAAAAATCCCTAAATTCAAACACACATGAAATCCGTACAGGACTCTCACCTGTTTATAGAAATCATGCACCGTTAGTAGAATAACGACGTTATCCGTACAGGACTCTCACCTGTCTATAGATATAAAACATGTACCCTTACAGGACTCTCACCTGTTTATAGATAATCATGCACCGACATTACCCTACCCTTCGCTCAAGCTCGAATATAACTAATACTCTTATCACAGTGAGTTTTACAACAGGCGCTTTGTCCCTATTCTCATGCTGTTCAAATTTCTTAGATAATCCTCACTATACAAGATTCACACCTAGCCCTAAAACTGTGTTGCACGACCACAACACTCGTGATACACGACGATATCACTACTCTGAAACAGATCAAATGCCCTGTGTGACTACCTTCTCATCACACAATCTGTACCGGTACGACTCACATATAGCACAAAAAAAAAAACTCAACATGTGTTAAACATCGATCCTATATCCATACCATAACACTTTGGTTACCCTTAGCAACTACCATAACACCTTGGTTACCCTTAGCAACCACCATAACACCTTGGTTACCCTTAGCAACCATCAATTTCTGCTACCAGAATAATTGATCCAGCGGCCTATAGGAAATATGCCATAAGCAATGCTACCTAACTCTATAACCTACTTCATAAAATACTACTCTAACTCATGGACCCATTAACCAAACATGACATATTTTGACCTACTGAATCAGGTGGCCAAATTAAACCTATACAACTTATTTACAAATTATATACAATTATATACATCCGCGGTAAACGATGACATCATTTGAACAAATCCTAACTATTTAAATGACCACCATGGCGATGGTATCTAGCTAATAGTAACCTGTATTTCTGAATAACCAGGACCAGCTTGTTTTCAAGAGTAAGATTTTATTAACTAATTTTAAATTATTAGGAATATAATTTTATAAATGCAAATTTTATTAGAATCATAGCAAGCATGTTTGAAAAATATCATAAGAAAAATACAGTTTTAAGCAAGGAATTATAAGTTTAGCATTTCTAAAATCCTAAGTCCCTAACTAAGCTAAATAAATGAAAATAAAGTAAAGTTCTTTAAGGATTCTTACGTGCTCCACGCAAAGTCCGACAGCACGACACCCTCATCTGAAAGTTGAAAAGCAGCAGCCAGCCCATCCCTAGGGCATGGGTTTTTTATACCTTACTATGCTAGCTAATCTAAGTAAGGGAACATTTTCTGCAAAAGTCGATGTCTCATTGGTCCAAGAGTGACAAGTGACATGTCACCCACATTTCAAAACTTCCATTCGGTCATATTCTTTGGGACCATTGTCTTTCTTGTACGTGTTCCAAAGCTTCCTTGATTTGCAACAAATTTGAGCAAGAGTTCTCATTGGTTTCAATACACTTCCTCGGATGCCAAGTTATCAAATGTTCTTTCTACCGGTTTCTGACCTTGGCCACGTCCGACAAAAATAATGACAACGCTTCTTAATTGTTCAGTGAATGTAATTTTGATGGAAACTTTTAAAATGGACATCTCGTGCTCCTTGCAGAAATTAAATTCATCTTTTAGCAAACTCGAGCAAACTAGGCCCAAAAGCAGGCAACTTATTTTTCTAGTATAAAACAAACACAAGAAAAGTATTAATGTAAGAAATATTATTTATTCTGTTTCCACCCTTTGTTTACTAATTTATTAACCCTCCCAATTAGTCTAATGTTACCTAACAAGAAGCAAACAAATAAAGCAGCATTTTATATTTACCAGTCTTCATGAAACCATTAAACCTTATATGCACCTAGAATAGTAGAAATGACACCACATAGACAAGAAAAGCAAAATAAGCACATGCCTCTTTTAAATCTGCTGCAGTTAGTAATGACAAAACGAAAACAAGAAAATTAATTTATTATTTTTGCACGAACAAAAGATGCAACAATAATGCACGTTTATGAGCACACATGTTAATGTCCCCGTGTGTAAAGTTTAATCTAGGTTGTGTTAGCATAACACATCACAAATTATTAATATTATTATTTTATGTTATGGAAGTGTGACTTCACGAGTTTAAACAGGTTTCCATTTTCTATCTCGCTCCATCAGTATTCAGATTTAATGATAAGTAGTGCAAGCACAAAATGAATCCCTCAGATCTTGATTCTGAGTATGTGGAGAACCCCACTGCCTGGGCAGGGGGTTGCTCGCACAGAAGTTGTGGTTGGAATAGTCTCATATACGGGTGTAGACTGCACACACAGCACCTAAAAGTAACATTGAGGCGGGGTTGTATTATGAAAGGGCTTACTCCCACCCCATGCTACTGATCTGCCTGGAGCAATATTTAACGTGCTTACATTAGCTGTGGGAATGCATTTCCACCCATTATGATCCTGCCATCTAGGGCACCTGAGGAAGAGATAACATGCATCACGGGTCCAGGAGGCAGCGGTGCCTGTTGTTTTAATGCTTGAAATAACTACACGGACATTTGTTCTGTAATATTACTCTTACTATGAGGTCTGGGCTCCGGGGGCCTCATTTATGAGGCTGTGCGTCACTTTTACGCTGCCGGTGCGTCACTTTTTGTGACGCACCAGTGGCGTAAAAAATGCGCCTCGTTGCGCCATATTTACAAAGTGACGCATCTAGGTAGATGCGTCACTTTGTAAACCCCTGCGCCACATTATACCTGCGCCAGGTATAATGTATGCAAGGGGGGCGTATTGATGCAAGGAAGGGTCATAGAAGTGACGCAGTGAAATCTATGAGATTTCACTGCGTCACTTTTAGGACGCCGTTGCGTCAAAATCTTGCGCCTGCCTCACAGCAGACGTAAGACTGACGCAGGCCCTTTCACATGGGGCTTGCCCCATGTGAAAGGACGCATTGCTGGAGTTGCGTCACTTTTGTGACACACTCCAGCAATGCGTCATTTTTGCACTTACAGATACGTCAGAAATACTGACGTATCTGTAACTCCTTGCGACATGATGCGTCATACATTAAATATGACGCATCAGGAATGTCGCAAGGAGTTCGCACTGAGAAGTGATACATCGATTTCTCATAAATGAGGCCCCGGGTCTTTTATTTCCTTTCCCCGCAAGTCTTGAGCTTAAACCATATAGCGTGTGTGACATGGTTGACCCAAAAACTCCCCTCTCTCGCTGGACTATGTGGGATTTTCCACATCCTCAACATGATAGTGCCATATTAGAGGTGAGTACATGGGTGCTAGATCATCCCAGGGAGATATAGGCCCCTCTCACAAGCTTAGAAATTGGATCTGTGCTTCTGTGGAGCTGCAGACACTATAACATGCCAAAGTAGAATACTCTGCTAAAACAGTTTCCATTGATTTAAGGCTGAAAATGAATGGTTACAGTAGATTAAAGGGGCTGCAACAATGCGCAAAATTTCCATTTTTGTGCCTACCACATCCTTGTGGGGGAGTCGAGGGTCTGACCAACGAATCCACATGTACAACACATTCCTTGCACAACTTTCCTCTCTAGATCCAGAAAAAAAAGTACTTTGGAACAGTAATCAATGACGCCTAACTGGGTCATATATTTTTCCTCATGTCTTTCACGGAGACAATGCTTTCAAAAAGTATGAAATCGACAAACTTCTCTGTGACACTCAGTAAAGGGTCGTAACCATAGTAGGAAGTGTTGGGCCACGGTAGAGAGAAAGAGCAGGGGTGAAAGCCATGACATGTGCATACCAATGACACTCTGTGACGTATCTGGTGACTCAAGAGCCTCTGTCCCATATCTGCATACCCATAATCCTCTGCGCTTTAGCTTCCTTCCCAGGATTCTTTGCTGAATCACTTTTGCTTCGGTCTGACAGAAAATATCTTTGTTAGTAATATGAAGTAGACGGGTTTCTTCTCATACTTCTTTTTGAAGATAGAGTTTAGAGATAAAAGTCCGCCTAACACTGCAAGGATTTTAGTTAGATATGTAAGCCTCCTGTCCAGCTTTACGCATACGTTACACGAATTTCTGTGCAAGCTGTCTGAAGTCACTTGCTCCACGTGTAGCAGTGATGAAGGTGCTAAAAATACAGGACAAATAATTGTAGGAGGATTTTTGTGTAAATAGAAATCCAAGAAATGGTATTAAATAGCAGAAAAATTGTTTCAAAGTTGCTATGTGTAGCATACGCATTCTAGTTGTTGCAGGAGAAGCTGCGGCGCGCGAAGAGTGGCGCTCCTCTGCATATACATATATCAAATAAAGGGGTATATTATCAAGGGGTACATATATCAAATAAAGGGGTATATTATCAAGGGGTTTTATCTCCGCTTTTTTGGCTTTAAAAGCCAAGAAAGCGGAGATAAAATTATCTCCCTATTACCAAGCTGTCGCTAACACCAGTTAGCGACAGCTAATAGGAGATAGCGACCATCATGGGCCCCACTTTGCATGTCAGTGATATTTATCACTAATGATATGCAAAGTGGGCGTGCCAAGATGTTAGCGACTGGAAACAGTTGCTAACATCGCTATCTCCTATTACCAACTTTTGGAGATATTTGCGCTAAGGGCGAATATCTCCAAAAGCTAACACCTGCCCTGAGCAGTTCTTAGCCATGTTATCCAATGGGAGGTGGATAACATGGCTAAGAGCATTTGCTCGATAATGCATGAATATCGCTGACTTTTCAGCGATATTCATGCATTGCGGGCGTTTTTTATCGCATTGGTTTATCTGCGATAAAAATCGCCGATGTGCGGCGATAATTTTTGTCTCTAAACAAGTTAGAGACAAAAATTATCGCTAGTTGTTGATAATATACCCCAAAGTTCTTTACTCACCAACTCAGCACAGTGCCCTTATTTACAACGGTAATACTTTACAGTGGCGACGAGGACGGGATGGCCTCCACCGGCAACCAATAAGAAAACCAAAAAAAAAAAAATTCGAACCACCACCTCCACGTGGGCTGCAGCACAGCAGGCGACCCCAGGCCACGGGTGACACAGCACAGAGCGACGCTACTGGGCCAGTGAGTGGAGAGCACTAGGGGGCAAAGCTGCACCCACCAAGAAAGACAGGCAGAGGAGCGTGGCAGTGCCACAGCAACCAGAGGGGCGGCGCAGTGGCCAGAAAGGCAGCACTGCACACCACAGAGGACCGATCACCGAAAATACCTTCCAATCACACTGCGGAAGGTAGGAACAGCGCTGGCTGCCAAGGGGGAAGAAGGG
This sequence comes from Lissotriton helveticus, assembly GCF_964261635.1. Classification (NCBI taxonomy): domain Eukaryota; kingdom Metazoa; phylum Chordata; class Amphibia; order Caudata; family Salamandridae; genus Lissotriton; species Lissotriton helveticus. Next base: position 293,698,542 of record NC_136058.1, on the reverse strand, counting down.
GGGACTGGCACTAGGAGTCCCCAGGAGGACGCTGATACAGAAGTAAAAGACAGCACCCCAGGGAGCCCCACCAGCAAGGCCGTCAAAGCGACAGAAAGCAGGGAGGTGAAGATGAGCACACCGGCAGGCTATGCAATCGCACCGGTGTAATTCTTACCGAAACCCGGTGAACCCATGATGAAGTGGGAGGATTGGAAGGAATATATTGACAATTTCATTGGGGTCCTGGAGGACGAAAATGAAGAGAAGTTCACCCCCCAAAGGAAGAAACGCATCTTGCTGCTGAACCTGGGACCAGAGGGTCTCAGGATTTACAAGAGTCTGGTGCCCAAGAAGAGGGAGGACACCGATACGGATGTATATGCCCATGCAGTAGAAGACCTGGATGAGAGGTACCGCCCCACCATATGTGTGTCTGTGGATAGGTTCAACTTCCAGCAAAGGAAACAACGGGCTGGAGAAACCATAGAAGAATATGTAGGGGCCTTAAGGAAACTAGCAGCCCCGTGTAAATACGCACTGTGGGAGGATGAATTCATAAAGGACCAGATTGTGATGCACACTACGAGTACACAGGTCCAAGACAAGCTGTGGGCGAGCGGCGACACCACGCTCAAAGAAGTTATGGTCATCGTAAAAAGGGCCGAGCTTGCCAGGAGGTGTGCTGCAGCAACCAAGAAAGATGTGGTCACTCCGACAATGGTGAACAGGATACAAGAAGGAGACCACCGTAAGGACCAAAGAGGAAAAGACTCAGCAGCCAAAGGAACGAGCAGGTGGCAAGGGAAACAACCAGGGAGCGACAGCAAGAAATCGTGCTACAGATGCGGTAGTTGGTCCCACGATGCCCGTGACAGAAGATGTCCTGCGTTCAGAGCCAAGTGCCTACACTGCGGTATCCTGGGCCACTATGAAAAGGTGTGTAGGAAGAAACATTCGAAGGAAACTGTGAAATGTGTTGAACAAGGCGAAGAAGATCTGGAAGAAGTAGCAGAAGAAGAGGTGATCACGGTCCTGTGCATATACGACCAAGTGATGAGCATAGAAGGGAGGAAATCCACAAAACCCATCCTGGACATGTCAATGGGAGGAATCACCATCACCGTGGTGGCGGACACAGGATCCCCTTTCACCATCATCCAACAGGCAGTATGGGAAGAAACATTCAGACCCAAGCTGGGACCGGAGTTGGAAAAGCTAGACATCAGACCGGTCACTTACAATGGGGACCGCATTCCAATGTTGGGGTTCCGCCGCCTGCTGTTTGAGTTCAGGGGCCGGTCAGCATGGTGCAAGCTGTACATTGCAGAAAAGGGACCCTCGGTCCAGGGATGGCTAGACCAGGGGGACCTAGGAATTAAACTGGATCCAGGAGGGAAAGAGCAGATTTTACTTACTGAACAAGAAGAATGGCCGGACATGAATAAATGGAAGGAGAACTACCCGAAGGTATTTGGTGGCACAGTGGGACGGATGGAAAACTTTCAACACAGGATTGTGCTCAAGGAAGGGGCCATTCCGGTAGCCCACAAGGTGAGGAACGTGCCGATTGCGGTGAGAGAAGCAGTCCAAACTGAACTCCAAGAGTTGGAAAAGAAAGGAATAATCGAGCCGATAACATGTGCAGAATGGTTGGCGCCCCTGGTGGTTGTAATGAAGCCAAATGGGAAGGTCCGGCTCTGCGTGGACCTGAGAGAACTGAATAAGAATATCGTTGTGGAGAAATTTCCCCTCCCCAGAATCGAGGAAATGCTGGCCAAGACCAGGGGGGTGCAGTGGTACTCCACTATCGACTTGACCTCGGCCTATCACCAAATTGCACTGCACCCGGATAGCAAACGGCTCACATCCTTCATCACCCCGTTTGGGTGTTACCAATTTTGTCGGATGCCTTTTGGGCTGGCCTCAGCAGCCGCTGTTTTCCAGAAAATGATGCACCAACTGTTCAGAGACTGCAAGGATGTCCAGTATTTCCAGGATGACATCTTGGTGATGGGGCGAGACCAGCAAGATCATGACCAGAAGCTGGGTAAGGTGTTGAAAACATTAGAGAACAAAGGTCTCACAGCAGAGTGGTCGAAGTGTCGGTTGGGACTGCAGTCGGTGACGTACCTAGGTCACGAGATCGGACGACAGGGCGTTACCCCCAAATCGGAAAATGTCAAAGCCATCGCTGAAGCACCGCCGCCCAGGAACAAGGAAGAGGTCAGGTCGTTCCTGGGGATGGCGGAGTACTACAGCAAGTTTGTGGTACACTTTGCTTCCAAGACCCACCATTTGAGGTTGTTGACCAGAGACAGCACAGTGTTCCAATGGACACCGGAAGCCCAAGCAGAGTTCGAATTGATCAAAAGAGATGTTACTGGAGCCGTTCCCCTCAATGGGTACGACCCACAAGGCACCACTATACTGACGACAGATGCCAGTGATAAAGGCCTGGGTGCTGTACTCATGCAAGACAGAGGCAGAGGGGAGATGGAGACCATCAGCTTTGCATCCAGAGCACTGACAGATACAGAGAGCAAATACAGCGTGATCGAGAAAGAAATGCTGGCGGTTGTATGGGCCATGATGAGATTCCGGCAATTTCTGTGGGGAACACGCTTCCTACTCAGAACAGACCACAAGCCGTTGGTGAAGGTGCTGACGTCGAGTGGACATGCCAGTGCCACCCCTCGGATATCCAAGATGTCTCTAAAGTTGCTCGAGTTCAGGTATGATGTCGAGTACATTCCTGGGAGCCGGAACCGAGTAGCGGACTATCTGAGCAGGGCAGCCGCCATGGAGCCAGGAGAGGAAGACCCTGCCGGCAGTGGGGAGTTGGTAGCTCTAATAGAGGACCAAGAGAAACTGATCAGTCTACAAGAATGGACAGAGTCATATGAAGAAGACAATGACATAAAGGAAGTGAAGGGGTACATCGCACATGGATGGCCCGATAAAAGGAACGTGAGAGCAACCCTCAAGCCGTACTTCGAAGTGCGGGAAGAACTGTCGATAGGAGACAGAGGGATCTTCATATACAGAGGAGATAAGGTGATTCCCCCAAGGACCCTCACCTCGAAACTGATGGACTTGCTACACGAGGGACACCTGGGCATAGGGAAACTCAAGGCACGCGCCAAACAAAATTACTGGTGGCCAGGCATGGACTTAAGGGCTGAAAGGCATGTCAGAGAGTGTCCCCAGTGTCAACGGGCGGACAAGACATTAAAACCATTGAGGCCACCGATAGGAAAGTTTGACCATCCTTCAAATCCGTGGGAAGAACTATCCATAGACATTTTGGGACCGGTCCTAGACGACCAAGGAACACAGAAATACGTGTGTGTGCTTATGGACCGATATTCAAAGTGGCCGGAATTGAGAGTAGATGAAGCCATGGACACGGAGAACATCCTTAAGTTCCTGTCTGAGACTTTCACGAGGGAAGGAATACCTAAATCGATCTTGAGTGACAATGGGCCCCAGTTCACGTCAGAAAAGTGGAACAAGTTCATGCACAGAAATGGCGTCACTGTCAAACACACCTCAATCTACCATCCGGCCGGAAACGGTTTAGTGGAGAGATTTACCAGAGTAGTGATGGGAGCCATACAAGCGGCCATCTCAAGTGAACAGAACTGGGAGAAGGCGTTAGAGAACATGGTATGGGCCTACAGAATAACCCCTACTGGAACGGGGTATAGTCCATTCCAAATACTGAGAGGACGTGAACCCTTTACCCATGACAACAGAATTTGGCAGGAAAAGCTCATCACCAGTGAATGGTCCCCCGCAGTGGTGCGGGCCAACCTGGAGAAAGCACAGACAATTTACAGCAACCACTACAACAAACGTAGGAATGTCAAAGGCACCGGTCTGGAGCAAGGAGAGTGGGTAAGAGTGAGATTGGCCACCCTGCAGAAGAAGGGAGAAAGCAAGTACAGCAAGCCGTTGCAAGTGGTAGAAGTGTACGATCGGGCTGCCTTACTAAGCGACGGGAACGTGTGGTCCCAAGACCGCATGGCCAGGTGCAATAAAGTTTTGGGCTGGGAACAACAGAGCGCTGACTGGGAAGACAAGGAAAGCCCCGAAGGGGAGAAGAATCAAGCAGACGCGGAACAGCAAGTTGGAGAGAGAGCTGGAACGGAAAGTGGAGAAGAAGGAGAAAATGGAAGTCAAGGAGTGGAATGGGACAGGCTGGAGAGAAGCACGCATGGAGGAAGAGTTGAGAATGAAGGGACAGTAAACCCTGAGACTCAGAGTCAAGAGTCAATGGAGACCCCAGTCAGGGTCACAAGGAGTGGAAGGCAGGTGATAAGACCTTCCAGATTCCGAGATTTTGAATTGGACAATGAACTGTAAGTGACTCTTTCTTGTTTAATAAAAAGGGGGAGATATGTAGCATACGCATTCTAGTTGTTGCACGTCACGTAGGCGTGACGTGCGACGGCAATGGGAGAAGCTGCGCGCGCAGGCTGCGGCAGAGCGCGCGAAGAGTGAGAGCGATCGGAAGCGCTGGCCGGCGCTCCTCTGCATATACATATATCAAATAAAGTTCTTTACTCACCAACTCAGCACAGTGCCCTTATTTACAACGGTAATACTTTACACTATGTCTGGGCAGTTTGTAATTGGTTATGAATCTATGGCTTAACACGGACGTTTATAAAGGGAGGCAGATCAGTTAGCAACCAGAAATATATTATAAAAAGACAATACTCCTCAAAGCAGCCTCTCAAGGCCAAAACAAGCGATGCTGCTTCTCCAGTGTATTAACGAGATCTCGAAATGGTAAAAGAAAGAGAATATTCCTGAATATTGATGGTCTCGAGGTAGGATGGCTCGATGCGAAACCTCAAATAAATGACTAAATTAATGTTTTTCAGTGGGTGAGAGGCGAGCCTCTGGGCGCTTTCTGACGGTGCACGGAAGAGGCTCATCCATAGGGAGCTCCGCCGGGTCCCCCGCCGAGCCTCAGGCCGCGCGCGCTCAGGCTCTCGGGGGAGCCGCAGCGCGTGCAGATGACGGGGGAACGAAGGACCTGGCGCTCGTTCATTGTGTGCGCGTGGAGGCCGTGCCGGAGATGACGTCTCTAGGCTCAGAACCCGCAGGACAGTATCTGCATTCCCACAATCCATTGCGACACCACGAGGTTTTGTTTCATTCTAACGAGGAGGAATATAATATTAATATCAAAGAGCATAACTTCAATTCTAAGGGGCAGATTTATGTTAACTGGCGCATCCCCAGGGATGCGCCAGTTAACATGCGCCACAGTGCGCCACAGCTCCGCCACCCTTGGTGCGCCGCATTTATGATGCGGCGCACCATGGGGCAAAAACGGCACAGATGCGTGACGCATCTGTGCCGTAAAGGTGACGCATTGCTGGAGTTGCGTCGCAAGCGCGACGCAGCTCCAGCAAGGCTCGGGGGTGCCCCATCTCCACAATGTTGCGTCAAGACCTACGCCTGCTTCAAGCAGGCGCAGGCTTTTGACGCAGCATTGTCCTGAAAGTGACTGAGTGAAATCTTATAGATTTCACTCAGCCACTTTTGCGAGGCGCACCTGCCCCGGAACGCCCATCCTGCGCCGGAACGCCCACAAGCGGCGCAGGGCTTTACAACGTGACGCATCTGCCTAGATGCGTCACGTTGTAAATCGTTCGTAGGGATGCGCCACGTTTACGCCGCCTTGCGTGACGCAACAGCGGCGTAAACGTGGCGCAAGTGCCTCATAAATCTGCCCCTAAGGGTTTTGAGCTCCTTTCCATTATTGTCCTATAAAAGTTTATTGTCCATTGAGGCCCCGCTAATATTAGAGTCGTATAACATTTTACTTAAAATAGCTGTGATTCCGTGTAAAGAGATTAGATTAATTTAATTGAGATTAATTTAATTTAATTATATTGATTTAATTTTTGTGATTTCTCTCAGGGACTATCAAAGTCTTTTAGAAAGTAGTTTTGAAGAATTGGAATTTGTTAAGCGATTATACCTTGTCGAACGCTCTACTATAATAAGCATCTCGAAAAATCGCTTTCATATACAGCTGGTTTAGAGAAACTCTGAATTCTCTGTACAAATGGCAGAATTATTTTTCAACATAAATATAGCCATGGGACATGTGGTAGATTTAATCATATATCCCAATCAAAACTGATTGTGAGTCAGTTTTGGTCAGATTTGACCATATGGAGAGCCAAAACAAATAAGTAGGTGCCAAGTCCCTCTTAGTGAAAACCTCTATGTACATAGAGAACAATTTCCTTTCTGTTTTGCTGTTACCATTCATTAATCATAATTATTAATTCTGGATGTAGCAATGATAAATATAGGCCAAATATTTGTCCAAGAAGGCATGGCTTATGTTCCACTATCACAGGTGAGGTCCCTTTCACAGCTGTGCCCTCTGGAATTTGATGAAATCTAAGTAAAGGCAAAAAGTTCAATATTGGAGAGCACAATCAATTGATAAATCTGTAAGCTCCTCATCTGGGTCAATACCCAATCAATGAAAAACGTGCAATCTGTAACAAAAGTAAGTTTGCTAAACCCTAAGAATACAGGAAACGTTCACAAGCTAGCAAGATGTAGGAACAGCATTATGGGGCATATTATCAAGGCCCCGCAATAAAATGATCACCGCAGTAGCATCCGTTTAAGCGAGAAAACAGCGATAATTTTATCGCACTATCAGCAATGACACACTTGCATGTGTTCCTATGCCTCTACGCCCGTTCCCTCAACGCCCAGCTTTGCAACGTTAATGACATGCAAGGTGGGCGTAACTGACTAAAATAGCGTGGGAAATATTGCTAACAGACATTTCTCCAATTATCAAGCTACACGCTAACCTGCATAGCAACGATAAAAGTAGCGCTAACCGCACTTATCGCAGGTTTCATTACACCTGCTTTTGAAATGACTAAACCATTATAGCCTATGGGTGGTGCATCATAAGGGTGAGACCACCCTGCCCTATCTACAAGGATTTGCCTATCGCTGTGCCATTATCGCTGGATTTCCAGCGATAACCGCACATATTACATCTATCGCTAGATTTTTTATCGCATTGGAGATAAGCGTTGCTTATAGGTCGCTATCTCTGCGTTAAAATCCAGCGATAGCTGGCGATAATTATCCTCGCGCTAAGCGCGCTTAGCGATATTTATAGCTTGCTGTTGCTGACATGCCTCTATAAAAAGTTAAAGTAGAAGGGTTAAAATATATTGTAGTGTCTCAATTTTCAAATGTATCTGAAGCAAACTGTTACTACAACATAGGGCCCTATTACTATGTCCGGCGGACAATCGATCAGCGGTTCCGCACACCGTAGTATAATGCAACTTCACATGGTGCGGTCGCAAACTCCAATTTCTCTATGGAGCTTCCACCCGCAGCACGGACTTCAATAGAGAAATGGGAGTTTGTGTGAATCCCTGCACAGTACTGGGATTTGCAAGGGTATTTACAACAAGGAGTGGTGAGGGACAGAGTCTCTGTATTAAGCAGAATACTCTCACCCAGTCAAGAGATCAGGGCTAGATCCAACTTTTAGCTCAATGCACCACCCCAGTTTCAGAACCTGACTGTATGCAAATTAGTCTGTTCCTGTCCCAGGGCATGATGGAAACAGGGCAAACCAAACTACAAAAGCCAATTCTTACACTAGGAAGGAAACAAGCTGCCGGGGAACAGTTTCTGGCATTACAGCCGTCTTCGGCCTGGCTTGCTTGAATCCTGATGGTGCAATGAGCAAGGGACTCATGTCTGAGTATACCCTTCCACGCTTAGGGTGGACAAAAATATTTACAACAAGGGGTGGTGAGGGACAGAGGGGTATATTATCAAGGGGTTTTATCTCCGCTTTTTTGGCTTTAAAAGCCAAGAAAGCGGAGATAAAATTATCTCCCTATTACCAAGCTGTCGCTAACACCAGTTAGCGACAGCTAATAGGAGATAGCGACCATCATGGGCCCCACTTTGCATGTCAGTGATATTTATCACTAATGATATGCAAAGTGGGCGTGCCAAGATGTTAGCGACTGGAAACAGTCGCTAACATCGCTATCTCCTATTACCAACTTTTGGAGATATTTGCGCTAAGGGCGAATATCTCCAAAAGCTAACACCTGCCCTGAGCAGTTCTTAGCCATGTTATCCAATGGGAGGTGGATAACATGGCTAAGAGCATTTGCTCGATAATGCATGAATATCGCTGACTTTTCAGCGATATTCATGCATTGCGGGCGTTTTTTATCGCATTTGCGATAAACCTTGCTAATAGCAAGGTTTATCTGCGATAAAAATCGCCGATGTGCGGCGATAATTTTTGTCTCTAAACAAGTTAGAGACAAAAATTATCGCTAGTTGTTGATAATATACCCCTGTGTCTCTGAATTAAGCAGAATACTCTCGCCCAGTCAAGAGATCAGGGCTAGATCCAACACCGTTTTTTAGCTCAATGCACCATCCCAGTTTCAGAACCTGGCTGTATGCCAGAAACCGGTCCCCGGAAGCTTGTGTCCTTCCCAGTGTAAGAATTGGCTTTTGTAGTCTGGTCTGCCCTGTTCCCATGATGCACTGGGCCAGGGACAGACTAATTTGCATACAGCCAGGTTCTGAAACTGGGATGGTGCAATGAGCTAAAAAACGGTGTTGGATCTAGCCCTGATCTTTTGACTGGGTGAGAGTACTCTGCTTAATTCAGAGACTCTGTCCATCACCACCCCTTGTTGTAAATAATTTTGTCCACCCTAAGCGTGGAAGGGTATACTCAGATGTGAGTCCCTTGCTCATTGCACCATCAGGATTCAAACAAGCTGGGCAGAAGACGGCTGAAATGCCAGAAACCGGTCCCTGGAAGCTTGTTTCCATCCCAGTGTAAGAATTGGCTTTTGTAGTCTGGTCTGCCCTGTTCCCATGATGCACTGGGCCAGGGACAGACTAATTTGCATACAGCCAGTTTCTGAAACTGGGATGGTGCAATGAGCTAAAAAACGGTGTTGGATCTAGCCCTGATCTTTTGACTGGGTGAGAGTACTCTGCTTAATTCAGAGACTCTGTCCATCACCACCCCTTGTTGTAAATAAGGGATTTGCAAAGGTGCACCTTCGGTGCCCCTCCTGGCCCACAACCAGAGGCTGCAAAAGAAAGAGGGCCCTGATAGGGTTCCACCAAAGTTGCTTTCTGACAGGCTTGCCATGTCAGAAAGCCCGACATGGAAAGCGTGTAGGATACCGACATCAGAATCCCGATGGTGGAAACAGGTACGTAAGGAATTATGTGGTGGTTTCCAACTGGCCGATGGGCTCCTTGAGCCCGTCGGAAGCCAGCCGGACTGACCAGCTGGGTTACACTTCAACCACCTTCTTTATAATAAGGCAGTCAGACTTTAAATCATGGATGTCTGTAGGAAAGCTTTGGACCGACATCCTAATCAGACCCATAGTTGTGAATGTTCTATTTCAGTTACGTAGACTTATTGAGAAAATTGAGGAAATCAGAGAAAAACCGTTATACAAACCACTGTTAACTCTACCATGTACAGTTCAAGAAGACAAACATGCTATGCCCTCTATGTTTATGTACTGCAGAACATAGAATATAAGCAAAGAGGAAAAACAAAGAGAAATAACAGAGGGGCATATTATCAAGAAAAGGCAATAACATTATCGCCGCTTTATCGGCAGGAAACTGCCGCTAAAGCGGCGATAATGGGCTTGATAATATGCCCTTGTGAATTCCCATAGAAGCCCAGATTAAAACCAGAACCTGGGTTGCTATGGGAATTCACAAGGACATATTATCAAGCCCATTATCGCCGCTTTAGCGGCAGTTTCCTGCCGATAAAGCGGCGATAATTTTATCGCCTGTTCTTGATAATATGCCCCAATATTTCTCCTTGGTATGCCATCTTCAGGGAGGTGGAAGATTTTGGCACAAATCCATGTCTACAAATGATTGTACAAATAGATTTGCATCAAAGTCACAGGCAGAAAGGTTAGGAATCCTCATACAACACTTCATTTACGCAAAGTAATTCATAGTAGTGCAAACAGTAACACAAACCTGAAGAAAGATGTTTTTAGATATAAGATTAATCTATTGCTATAAATGTTTGAGTTTTAAATGTACTTATATCAATAGACTTACCTTTTATTATTAAGAACTGCTGTGGTAGACTATTATGATATGATACACATACATAATGACTTATGTGACAAACAACATGAATATAGTTTTATTTTTAAGCCAGAATAGGTGTTTCTTTTTTTTACATTTACAAATTTTTTGTGTTACTATTTATTAGTTTTTTACAAGGAATTGGACAAAAAAAGCAGACAAATGGCATTGGAACTTGGAAACTTAAAACAAAAATGAATTACTGGCACCCTGGTGCTCAATAACTAACTTGTTATGGGCAGATGTAGACTGCTTTCCTACTACTCCTGTATAACAGATAGTGCAGTAGGTGGCCGTATTTTTATAAACAGAAGTAGTCTTTAGTTCCTGGTGCAAGATCAATGATGGGGCAGTGTCCCCAGGAGAAACAGTGGAATAGTCGATGCCTGGGCAGCATCTTGTTGCCACTCCCCTCTAGACAAGTACTTTGGAAGGAAGGTGCTTATGTGCTTGCACATACAAGTAGTTCTGTGAGAAAATGTTTTCCTGGTTCCTCTTGAAATTTTTTTTTTGCAAATTAGGCACTTTACAATATTAGGGGGATATTCTCAAGGACTTATCTCCAAATTAGTGGCACTTTATCGCAGCCAAAGTGGTGATAAATTCATTGCACCATTCACAAGCTGGTGCTAACGGCTGATAATACCAATTTACCAGTGATTGTAGCCGCAAAAAACAATGCCACGGATGACACCGGCAACTAACTCTAATGAGATACAGAGTAGGCATTCCTGGGCAAAAAGCAGCAAAAACACCACTTCGTAACATTCTCAATGACCAGCCAGATCTACGATAAGAACCCAAAACATGAGATAAGGCGCTTTAGCAGCAGGGATTTAACACCTGCTCTTACTTGGTGGTAAGTCGGACGACAACCTGCACCATGAAAAGGAGCCCAGCACTCAGCCATACCTGAAGAACAACAGGTGTCATGAAGCCACTGATCAGGCTGCTCGGACACCCAAGGGGGCCACAACACCCACGGCCACCAGCCCCAGGAACGCCCCCCCCCTCCCTGGGCCCTACCCCGCCCCCTCGGACAAAGATAGTGCACATCAACTTTACAAATACACGAACCAAACAATTCGCCTGAAGCCGCACAATAACAACAATTAACATTCATGTGTGGACAGACAAAGGTAAATTATACATTCACCTTTGAAATTCCCAAAAAGAATAATTCATTCAAATGTAACTCAATACTACTATTTGGAAGAGTCATGGCGGGTCACCCATGGACATTCTGTAAGTCACAGCCTACAAGACAAAATTCAACATAAGAAGGTGTGTCATGCGCTCATCTAAGGATAGAGAGAGAGAAAAGGGGAGAGAGGGAGAAGGAGAGAGAGAGAGAGAAACAGAGGAAGAGAGAAAGAGAGAGAATCATTCCTGGACCCTGTGCGTGGTTCATATCTGGGCTGGACAGGAAACCAACTGATGCATGTGTCTCTGTTGCTGCGTCGGCGCCACACAGACCTCAACCGACAAGGTCGCCCTGTTGCAGGCACACGGATGCCGTGAGCGCTGGAAGGGATTTTACATGTAGCGCAAGGCCGCTCGGGGTCTTGGCTGATATATGCCAACTGTTGTCTGTTTGTCGCTCTTGGTGCACCACAAGCCTAAGGCCGAGCCACATTTGCAAAGCAAAAGCCACATCAGATTTCAAGAATGCAAGCAGTAGTCAGACTGACATTGTGGATGAAAGCTCCTTTGTCCCAATAAAGAAGGCGGAAGGGCATCTGCTCCTACGACCTTGGCAGTGTATGCGGCGGGCACCCCCTGAAAGATACATCATAAACAGATGACGACTCCAACACTCCACAAAACGCTAATGACAGAACAACATATCCACACCCCACACACAGAAGACCTTGCCCAATATACTCCTGCATGGAATGCTCTTGAGACTTAAGCACAGCAAAACCCATACGTCCAAACTTTGCACACCCATATCACTCATTGCTCCGAGCTGTGGCATATCATCCACACAACAGCCCCAGGTCAGAAGAGTGCCGGTTCTGCGAGACCCAACAATGTAATGGCAGCACATCCGGGGCACATGCGCAACCCGTGTCACGTGGAACTGTACCGTGGCCGAATGCTGCATCTGTTGGGGGCACTGCCATTAGTAGTGCTGCGGATCAATTACTGTTTGAGCTTCCAACTTGTGTACGTCACCTGCATCCAGCTCTGGTTCCACTGTCAATCATGTATATTCGAGTGGCCCATGGATGTCTGCCTATCCAACACAACGGTAGCTGAACTGGATTATGACATGTGTGTGCGCCCCCTATTGTCCCATGTGACCAGGAGTGTAACTGTGATATTGGTTCATGGGATGCCTTGATATTTGGCGTATGTGCTGGCAGTTGGGCATGGGAGATTGCATAATTCCGCGTGTGCAGTGTCTACATCGAGGCGCTCCACTATTGGGCTGTGTTGCGGATTGGTGAAACTGCTTGGAGTCGACAACGACGTACTCTTGGAACTGATTGCCTATGTATCTGCACTCGCTCTCATGGACAAGTAACAACATTCTTGAAGCCAAAAGTGATTGTAACCCATAGCACACGTCCCAACACCCTTTTGCATCTTGTAGAAATGGCCACATATCCCACCATTACAGTGGACATGGCTGCATTCACCTGGACTCAGAATGCATGTGCGTGCAACACTGCGGGTTGACACATGCCTGTGCAAGGTGAGTAGACAGCGGCGCATGGCAACGTACCTCAATCGACACCCTGCTGGAGGGAATGTACACACATGGCAATGTAGTTCTACATGTGACCCTTTTGGACTCTGTCACTTGCTCACTGTCAACAGAGCAGACAGTCAGCGCAGTCCGGTGGTACAGGACTATGCAGATCCCATGGGCTGTGAGTGGTGTCCCCTGACACGGTGCAATGAGCGTATGCAAAACATCACATGACTCATCCAGCAAGGCAAGGTGGGCTGAGACCGTTGCCATCCGTGATGATTCCTGTCCATATTTGCATCCCCATGTCTTGCACCTCTACATGTTCCAATTCGGCCTGTTAGTATATGTTGCATTGGTCTGCATATTGTGGCCCTTGTCTTGGCTGTACTGACACGCACGTGCTAATAAAGTGTACGCAACTTCACTAGTGTTCAACTGTGATGATTGTTGATTATAATGCCAAATCGTGTGCCTCAATGAGCATTGTCCGTGCACAGGGAGGGACTGACTGATGAATTTCACCTACGGGTGAGTCCCTATTGCCAGCTCCACATCTGTGAGCCAGACATTGTGGTTGGGATAGTTACTGGTAGACCTGTGCTATTATGTGTCTTCAGCAATGTAAGTATGGTGTCCAACTTCTTGCCATGTGGATTAATGTTGTCCATCAAAGCAGGCTGTGTCCACACAGTTGAGTGTGTGTAGGTATGCGAAGAGATGTACGGTTGTCACATGTAATGGGGGTCACTTCTTTAGTCCTGCTACCGACTTTGACATTTTCACACACAGCCGTATTTCATGCATGGGAGTGGGGCTACGTTGGGGGATTGCGAGATTGTTGTTAAAGAGCAATGAGGCCACATCTAGTTCACACCTTCACAGACATATGATTGGCCATGTGCGTCACGGTCAAACATGCGCATTGATGTCATTTCCCAGGGTGTACCTTTTTGTGCAATTGATGTCCCTACGTTCATCGATACTGTTACTCTTGACTGAACATAGACATGACACATCTGTGTGATTTGGAATTTTTTATTCGCTTTCTGTGGAGTGTCGGAGCCGGAGAAGTACAAGGACATGCACGCCCCACATTACATGGTTGCACAGTTGAGTGCCAACCAGAGTCCTTTGGGGAATGACAATTTAGTCGGAAGAGGAAGAGTCCAGTGCGCAGCCTGATTGCTGTGTCATTGGTAACCAGTGCAGATATGGCAGTCCATGTTGGAGTCCAAGTGAATGTCGGAGAGTGCTTGGGGGGACAGTGAAGGTGTTGTTCCACGGCATGATGCAGAGGGCTGGACCAAGCTAAACAGGCCATATGGTTGGTAAGAATGATACTACTATCTTTTCGACACAGAGTCATTACCATCCACATCTTCGTCCTCTGATATGTCTTCTGTGTCAGGTGTTCCAGGTGTGTGTGGTGGTGTTACGGCTGCATCACTGTGTACCACAGACACATCAGGGGGCAGAGATGTGTGTGTTGATGTTCCTGCAGCAATCATCTGGGACAGGCTCTGTGGCAGCAATGGTAAGATGAGGATCTGTAGGGCATGGTAGATCCCAGCTACATCTCGTTGGTGTTCAGCCTTTGGCAGCCATCCTTCCTGCCTGCACCCGCTGCATGTTCTCCATTGTTCTCCGCATCTGTGCCAACTCTGTGCTGTCGTTGCTGGAGCCTGTCTGACTAGACAGTTCTTGTATCTGAGTAATGGCTCCAGCGAGGCCAGCCAAGAATTGTTGTAGGACATGGAACGAACTGTGGGTATCCGTTAGGGACTGTAAGTGGTCCCTGATGGGGCTTATACACCCTTGTATGGCATCAAGTTTGGCTGCCATGAGGTCAAAACCCACCCATACCTGCGCAGCCACCTGCTTCTGTCAGTCTAACACACAGAGTTGGAATGCCATGTGTTCTTCGGTGAGGTGCTGGGAGCCAGCGGTGGTGATGGGTGCTTCCTGCTGTGTGGTGTGTGCAGGGGGTGGGATCACCTCGATGCAACTGGGCTGCCCTGCTCCTATAGGTGGGGTGCGGAGGGTGTCCATGAGCCGTTGGAGGGTGTCAGAACAAATGTCCAGGGGGTCCTCTTCATCGTCACTGGAGAGATGTCTGTCTGCTCTGCAGGAGGTGTTGTTTGTCCCTCTGCAATGTAAAGGGGAGATGCAGTTCAACAGTGTGTTCCATGTATGTGCACACATTGTACATGTTTACATACAGACTGCATGACAATGTACATTGTGGCTGGTCTGGAGGAGCTGGGTATTTGATGGGAGACAGTGGACATTTTGACTACATGACAGATGTGAGGTTGTACACCTACATTATCATTTCACAGTTTCATGCTATGCCAGATGTTATTGGCCAGTTTCTATGCACAAGCTGCACAAGTTGTGTCCTCTGTTCTGTAGTGGGAGTGTAGCACTTTGTACCACATTTTTGTCAATGTTGATGTGCTGCATTGTGGGAGAGTCGCCCATGCTGCTCTGATATGGTGGTCCCTTATCCCTTTGAGGCGCTGTGCCTTTGTCTTGTGTGCTTTACGGTGATGGGATGTTGGCGACTTGGGTCATTTGTGTCTTGTACGGATTTTGGAGTTTTGTGCATTGTTTGTCTGCAGATGTGTTGTTGACATCAGGGGCTGTATGTGCACGTGGATGTGTCAGAGTGTGACCTGCTTTTTTGAGGATGTGATCCACCCTAGGCCACCTCAGTGTCATGGCATGCACCATCTCATGTTCTTTTGACTGCAGCCATGATATGGCATTGTCAGTGTGGCTCACAGGGCTGCAGCTTTGCTGGGTTCAGCACATGTGCATGGGTAGGTTGTGAGATTGGTGATAGGGGGGCCTTTGGGCACATAGTGGACGTGGTCCTACCTGATGTTTCTATGTGTGCTCCAGTGTGCCAAGGATATTGGGGACATGTTCCACTATCATTGTGGACGTTCAGTGTGCTACACATGATTGTGCATGTGTGCCATTGTGCCCATCTCCCCCTGTCTCCCCAGTCCCTGGTAGTTGCTCACCCTGTTGCTGTTGGCTCAGGTCAGATCATGCAGTGTCTCCTCACTAACTGTGGCCACCATTTCCTCCAGCTCATCCAGCTCCTCCTGTGGCGCAGGACTCCCACCTCCAGTCGCCGTTGCTGCCTTCTGTTTGGCAGCGAGTTTCTGCTTGGTTTGGCTTGTCACATCAAGCCATCGCCCCTTGACCTCCTCCATTGATCTCCTCAACACTCCGACTGCATTGACGTTGTTCATAATGGACTGCCATATTTCCGTTTGTGTTGCCAATGACACAGTGGAGGTGATGAACAGTTGTTGGTAGTGTTCTATCACCTCCGTGATGATGATCCAGTTTTCCTGCAGACTGAACCGCGTCTTCTCCTTGCCCTTCCCCAACCCCAGGGTTCCTGGCTGGTCATCCTGGGGGCTTGTGGGGTTTGCGTTGTCCTCTGCACTTGGTTCGGGTGCATCCATGGTGCAACGCAGTTTATTTTTGCTTTAGGGTATTTTTTGAGTTGCTTTTATAGTGCATTTTCCCATATGACGCGTGGAAATTGCAGGCCTGTCGCTGCTTATCGCTGATTTTTATATCTCAGTTGGCCACATCGCCACTTTTTCCACGTTCGTGTTTCGCATTTTTCCTGCGTTGCGTTAGTTTTAACACGTAATTTAGTGTGTTTTCGTGAGACTATCGCATGGTGCCACCGGAATGAGAATACAACATTAACATGGCATTATTTTCCTGCGATAGACTGTGATGTGCAGAGTTGCGTTAAGCAAATTATGCGATAGTTATCACACGTTCTTGAGAATATCCCCCTTAGTGTTAACTTTGAAAACAAAGGGCCCCATTTAGAAGTCCGCCCGCCACCCTGGCAGTGTTGGGACTGGCCGCCAGGGGTGCGGCAATCCCGCACCACCAATTAGTATGCAACCGCCACCATGGCGGTCGCATATCACATCCTTAACATTGCACCGGATGCTACTGTGAGCAGCCCCCGACGCAATGCCAATAAGGCATGTTGTGCATTGACATGCACAATGTGGCAGGCACCGTGCCGTGCCTGCCACCTTGAGCATGGCAATGTACCAAGTGCATCCCCCCAAACCACCCAGGGGCCCACAACTGGCCCCCAAAGCAATTCCCACCAACCTTTCCATGGCAAACATCACAACATCCTAATGAGCCCCAAAATGTTCATGGATGGTGGCCTATTGTCGTGTTGGCCCTTTAATGTTTTACCTAGAATTGTGCCTCTGTAACATTCTATGTTGTCACAGGGTTCTTCTCCAACTCTGTGCTGACAGTTGCTGGGGAAGAAGTCCTGTGTAGGTTGTTCCCTACCTTGCTCCTGTGCTTTTCCTACAATAAATCTCTTTTATTCATACCTCTCTGTGTGGACCCTACACTACACCTATCCTCCTCTTCCTCCTGCAGATATCCTCTCTTACCTTGATGCCAAATTCCTTCCTCAAAATGACAAAAAACTGCTAAAAAAGAAGAGGGCTGAAAACAAACTGTCTTGTTAGACAAGTGTTTGTTCTAAATGAGGATTATAGGTAGAAGTTCATGAAAGGAGCAGAAGACAGTGATTTAAAACTAATCTTTCATTTAAGTGTCATCGGTCTTGCAGTACTCCTGCAAAACTGCAGTGGGATCGTAAAAAGAAATTGCAGGGCATCTGTTTACACCAAACAACTCATGGGATCCTTATTAACTGATCTACTTATGAAACCTCTAGGTTCAAACTCAAATATAAAGAACTCTGGGGCATATTATCAAGAACAGGCGATACAATTATCGCCGCTTTATCGGCAGGAAACTGCCGCTAAAGCGGCGATAATGGGCTTGATAATATGCCCTTGTAAATTCCCATAGCAGCCCAGGTTAACACCAGAACCTGGGCTGCTATGGGAATTCACACTGGCATATTATCAAGCCCATTATCGCCGCTTTAGCGGCAGTTTCCTGTTGATAAAGCGGCGATAAATTTATCGCCTGTTCTTGATAATATGCCCCTCTTTTTATTAAACAGACCTATTTTTATTTTTGGGTGATCTCACAGTACTTTCACCTTAAATACTTTTGGGATCATAAATAGTAAAAACAAATACATTTGTACCCAAAATGACTCAAGGAACATTTATAAAGTGATCTGTTTAGAAACCTTCTACTCTCAGATTTAATTAAAAAGCACTCTCATATTTTTTGTTTTGTTTTGTTGCAGTAGTCTCCCAGTGTTCCTGCAAGACCGGTAACAGGAAGTGACACACACTCAGGGGCATATACTCAAGAACGTGTGATAACCATTGCAAAAGTAACTTAACGCAACCTTCAACATCGCAGCCCATTGTGGGAAAATGACACCGTGTTAACTAAGTATTCACAACACGGCGTTACCATGCGATAGTCTCCAGATTATGCATCAAATGACCGCGGTAAAATCAACGCCACGCCGCAAAAAGGATGTAAGAAATCTTGAGATGAGGCCAGTCGCGATACGAAAAGCAGCGAAAACCAGTGGCAGGCCTGCAAACCCCATGCGTCTGGTGGGAAAATGCACTATAAAAGCCACAAAAACAACACAACAAAAACAATTCAAAGTGCGTAGCAACATGGATGCACCCTGACAGAGTGCAGAGGCCAACGTGAACCCCACAAGTCCCACAGACCACCAGCAAGGAACAACGGGGATGTGGATGGAGAAGACGGAGAGGAAGATGGGGTGCAGTCCGCAGTGTAGGACAAGAGGCTGCAGTCAGCATTGGCCCACATCCACATGTCGCTAGCGGTGCAGAGAGTTAGTGACACCAGGTAGTGTACACAATTTCCTCCCGACTGCATCATCCTGAAGGGAGTATAGTGCCATGGTATAATCAACCCTGGGCAATGGAGATTTGTAAACATGGTAATGAGCAAAGTTAGCATCTAAACTGCACCCACATATGTTTTAATAAAGCAATTTTACATGATGAAAAGCATATGACTAAAGTGAACTTTGAAATTGAAAAATGTCAGGCAATGAGAGAGGTGATGATTTTGGGATCCCTCCTAAGCTAGGAGGAGGACCAAGCAGAAACCTTGAACACAAAGGGGCAGATTTATGAGGCCCTTGCGCCACGTTTACGCCACTGTTGCGTCACGCAAGGCGGCGTAAATGTGGCGCATCCCTACGAACGATTTACAACATGACGCATCTTGGCAGGTGCGTCACGTTGTAAAACCCTGCGCCGCTTGTGGGCGTTCTGGCGCAGGGTGGGTGTTCCGGGACAGGTGCGCCTCGCAAAAGTGGCTGAGTGAAATCTATGAGATTTCACTCAGTTACTTTAAGGCCAATGTCGCGTCAAAAACCTGCGCCTGCTTGAAGCAGGCGTAGGTCTTGACGCAGCATTGTTAAGATGGGGCACCCCCGAGCCTTGCTGGAGCTGCGTCGCACTTGCGAGGCAACTCCAGCAATGCGCCACCTTAACGGCACAGATGCGTCACGCATCTGTGCCGTTTTTGCCCCATGGTGCGCCGCATTATAAATGTGGCGCACCATGGGTGGCGGAGCTGTGGCGCACTGTGGCGCTCATTAACTGGCGCATCCCTGGGGATGCGCCAGTTAACATAAACCTGCCCCAAAGAGCATGTCATGCTGAATGATTCTGTGGTGGTCTGGTCCTCTTAGGGCCACCCCAAGTACAGTTATTATGGGCAAAAATACAATCCCAACCAAAAGCCCTGCAAAGCATTATGGGATGAGATTACCAGTGGGCAATGAATATTATAGTATCTAATATCAAAATAATTCTACAAAGAGCTGCAGTGTAACTCCTCATTACTAGGTGTCCCTCACAAGTCAAATGCAAAAGCATTGAATCAAACTGCAGTTCCACTAGTCGTTACTAAATGTCCCTCATGAGTCAAATGCAAAAGCATTGAAACCCTTTCATGAAGATGTAGTTCAGCTCTTTGTAGAATTTATAGTATTAGCTCTCAGCTCAGGTTTTCAATGCTTTTGCATTTGACTCGTGAGGGACATCTAGTAACGACTAATGGAACTGCAGGTTGATGTAATAATTTCAATGCTTTTGCATTTGACTCGTGAGGGACATCTAGTAACGACAAGTGGAACTGCAGCTTGATTCAAAGCTTTTAAATAATTGTTTTACACATGATTCTTCCGCAGGGGTTATCACCCTCCTTATAAAAAAGGAGATGAAACCTCACTCCAAAACTGGAGACCAATTTCACTACTAAATGTGGATTACAAATTAGTATCTAAAGTCCTGGGGCCTTATTTATGAAGGCCTTGCGCCGCCGGTGCGTCACTTTTAACATGGGAAAAAGTGACGCACCGGTGGCGCAAGGCCTTCATAAATAAGGCCCCTGGCGCGTAGGCTCAGGAAAGTTCTTCATTCATGTATCCACCCTGACCAGACATGTGCAGTTCAAGGACGCACCATCGTTGATAGTTTGGTTACCATTAGGGATGTTCTGTGGTATGCTCAAGAAAGATCTCTATCACTTGGGCTTTTAAGTCTGGATTTCCAGAAAGCCTTTGACCGGGTGGCTCACCCTTACCTTTTTGCTGCACTTCAACACTTGAATGCACCACAAAATATCCTAAGCATCCTACACACTCTGTATAACAAAGCACACAGCAGAGTGAGCATCAATGGTTTCCACACACGAGAGTTTCCCACCCGTGCTGGGGTGCAACAAGGATGTCCCTTGTCCCCAGCACTCTTTGCCTGTGCTTTAGAGCCTTTCCTGTGCAAGCTACGAAGTGACAAAATCATCAAAGGTGTGTTTGCACGGGGGTGCTCCTGCCAAAACAGTTGCATACGTCGACGATGTCACAATCTTATGCACAGATGCACAATCTGTGCGCAGAGCTCTACTGCAGGCTTCACTCTTCCAAGATGCATCAGGTCTCCGCTTAAATGTGGACAAATGTATGTGTCTTACTATGGGTCCCTGGGACCGGCTAACTAATCTCCCAGTTCCAGTTACCACAGAACTCAGAAAATTAATAGGGGTGCACTTTGCTGCTGCTGCTGATACTCATATAGAGAAAAACTGGAAAGAAGTGCAGGAAAAAATGAAAAAAAAAAAATCAACTTCTGGAAATTGGCAAACTCACTATCTAGGGTAAGGATAACAAAAGCTGTTCTTCTTCCTATCCTGCTAGACCTGTCTATTTTTTTCCCTCCACAGGCTTGCACATTGCAGAAATGCTCCAAATTGATCTTGTCTTTTATTTGGGGTTCGAAAATGGAAAAGTTGAGCAGGGAAAAGATGTGCACCATTTGGAAAAATGGGGGGAAGAGTATGCCTAATATCGAAGTGTTTCTCTTTTCTAAAGTATTATGCTATGCTGTATTACGGACTAATGTGGATTCCATGTTTTTTCACCAAGTATTTCTTGGGAACTATGGTGCGGGGATATGGATTGTTTACCCACTCAAATTTAATGCCATTTGCACTGAATGTACCCCCATATTATAATGGACTTTGCAACTTTCTAAAGACTCTGGACTCCAGCATACTCTCTAGAGCGATAAGCTCCCATGCGAAAAAACTGAAACAGGCTTTGGTCGCCAGTGAAAAACCCCAACAAGTGGGTCTCCTTTCAGAATCTCAGTCCTTGCGTGTCAGGAGAATGGTGGGTCACCGAGATCTCACACACAGCCAGATGGACTTGGCGTGGATGAACATACACAACTGCCTGCCAGTGAAGGTGTTCCAGCATCACAGAGGATTGGCACCATCAGCGTAATGCCCACGTTCCCGCTGCGGCCATGAAGAAACTGGCTTTCACCTGTTCTGGGGCTGCAGGCAGGCGCAAGCCTTTTGGACTATGGTAAAGCCATCCCTTCTCCTTGTCAAGGACATTGCTGTACTGAATTGGGACACTGTGCTGTATGGACATTCTATCTCTGAGAAACGTCCTCCCACAGCTTGGAGACTTTTGAACTGTGGTAAAGAATCCATGTGGGACTCACGGAACTTGTTCCTTATTTCGCATAAAGAAATCTCTGCCACTGATTGCAGGAACCTCTTCCTTAACAAACTAATGACTTATGTTTATGTTGACCAAGCCCTTTTGGGGGAGACAGAAGCTGGTGCACTCTGGCATACGGACAAATGGAAGGGGTGGATCACTTAAAACAGGCTTCATGTTCGCTCCTTTCTGATGCATAATACCCTGCCACCGGGTTATAAGGAATGGCACTTATATAGGTTTTTTCTGACACCTGCGAGAAATTTAATTTTGTAACGGGACTGTTACATATTATGAGCATATTGTAGATTGTCTTTTTCCTGTATGTGTGCCTTTATATAACTTAAATAAAGGTTTTTAAAAAAAATTTAAAGACAGAGATACTTGGGGGCTGATTTATGTCGGACTTGCGCCACATTTACGCCGCCGTTGCATCACGCAACAGCGGCGTAAATGTGACGCATCCCTGTGACCCATTTACAACGTGACGCATCTAGGCAGATGCGTCACATTGTAAAGCCCTGCGCCACCTGTGGGCGTTCCAGCGCAGGCTGGGCGTTCCGGGGCAGGTGCGCCTCGCAAAAGTGCCTGTGTGAAATCTACAAGATTTCACGCAGGCACTTTTAGGCCAATGCTGCGTCAAAACCCTGCACCTGCTTGAAGCAGGCATAAGGCTTGACGCAGCATTGGACAGATAGGGCCCCCCAGAGCATTGCTGGAGCTGCATCACGCTTGCGACGCAACTCCAGCAATGCGCCGCCTTTACGGCACAGATGCGTCACGCATCTGTGCCATTTTTGCCCCATGGTGCGCCGCATTGTAAATGCGGCGCGCCATGGGTGGCGGAGCTGCGGCGCACAATAACTGGCGCATCCCTGGGGATGCGCCAGTTATTGTAAATCTGCCCCTTGATATTTTACCAAAAATATGTGAGGTCTCTTGGTGGAGCAAAGTTGCTAATTCAGGTAGTTTTTCTTCAACTTCATGTAGTTCTGCATAGTACGGAAAGGAGTACTGCGTGTCTGTGTGATGGTAGGTCGCAGCCCTCGGGCTTGGAGCTTGCACCACCATGTGGGGGCCAACTTTGAAATGCGCCGGTGGCAGCAGGTGAGCAATGATGCCTTGGATGCGCAGGGGTAGGCTGGACGGGTCTGGGGACCAGAGGCCTGGGGTGCAGAAGGCGCACAGGATCACAGGCCCCACCGCACACGGCGTCGACTTCGTGGCGGGGTGAGAGGCGCTGCCCTGGCAGAGACATTGGGCATTCCGGAAGAGGACCACGCCCAGAGTAACGTGCCTTTTATTCACACCCCTACACTGGGCTGGCGTACGCCAGGCCAGCCCACTCTGCTCACGCTTACGGAGGAGGAATGTAACAAGCTACATTTTCACGGGCTTCCCCACTGGCTGGGGTGACATGGTTGCCTCCACTGTCTAGTACACTCCAAACACCAGCAGTGTATGTCGACATGGATCTGTCTGTGGTCTGCGTACTGCAGTCTGGCCCTCACATCCACGCCACACTTGGCATTGTGTACATTCTTCGTCATCGGTCACTTGCCTCCTTTGCACATGCCTGGTTCCCACCTCTTCCCACATTCTGCTATTGTGTGGCTTCAGTGCCAGGCCATTGATGGCTGTTGTACATGGCTGGCCCAGGTTCCAACAGTGAATTGTGCTGTCATGTCTCGTGGGTGTGCATGTTGTTCGGCATGTGGTATGTGAGCTTGTGACGTGTGCATTTCCAGTGTTGTGAGTTGCATGATTGTGGAGCTGAGGTGTGTGCTGTGTTCACTTGGCAACGAGCGGTGCTTTTCCGTGGGTGCCCTCCAGGTAGCGCAGGTTGATGATGGACTGTTGGAAGGTGTAGGGATCATGCACACTGCCTGGGTGGTTGGCGTCGACGTTGGTGGAGATTCCGCTGTGGTCCACTATTGCCTGCACATTGGTGTGATGCGTGTGCTTTCTGTTGCACTTATTGTATGCAGTGTTGCCAGGGGGCACAAGTTGGAAATGTGGACAGTCAATTGCCCCCTGACACGTGCGGGAAGCCAGCTGTGGTGTAGATGCCTTGCTTGGTCTCTGGCTGTTCCTGCGTAGTGTGAGGGAAGTATAGATAGTGGGGTACCAAGCTGATGCTATCATCCATGGCGTTGTGAGGGACTTGGATTGGGCTGGCTGTGTGACTCCTCTGTCTCATGCGGTTGTTGGTTGGAGGGTACCAGAGGCCGACATGTGCGGCACAGCCAGCAGCTCTGTCTGAGGTGGGATATTGGTTGTCCGCTGTGTTGGCACCGTCAGCCTGTGGACAATGGTGGTCAGGATGTGGAGGATGGTTGTCCCTTCGAGCATGTAGTGGACAATGACATTCTCTGGTGTTGGGTCTGTGATGGAGGTGCATTTTCTGGGGGGCACTGTCTATGTATGCGCTGCCTCAGTGTTCGTCCGGGTGGCCGGGGTGTGGTGGCGTTGGGTGTTGTGGCCCTGTTGGGGCTCCATGCTGCATGATCGTTGGCTCCATGTCATCTGTTGCCCTTCAGGTGTGGCTGTGGCCTGGGCTGCTTTTTGTGGTGCAGGCTGTCGTCCGTCTTTACACCAGGTCAGAGCAGGTGTTAATTACCTGCTGCTAACGCACCTTATTGCATGTTTTGTGTTCTTTGTTTTCTGGGTGGTCGTTAAGAATGTTGTGGAGTGGTGTTGTCACTGCTTTGCACTGCATATCATTAGCGATAGTTGCCGGGGTCATCTGTGGTGATGTGTTTTACGGATGCTATCGCAGGTAAACTGGTGCTATGGGCTGTGAATGGTGCCATAAATTTATTGCCAGTTTGGCTGCTTTAAAGTGCCCCTAACTCGGCGATACGTCCTTGAGACTACGCCCCTCAGAGTTCTGTGGTGGCTAGCCATTAGCAGTGGCAGTCCTGCAAGACTACCGCAAGACCAGAGGAAACAAAAGAAAAACACTTCATAACACACATTGCATTTGAACATTAAACAGCACTATTGTAAATAAAATATAACGCATAAACAGTAACATGCAATACATTATGGTTAACTTTGATAATTGCATTTTATTTTAAGTTAAAAAAACCTTAGCAATTTACAGAACTCAAAAACCAAGGTTAAAGTGATGTTATAGTTAGGTAAATAAAAGAGACTTTAACTTGCATATTAAAAAACTAGTGTAGACATTCACGGACCATAACTTACGTTAAAATAATAGAAATTTACTAAAAAGACAAAAAGTTAGAGACGTTATAGTTAAATGACAGTATTAGTTTAATGTGACATTTTAAACTTGAAAAAAAAATGAAATTCACCAGTTAAAATTCAGTGATTTAGATCAACTTACTCCTCACTCACATATTATATCATTCACAACATCACTCATGACATCCACTTAGCGCTGTTCAATTTACTGTACAAACCAGTAATGCCTTTGGAATATGACAATACATACTAAATTGCACAGAATCATGTAAGCATAAATTGCACACATTATCCCAGACTGAAGGAATCCAAATTGATATCTCTAGATGATATGGTGGGTAATCAGTCACAAAGTCGAATTTTAAATATCGATATGGCAAAATATAGAGTTTTAAATATCGAGTGGACATAATATCGACTTAAAAAAATATAGTGGTGCAGAATATTGAAATGCAGGTAAGAAATATTGGGGCATATTACCAAGCAATAGCGATAATTATCGCTATTTCTTGGTTAGCGGGAAAAAATATCGCCGAGCACCGAGGATTTTTACCGCTGAGATACCTTGATATTATCAAGGTTTATCTCAAAAGCGGTAAAAATCCTGCGAAATGCATGAATATCGCTGAAAAATCAGCGATATTCATGCATTATCGTGACAATGCTCTTAGCCATGTTATCCACCTTCCATTGGATAACATGGCTAAGAACTGCTTTTAGCAGGCGTTAGCTTTTGGAGATATTCGCGCTTAGCGCGAATATTTCCAAAAGTTGTTAATAGGAGTTAGAGATGTTAGCGACTGTTTTCAGTCGCTAACATCTTGGCACGCCCACTTTGCATGTAATTAGCGCTAATTATCGCTGACATGCAAAGTGGGCCCCTAAATGCCCGCTATCGCCTACATGCTGTCGCTTGTGGTGTTAGCGACAGCTTGGTAATAGGGCGATAAAATTATCGCCGCATTAGCGGGAAAAAGTCCCGCTAATGCGGCGATAATGCCCTTGGTAATATGCCCCATTGTTTTTCATATCGAAGTTAGTAATATCGACAGTCATAATATAGTTGTTAAAAATATCGAAAGTTTTAGTGTTTTAAATATCAGTATATGTGTTAAAAGTCTGTATTATTTTTGTAATGTATGTTTGAATTTTTTTAAAGTAATGAATTTTATGTTAATTATTCTTTGTGTAATTTAATTCCGTAGCGGGTTGTAGGTATATCGCTTAGCAACATTTCTCCTATGATTTGCTCTGGAACGCCCACTTTGCATCTCATTAGAGATGCAAAGGGAAGCGTAGTGAAAAAGGTGCTAACATGCGATTTTGCATGATAGCCCCCTTTTGTTGATAGGGCGATATTTTTATCTCTGCTTCTTTGGCTTTTAAAGACAAAAAAGCGGAGATAAATCCCTTGTTAATATGCCCCTACGTTTTTTGAGCGTGTGGACAATATCCCTGCCAGGATGTTTACATTTATATTGAGTAGAGATATTAGACGGTGACTGTTGCAAAGTAGTTGATTCTCTTTCCTGCCTTGGGGAGGACTGGAATCCGCGCCCTGTCAGAGAGGGACAATATGCTTCCAACTTATTCTGCTGTGTTATAGGCCTCACAGAGCGGAGTCTATTGCTTTGTTCCTTGTACATTTACAAAATTCTTCTGGGAAGCCACTTTGTCCCAGGACTTTGTTGCATTGAAGATAGATAATGGCCTGGGAGAGCTTCCGTTGCTCCCCCTTTCAATAGTGCCCTACCTTCATCATTAAGGCAGGAAAGCTGTAGGCCATCAAATAATCAGTTTTACCTCTCAGCATATTATTGCACCTTGGAGGTGTACTGTGTAATGGTCTGCAAATGCTGCTGTGATGTCTGGGGACCCTGTGTGTTCTGCCATTATAGTCTCTAATGGCTAGCATGACCACAGCTGCTTTCCTTTCTAGTAGTTATGTGGCCAGGAGTTAGATTGCCTTTCCACCCCGTTCATCATGTCCGGCCTTGAGCCAACCAACATGTATTCAGTTTTAGCGGTAAATAGGATGGTAAGTTCCGGTTTGGCCTTTTCAAGTAAGTGCCTGGAGCTCTAAGAGAGTCTACCCAGATAGTCCCTGGACATGTTTTGAATGTCTCATTGCAGGAAGGCCTGTTTATTGGCTCTATGCCAATTGCCTATCCCTGCATTTCTCATTAGTCATCCCCTGATCATGGCTTGTGTGGCTACCTGTAGAGCCAGGGCTGAACTGACTGATTTTTTTATTGTCAGCCAGGTAGGTAGTGATACAGGACTTCTGGTGTTCTTTCTCTGGAAGCATTTTATAATGAGACATGTTTAATCACCGAGGGGCATATTATCAACAACTAGCGATATTTATCGCTGAGCATCGCCGGATTTTATCTCAAAGATAACGTGCTCTTAGTAACGTTTATATCTGAAGCGATAACATTTCCGGCAATAGCGGCGAAATGCGTGAATATCGCTGTAAATCCAGTGATATTCATGCATTATCGCTAACAGGGACTTAGCCTGAATATCCGCCTCCCATTGGATATACAGGTTAAGAAGTGGTCTGAGCAGGCGTTAGGTTTTGGAGATATTTGCGCTTAGCGTGAATATTTCCATCGCTACGCCTGCGTTGATAATAGGCAATAGAGATGTTAGCGACTGCTTTCAGTCGCTAACAGGTTGGGTACGCCCAGTTTGCATGTCATTAGCGATAAATATCGCTGACATGCAAAGCGGGCCCCAAACCGCTCGCTATCGCCTATAAGCTGTCGCAAACTGCTGTTAGCGACAGCTTGTTAATAGGGCGATAGAATTATCGCCGCTTAGCGGCCAAAAACGGCCACTAAAGCGGCGATAATCTCTCATCGCCCGCCTTGATAAAATGCCCCCATGTTTTCCTCAGGGGTTTTCTGAGATTCCAGTCTATTAGTATACTGATCAGAGGGTGAAATTTCGAATGTTTCATTGTCTACTACTGTTGATGTTACTGCAGGATAAATCAAGAAGCAGATTATCCTTGACTGTTATCCATGCACCTGTAAGTGGTGAATATGTTCTGGCCCCACTGGGTGCAGAAGATGCCAGATGTCGGCTAGGCCATGATCTTTCCAGATGTCTGTCATAATGGCTTTGTTTTTATTGTGTCTGTAGTGCTTGTCCTGTCAAGATCTACACAAGGTGCCATATTCCAGTTCAATCAATCAATCAATCAGGTCATTTGTAGAGCGCACTACTCACCCGTAGGGTCTCAAGGCGCTGGGAGGGGGGGGGGTGCCGCTACTGCTCGAACAGCCAGGTCTTGAGCTTCTTCCTGAAGGAGAGGTGGTCTTGGGTCAGGCGCAGATTGGTCGGAAGTGAGTTCCAGGTCTTGGCGGCCAGGTAGGAGAAGGATCTTCCTCCTGTTGTCGCTCTTCGGATGCGGGGGACGGCGGCGAGGGCGTGGTTGGTTGATCTGAGGAGGCGCTTGGGAGTGTAGAAGTTGATCCGGTTGTTGAGGTAGCTCGGGCCTTGGTCGTGTAGGGCTTTGTGCGCGTGGGTGAGGAGCCGGAAGGTGATTCTCTTGTTGACCGGGAGCCAGTGCAGATCTCTCAGGTGTCCGGAGATGTGGCTGCGTCGGGGGATGTCGAGGATGAGTCTCGCCGAGGCGTTCTGGATCCGCTGGAGTCTCTTCTGGAGTTTGGCGGTGGTTCCGGCGTAGAGGGCGTTGCCGTAGTCCAGTCGGCTGGTGACGAGGGCTTGGGTGACCGTCTTCCTCGTCTCGGTGGGGATCCACCGGAAGATCTTACGTAGCATGCGCAGGATGTTGAAGCATGACGAGGAGACGGCGTTGACTTGTCTGGTCATGGAGAGGGAGGAGTCCAGGATGAAGCCCAGGTTGCGTGCGTGGTCCGTCGGTTTGGGTGCGGTGCCCAGGGCGGGGGGCCACCAGGAGTCGTCCCAGGCGGAGGGCGTGGAGCCCAGGATGAGGACCTCCGTCTTGTCTGAGTTCAGTTTCAGGCGGCTGGTCGTCATCCATTCGGCTACGTCTCTCATCCCTTCGTGCAGGTTGGCTCTGGCGGTGTCGGGGTCGTTGGTCAGGGAGAGGATCAGCTGGGTGTCGTCAGCGTAGGAGATGATGTTGAGGTTGTGTTGGCGTGCGATGGTCGCGAGGGGGCTCATGTAGACGTTGAAGAGGGTGGGGCTCAGTGAGGATCCTTGAGGGACGCCGCAGATGACTTTGGTGGCCTCTGACTTGTACGGTGGTAGGCGGACTCTTTGTGTTCTTCCGTCGAGGAAGGAGGTGATCCATTCCAGTGCCTTCTCCTGGATTCCGATGTTGCTGAGGCGCTGTACTAGGGTGCGGTGGCAGACCGTGTCGAAAGCCGCGGAGAGGTCCAGGAGGATGAGGGCCGCTGTTTCTCCGTTGTCCATCAGGGTTCGAAGGTCGTCGGTGGCGGCGATGAGGGCGGTCTCGGTGCTGTGGTTCGCTCGGAAGCCGGACTGTGAGGGGTCGAGGGATCCATTCGTCTCGAGGAAGGCGGCCAGCTGTTTGTTGACGGTCTTCTCGATGACTTTGGCCGGGAACGGGAGGAGCGAGATGGGACGGTAGTTCTTGAGGTCGGTGGGGTTTGCTGTTGGTTTCTTGAGGAGGGCGCTGAGTTCGGCGTGCTTCCAGCTCTCAGGGAAGGTGGCGGAGTCGAAGGAGGTGTTGATGATGTCCCGCAGGTGGGGTGCGAGGACAGCGTCGGCCTTGTTGAAGATGTGGTGAGGGCAGTTGCACCCCATCATCAATTGAGTTGAAGGAGGAATAGTTCTTTGTTCCAGTTTGGTGCGCATTTGTAGTATACTCTTAGGGGCTCATTTATGAGCACTTGCAACACTTTTGCGCTGCTGGTACGTCACTTTTTGTGACGCACGGTTGCATAAAAAATGAGCCATGTTTTGCCCTTTTACAAAATGGTGCATCTACGCAGATGGGGTACTTTGTAAACCCCTATGCTACATTATATCTGTATCAGGTATAATGTATGCATGGTGTGCGTTCCGCTGCATTCAAGCCTCATAGAAGTGGTGCATTGCAATCTATCAGATTTCAGTGGATCACTTCTAGGACTCTACTGCGCCAATATCTTACGCCTGCCTCACAGCAGGCATATGACTGACGCAAGCTCCATGTGAAAGGATACATTGTGGTGAATAAATAAATAATACCCTATTTTTGAATGGATGAATGAATAACAGATAGCTCAATAAATAAGAGTCAAGATTCGAGGTAGTGGGAGTTTTGCAGGTTTAATACAGCATAAGGACAGGAACAGGACAACCTGCACGGGAACAGAATGGAAGGGCTCGGCAAGGCCCAGCAGCTGCCGGGGACAGAATCTGGAATGGCTAGCTCTTCTATTCTAATAACAATACATGAGCATATATACATAACGCAAACACATAGCATTACATTGCAATAGGCGTAGCAGTGGGTGGAGCAATAGGTGTGACGCGTAGCAGTCGCGAAAGATAAGGGTGAAAATGGGTGTAACAGGGCGTATACATAGACATGTGATGCAAACGTAACAGAATATGTCATGAATGGGGCGGAAACCATGGAGGGGGCTACCTGAGGAGCCGGGACCTCTAACCTAATGGTGCGCGCAAACTGGCAATGACGTATTACTAGGAGAAGCTGGGGGCTATGAACTCTGTGCTAGGAGCAGAGACTGAAGTCTGGAGGGTCGGAGCGACATGTACCTAAACCCTATCTAGTATCTGATGTTTAGGGAACATGTTGATATAAACTAGAAGTCAAGAGGGGAAAGGCTAACAGACACTAAGACTGGAGCATGCATTATTCTACATGTAGTGCGTGATGAAGAATATTAAATGACCATTAAATGCAGTATTTCTCTAACATGGAGCCCTAAAGGCTAGACAATGACGGAAACTATTGATGCGATTCAGTAGCTTTAGGAATGCAGAGAAGGAGGGCTGGACTGATAGCTAGAATCATAACATACTCTTGGCAGGCTCAGAAGCAGAGCAAGGCTGAACCGGGCACTGAGAGGCAGGAAGTAAGTGAAGGGTCGAGGATACAGGTGGGGGCCGTATCGCTCCTCAGCGAGGGCTTCAGGAGACAGAAGCTGAATCTGGTGTCCGGGCCCTTTTGAGGCCTAGAAACGGGGACTTTACAATGCATTAACGTGCACACTGAGAAACGTGGCAACATAACTTCACATAGGCCTAATACTCGTATTATTCACGAGAACTGGAAACTGACATACTAGAGGTGGACACAACTGTAATTGCGTCTTTAATCGAACATGGGGAATAACATATGCATATTAATCATGCACACATAACATATGATGGAAGACGCGTAGGGACACAGAACATGGCAAAATTTACTTTTCCACAACATGCTGGAGTTGCGTCTGTTTTCAGACACAACCCAGTAATGAGTCAGTTTTGGGTCAACAGATACGTCAGTAATACTGAGGTATCTGTCAATCCTTGCGACATGATGCATCATACAGTAAATATGATGCATCCATCATGTCGCAAGGAGGGTGCACATATAAGTGACACATCGCTTTTTTTACGCAGCGATGTGTCAGTTATCATAAATGAAGCCCTTAATATTTTGCCCACTATGCTGAGCTTCACTAATACGTAACGTCCTTTCGCATCAGTCCATGATTGGAGTTCTGTCGAAGGATGAGATTTCTATACTAATATAGCGACTACACAATTACTGGAGCCTGTACCATCAGTATTCTCTATTTGGATGGAGGGGAGTGCCAAAGAGTGTATTAGTGTAGAGTGGAGTGTTGTAGAGTGGGGTCATGTAGAGTATAATAGCGTAGAGTAGAGTATGCGAGGAGGGTGTTTAAAACTGAATAGGGTCTGTCCCATCCAGTACCTTTGTAGTTTGGAGGATTCAGTGTGTGATAGGTGTGTTTCCGGGGTTGAGGGCAATGTCTGCTCATTTGGAGGACAAGTAGGAGAGTATCTTCTTACCTTTAATGTAGATGGTCAAACTGTTAACATTGAGGGAGGTGATCTGTGATGGCTGAGGGGGTCATGATGACTCCTGATGCTAACAGGTGTCTACAGTGTTAACGGTAGGCATCTGACATGCGCACTGAGCACCCACCTGCAGGTATCATCCTGCAATCTTCTGTTATCTTCCCCGCCCCACCAGCACACATGCACTAGCGCGGCTGGTAGCACACAGACAGGTAAATTAATAAAATGGTAAATGACCATTTAAATAATGGATCTGTGTTTTACCTGCTGCACTTGAAGCAGGTGAGGCGATGCTCCTCCACCCATTAAGAGGCACCGACCCTAGTGTAGAGTAGACAATTCTACTGTGGAGTGGTGTAGAGTGGAGTGTGGTACAGTGTAGTGGAGTGCAGAAGAATAGCACAGTGGAGTCGGGTAGAGGGATGGGTGTAAAGTGGAGTGGCATAGTTTGGAATGGCACAAAGAAGAGGGGCATAGAATCATGTAGCATAGAGTGGAGTGGCATAGAGTGCAGCGAGGCAGAGTGGTGTGAAGTACACTGGAGTAGCATAGAGTTAAGTGGTGTTAAGGGGAATACCGTAGAATGGAGTGGCGCACATTGGAGTGACTTACAGTGGAATGGTATACACTGAAAGGGGTAGAGTGGAGTTGCATAGAGTAGAGTGACATACAATTCAATAATGTTGAGTGGAGTGTCATGAGTGGAGTGGCATAGAGTGCACTGGCGTACATCGGAGTTGTGTAGCGTATAGTGTAGTTGTGTACAGTGGAATAGCGTAGAGGGGAGTACCGTAGAGTGGAGTTGCATACAGTGGAAGAGCATAGAGTGGAGTAGACCACAGAGGAAGGTTATACAGTGGAGTTGCGTAGATTAGAGTAAGGTAGATAGGAGTGCTGTACAGTAGAATAGCGTAGAGTACAGTGGCATAGAGAGGAGTGCCGTAGAGTGACATGGCATACAGTGGAGTAGAGTACTGTCAAGTGGTGTAGAGTGGAATAATGGTGAGTGTCATTGCATAGAGAGGAGTGACATATAGTAGAATAGTGTAGAGTGTAGTAATCTACAGTGGAGTGGTGTACTTCGAAGTGGGGTAGAGTGAAGCGGCATAGAGCTGAGTGATGCACAGTGTAATACCGTACAGTAGAGTGGCATAGAGTGGAGTGGTATACACTGTAGTGGCATAGAGGGGAGTGCCAAAGAGTGTATTAGTGTAGAGTGGAGTGTTGTAGAGTGGGGTCATGTAGAGTATAATAGCGTAGAGTAGAGTAGCGTAGTATGGAGTGGCATACAGTGTAGTGGGGTACAGTAGAGAGTCATAGATTGGAGTGGCGTAGAATGTAATTGCGTCCAGAGTAGTGGTGTAAAGTGGCATGGCATAGAGTGGAGTAGCCTACAGTGGATAAGCGTAGACTGGGCCTGGGGTGGCATAGGGCCCGATTCACAGAATGAACTTAAGACTCAATCCTAAACTTACTACTATTTTGGTATTCACAGAATGCACTTACTACTTTTGGTATTCACAGAAGTTAGGAT
The DNA here is from genome assembly GCF_964261635.1 of Lissotriton helveticus. Lineage (NCBI taxonomy): Eukaryota > Metazoa > Chordata > Amphibia > Caudata > Salamandridae > Lissotriton > Lissotriton helveticus. Next base: position 293,664,930 of record NC_136058.1, on the reverse strand, counting down.
TTTGTCTTAAGTCTGTCTTAAGACAAATTTAAGACACAATCGTAATAGTAATATTAGTACGTTTAGGATTGAGTCTTAAGTTCATTCTGTGAATCGGGCCCATAGAGCGGAGTTGTGTAGTAGTGTTGAGGGGCGTAGCGTACGGTGGAGGCGTAGACTAGAGTGGAATAGAGTGGAGTGATGTACAGTGGATTAGCATAGACCAAAGAGAAGTACTGCGGGGTGGCATAGAGTAGATTTTCATGTAGTGGAATTACGTAGAGTGGAGTAGCTTAGGGTGAAGTGGCATAGGTTGGAGTGGCACACAGTGGAGTGGCATGGAGTGAAGTGTGGTACTTAAAACAGATGTAGCTTGAAAGTAAAAGTGGGTTAATGGATGTAGGTGTAATGTTGCAGTGATATAGATTATGAGGTATAAATTCAGATTATTTGCAGTAGGCATAAATATTGTAAGTAGTGCTGAAGTTGTAAATATTAAATTACTTAGAAAAATCTTGTTCAGTAGTATACCACAGTAATTTTGCACTATACTACAATACATGCTGATGAGAAGGCAGTATCTGATTGGCTAATGGCTGTCTTTACAAAACGTGAAAGGTGGCTATGTATTTTTCAGCACACTTTTGCTGCGCTCAGGGCCTTATATATAGGTAAGGGTTTGTTTTTGTTGTTGTTCTCTAATGATTGTAATACTTAGAGAAATGTATTTAGAATTTTTTATATATTTTTACAGCACTTATGGCAGAGCTGCATTTTTGTTTTTAAGCAGCACAGTAATTTGTAGGTACTACGACTGTACTCCATAGACATTTTTGTCTAAATTTAAATAATTAAAACATAAAAAATGCACTGAGGGTTACTAGGGGTGGGCAATATATTCCTGCAGTAGCGGCTGGTGTGGGGTCTGTGTGGTAGGGCGGGGGGAGGACGGGGAGGACCGGGAGGTGCGGAGGACGGGGTTAAAACAGACAAAATTCATTAAAAAGAATACAAAGAACTTGCCTTCCGGCCTATGCTCATTTCCATGTCCTCGCTGTCACAGGCTCTGGATGCGGTCTCCTTCCTCCTGACTCTCCTCGATAGACTCTGACAGAAAGGGAAGGACTTCCACCCGAGGACGACGCGAAAGCAGCCAATCCTGGAGCTGCACCTAACCAAGCGCTCATTTTGAGGCTGGGGGCTTGCGGCTGCAATCCCTCGGCTGTTTCTCAGCCTTGGGATTGCTGGCTCTGAAGTGCGCAGGGTCAGATTGGTCGGCTGTAGGCAGCTGGCCAATCTGACCTGCGCACTGGCAGGGGGCTGCATTGCGAGTTCAATCGCACTGATCAGCCCCGCCCTCTGCCATGGCGCTGTAACAGTGCGAGCCTTAAACACATTAATAAAATTGTATTTATTACCATTTTATTAATGTGTTTAAGGCTCGCACAGACAGCAGGCGGGGCGACGCTCCTCTGCCATAATGGAGGAGCCGCCGCTGTATTCCTGCTTGCCAGCTATTTGGTGGAATTTTGGCCACTCCACATTATGCTTGTAACATGGAGTTCCGTCAAAATTCCACCAACCTCCACATGGTGGAGTTTTTCCTCATGCATGGCTTAAAAGTGGTAAGTTAGTGAGCGTGAGTGGCATTTGGCATCCTCTAGCGAGATTTTCAGTTGCTAGGAGGGCACCTGGTGAGATGGCAATTGTTCGCGCTCAACAAATCGCATAAATGTCTCCAATGCGGGGGACACAACCAATCGCGGTCAGAAAGCTGCTGCTTGAGTAGAAAATTTACTCGAGCGGCAGCAAAATAAACTGAAGAGTATGCCCTTTAGCTTGCTCATTTTGCCGTTTTCACTGATTTTTCGGCACTGTATGAGTTCCTGTTTCTAATTGACAATACAAGCAACACAACGTGATGATTCGGCCCATTTGCGGAATTCCACAGAATCTTGTGGACTTTTTTTGTAACTCTGAGAGTTCTGCCCAGTCGAGTCTACTATATTTGTAATAAAGAGGGCCAGATGTATGACCCTCAATTGCATGCGCAAACGGGTTAGTGACCCGTTTGCGCATGCAAAAACTAATAGGGCCATGTACAATTCCTATTTAGCGAGTCACAATTTATTTGCGACTAGCTAAATAGGAATTGCAACTCGATATTAGGAAGGGACATTTCAAAGGCGTACCTTCCTAATAGCGACTCTCTACCCCATGTATGAATGTTTTGCGACCACAATCGCAGTCGCAAAACACTCGCAGTTTACCGCCTTCTTCAAAAGGGTGGTAATGCACTCGCAAAGTGGAAGGGGTCCCCTGGCGACTCCTTCCCCTTTTCAAATACAGGGTAAAATATTTTTTAGGGGCAGGCAGACCACTACCTGCCCTTAAAAAAATTAAACAAAAACATTTAATTTTCTTTTTTTAAGTGCATCTCATTTTCCTTTAAGAAAAACGGGCTTTATTTCAACAAGCAGTTCCAGACATGGAGGTATGCTGAGCCCAGCAGATCACCATTCCTGGGAGGGCCAGCCATTCCCAACAGGGTCGCAAATTGTGAGTGCCTCATGAATATTCATGAGGCATGCAATTTGCTACCCCATTTGGAACGCGAACAGTGTCTCAGGGCCCGATTCACAGAATGAACTTAAGACTCAATCCTAAACTTAGTACTATTTTGGTATTCACAGAATGCACTTACTACTTTTGGCATTCACAGAATGAACTTACTACTTTTGGTATTCACAGAAGCTAGGATTTTGTCTTAAGTTTGTCTTAAGACAGACTTAAGACAGACTTAAGACAGACGTAAGACAGACTTAAGACAAAATCCTAACTTCTGTGAATACCAAAAGTAGTAAGTTCATTCTGTGAATGCCAAAAGTAGTAAGTGCATTCTGTGAATACCAAAATAGTAGTAAGTTTAGGATTGAGTCTTAAGTTCATTCTGTGAATCGGGCCCTATGACACTGTTGTACATGGCAGTTTGTGACTCGCAAATTGCGGCTCGTAAACGAGCGCAGTTTACGAGTTGCAAATTGTCATGGTCGTACATCTGGCCCATCGTGTAGTACAGTGTATTTTTAAGATTGCAACTTTTTTTTTTAGGGACAGCGGTATTTACTGGGAAGTACCGAAGTATTCCATACACTTTTTTTTAATATATAGGAACGTAGAAAAGAAATTGTGCCACGTCCAATACCAAAATTGATGGAAAATGCTCTGGTGGAGAAAAGTGTCTTGGAACCCACCCACCTGCTTTTATCTTTGCACACCCTTGACCAATCACTTTCGTAAACTTTCCATCCTCTACTAATGTCAAAAAAGCATTAGGTCTGGAAACATTTTCCAATACATTAAATATGTGGGGACCTCCAGTTGCCATATGAAAATCATCTGTACCTGTGAATGAGCTGCATAATTACAATTTTGGTGCATAATTTAGATAACCTATAACCACTTTTATTGTAAATACATCTCTCCTCACTTATGTAATTCTTATTTGGTAATTCGGCCAAAAAAGACTAATCGATAATTTAATCTCATTTACCACAAAAGCATGCAGACTTTTGCAGGAAGTGCCCACCAAATCCTCAACTGTGCCAGGGGTTGGACTGGGCTGTAGGGTCATCTGGCAGTGAGACAATTGCTGGTCTCACAGTGAGCTTTTTTGACGGTTTGGGGGCTGTTTTAAGGTCTCGTGAGCCGGATTTTATGTTGAATTCCCTGATTTTGCTAGATTGTTGTCTGCTGTTTTAAGGAGCAATGGTCCCTGACAAACAGGTTGGTCAGTCACAGCATATGAAAGTAGAAATACAATGGTATCTATTTTTTATGTCCTTTTGGACATGATTATTTAATATAACCAGTAAAAGAAAAACATACAAGTGGGAACATAATTGTACAAAAGAATTCAGGAAAACAAAAGGTGTAGCTGAACAACATACAGCAAACTGCCCACCAAGGGATACACTGTCGCACCCTAATACATAATAATAAAATTATACAGATGTCAGGGTGCGAGAAGTCAATGACGTTCCGTTCCCTTTATTAGTATGCAGGGATCTTCTTCAGTACAAAAGAATAAATGCCTGAGGCGATTGCCTTGGACTCAATAGATTATGGGGTATATTCACAAGAACGTGTGATAACTACCTCTAGTGTAGCGTAACGCAACTTTCAACATCTCAGCCTATCGCGGGAAAACAACCCTGTGACAAAGTGAAATTCACAACACGGCGGTAGCATCCGATAGTTTGCCGAAACCACGGCCAATGCTTGCGAGACAACTACCTCGACGGAGATAAAAACACAAACCCCACCGAAAAAAAACTGCGATGGGCTAAAGCGTAATAAGAAAACAGTGACAACCAGTGCGAGGGCAGCAATACTCATGCACAATGCGGGAAAAAGCACAAGAACAGCATATGGAAAAGCCACAGAACAAAATTCATCAACAGCGTAGTACCACGGATGCACCCTGGCCAACTGCACAGGACAATATGTACACCACAACATCCAAGCACTGTGGAAGAACAGAACCAACAGGCATACCGCATAAAAGAGACCAGTGGCAGACAAATCAGAGCCGCAGGAGCGACACGCGCACCGTGCAGCATACGCACCTAAGCAGAAGTGTACCTCAACATTGACAACATCCAGGTACAAACATCAACCCCTCCACAATTGAACAAAGGATACAACTGGTTCCGCAAATGTGCACAACGTCACAAACCACATCTAAAACCGCAGGGAAATGTTGCATGACAATGTGCAAGTACACCCTGTAACCTGCAAATATGTTTTAATCACACATGCAGTGCAGTTGGACATCTTCTACTATCCCATGATTGCCATGGACGGTCACAATGTGTCGTGCTCATGAGAAGTAAGTATCAATGATGGTATTCCTATGGGCCATTCCTGCCGCAGCCGCAGTGGGATGTGGGCCACCTGCCCCATCACCACCATCATCGTGTGGTACCTCTGGAACTGGGATCCATGGGGCCCTGGTGCAAACACAGATGTTGTGCAAAACACAACATGCAACGATCATCTGGAACACGATATCCGGGCTGTACAGGAGCCTCCATCCAGGCACCTGAAACGTGACTGCAACACGCCAAATGTGCATTCAACGATGCTCCTGGTGCGTATGTGGGCCGCATTGTACTGCCTCTGGGTGGGTGTGGCCAGGTTTCGGAGGGGTGTCATCATCCAAGGGCAGAGTGCCTATCCTTGACCACCTGTGACAATGCAGGGAGAAAAGAGTCAATACTTGGTTCGGCAGAATGTGATGGCAGGCCCAGCAATCCAGTGGTGCCTGTGCTGGCTGTGTGTGGGGTGAGTGTAAGCCAGCCCTAAGGGAGTAGCTGGTGCTGGCAACTACACCAGCAGTCATTAGGCACTCAGAAATGCAATGTCAGAACTACAAGGGGGGATGACTCGAGTCGCACAGGGCTGGTGGCCCTGGATGCACAGCGGCCGACATGGTCCCACCGCCACGGGTCGCTGACCTGCAGGAGACTGGGGTAGAGTCATGAAGGTAGGGTCATGAGGGCAGAGCAGTGCCTCAAATGTGTTATGGCTGCATTCCGCATCTCCACACGTTCAGGTGTTGTGTGGCTGTGGTGCCATGAAATTTATGAATTGGGTGCAGGGGTAGCCCAGGATGACCATGGAGTGGTGTGTTGTATGTAACAAGCAGGGCAGGTGGGGCTGGGAACCCTTTGTCAAGAGACCCTGCTTCTGTACACATGGCTGGAATAGCAGGGTATAACCCTGGTGACTCAACACCTGGCAGGTTCTCTGATATGACAATGCAAACAAACTTAGTTGTCGATGCCTAGTGGGTCACGAGTGACGCCTCCAATTTTAGCAGTGGGGAGTGCTTTCTTAGATCTGTTCGCCTTCGAAGAGAAGGCGCAATGTCAGCAGTATTGCGCGTTGGAGTTTCTAATTGCTCAGAGATGCTTTCATCACAAGTGGAGCTCAGTCCTCCTGTATGCTTTTCCGCCCATACCGCTTCTGCCCAAAGTTCTCAAGAAGATCAAGAAACACCGGGCCGCAGTCATTCTTGTGCCTCTGGAGTGGGCATAGAGAGTTTGGTATCCCGAGCTTCTGGAAATGAGCATCCATCCTCCGATCAGGCTGCCCCTTTGAGAGAATCTTGTCATAGCAGCAGGGGAGGGTCCTCCACCCGAACCTGTCAACTCCCTGCCTCCTTGCATGGAGATTGAGCAGTGACAGTTGATAGCTTTTGACCTTTCTCCTGAAGTCAGTAACGTTATCTTGGTGGCCAGACGGCCCTCTATCAAAACAGTATGCACCGGCCTTTGGAATAAAAAAAAATGTATTGTACAAAAAAGTCTATTGACCCTCTTTCTGCCTCTCCTCTTTCTGCCTCTCTTTCTGATATTCTTCTCCTCATTCTTACCCTTGCCCAGCAGGACTCTGTTTTGGGCACTCTCAAGGGTTGTCTCTATGCTCTGTCTGTTTTCCAGGGGCTGCGTGATCAA